>NC_088913.1:27148333-27757500 GCF_963576675.1 Euphorbia lathyris
GTTTCTGCGCCGCTAGATGTGGGAACATTGACTTGTCATAATTGCAGGGGGGCGGGTCATATCTCCAGACAGTGCCCCTCTCCCAGATTCAACCGCAACATTCGCAAAAATATTAAACCTTCCTCAAATCTCGCCACAACAACAAACTCATCAAACACGGATTGGCTTGTTGATTCAGGAGCAACTCATCACCTAACTGCAGATCTTGGAAATTTACATGTTCACAGTGAATATGATGGACCAGAACAAGTTACTGTAGGTAATGGTCAAACAATTCCCATATCTCATGTTGGTAATTCAAAGTTCATTGTTTCAAATTCCTCTCTTAAATTTAAAGATGTCCTTCACGTCCCTAATACTGTTAATAATCTCTTGTCTGTTTCATCTCTAACTAGATCAAATCCTATTTCTGTGGAATTTTTTGCTGACTATTTTATTTTGAAGGATTTGAGGACCAAGCAGGAACTTCAACGAGGAACAATTAGGGATGGCCTCTACACCATGTCTCTACCACCAAGTGCTCCACATTGTGTTCAAGCCTTTAATATTTCATTACCGTTGTGGCATGCCCGTCTTGGACATGCTAATTTTCCTGTTGTTCGCAAAACTTTATCTATGAATAATATTTCCTTTGATAAGGAGAATAAAAGTTCCATGTTGTGTGAACCTTGCTGTGTTTCCAAAATGCATAAATTGCCCTTTCCTATCTCAAATTTTATTGCTAATGGTCCATTAGATTTGATTTGCTCGGATGTATGGGGTCCTGCACCCATTACCTCATTTGATAATTGCCGCTATTATGTCCTTTTCTACGATCATTTTAGCAAATTCACTTGGTTATACTTTATTCGCTTCAAATCCGAAGTGTTGAGCGTGTTTATTAAATTTCGGGCCCTCGTTGAAAATCACTTTAATAGAAAAATAAAATCATTCCAAGCTGATTGGGGTGGTGAATTTCAAGCATTAACCCGTTATTTAGCAGAACATGGTATAAACCAACGAGTCTCTTGTCCCTATACACCCGAACAAAACGGATGTGCCGAACGCAAACATCGTCATGTTGTTGAAAGTGGACTATCTCTATTAACACATGCTAAATTGCCTCTCAAATTTTGGACATATGCTTTTGATTGTGCCGTATACGTCAATAATCGGTTACATGTTCCTTTATTGAATAATTTTTCCTCTTATGAAAAATTGTTTGGAGTCCGTCCTGATTATAATTTATTACGTGTCTTTGGTTGTCGTTGCTATCCATGGTTGCGTCCATATAGTCCTTCCAAATTGCATCCTCGTTCTACCAAATGCATTTTTTTGGGTTATAGCAATATTCACAAAGGTTATCGTTGTTTTGATTACAGCAATAACAAAATTTATATCTCACGTCACGTTCTATTTGATGAGCAGGTGTTTCCCTATCCGGAGTTAGCTAATGAGTTTCTCTCTGAATCAACAAGCAATCCGAACAATCCAGGTTTTGTACATCCTCAATTTCCCAATCATGTCTGTAAGCTTCGAAAAAGTTTATATGGTCTAAAGCAGGCTCCTGGCATGTGGCATCGTTCACTTACCAAGGCTCTTTGTGAACTGGGCTTCTCTTGTTCAAAAGCAGATACATCACTATACTTTTTACAGGTCAAAGATGTTCGCCTATTTTGTCTGATATATGTAGACGACATCTTGATTACTGGAACATCCAAGTTTGCAGTCTCTAAGCTCATCTGTCAGTTACAGTCTCGATTTCCAATCCGTGATATGGGCCGACTTTCATACTTTCTCGGACTTCAAGCAAAATGGACTTCTACAACTCTCACTTTAACGCAGCAGAAATACATCCAGGACTTGCTTCGAAAGTCCTCTATGCATGAATGTAAAGGCATATCTACTCCAGCTTGTTCTTCTGCCAAATTGAGTTTAGAAACTGGTGATCATTTTGATAACCCAACTCTGTATCGCAGTATAGTCGGCGGGTTACAGTATGTTACCTTAACTAGACCTGATGTTGCCAACTCAGTCAATAAAGTAAGCCAGTTCATGCACCATCCGACCACAGAACATTGGAAAGCGGTAAAAAGAATCTTACGGTATCTGCATTCCACTCCCAATCATGGATTACGTTTTGACAAAAGTAGTTCATGTGATATCACTGGTTATAGCGATTCAGATTGGGGTGGAGACCTCGATGATAGAAAATCAACAATAGGTTATGCAGTTTTTGTTGGTAATAATTTAGTCTCTTGGCGATCCCGTAAGCAACGTACGGTTTCTAGATCATCAACGGAAGCAGAATATCGTGCACTTGCTTCACTTGCCTCCGAGGTAACATGGCTCACTATGCTCATGAATGAAATTGGTTTCAACCCTTCTCGCAGTCCCATCATTTTCTGTGACAATTTGGGAGCCACCTACTTAACAGCAAATCCAATTTTTCATGACCGTTCCAAACATTTGGAACTTGACTTCCGTTTTGTTCGCGACAAGGTTGCTCACAAACAACTATGGGTCCGTTATATTTCAACTTTGGATCAAATTGCCGACATTCTTACTAAACCTCTTTCTAAAGCACGGTTTCAGCAGTTAAGAGACAAGTTAAAGATCCACCAACATTTAACTTGAGGGGGGATGATAAGATAATATTAACTGTATAGATAAGATTGTTTTATTTTTGAATTAGTCTCGGATTTCCCAGATTTTGTAATCTCTCAATATTTTCTGTTGTAACCTCTTATCCCTTTGTATTTATATTACACGGTTCTATCAATGAGAAATATACAGAGATTGAAACTCTTCACAAAGAAGCCTTAGCTAAGAAATGCTAAACTTGTGGTTGGCTGGTGGACAATAAAAAATTGGGATAGATTTAAAACTTGCAATTGTTGTTAATCAGAAGAGTTTATTGTTATGAATGTAAAACTTGTTTATAGTTAATCTGGAATAATAATTGTCCAGAGTCACATGGATGAATTTGACAAAACAAAAAACAAAGTGAAGAACAAGATCCGACAAAAGAAGAAGAACAAGATCTGACCATAAAAGCAGCAGAGAAACCTTTCAAGATGGATAAGGTCACCCATTTCCCAATTACAATGGAGCCCTCTTTCTATTATAAAGATTTTTGTTCTTCTTGACTTCTGGGCTCAATTATGCCCATAATCGCTAACATTAGGGTTGTCAAAAACCCCTTCTTAGTCACAGACTATTCCACCTCAACTCGAATTCGGGATCAGCTCCAATACTAAGGAATCTGAATCTGAGCTTCTTTAAATTTGACTAGAAAGCTGCTAAAAATTATCAATTATTTATTATATATGTTTCACTAAATTTTTATTTTATATATAATTATATAATTTATTTTATTTGTTTTTCATTACAATTCACATACGATTTAATCCGTTAAAAAAATGACATAAAAAAGCTTTGGATCTTTAACTAGAAAATTAGGTTTTAATGAAAAAATTTAATATATATTTCGTTGTTTAATTGTTTTTTTTTTATAAATTTGTGTTCTCCAATAACGCGTAGCATTTACTATTGTTGAATGCTGGCCATAACATGTGATTGTTTTTTTAAATATTTTCAATGCATATATGCAGTATTGTTATAAAGTTATTTTTTTTGTCTTCTATACTAACATGTATGATGAATTTGGTTAAAACTCATTAAAAGCTTGATAAAGGCTAGGCTCGATAAAAGCCCAATCAAATTCGGTCAAAGCTCGTCCAAAACTCGGTTTAAAAGGGCTCGACTCGATATATTAATGAGCCAATACCGAGGTTCAGGCTCAACTGAGCTCGTTTATACCCCTAGCTAACATTATATATTCACTTTAGTTTTTTTAGTTTTCATATCATTTAGATGTTATGTGGTTATAAGAAAAAAAGATTTTTTATTGAAATAAAGTTTCAAAAATGATGATTTTAAAAATAAAAAATACGATTTCATGGTGAATGAGGCTCTAAATAACTTTAGTTCTTAAACTTATCAATTTTGAACCTTCAATGACCATTAAAAACTGTTTACTTTTGTAATCTGTTATAATATCAGTAAAGAGCAAAGTTTGAGTGATTTTTATATAGTAAAGACAAAGTTGAAAGACCATATATATAATTTACCCAAGGATAATGGTAAGAAACACTGTTAATAAATTTGGAGAAGTGAAAATATAATTTGATTCTTTTGAGTCATGCTTGTATCTCTATTAGATGAAAGAAAAAGAAGAAGTATAAGCAAAATATAAAGAATAAAACTTCACATAAGTAAAGGTTAAAGCCAATACAAGATCCACGAAGAAATGAAAACGACTACAAAGAGCAAAGAAAACCATAAAAGATATAAAAAACATCAAACAACAATATAACATATACTTCTCGTAACTTCAAATCTGTACAAAAGCATTTGCAATCCAAAATTTCATCATTTAGGCCATTCCAAACATTCGGATCTGAGTCATTTTTTTGTTGCAACTACGCAGATTTATTGATCCACAGATAAGATAAACCGTTTCCGCTCTTGCTAAATCCGGAAAGGTATAAACGACGGAATAATAGAGAGCAACAGTCTTGATCAAATGCACCTTAATGAGCATGTAGAATTTGCTCATTCACCGTTAGATCTAGGCTTATTAGAATCCTAAGGTGGAGATTCAAAGCATCCCGAGGCTTAGAATTAATACAATTCAGACAGATACAATTCAAACAGATAAAGAAGATCAAATAAAATATATGATACAAATAAAAAAATGGCAAAAAGCATTATAGGGCCTTTAATCTTTCATTTTTTTTGGTTCATTAAGCCTTGATCTTTTATTTTCATGCATTAAACCCCTGATCATTTATTTCTGGTCTCATTAAACCCTTTATGACCAAATTAGTAAGTTATAGACATTTAGTTCTCTTAAAATTACGTTATTAACTTCATCTATATTTGAAATTATTAAAAAATATATTGGGTAAATTACACTCATGACCACTGAACTTTACTCATTTAACATTGTCGTCATTAAACTTCAATTCTTAACGGTATGGGGGAATCTAGCATGGGGGCACTAGGGGCAGTTGCCCCCACTAACATTTGTATTTTTTTTAAACCGAGGTATTAATTTTGATGTTTTAGAGCTTTGCCCCCATTCATCAATTGGATTGGATTGGACCGAACTGGAGATTTATTATCTTAAATTTATATTTTATATATGAAGTTTTATTTTTTCCTATTTACTGAAGTGTTGTATTTCCTATTTTTATTTAAGGTAGGTAGTATTTCCTATTCTTATTACGGTATGTTAGAATTATTAGAGTGATTTAAGATATGTTATATTTCATATTTTTATTTAGGTAGGTTAGAATTATTAGGGCGATGATTTGTCAACTGTATTTTCCTTGTCCCGTTTCCTATTTAAGAAAATCAGCTTATACTAATTGATTATGCAATAGGTTAATGAAATCTTTCTCTTTTTTTCCATATTTTTCTCTCTATTTTCTTTGTTTCTTATTCTTTTTTCTTCCTATTCTAAAATTCTAGTTTGTGGGAATTTTAAAGACTAGATCTTGGAAATATTGTAAGCATGTTAGAAAGTTTTATGGTTGTGTTTTTTCATATGATTTTGTTGGGTAAATTGCATGAATTCATTCTAATGTGTTCAATTCTTCAAACACTCTTCTTTAATTAATTGTTGTAAGGAATTGTTAATGTGTTGCATAGAATTGTCTTTATTTACTCTGAGATTATTTGATTTGAAGCGATGAAAATGGCTATGGTCCATAAATTATAATGATGTGTTTATACTGTTATACAGGATCATCCATAATTTCAGTTATGAAAAGATACTTCGAGACAATAAAGCCAATCAATGTTGAACAAGCTATTGATAAAGATGTTAATGTAAGAAAAGAGACAAGTTCTTCAAAACAATCTAGGCTAGAAGTTGATTTGAATGATCTTTCTTCCGACCCCGGATTAAGAAAGTTAATTACAGATTATCATCCAAATGAGCGAGATAAAGTTCGAAGAGCTTATCTACAAAAAGGTCCATGTCAACCTCATGAACATGATTTCCCACAAAGAAAAATAAGATCAATACCAAGACGATTTGTTCCCACTTGGTTTAAGGAGTATAGGACTTGGTTGAAATAGCTATTGCAAGGAATAGTTATTTCACAAGTGGTGGAATACATATTCCTTAAACAAACCTAGCAATACCCATTTCTTAAGTTATATTTTATTACATTCTGAAAATATCTCTTATCTATCGATCAAAACAACAAGAGAGAGAATAAAGAGAAAAATGCTAAACAAACGCGAAAAACAGAAAAAATATAAAAAGGGGGAAAACGTTAAAAGAGCAAAAAACGCTAAAAACAAAGAATATAACAATAACATAGAATAGAAAGAAAACATGAAAAACGGAAAAAAGGAAAAAATAGAATACGGAAAAACGTAGAAAAATACAAAAATGGAAAAGACATGCAAAGCACAAAATGCGGCTGTACAACTTTTAACTTGTTTTACAATTTGGTATACAACCTTCAATAAAGTTTGCCACGTCAAAATACACATAATATAGGAAAAACATATAAAACAACATATAAAACAAAGAATATCGGAAAAATGTTAGAATATAAGAAAACACAAAATACATGAAAAAATGAATAATATATGAAAACATGGAAAACAAAGAATACGAAAAAAATGGAGAATACGAAAAAATCGAGAAAAATAGAGAAGACTAGAAAAATGCAGAATACGTAAACAACTTGAAAACGGGAAAAAACGGAAAAATGCAAAATATAAGTGATTTGTTGCTTTGTCCATATATTCTCCGTTTTTCTTGTTTTTACTATTTTTTTTCGTTTCCATGTTTTTCTTATATTCTGCATTTTTCTCGTTTTTATACTTTTTTTTTGTTTTCCGCATTTTTCTTATGTTTTATGTTTTTTCGCATTTTTCCTTGTTTTCTATGTTCTCATTTTCTGCGTTTTTTTTGATTTTTTTACTATTTTTCTCGTACTATTTGTTTTTCTCATTTGTTGCATTTTCTCATATTCTACGTTTTTAGTTTTTTCTATGTTTTTTCCATTTTTCTTATTTTTCATTATTCTTTTAACATTTTTCCAGTTTTCTTTATTTCTTGCGTATTATTACTATCAACTATTTAAATATGTTTTTACATTTTCTACATTTTTCGCATGAACTTGATTAAAAGGACCTATTAGTCAACTTTACAAACTTGCTTATAATATATTGACCCTTTAAATTTGTTTAGAATGGTATATATTTCAATTTATCTAAATTCAATCATATTTTACTATATGAATTTAAAGAGTTAATTAAGTAAATTAAGAAAAGTAAAAGAATACATTAAAGTTCATGGGCCATTTAACTCTTTAGGACAATTTCACAGGTTCGTAATGTATCAAGCGTTGAAAGAATAATTTCCAAATAGACAGCACACAAAAGAGAGGGTCAAAATTGGTAATATATGACCTAAATTAATCGGCAACGAACATACCCACTAGTAAAGTCAATTATCTTGGCATAAGACAAGTCAGTTTCATTGACTTCTATTCTATATTCCAAATCCGTTGGGATTGTTTCTGTTAATAGGTTTGAGCATCTCAATCAAAACTAACAAATTTCATTCCTTATATGATAAAGACACACTTCTTTATTTCCATTTTATTATTTCCTCTACAAATTACAAGTCCTAACAATTGTACTTTGTACTAATTAAGGTTGATTTGAGTCTTTAAACATCTCAAGTCGTTTAAATAAGATTTCGAGTTTAAATCCTAATATGTGCAAGAAGGTTTAATTAGAAGAGGTTTCATCTAAAAGTTGTCTGACGAGCTTTGAACCGAGAAATATATCTCCACACAATTCTATCCCACATCAACTTTCAAATTTGGTGAAATTTATAGGCTTCAAAGACTTCGACCACCAAGGTTCGAAACCTTTTTTCCTACTCCAAATCTTCAAAACTTGGTGATCAAGATTTGTTAATTAACAGTTAAATTTAGAATCTCCACCTTAACTATTAATTCTAGAGTCATCATCCTCTCCTCATGCCCCGTAGAGTCACAAACATCAATATTGTGTGGCAAGTTCTACTAAGTCGTTACATAACTCAAACTTAATAGATGAGACAAGTGTAGTGGACATGTCAATTAGATTTTCAAAAGTATAAATCTTCTTGACCAAAATTCACTCTCCATTCACAAGTTTCCAAATAAAATGATATTATATGTCAATATTCTTCATTCTTTCAAGAAACATTTGATCTCTTGCTAAATATTTTGACTTATCAAAATAAGTGATTTTTAACTTAATTAACTAATTTAAGTGGTGAAAAAATAATCATTATCAAACACATTTAACTTAAATAAGTGCTTAACATTTTAATTTAAGTAATTAAGCGGTTTATCAAACAAGACCTCAGTATGCTTCCTAATTGGTACACTAGATATTGTTTTTACTAGAAATTGAATGTAAGAATATTTTGAATTTGAATGATATTGGCTTAGTAAGCATCTGATATTGACAAATTTGCTTTATTAAGCATCTGATATTGACTATGTTGGTTACAAATAATGAAACAATATTCTTCTTTTAAATCTTCGTCATATATATGTTAGTATGCTTCCTAATTTGTACGCTAGATATATATTTTTTTTTTGCTAGAAATTGAATGTAAGAATATTTTGAATTTGAATGATATAGAATATTTTGAATTTAAATGATATTGACTTTGTAAGCATCTGATATTGACTAATTTGCCTTATTAAGCATTTGATATTGACTATTAATTCTTTAAAACAAATAATTCTATTATTTTGATAATAAAAGAAAATCTGTTTATATAAATAAAATGTGTCTGGAATTTAACTTATTTATTTTCAACAGATAACAATGGAAATTATTTTTCGATACAACAACGACAACTCTACATATGGAGCAAGATTATCTTGGGCAAAGAGTGCCGGTCTTAGAGAGGTGGCTTGATGCTTATTGTTTACCGAGCATGAGGACGCTAACAGATAATAGTAAGTATATTACACATATAGTATTAATATATTAAAATATGGATCAATGCTTAATTTGCACTCTAACCTTTATTAGAGAAGTTCATTGCATTCCTAATCTTTCAAAACTGCCAATTAAGTCCCCAAAGTTTTTAACTTTATGTTATTTAAAAAAAATATGGAGCCCACATGAATGTTGAAATTAAAAAAAAAACTATTATATAAAAACTTCTTGGAACTCTTATCACATATATAAAGATTAATTTTTTCTTCAAAGTTCATATAGACCCTAGAAATCATTGAATTAATATTAAGTGCTAATTGTTGGGAGCCAATTACCGATATTGAAAAAAAAAATTAAGGACTTAATTGAACGTTTTGAAAGATTAGGAATTTCATTGATTTCTATGGTAAAAAAATAAGGTGCAAATTAAACTTTAAGCTTTGAGTTTATTAGATGGAAAATTTATTCATATAAATTAGTAAATTTATATATTAAATTTTATATTCATGTTGTTATTTATTATTAATACATATATTTATTTTGAGTAAAGGCGGGTTGACTAAGCCAATACAAACCAATGGCAAAGATCCGAGGCAAGCCAAGAACAATGAACCAAATATTATAAATCAATAAAAAAAGCAGAAAAATTCAGAGTTTACATGAGAGGAATAAATAACACAGAAAACCAACTACGAATCAACCTGGATTTATACAGAGTCAAGTTGAAATTTTATCTTTAGATGCGAGTCAATTCCGACTCGAGGTCGGCCTGACCCGATCAGTCAGACTAGGAATCGACCAAGTCTCCGAGATGGGTCTTGTTGATTCTGATTTTTCATGGCTTGTTGAAGGAAAAATCAGAATCAACCCGACACCTAAACGAGGTGGGTTTTCTTTAATTTAATTAAAAAAGTAAAACTTGAAAAGTAAAAAAGCCTTTTTATAAAATTTGATATGGTTTAAATTTCTCGGTCCACTTTGTTGTATCATCTTATAAGACTTCGAATTTTTTTTAAACTCGCTAGTTATTATTTTATATTTACAAGCATGGTTTTAGTTTCCAATTTGTTATAATTTCTTACATTTAGGCATTGAAAATTAACGTGCTTCTTTTTTTAATATAATTTATAATTTATAAACTTAATTTTAAATTTTATATATACACATCGCATTGAAAATTAACGTGCTTCTTTTTTTAATATAATTTATAATTTATAATTTATAAACTTAATTTTAAATTTTATATATACACATATTTAATGTCATTCGATTCGACCAATATAAGCCACTTGGTTGAACAAAATGACGAATGATCAAACTATATATTGAGCCCTTACTACAAATTAGTTAGTCGTGATAATCTAAGTTAGTTAAAAAAAACGTTATTTGTGTTTGAAATGATATTTTGAAGAATTAAAATACAAAATTTGAAAGATTGAGTTTAAAAAAATCAAAGGCTTAAATGTACCAAAACAAAACATGAAAGCTCCTAAAAAATAATTAAATGTATTTACTTTAGTTTTTTCTTGCTTTGTTTATAGTATGTTCAGCATATAGCTCAATAGCAGTTATAGAAGGATCTCTATGCCTACAATTGCGGAATTCAAATACCCCATTTCCTTGGGATGTTGCTCGATGGTTGTCGGTGGAACCAATTGAGTCACCTCTTATGCAAATTAATCCCCTTTTCAGGACAGTGAACGAGTAATAGAAATCGTTGAAAATGACATGTTACATTACCACTTGTTGCGTGTGGGGAGGTGTGTACGGCTTCCTATTGATGTACCTACTATAACAAATAGCATTTTTGGAGTAGGACCGGTTCTATCGGGCTACCAGATTCATGAAGACGAACTGAGTTTTCAACGAAACCCACTGCACATATTGAATACCAGGAGAGTGCAGATACGACCCCTGGAAATTAATGGTCTTAGTTGCAGGGGTCGTACCTGCACTCTCTTGGTATTCAATATGTGCAATGGGTTTCTTTGAGAACTCAGTTCGTCTTCATGAATCTGGTAGCCCGATAGAACCGGTCCTACTCCAAAAATGCTATTTGTTATAGTAGGTACATCAATAGGAAGCCATACACACCTCCCCACACGCAACAAGCGGTAATTATGTAACATGTCATTTTCAACGATTTCTATTACTCGTTCCATTGTTTTGAAAATGGGATTAATTTGCATAAAAGGTGACTCAATTGGTTCCACCGACAACCATCGAGCAACATCCTAAGGAAATGAGGTATTTGACTTCCGCAATTGTAGGCGTAGAGATCCTTCTATAACTGCTGTTAAGCTATATGCTGAACACACTATAAACAAAGCAAGAAAAAACTAAAGTAAATACATTTAATTATTTTTTGGGAGCTTTCATGTTTTGTTTTTGTACATTTAAGGCTTTGATTTTTTTAAACTCAATCTTTCAAATTTTGTATTTTAATTCTTTAAAATATCATTTCAAACACAAATAACGTTTTTTTAACTAACTTAGATTATCACGACTAACTAATTTGTAGTAAGGGCTCAATATATAGTTTGATCATTCGTCATTTGGTTCAACCAAGTGGCTTATATTGGTCGAACCGAATGACATTAAATATGTGTATACAGTCCTCATCACATGCACTTTAATGAGCATGTAGAATTTGCTTATATATAATTTAAAATTAAGTTTATAAATTATAAATTATATTAAAAAAAGAAGCACGTTAATTTTCAATGCCTAAATGTAAGGAATTATAACAAATTGGAAACTAAAACCATGCTTATAAATATAAAATAATAACTAGCGAGTTTTAAAAAAATTCAAAGTCTTATAAGATGATACAAAGTGGACTGAGAAATTTAAACCATATCAAATTTTATAAAAAGGCTTTTTTACTTTTCAAGTTTTACTTTTTTAATTAAATTAAAGAAAACCTACCTCGTTTAGGTGTCGGGTTGATTCTGATTTTTCCTTCAACAAGCCAGGAAAAATCAGAATCAACAAGACCCATCTCGGAGACTTGGTCGATTCCTAGTCTGACTGCTCGGGCCAGGCCGACCTCGGGTCGGAATTGACTTGCATCTAAAGATAAAATTTCAGTTTGTGTCTGTATAAATCCACTAAGAGCATCTCCAATAGAGGTTGCTCTAAAGGGTGCCAAAATTGACACATCATATTAAAATATGATATTTTATTAATTTAGTAATCCACATCACTTTTGGCAACTTTTATTTAAAAATGTTCCAATAGTAAAGCAACTTTAAAAGTTGCCACAAATCATTACTTAATATATAATTTATTTAATTATAAATATTGTCAATCAATGGTGAAATTAGAGAGAAATTCATAAAAAAGGTGAACCAATAGTGATATATTGGGAAAAGATTCTTGATCAGAGCCTTCCCTGTGAGGCACCGTTGGGATCGGCTGGGGACACTCCGATGCCTAAGTTAGTAAACTTCTTTAAGAGAATAAACTGTAATCACAAAGTAAGGTGGAGAATAATGTGTAAGTGTGTAAGCGTACCTTCAATGTCAGACTATGGGAGTATTTATATAGGTTTTGAGCACTAACCGTAATCCTACCTTAATGCCTTTTTAATAAGATGTAATGCTCTTTTAATGTTATCTTTTAACTTCCATACCTTTGATCTGGTTTCAAGATGTCATTAACGCTAGTTGCTGTTTTGTGAGTTACTTTCCATAATCTGTCATCCAGATTTTAATGGCGGATCCTCTCCTAAGGCGGATTGTTTTATCTTCCTGTTTAGGCGGATTCTCTTCGATTGGGCCCATTGTGTTGCATTTAGGTACCTTGTGGCGAATTGCAAAGAGACTTCTTCAAGACATGCTTCTGTCTTTTCTCCCCCCAAATCCTTCTTTCAGAGGAATGTTTCTTCTTTGGTCCTTCATGTTTTGTTGTGGATGTTATCAGAAGCCTCCCTCAAATAGTCTTTTAAGTTCTTTAGGACTTTTTAGCTCCCCTGCACACCGTCGGTATTTATTGCATCTGTCAGGCACCTCTTCGTCTTCCAATGGTATTTTGATATCTTGTGAAAAGATTCTTGATCTGAGTCTTCCCTGTGAGGCGTCGTTGGGATCGGCCGGGGACACTCCGATGCCTAAGTCAGTAAACTTCTTAAGAGAATAAACTGTAATCACAAAGTAGGGTTGAGAATAATGTGTAAGTGTGTCCCTTCAATGTCAGACTATAGGAGTATTTATATAGGTTTGAGTGCTAACCGTAATCCTCCCTTAATGCATTTTTAATGAAATGTAATGCTCTTTTAATGCATTCTTTAACTCTGTTCTTAACCCTCAAGTTGTTACTCCTTTCAAGGCATTATGAGTATTTGTTTAATAATAGTGGGCTTCACCTTATATTGGCCCAATGCCTCTTCTGGGCGGATCTTCTTGTCTGGTGGGTCCTACGTCCTTCTATTTTATGGATCCAAGGATGACCCACAAGGCAGCTCCATATCGGCCCAACTGTATATCGTATTTATTAAGGTGGCGGATCTTATCCTGTCTTTTCTCCTTCTTGGTCCTTCCTTTAGGGAATATTCTCATCTTGGTCCTTCATATTTTACTGCGGTTGTTATCAGAAGCCCCCCCTAAATGGTCTTCAAAGCTCTTTAGGGCTTTTCAGCTTCTCCGCATGCTGATAGTATTTATTGTGTCGGACAAGCGTCGTTTCCGCGCCAATGATATGTCTCGATCATCCTTTCTAGTTTTTACAGAAGAATCTCGTGATTATGGTCCACGTGGTGAGGTATAATGCTAGAGACTCCTTCATTTTTCTTTGTTGTCCTTCGAGTAGTTATTACTTTTAAGGTATCATTAATGTTCATTAATGATGGTGACCCTGCTGTATAACAATTATTTATCTTTACCATGGCGGATTATCTTACGGGACATACCTCAATTCAGTTCAGTTCAGTTCAATTCAATTCAGTTCAGTTCAATTCAATTCAGTTCAGTTCAGTTCAGCATTCAGTTTCAGTATTCAGTAATTTATCATTATTTATTATAATTATAATTCTTTTTATATAATTTATTATCATTATTATAATTATTATTTATCTATAATTTATTTTTATTATTATTTATTTATATTTTATCATTATCTATAAGTTAGATAAAAATGAAAAAATAAAAAAAATTAATTTTTTTCCTTAAAACAAATTGGAAAGTTATTTAATTTTACTCAAATTTTTTCTATATACATATATAGACATCGAATAGATAATAGTCAAACAAAATGATAGTTTATTAAAGTATATATCGTTTAATCAAAAAAATAAAATTAAAGTATGCATCCATATTTGAAAACTAGGAATTGCATCCATATTATGAATTATTTCTTAAATTACCCAATTTATCAATGTTAGGGATAAAATTGTACAATTTTAGACGTTAGGGGTAAAAATGACTCGTGACCCAAAAGGTTAGGGGTATTTGCACCTTAACCCTTAATTATAATAAAAAGTTAAGAGTTCGTATTCATATGAAAATTTGTATTTAATTTCATTTATATGTAATTTGTATTTTTAATTTAAATTAGACTCATTTTTATTTAATTTCATATGCTTTTATCAAGATATTTAATTTAGTTTTATTTTTAATAATATATTTATTTATTATTGATATTATTATTATTATTAGAACCATTATTATTATTATTATTATAAGCTTATTAATGTCCAATATTATCATTAAAATTATTTTAAAGTCTAATATAATCATTATTGTTAATTTCGGTTAAGTTCGGTACCATTCAGTTAAGTTTAGTAGCATTCAGTTAATTCAGTTCAGTTCAGTTCAATTCAGTTCAGTTTAGTTCAATTCAGTATTCAATAGCATTCAGTTGAGTTTAATTCAGTTCAGTATTAGTAGCATTCAGTTCAGTTCAATTCAGTCCAGTTCAATTCAGTTCAATTCAGTTCAGTTTTTTTCAGCGATAAAGAACAGAGCCTTAGCTGGAACAACTTGCAAGGAAATAAGGACATTCAGATTTTATTTACACATCGTTTACTGACTACTAATGGACTCCATAAGCGATCTGTTTTTGCATCTTTTATTTGGAATTAAATCAAACGAAATTACGTTTTTGTTAAAGATAATGCGTAATTTCGCCGTCTATTGGTGATCATTTTGCAATTCCCACTATTGACCATATTAGTCTTAAAGCTCTTAAATCTGAGTTTTTTGGTGTTAGGTGCTTTAAGTTATGGACTTGCCTTTGTTGTCGGATATTGCTGTTGTGTCCATCACGTTTATATCTCAGATTTGGATTTGGATTTGTGTAGTTGACGCCTTAGTTCAAATGGATGTTTCTCTATCAAGAGTGTCTTTAAATTCCATTCGTTATTCTGGGGCTCGGGTTAATTGGAGCACTTTTATTTGGAAGGAATACTTACCTCCTTCTCGCTCTTTAACATGCTGGAAGGAAATTCTTGGCAAGTTGCCAACAGATGATATGTTTCAACATCGGGGTTTTATTTTTTCTTGGTGCTGTTGTTTCTCTAATGTTGTAGTTGAGAATCATGAACATATTTTTATTTAAATTCCCATTTACAGTTGCTATTTGGGAGCCATTAGTCGTGTTTTTGGGGTCTGATTCACTTTTTCTTCATTGATTGGTTTAATTCAACACGATGCATCTGTTTTGTTGAGCTCGAAGGTGTATGTTCTTTTTAATGGGTTTTTATTCAAGCAATTTGGCACATGAGAAATACTTTATCTTCAATGGAATTTATCCTCGAGTTTATTGTGGGTATTCCGAAAGCTCCTCCTTAGATTATCTTTGTGCGTTGGAAGCCCCCTCCAATTGGGTGGACTAAGGTAAACACATATGGTTCTGTGACATTAGCTGCTTTAATGCACACATGCTTCTCACTTTGGATTGGATGTGATTCAAGCTACATAGTGGATTTGTTTTGGAGTTGCTCTATGTCTGTTGTCATAAACACACCCTTTCGCTATCTCTCGATCGTGCAACAATACTAATTTCTGCCCAACTAGTAGTCAGACTTAACACCAAGTTGCTTAGTTAGATTGCTAGGCAATGAACTACAACAAAAAACTAGGATCTTACACAAAGTAAGTGAGGAGACACTCTTTTATTGCTTGAAAGAATGTTTTACAAAGATTAGCTTTATAAGTAATCACTCAAGGCGCTCAACTTGCATTATATGCTTGCAAATGAGCCCCAATGCCCTATTTATAGGCCTACAAACCGACCTATGAAGATTCTAGATAATTACAAATGATTAAAGACTAGAAAATTCTAGAGACAGTAGAGTTAGGGTGGTTTTGGGCATCCCTAGAAGGTTCTGGGCCATTCTAGCCCATTTTGGAATATTCTAGGCCCGTGGCTCGCATAATTGAGGTTCCATTGATGAATTCTCTCGAAGCTTCCAGAATTTTCTCATAGTTCCTGACAACTTCTGAGTGCATTGCTCATTCTCCATCCTTATGTTCTTTGGGCATGCTGCCCAGTTTGGCTTGCATTTGCGCCCATTGGCTCTGACACAGGCTCGTGGAATTCCAACATGCCAATTCTTCTAACCTTTAATATTTTTCCGTACTTACTAAGTACCATAGGTTCATAATGACGCAAAGGATCCACATACAAAATATGGACACATTTGGAATCCTCTAAGTACCACTATGGAAGGCGAGTGTTCAACGGAACGTAGTACTGTCTACTACCCATGGGCTTCATGTTGGTATAAGCATAGTTATTTAAGGAGCACTAAGGCGCAAGGGGGGTCCTAGAGCCTTGGCGCAAGGCGCAACTTAAGGCGCCCGCCCGATCGACACGAGGCGCATAAGAAAAATCATAAATTCATAATACTAGTCACAAAGAATCACAAATAGTCAAATACCAACAATAAAACCATAAAATGCATGAGCTAAGTTCTAGTTAACTACTAAGGCGTAATCATAAACTCATAATACCGACTTAAAAGTAAAAACTAAAGACCAAAGTTCAACTTCAAATAATTAATAACACCAATAGTCTTCTCGACTCTAGAAAACAACTAATCTCAGCCATTCATCTTATCGATACTTTGTTTCTTCCATTTTCTTTTATTTTCTAAACTAATCTCAACCATTCATCTTATTTTTAATCCATGGTTGTTAATAAAAGAATTTTAAAAAAATCCCCAAAAAACCCAAACAGCGCTCACGAAGCTGAGGTGCGTGCCTAGCGCCTGGCTCAAGGCGCGCTAAGGCTAACAGCGCCAGCCTCTGTCATCTAGAGGCGCAAAGGCTGGAGCCTTAGTCGAGGCGCGCCTTTAATAACTATGGTGATGCGAACCCACGAGGAACAGTACCTCGAAAACCCGACAACTAGATTTGATCCCTAGGAAAGCTAACGAATCAGGATCAGACAGAAAAGAATCCTTACAAAACTAGATTGTAATGACCCAATCCTAGTCTCCAACAATTAAAGACTTAATCTCGAACTGTTCAAAGTAATGCCTCAAAGAACACAATAGAAACCACTCACAAACTCTTAAGAGTAATATTTTTATTAAGATGAAACTTGTGCCTTACATATGAAAAAGCTCATCCTTAAATAGATAAAAAAAATACAAACAATGACTTAAATTGCCCTTGAAATATCTTGATAACAACAATAATACAAGGGATTTTAAGTACTTGATTTAGTCAACCATTAAGACAAAGAAAATCAATACACACAATTTGACAATAATGCAAATGGGAAAACAAAATTCAATTCTCATGGAATTGATAAGGTCCACATGGTTTTTTTTTTAAGTTGTCATTTTGACCACAGAAAAAAAATTAAATCAATTTGTATTGAATTAATTTTATTTTTTCCATAAATCCAAATGGTTAAAATTCATATGGTGATTTTTGAATCAATTTCACCGCCTGTTTCGTTTAGTCCGTGTTCGGTTTCTTTGATGTATCCGCTTTCCGAGTAACCCGAGAGGTATGAAAAAGTTAGAGCTTCCTGGATTTCATTTGTATCATTTTGCTCCGACATATCTAATATTTGCACCACATATGTTTGAAGCTCCTCTTCGAACTTCTTTGCGCGTGCTCGAGTAACAGGTTCATCCGGTAAATGTATCCGCTCTATGTGAGAATCTAGATTTTTAGCCTAGGTTATATCATTCCCCCCCTCCTCAGAAGGATTCGACCTCGAATCAGAATCTACATCATAAAAAGATAAATTAGAAACATTAAAAGTAGCAGATACATTATACTCACCAGGTAAATCAATTTTGTAAGCATTGTCAATAACACGCTGCAAAACTCGAAAAGGACCATTGCCTCAGGGTTGAAGGTTGCTTTATCCGCCTGAAGTCGTGTAAACCAGAAATGAATTAACAAATATGAAGCAAGACCTACTCCTTCCCTTTATTTTTACGAAGTCCTGGAAATCTCTCGTTTCGAAAATGCACCCACACCAAGTCACCAGGTGCAATACAACTCGTTTACGATGTTGGTTTACTTTTGAAGCAACCCGACTATTTTTTTCTTCAATGTGCTTACGAACCTTCTCATCAATGGATTGCACCAATTCTGCCCTTTTAGCACCATCTGTACTAGACCTGGCATCCACAGGTAAAGGTAGTAAATCAGTAGGAGTAAGAGGGTTAAGACCATAAACAACTCCAAATGGCGAAAACAAAGTAGAGGAGTGAATACGACGATTACATGCAAATTCTACCATAGGTAAACACTCTTCCCAATTCTTAAGATTTTTTCCAACCACAGTACGCAAAATCTGACCAAGAGTTCGATTAACGACCTTAGTTTGTCCATCTGTTTAAGGATGACAAGTAGTAGAATATAAAAGCTTAGTACCTAATCGACTCCACAAAACATGCCAAAAATGACTTAAAAATTTAGCATCTCAGTTGGATACTATAGTTTTTGGGACTCCATGCAACTTAACGACCTCTCGAAAGAAAAGGTCAGCAACATTAGTAGCATCATCAGTTTTATTACATGCAATGAAATGTGCCATTTTGCTAAACCTATCAACCACAACAAAAATGGAATCATGACCTTTCTTTGTCCTAGGTAACCCAATAATAAAGTCCATAGAAATATCTACCTAGGGTTCTGTAGGCACGGGTAATGGAGTATAGAGACCTTGGGACAAAACCTTAGACTTAGCCTTTTTACAAGCAATGCACTTAGAACAAAGTCTGTTGATATCCCTACGCATCCTTGGCTAAAAGAAATGTTCATGCAAAATATCTAAAGTCTTACAAACTCCAAAATGTCCCATCAGTCCACCATCGTGCGCTTCCCGTACAAGTAATTCTCTATATGAACATTGTGGCACATATAGTCTATTTTCACGAAATAAAAAGCCATCAAGTAAATAGAATTTGTCCACTGCAGACTTACCACACGCAAGATACATATCACCAAAATCAACATCACCTTTATACAACTCCTTAAGAAGTGTAAATCCCAAGAGCTGAGTATTCAAGGAAGTTAAAAGAATATATAGTGCATTGGCCACCACATTTTCTTTACCTTTCTTATATTGAATAGTATATGGAAAAGTCTCATTGAACTCCATCCACTGGGCATGTCATCTATTCAACTTACCTTGTCCCTTGAGGTGTTGGACCCGTGATCAGAATGAATAACAAACTTCTTGGGCCAAAGGTAGTGCTGCCATGTTTCCAATGCCCTCACTAAAGCGTATAACTCTTTGTCATAGGTGGGGTAATTAAGTGCAGCCCCACTCAACTTTTCACTGAAGAAAGCAATTGGTTGTTTATCCTGCATCAAAATAGCACCAATACCTATGCCGAAGGCATCACATTCAATCTCAAATGCTTTCTCAAAGTTAGGCAGTGCAAGTACAAGAGCATAACATAATTTATCTTTCAAGGTATTAAAAGCATTTTCTTGTTCAATGCCCTATGAAAACCCAATTGTCTTTTTAATCACTTCAGTGAGGGGAGTAGCTAAAGTCCCTCACAAATGGTCTGTAAAATGATGCTAAACCATGGAAGCTTCTCACTTCAGACACACTACTAGGTGTAGGACAATCACAGATTTCCTTAACCTTTTCCTCATCTACTTTAATTCTTTTAGCAGACACAACATAACCAAGGAAAATAATTTGGTCTGTGCAAAATGAGCATATAATTGTTCTTTTCTAAGCACATCAAAGACACTCCTTAAGTGACCTAATGCTCTTCTAAAGACCTACTATATACCAATATGTCATCAAAGTAGACCACGACAAACTTGTCTATAAATGCACGCAACACATGATTCATTAAACGCATAAAAGTTGATGGTGCATAACGAGCCATTCATACAATCCGTGTTTAGTTTTAAATGTGGTTTTCCATTCATCCTCTTCTTTCATCCTAATCTGATGGTATCCACTTTTCAACTCTATTTTCCTAAACACAATAGCTCTATGTAATTAATCCAACATATCATTAAACACAATAGGGTAACGATATTTTACCGTAATGTTGTTGACGGCTCGACAATCAACACACATTCTCCAACAAAAAGCACATGTACGGCATATGGGCTCATCGACCCCCTCACCCACCCCTTAGCAAGTAACTCCTCCAATTGACATTGTAACTCCTTCGTTTCCTCAGGATTACACCGATATGCTGGACGGTTAGGAATAACTGCCCCAGGTATTAGGTCGATCTGATTTTTGATGCCCCGAATAGGTGGTAATCCTTCAGGAAATTCCTCAGGCATGACATCTTGATATTCCTATAAAAGAGAAATACAAGAACTAGGTAGGACATTATCAGCTTGGCTTATATATGCTTCTCTATAAACAAGTAATAATATGGGTTTATTTACAAAAAGAGTATACTTAACCTCGCTGGACCTTGCAAAGAAATTAGCCTCACCCCGCCCCACACTGTTATTCTCTCTTGACTCTCGTTTTTCATGTGGCCCCTCTCCTTTTGTAATTTCAGAATTAATTTACCTCGGCTATCCCGCTCTTTGGTCTAATTTTTATTAATTCTCTCATTTTTTCGATTTTTGCTTTTCTTTCACCAAATCCTCATTTTCATCACTCTTCTCACTATGCTTTTCTCTCGACTCTTGGTTATCATCAGATGATACATGAGTTTTATTAGAAACAACTCCACTATGATTTCTGCTCTTGATTTGGTCTTCATAGACCTCTACAGGTGTTAAGGGAGCTAAAATAATTTTTAACCAATATGTTCAAAACTGTAATGGTTCTTTGTCCCTAAATGCATAACATCTCTATCAAACTGCCATGGTCTACCCAACAAAATATGACTAGCTTGCATGGGTACTACATCACATAATATTTCATCCTTGTATTGCCCAATTTTGAGCGACACTAAGACTTGTCTATTTACTTTAATCTCCCCACAATCATTTAACCATTGCAATTTATAAGGGTGCGAGTGCTTTGTGACTGGTAACCCTAGCTTCTCTATTAAGGTGGTACTAGCTACATTAGCACAACTACCACTATCAATAATCACACTACATACCTTGCCTTGCACGAGACGTCAAGTGTGGAAAATGTTTTTCCATTGTATCTTGTCCTCATCAATCTTCATTTGAGAATTCAATGGACGACTAATGACTCCCCTCGTTCGGCTCTAGTGAAGCCTTCCACCTCCTCAGAGTCTTCATCTTCTTCTTCGGCTTCATTACAGTCACTTTCACTATCAATGACTACTTCTTCGCCCCTCATGATCATGGCTTGTCTATTTGTGCATTTGGATGTTATGTAACCGAATCCCAAACATTTGAAACACTAAAGTTTTCTTGGTCTCAGTTTCTCTTCTCCCTTCTACTTATTTTTGTCAACCGAGTCCAACTTGTGTTTGGCATTGTCAAACTTTGAAGGAAATCTACTTCCTTTCTCATGGTTACGCCACCGGTTCTTCCAATTAGAGTTAGAAGACGATGAACCTCATGTGTAGGATTTGTCATTCTTTCTCTCCTTCAGTTGTCGTTCTACTATCTTTGCTGCATGTACCATATCTTCCACGTCTACACAGTGTTGCAACTCGACAACATTAGCTATGTCCCGATTAAGACCAACTAAAAATCGAGACTTAGTAGCTCTCCGATCTTCAACCACATCAGCTCTCAACATTGCTATCTCCATCTCATTGAAATATGCCTCTACATTCTTTGAACCTTGTTGAAGGACTTGCAATTTTCTATATAAACCTTCATAGTAGTCATTAGGGACAAACCGCTTTCTCATAACAGTTTTCATTTCATCCCATGTGTCAACTTGCGGCTCTTTACATCTGGTTCTCATGGTGACAAGTTGATCCCACCAGACTAATACATAATCTGTGAACTCAATTGTTGCTGTCCCCACCTTCTTCTCCTTTGAATAATTGTGACAGTCGAATACAAGTTCAATTTTTTTCCATTCTAGATAAGCTTCAGGATCACTTTTACCATTGAATAAGGGAATTATCAGTTTTACATTTCCAAGACCCATGTCGTCTCTAGCATTGTCATCCCGCTGTCTATTCCTTCCTTCTTCATTATCACGTCGGTTTTCTCCATCAACTCGATTTGCTTCTAGAGCAACTCGATGATTTTCCTCCATGATGTCCATATGTTCCATCAAGCGGTTCAACATTGTTAACACTTGATCGTCTGCTATATTATTGTGCAAAAAGAAATTCAAATAGATCAAGTAAAATATAATAATAATAATAATAATAATAATAACTCACGATTCACTCAAATTTTTTTTGGCTATTCTCTCTTTTATGCTCATCACTCTGTGCCTTTTACCACTCGATTTCTCTTATAGTATTCTTTAAAGAACTGAGTAGAACAAATTCACTTTTAAAACCCCAATAGTCAAAAACCAAAATTCACCCTTACAACCTAAGAAGCAAAACATTAAACAATGAACGGAACGCAGATAAGCAACTCGATGACCAAAATATAATGTTGACGTTAGGAAATAATCAATAGAAAATCATTAAGTACAAAATTGAAATTAATTTTGCACCATTAACAAAACTAAGGAATTCTTGTCTTCTAAGTTCGAGATGAAAGACCTGTAGATTTTTTTTCTTTCTTTTTTTTGAATGAGAGAAACAGAACTGTAACTTGATTTTTTTTGTGATATGAAAAAAATGTATATGTATAAATATATTATATAAGTTTCTTCACTTCATTTGAATGCTGGAAAAGCATTTGATTTTTTTTTCAAAATTACGACAATAATTTCTTTTTTTTTTAACTTTTAACAGAAAAAAATAAAAACAAAAAAATAAAATAAAATAGTCAAAAAATATTACGAATATATAAAACCTGAAAAGTTAGAGCTCGGCTCTGATATCAAACTGATGCGAACCCATGAGGAACAGTGCCTTGAAAACTCGACAACTAGATTTGATCTCTAGGAAAGCTAACGAAATAGAGTCGGATAGAAAAGAACCCTTACAAAACTAGGTTGTAATGACCCAATCCCAGTCTCCAACAATTAAGGATTTAATCCCGAACTGTTCAAAGTAGTGCCCTAAAGAACACAAGAGAAACCACTCACAAACTCTTAAGAGTAATATTTTTATTAAGATGAAACTTGTGTCTTACATATCTTAAATAGATAAAAAAAAAATACAAACAGTGACTTAATTGTCCTTGAAATATTTTGATAACAACAAGAATACAAGGCCTTTTAAGTACTTGATTTAGTCAACCATTAAGACAGAAAATCAATACATACAATTTGACAATAATGCAAATGGGAAAACAAGATTCAATTCTCATGGAATTGATTAGATCAACATGGTTTTTTTGAAGTTGTCATTTTGACCAATGAAAAGAAAATTAAATCAATTCATATTGAATTGATTTTATTTTCTCCATAAATCCAAATGGTTAAAATTCATATGGTGATTTTTGAATCAATTTCACCGCCAGTTTCGTTTAGTCCGTGTTGGGTTTCTTTGATGTGTCTGCTTTCTGAGTAACCCGAGAGGTACAAAAAAGTTAGAGCTTGCTGAATTTCATTTGTGTCATTTTGCTCCGACATATCTAACATTTGCACCACATATGTCTGAAGCTCCTCTTCAAACTTCTTTGCGCGTGCTCGAGTAACAGGTCCATCCGGTAAATGTGTTCGCTCAATGTGAGAATCTAGATTTTTCGTCTAGGTTATATGATATGAGTATAAGACACAATATACGGGGAGCTCTCTCTTGACTCAATTGGCCCCCGACATGCTTTGCAGGCACGATTCTATAGCCTGAATGCATCAATTATCAATTCACACAAACTTGGCCTATTATCCATCGACTTACTCCACAATGTCCTCATGAACAATGAAATGATGATTTTTACCATGGACCGTTTCTCCTAGTTGTTGGGCATTCTTGTTGGGTTGTCCTTCTGATGAATTTTGGCGGGCCGTGACATCCTCCCCCACTCTATTAGATAACGTCCTTGTTGCCTTTCGATCGTAAGCCACACCTTATTGTCCATAATGTTTTCTCTCAGCCTTGCTTGGACGTCTCCTCCCAGCTCGACCCTTAGGTTATGCAGTATACCTTTGGTTAGTAGCATGCTTATTGGTCGTTGCTCGGTCGCAACATGTCGTTCCTCCAACGACTCATCCCATTGATGTCTAACCCTTTAGTCTACGATTTTGGAGTTTTGGCCCTCTGTGTCATAGATCTTCGTGGACCTTCACCTCCGTGGCTTATGGTCATGCTTGTCTTCTATTGGTCATTAAATACTTCTATTGTTGAAAATCTCTTGTGGAACTCTTATTATGGGTTCTATTCGCTTTATGTTTTTAAAGATTGTAATAGGACTGAGTTTTTTCAGTTTGCTTAGGCGTTTTTTTCACCTTGTCCTATTTTCCTTTGTAATTTTTTTACCTTATTTGTTTCTTAGTGCTTTCATCTGCTTCTGCTTGGGTGGTTTTTTTTTTTCTGGTGCCAATCTAGTTGGGATTAGAATGACCTTTTAAGTTTTAGTAGCTCGCCTTCACTTATAAAAAACATTGAAATGAATTATAATATGTAACGTTTAACTTTGAATTAATTAAATAAGGTTATATAAATAATATAATGTATTAATTAGAATATTATGCTTTAATTTTCTTAATCGATCATATGTGTTTTAACAAATTGAATTTTTATTTTAGAAATATATAAAAAGGATACATTTGTTACTAGAAACTAAGAGAAATCCAACCGAGTAATCCTCAACTAATATTTTCCAACCTATATATTGAGGAAAAAAGTGATAAAAAAGTCTGTCTCGAAATAGAAATTTCAGATGGTAGTATTATTGGTAATATGACAGAACACAAACCAATTAATGATTACCCTGTTGGAATGTGGGATGCATTGAGGAGATGGTACTTGGATGTTTCAAAAGAAATGGTTTGATTGTGTTTGGTAAAGGTAATAGGATGTTTCAAAAGAAATGGTTTGAGAAATTTTCTTAGTTAGAAAATTGTTCATCTAAAAATATCGTATATAAGAGTGGGGATACTAATTACTAATTGGAAAACAACTTTAAATAGTTTTGTTCCTCTTTAAGCAGACAAAGGTAGCTCAAACACTTTATGTTAGAGTTAAGCTTGAATAATACTAAAAGGAGAATGTGGATTATATATTAATATTAAAATGTTCAAGAATAGAAGTTGAATATCGCACTCGGTTAGCAATAGTTTTAAATGTTATTTGATATCTTTTAAGAGTAAAGTTTTGCATTTCGGGGACATGACGAGTTAGAAAAGGAAGGAATTCTCTTCGATAAATACAACATGATCAAGTAGTACAGTAGGTACAAAATGTTGAAATTTCTAGAGGAAATGACAAGAATAAAAAAACATGATTAACTCGACTAGGTGATACACGTTAGGGTTCTCATTATAAAAGGGTTATCCCTCTTTTTGGCATCTGGAATTTAGTGATAGATGTGCTTTTAATTATTGAAAAGGATGACAATGATGCAAAAAGTCGAGGTATTGTTGATAGTTTAACTGAAAAAATGTTAACTTTTGAATTTGTGTTTGTTGAAAAGTTAATTATTATTTTTTTCTTCGGAATGATCAATTCATTATCACAATTCTTAGAAATAAAAGATCAAAACATAAGAAATGTTATCAGTATTTTTAAAGTGGTGCAAAATAAAATTGCAAGCATATCGGAAAAATAGTTGGCGGGAATTGTTGAGAGAAGTCATTGAATTTTGTTATGCATACATGTACCTACTATGGATAATAATATTCCAAGTAATACTAGATATCTTATTAATGAAGAATAAAAGACTCGTCTCCACAACTTTCATTTGGATATATATCTTTATAAAGCTACTTGATTTTCTTCATTCTATTGATTCTACTACTCAAGAATTTGACAATCGTTTTTACTGAATCAAATTCCTAGTTACTTTTATGCATATCATATTCTGATCCTTCAAGTTCATTGCTAATTTTGATCGTGAGAGACTACTCTATCTTACTTTTTTTTTTTGTTAACAGAAGAGGGAATGGAACCCCGAAGAACAAGAAACCAAAAAATTAACCCCTAATTAACCTAGGGAGCTAGCACCATTCATATCTGAATCAAGAATAAACTACTCTATCTTACTAAATTATATTCATAAGATTTTTCTAGTTTTGAACTATCTGAGCTTATCATGAACATAACTCTACATTCATGATATAAAGATCAAATGAAGTATTCTCGGCTTTTATGATATTGGTGGAGAAGTAATACCAATTTTTTTTTATCTTTAGTGTATTAACTTATCGAGTTGATATTTGATATTGGTCTTAATTATGTTACAACAACTACAATTGAAATATATATTTCTGCAATGTATATTGTTAAGGCCAATTTGTGCGCCTATCTCATAAATTTCTTGATGCATACATGGAAAATATTATTTTTGATAGCATTGAAAATGAAGTTATTTTTGCAATATTTTCAAAAATTGGAATCTCGAAAATTACATTTCCGCATCTATCATTATTTTGCCGCTGGTAGCCCATTTCTAATTTTTTTTTTTTGAAAAATAGTGATTGATATGTTGTAATATATAATAATTATTTTGTAAGATCCTTCAGTAGAATTTAAATAAAATTTATATAGTTGAATTTTATTTATTATATATGTATATATTTTTTTAATAAATGCAAGTGTTAGTGATAATTATAATGCATATATTCACTTGTTTATCACCATTTTCCCTCATTTATCTCTTAGTACATCTCTTTATACAAATATTCTCTTTATCCTAACCCATATCTCTTTTTCCAAATTCAATTTCTGAGAGATTTAGAAATCTTTTTCAATAATTGGTCATTAAAATTCGTCTCAATCTTCTATTTCCTTCTTGACTTGCAGTTACTGCTATTATTATTTCATACTTATGCATGGGGCTGTCTATGAGCTGGATTTGAATATGTCCAAATCTTACAATCATTCTCTTGTTTTACTTCGCAAAAATATATATTCGAATAAAAAAAAAGTAATATTCATATTATTTACAGCGGGTAAATTACATCCATGGCCACTGAACTTTACTCATTTTCAAACTATGACCACTGAACTTCATTTCTTCCCGGTATTGCCACTGAACTTTACACTTTTTTAACACTGGTGGTCACTCAACGCCTCAAAACGACCGTTGACGACTAAAAATAAAAAATCCAAAGCGTTAATAATATTTTAAGGAACTTTAATTCTTGAAAATTTTCATTTTGAGGTCATTTAGGTGTTGTTTGGTTAAGAGAGATAAAGTGAATTTTTAGAGAGAGAAAGCTTCAAAAAAATGTGATTTTCGAAAATAAAAAATGTGGTTTCATGGTAAATGTCGTTCTGAACAACTTTAATTCTTGAATATTTTCATTTTGAGGTCGTTAACGATCGTTAACGGTCATTTTGAGAAATTAGTTAAAATTGAGTGATCACCAATATTGAAAAGTGTAAAGTTCAGTGGTCATATTAGGAAGAAATGAAGTTCAGTAGCCATGGGTGTAATTTACCCTGTTTACAGGTTATGTGATTTTTACACACAAAAAAAAATGATTGGATGGTAAAGCAAAATATTCAAATTAAAAAATAAAGTAATATTCATATTATTTACAGCTATTTGATTTCTAAATTGCCTATTATTTTAAATTATGCAACTGCAATGTTTTACTGACAAATTGCCATAATGCATATGGCTACTATTCTACATTATTCTAAAACATAATTACATTGCTAATTGAAAATATAATTTGAAATTAACTTTCTTTGAGCTGAAGATGTGAAAAATCTGAACCATTGATCTCTTGATAACATATATAGAGAAGGAAGACTGTCATGAAAAAGAAGAGTCTGTCTGAGTAGCCAAGGAGACTGCCCGACTGCCCGTTCTGTAACCAAATAAGAGGCCAACAACGCGTAATTACACGCCTAAACTTATCAATTTTTTCGTTTTGCACTCTCAACTTATACTTAGAACTATTGTACACATCAACTTGATGTGTAGGTGATAGTCGAATAATATTCAGAGTACAAAACGGAAAAAATGACAAATTTAGTTGCGTAATTATGAAAATCATGTTGAAACTACTTACATATTGAAACGGGCAAGTCATCCTTGGCTAGCAAACAAGACTCTTATCTTCATCATGTCAGTCATCTTTTCCCTCTTGAACACATAAATTAAATTAATGCTAGTTTAGAAAAGAAGGTCAAGCATGATAAAGAAGAGCTTGTGAGGTTAGCCAAGGTGACTGCCTGAAAACTTACACAAAGTGTGTTTTTTTTAGACAATGTGTAGGAGCAGGCAAGTCATCATTGGCTACCAAAAAAGACTCTTATTTTCATGCTAGGTCTCTCTTCCTATAATTGCTTGGCTTAATTTGGAAATGTTGATATGTATATTTATAGAACTATAAAAGAATATAATATAATTCAGTTCAATGTATGAGGGCACTCACATATCATTTTTTACCGTTTTGTACTCTCAACTGATAGTCGAATAATATTCAGAGTACGAAACGGAAAAAATGATAAATTTAATTGCGTAATTACAAAAATAGTGTTGAAACTACTTGCATATTGAAGCGGGCAAGTCATCCTTGGCTAGCAAACAAGACTCTTATCTTCATATCAGTCATCTTTTTCCCTCTTGAACACATAAATTAATGTATGGAATATAATATATAGTTTGGAAGAGAAGGTCAAGCATGATAAAGAAGAGCTTCTGAGGTTAGCCAAGGTGACTACCTGAAAACTTACACAAAGTGTTCTTTTTTTTTACATATAGAAGCACAAAATGTGTAAGAGCAGGCAAGTCATCCTTAGCTACCAAAAAAGACTCTTATTTTCATGCTAGGTCTCTCTTCCTATAATTGCTTGGCTCAATTTGGAAATGTTGATATGTATATTTATAGCACTATAAAAGAATATAATATAATATAATTCAATTCAATGTATGAGGGCACTAATAAATGTGTATGGCTCTCACATATCCAGAAGAAAAGACCAGTGTCATTATTCATTTTCTGCCCATAATCGAATATGTTCTCTTCCCCACCTTATAATTGTTCCTTTTCAGAAAAATAAAATAAAAACACTTAGTCATTATCTGAAATAATAATGGCTTATCTTTTACTTTGTTTCGATAAATTGGAAGGACTATATTTTTTTTTGGGGGTCAAAGAGGTAATTTTGGACGATCCGCATCACCATAACGGTACCTTTAAACCATGTTTAAGGTGAGGTTTAAACGCTCATTCTTTGATTAAGGGTGGAGAAGCTCTTATCAGTCGATCACATTTTTTGGATTAATTGGAAGGATTATTATTAAGGATCTGTTTGGTTGAGTTGTTAGCTAATAGCGGTTGCTGTTAGCTGTTTGCGGTTGCAAAAAGCTGTTTGCTGTTAGCTGTTTGTTATTAGCTTTTTTTTTTTTTTAATTATTAGTGTTTAGTAAAATTATATTAAACTGTTTAATATTTAAAATGTTTAATATGGATGTGTTTTAAATTAATCAACAAATAAATTATAAAATAAAAAATGTATTACACAAATTATCAAAAATAATCTAAAAAAAATAAAAAAAAATAATTTTATTGAACGCAACAAAACTTATTCTTTGGGCAATTTATGTTATAGAAATAGAAATAATGTTAAAGGCGAACATATTTTGTGAAAATAAGAAGGATAATTTTGTCAATAACAAATGACTACAAAAAGTTTTCGTGAAAAACTCCAAAACGCTACAGTTTTCAGAGAAAATGCTAAACGCTGCGGTTATATAAACCTAACGAAACACTATATTTCATATGGTTTGGAGTGAAACTCTAAATACTCTTCAGAAAAGCTAAAACAAACACTCAAATTATACACCATTGATGAAATTTACCCGTATTTTTTCCTTCTATTTTTTTTTTGGTGAACCTATTGTCTTTATGATATTCCCTCATTAATATCTTAGTTATTCCAACTCATAAAAATACAGCATTTTCTTACTAAAGTTTAGGGGTGAGTATTTGGATAGGTCAACAAAGGTTATTAGTAATAGTATTAGACGTTAATTAATACTACTTTTTTTTAGGAATTTTGGGGGAAGAGCGCCAATCTAAATAGATTTTGTTATACAAAGAGTAATTTTGCTCTTGATCTCCAAAATTAACATTTGAAACTGTTTTGATATCCAATGGGTTCTGTATATTGATAATAACTATTATTGATATATTGCGGGTTTGACAGTTCTTAGACCATGGGTGCTCACTCCGCCCTAGTTCTATCTTGTCCAAATTTCTATCAAAATAATAACTATATTTAAATAGTTGTTGTAAGATAGGAACATATTTCTGGTATTTCGAAATATAAAAACTAATTCAAATGATAATTTTATTGCAATGTTGCCGAATTTTTGGCATTTATTTTTTACACATTTATTTTTTCTTTTTTAAATAAAAAATAATAATTTAGTTGCCTAATATTGGTGCAGATAATATTTATGTTTAAAATAAACTATACACTGTGTGAGATCATAGTGACAACTTTTAGAGTTACTTGACATCAAGACGTTTTTTAAAAAGTTGCCCAAAAGTGATATGGATGGGAGAGAAAATAAAATATTATCTTTTGGTTGATGGGTTAAATTTTGACAACTTTTAAGGTTGATTGCATGGGAGATGCTCATATAGCTAGGATACAAGGAGATATTAATAAAAAAAATAAATGGTATGTGGTTCTAATATTAGAGAAGACAAGTTTTATGAGCAAATAAAAACTTCATTTTTAATCTATTATGTAATAACATTTTAAGACGCGTGTAACGCATCTTCCGCATATAGCTTACTTATTTGCAACTGAGTGAATAATTTACATTTTACGCAAGTTCAGGGGTTAACTAAACATTTTATGCAAGTTAAGAGGGCTATTGGGATACTTTGAAAGTTTAGGGAGCCACACAATCTTTTTGGAAAAGTTCAAAGAAAATGATGTATTAAACCAATAAATAATCTTAACCAAATAATAATAGTATCCGTAATATGCCCCTTCAAGTTAATGGTGGATGAACCTTTAACTTATCATGAAGACAAAAAAAAAACGAGAAATGGACAAAGGCATCATTTGGTCCAACAATGCAATGCAACAAACACGTAGGTCTTTCTTTGCAACTTTACCACGGACAAAGTGGACATCGATTTCAAAATGCTTTTGAGCGATCATGAAAAATTGGGTTGACAGTCAAGTAGGCGGCTCCTAAATTATCATACCATAAAACCGAGGATTGTGTAGAATAATAGCCAATTTTGTACATAAGCATACGCAACCACATAACTTTAGAAGCAATGCAGGCAAGAGTGTGATATTCAGCCTCCATAGATGAACAAGAGACAATATGTTGCTTCTTTGAGCGCTAAAAGACCAAATTCTTTTCGATAAAGACATCATAACCTGATGTGGATTTCCGATCATAAATATCACCACCCCAATCAACATCGAAAAATCCAACAATATCAATGGATCAACTACGTTGAATATGAAGTGCAGAACTATGTGGGAAGTGGAGAGAGCGAAGAATCTGTTTTACTGCTTTCCAATGATCAACCATGGGTTGTTGCATAAATTGGCTCACTTTATTGACAGAGTAAGAAACATTGGGCCTTGTGATTGTGACATACTCAAGACCACCCATAATACTTTGATACAAACTAGGATCAAAAAATAGTTCACCAATTTCTAGACTGCTTAGCAGAAGTATAAGCATGGGTCGAGGTAGCCTTATCATCACAAATTGTGGACTTTTCCAAGAGATACTAAGTGTACTTTCGCTGTCAAAAGGGGCAGACATTGTATTGTTGGAGGAGTTTGATCGATTTAAATTTTGGCCATTAAAATTTCCATGCCTCTTACCACGTCCCATATTGCTGTTGCGAGCCGAGTAATGTAGAGATGGTAAGTGTTAGAGATAATGTTTTTATCCTGTGTAAATAGATTTCTATCTAGTTAGAGTCTCAATTTGTCTATATTACTAGCTAGGTAGAGTTTCAATACTCTTATACTTATGTATTGTATTCCTACACAAACTCCAATTGTCTCACTATAAATACAGGGCCTCAGAGCCATAATCACTTAGGTGATTCAAATCAATATTGTGCCAATTACTTATCTCTCTCTATCTCCATATTTCTCAGTATATCAAACTATACATTCAACATGGTATCAGTAGTTTCAACTTCCGCATCCTCTGAATCCTCTGATATTCCGCAATCTACCTCATACACTGAATATCAAGCCGTCGCCACTGTTATCGCCGCCGCTGTCGCTGCACCAGTTGTCACTTTCGATTAGAATATGGAGGACATCTCGGGAGGATCGGTTGCACCGAGCTTGGGGTGGCGTTTCACCTCTCCGTTCGTCACTAGCGGAGACTCCTCGTTCCTCGCGTCAACGGCGGCGCAACCTGCTGTCGCGGCTCCTCCACCTGCACCGATGGTGGCTGATTCCCTCCCATATACCGTCTGCGCTGCTCTGGCGGCCTACCAAGCAGCCAGCACCGTCAACAAAACCGCAGCTCATCCGACGCAGATGGCGTCCACCGCTCCTGCGCAACCCGCGCATAATCAGTATGCGGCAGCAGCTCCTCATCCACTTTCTGCACCATCTGCAAGGCTTCCCACACCAACCACGTCCGCCGCTAATGCCGCCGTGCTAGCCGCTCTTGTGGCATATCAGGGATCTGTCCCGCCTTCGCAAAATCATCAAATTTCGGCTCAGCGACCACCGTTACAATCCCAACAACCCTCGGTCACCACAGACACTCAAACCCTATTTTCTCCATCAGTACTTGCGGCCCTAGCCACCTATCAAGCAGCCGAGAACAGTAATAAAAATCAGGTTATGTCTGAATCTCATACTTCACCATTTGTTTACAACATTCAATTAACCCGTGATCCTTCTCCATCATTTTCTCAAATTCGTTTCACAATACTGTTGATGCACCATCAAATAACCTTCGACCTAATTTTATTCCCTCTTCCAATCCCCCTATTTCAACCAATCCTGTTTTTACGGAACCTATTTCTGCATCCATCACCCAACCAAGACAACCTCCCACAAATATCACCGTTAACATTAAATTAACCCCCCACAATTACAAAGCATGGAGGATGTCCATGGAATCCACCCTTAAAACCTATCACATTTTCTCTCATATTGTCAGTTCGACACCCCCACCAACTCAATTTATTTCCAGAACAGGTTTTGTGACATCTGCTGCGGATTTAATCATAAATCCATCCTTTTCCCAATGGGATGATTTAGAAAATATGGTTAGGACTTTGCTCCTAAATTCTATCACTGAAGAGGTTTTTCCTGATATTGCATACCTCAAATATTCACATGACATTTGGCTAGCTTTGGAAGATGCCAACGGGCTCATTACAGGAACTAAACAGTTTCACTTAGGGGTTGAATTGCATGAACTTGAGCAAGGGGGGATGTCTGTAACTGCTTATATGCAGAAAGTGAAGTCTATTCTTGATGATCTGGCCGCCTCAGGGAACCCTTACCCCAGACACTTACTACCATCAGTTCTTTACAAGGGTTTGGGAGAAGAGTATCGTTCAACTGTGCAGAATCTTGTAACTCAGCGAGGAACAAACATCAACTATCAGGAGATTTTGAACAGTTTGAAGACAGTTGATGGCATGATCCAATCAACCAGAAAGACAACTCTGCTTCAACCGGATAGTGTATCTGTGCATCGAGAAGCCAACGTTTCAACCATGGAACCAACACAATCAAAGAAGCCGAAGAAGTGGCAAGTGCTATAACTGTGGAGATCCAAGTCATTGGGCTGATAAGTGCAAGAAACCGAAGAATAATTCACATTCCAACTACAACTCAGGACCACAAGCACACATGGCGTGGCAACAACCACCAAATCCGTTCATGGGTCCCAATCAGCCGTGGTATCCTGACACTGGAGCAACAAATCATATGACAGCACACCCAAATCAACTTCAACAGATGCAGCCATATCCTGGATATGACACGGTTCAATTTGGCAATGGTCAAGGTCTGAAAATTTCTCACTTTGGAAATTCAATTATCAATAATCTGAAAATTAATGATGTTCTACTTGTTCCTAAGCTCACTAAATCTTTACTATCTATTCAAAAATTTACCCGTGACAATTCATGTTTCTTTGAATTTTGTGCTAACCATTTTCTTGTGAAGGACCAAACAACTGGGGAAATCCTGTTGCGAGGCCCGTAAAGATGGGCTTTATGTGCTTACACCCACCCTGAAGGAGGCGCTAGTGGGAGAGAAGGTGTCTTTTGAAAGGTGGCATGCACGGCTTGGACATTGTCAGGATCAGACAGTCAGCACAGTTCTTAAAGGAAACAATCTATCCTTTTCAAAGTCAGTTAGCAATTGTTCTTTTTGTCCTTTAGGCAAACTTGCTAGAAGCTCTTTACCCTCTATTAGTCGCTCTAGCACATTTATTTTTGAGAACTTACATCTGGATGTTTGGGGACCAGCTCCAATTGTTTCTTGTCTTGGTCACCGTTATTTTTTAATTATCATTGATGAATTCAGTAGATTTGGATGGGTTTTCTGTTTAAAGAACAAAAGTGATGTTTTCTCAACCTTTTGTGATTTTTATGCCATGATCTCTAATCAGTATAGTGCAAGGGTTAAGAATATTTATTCCGATCTTGGGGGAGAATTTCAAAAATTACAACCTTTTTTCAAACGACATGGCATTATCCACAAAATTGCGTGTCCTCACACTCATGCACAAAATGGTATAGCCGAGAGAAAAATTAGACATGTAGTTGACACTTGTCTTACTCTGTTAGCAAATGCATCTCTGCCTCTAAAATTCTGGAACTATGCCATGATTCACAGCATTAGGTTAATCAACTACCTACCCACCAAAATTTTGAACAATAAATCTCCCTATTTCCTGTTCTACAAGAAACAACCTGTCTATAAGGCATTGTGCATCTTTCGTAGTGGTATCTATCCTCTTCTTCGACCATACAACCAGCACAAATTTGATTTCCGGTCGAAGTTATGTGTCAATCTAGGACCATCAGAAAACCATTCTGGGGATATCTATCTTGAGTATGCTACTGGACGCATATACATATGCAAATTTGTGCAGCACAATGAAGAAGTATTTCCTGCATCGACAGTGACTACATCAGCACCTTCATCCAGCAACTCGGGGGTAAGCACATCTTGTCAACTACCATCTTTACTCGGCCCGTATCCAGGTAAGTTCTCTAATCCCAATCCTATATTAACTTCCTCACACTTGATTTCGTGTTCCCAACCAATCAAACCTGTTCCCTCTGACCCGCATCCTGGTACCCCAATAACTTCCCCTGACTCTGAAGCAACACACACTGCTCCACTTGCTCCAAGTCAATGTTTGTCACCAGTTGCATCAACACCAGTTCCGCAGAATGATATCATCACACCGGTTGACTCTGTGGACATTAACACACCAGACATATCAAATGCAGTGCCACACAAAGAGAATGCCATATCACAACCTCCTCCTCATACAACAGCACCACCTGCTCCTGTTCCTCCAGCAAGACCCAGATCTCGCAATGTAGCAATGATTGGTCCACATCAACATTATATGAAACTTCGACAGTCATCTCTTCGCTCGAAGGGACGTTTTGAGGGACTTCTTGCTACTCATCCAAATGGCACGGTGGACCCCACATGTTTCAGCAAAGCAAACAAACAATCTGAATGGCGCACGGCAATGTCTGACGAGATTCAAGCTCTCCTTGACAATGGCACCTGGCAACTTGTACCAAGACCACATGATCAACATGTTATCACCTCTAGGTGGCTCTTTCGAACAAAGAAGAAGTCAGATGGAACCATTGATCGATACAAAGCTCGTCTAGTAGCACGGGGATTCATTCAAAAAGCTGGGATTGACTACAAAGACACATTCAGTCCAGTAATCAAGGCTACAACCATTCGATCTGTTTTTGCCATTGCAGCAGCAAACAAATGGTTCATCAATCAACTGGATGTCTCCAATGCGTTTCTTCATGGAAACCTATCTAAGATAATCTACATGGAACAACCGCAGGGATTTCGGGACAGTGATCGACCGGATCATGTCTGCCTTCTTAAAAAGAGTCTTTATGGGTTAAAGCAAGCACCGAGAGAATGGTTCACACGACTTCACACATTTCTTCTCTCACTTGGGTACAAGATGTCACAGGCAGACAACTCTCTGTTTATCAGACGCACTGACACTGAAAAGACTTACATTTTGTGCTATGTTGATGATATCCTCATCACAGGTAATCATCCGGAACACATCACTAACACAATTACAGCCATTGAACAGGAGTTCCCCATTCGTAACCTTAGCAAGGCAGAATACTTTCTGGGCATTGAGATCAGATATGAGAAGGATGGCATTCACCTATGTCAGGCCAAGTATGTGGCTGACATTTTGGATAGAGTGAAGATGATTGACTCCAAACCACACTGACTCCTATGGCCACCACACCAACACTTTCAAAAGAGCACGGCACAAGTCTACCCTCTGGAGATGAATACCGAAGCATTGTAGGAGCACTTCAATACTTAACATTCACGTGTCTTGACATTGCATTTGCAGTTAACAAGTTATGTCAGTTTCTGCACTGTCCGACTGATGAGCACTGGAAAGGAGTCAAGAGAGTTCTACGTTACATTCAAGGCACATCAGACTTTGGGATAGTCATGCCTATTAAACCCCTAGATCATATTCACTGTTACTCTGATAGTGATTGGGGAGGGTGTCCTGATGATAGAAGATCCACGGGTGCTTTCTGTGTCTACCTCGGATCCAACATTGTATCCTGGCAGACTCGTAAGCAACCAATAATAGCCAGATCCTCCACCGAAAGTGAATACAAGGCAGTGGCAAATGCCACGGCAGAACTCCTATGGTTCAAATCACTTCTCTCAGATCTGGGCTTTCCTTTACCCACCCTGGTTCAGTTATGGTGTGACAGTGTTGGAGCAATTTATCTCACTTCAAATCCAGTTTTTCATGCTCGAACGAAGCACATTGAGCTAGATTATCATTTTGTTCGTGAACAAGTTCAAAATGCATTTCTCAGTGTCCGATTCATTCCAACCGCTGATCAGGTTGCAGATATTCTTACCAAGCCGCTATCTCCTGCACGCTTTACGATGCTTCGCTCCCGCCTCTTTGTTCGTGCCCGCCATCGGCTTGAGGGGGGCTATTAGAGATAATGTTAGAGATAATGTTTTTATCCTGTGTAAATAGATTCCTATCTAGTTAGAGTCTCAATTTGTCTATATCACTAGCTAGGTAGAGTTTCAATACTCTTATACTTATGTATTGTATTCCTACACAAACTCCAATTGTCTCACTATAAATACAGGGCCTCAGAGCCATAATTGTTGGTCCCGTGTAATTAGTTCCAAGGGGGGGGGTTAGGAACTAATGTAACTTTTTCGCGTTTAATTATGCTGACTTAAAGTTATTTTAAGAGTTTGTTAACTCAGCTTATTGGTCAGCACGACCGATTATGTAGTAAGGCAGTTTTAGTTCGATGCTGACTAAGACTGCTTTACTTATGAGTTGGGAATTGACTCTTTTGAGGTCAGCTTCCAACTCAGCGCTCAGATTTACTCAGTGTCAGTTTTAACAGTTTATATGCTGAGTAAAGATCACAAGCAACACATGCACATATATATATATTGAGAGAGTTTAGAGATTACTCGGTATCACTTATCCTGGTTCGGTCTCTCTGCCTACGTCCAGTCCCCAGTTCCTCCCGGGATTTTCAATCCAATACTGAGCTCTTTAAAGGTAGAGCACAAACCCTTTACAAGGCAGTTGAATATGCAAGAGTACGTCCTCTATTCGTCTACTCAACTCCTACTAAGCACTACAGCCCAGTACTTAGATTTTTCTACCACTGAATGCTTACAACCAAGCACTCAGCACAACACTCTCAATATCACTATTGATCACACACTTGTTCTTTTTCAAATAAAGAACATTGTAGATGATTACAGACAATCAATCTAGCATTTACACAAAGAATAGAAAATTTGGTGTAAGATCTTTCTTGTTTTTTAGTGCTTTGAAATTGTTTCTTTCTCTCTTGTATTTTTCTCCTTTTTTCTTCGGTAATGATCCAAGGTTTCTGATTGTCTTTATATAAAAGAAAACCTGAAGTAGGATCATTTCAAATGACTTAACCGTTGTGTCCAAAACGGCTCTTTTAGGGAGACAGATTCTGGTCAGCTTCAGATTATGCAGGCCAATCCTGTCCTCTGATTTCTTCAGGTGTCAGCCTTGTCTTCTTCCTGCAGACTTGTCTTCAGGTATCAGTCTTCTGTGTATTTTCGAGGATTCAATTATTGGTGCAGAAGGTTGGCAGACTTTGTCTTTTTGTGAACGGATCTTCCATGCTGTCCTGACTATCACTCAGCTTCATTCGTTGTCTTTGTATGTTGTCAACTTCTATGCTGAGTTCTCTTTTAGTCAGCTCCGTTCTGTTCGGACAATTCTGAAGGAGTCTTCTGATGCTGAGCCTCACTCCACTCAGCTTTCATTCTTTCAAACTGAGTTCCATTCAACTCAGCTTGTCTCATGCTGACTTCGTCCTGTCTTACTTTTTATATGTATATATTTTTACACTCAATATTGAACAAACACATTAGTACAATTAAATCAAAGCACTTAAATTTAATTGTGTCTTAATCATGGATGATTTTATCAAATCAAAATCTTGTGGAAAGGTGTTTCAACAAACTCCCCCATTTTGATGTTGGCAAAATGCATAGTTATGGAACTCAGTTTTGAAATTCCCCATGATTGGTTTATTTCTGAAATTACTCCCCCGTAAGGGTTGCACATATTTTCTTAACTTAATTCTAAACCTTCCAAAATTTAATTGAATAAGCTTAAGACATTGTGTACACTGACTTAGTTTAATGTTAGACCTTTCAAGATCTAAGTTAAGTGAGTTTGAGTCAGTTTTCAGAAATATTAGAAGTATTTTATTACTCAGTTTGATACATGGATGTTTTTAGTGTTGATGCATATTGAGTATGTTTACTTCTTAACTTGTTTGTTCAATTTTAACAGTTCAGTATAATACTAAGCATAATATATAGACAAGTTGAATAAAGCATTGCTTATCATAGATTTAGAATGCAAAGAAACTTAGATGTTGAACAAAAGATGAGATATGAGCTAAGCTATGACTAAGCTGAGCTATTTTCTCTTCCAGTTGACTTGGGCTTGATGCTCAGCCTGATATGTCTTTTCTTTGCCTTTATCTGATGGATGCTGAGTTCCTTCCTGTCTGCTCTCCCCCGTTGTTAAGCCCAAAATATACCTAGAATATCATCAATAATTACATCAATATTGCTACGAATTTATGCTATTTATACCTATTTAGATTACTTTTACTTTCGAATATGTTTCTTTCATGCAAGGTACATAAATATTTGGTAAAATCCAAATAGGAACAAAAAGAGCTAAAAACAGAAGCAAACCCCTACATAAGGAGTCAAAGATGACGAAAATCAAAAACGCCAAATCGAGGACGAGGACAAAAGACAAAGGCCGGAAAAAGCTCTGTGCCGCGACCGCGGATCCTGCATCCTCGGTCGCGACACGCGTCGACCAGCAGCTTCTCCCTTTTCGCCCGAAGACCAAATAAATGCTCCCCCATTCTCGGCAGAGGATTGCCATTCTCGGCAAGTTCAGAATTAATGCCAAAGTACAATGAACACATGTTAAAATCCAAGAAACGCGTTCGTTCGGGTGGATAAAGACGTCCTTTCACAACGGACACGACTCTTCACAATGGACACGACTCTTCACAACGGACATGACCTTTCAACCATGACTCTTCAACATCTATAAATAAAGTGTTGATGGAGAGAAAGAATGTAATAGGAGAGAGTTAGATTTTAAGATTAGTGCGGAGTTTATGCAGAAACTCTGACTCAGAAATGAGTCAGAGATTAGATTTCATTTCTGTTCAAAACAATATGCTGTACACACATTGTTTATTTAATAATAACAAACACAGTAGCGTTTAGACATCGTTCATATTTAGTTTTCATTTTGGTAGTAGATATACCAGTCTCTATTCCGAAGATTCAGCGAGAAGATTGAGTAGAGAATCCGCCCTTGAGCCTGACAAACTCTAACGAAACCCAAGGAAAGGATTGATCAACCCATTCACTTGCAAGTCGTCGAATGTTTTCATGCTCCTTGTTCTTTGTAAACTTGTATCAAATTTATATTTCATCTAATAAAGTCTGTTCTATTCGATAGATTTTTATGCAGCACTTATGGTAACCAATCCACTAAAGTGACTGCTGGTGTTTTCATTAAAACGTTGTTTAATTCAAAATCTTTACAAGGAAACTTTGTTGAACACTTAGGCAAATTATTATCTCGAAAGAGTTTTAATTTGGTTAAGGACAATTATCCCGGATAAGGGTTTTGTCATGTTCAAAGCCTAATAATTAGAGGTTCCGTCATTTATTTCATCATTATAATTTATACAAAGTTTAAAGTTGTTTTCTTTGCTTAATGCAAACGAATACATTTATTTGTTTTTCTAAAAAGTACTAAACGTTCCTGTCTTGTATATTCATCCTTAAAGCAGAAATTGATTTCTAAAACATTCATTATACTCTAATCTAATTCTATTTCTAGCAATTTCAAAACCATATCCAATTTCAAATAACGTTTATCTATTTAATAAACCTTAAGTTGTATTTAAACTGAATTAATATAAGTTTTCGTTAAAAAGCGTTCTATGTGGGATCGATATCTTTTTATTACTACAAGCGAAACCGTGCACTTGCGGAAATCGCCCAACAAGTTTTTGGCACCGTTGCCGGGGAACGCCAAATTTTTAACAAAAATTTATATTTTTCGTGTTTTATTTCGAACTTTGGTTTATATATCTATTTATTTATTTTTTTAGTTTTTATTTATTTATTGAGGATGGTCACTAGGACTAAATCCTCGTTGTTATTTAACGTTTGCAATTAGATGTTTGCAGATAAAAAAAAAATCCAAGTTTTTTTTCAAAGATGAAACTGGAGATTTGATCATCAATGAAATTCACACAAGGAGTCTACAGAAAAGAAATTCAGCTTGCAGATACATCAGAAGGAAAAGAAGAATTTTTGAAACAGGATGTCAGACGTGACAGATGATCTTTCCAGATAATTTACCTCTTCCCAAAAATCTTTACCTTTTTTCTATAAACTTAACCCTTCACCAAAACATCATCTCTCTTTGTTAAGAAATTTATTCATTTCCTACACAAAATCCAAATAATTTCCTATTTATCACTTTCTTAAAACACCTACATTTATCTCTCTAAGAAACAGCCGATCAACTCTTCTCAGAAAGATACATCAGAAGTAGGAAGAAATTACCTTATCCACCAGGAAGGAATTGTATACTTTTACCATAGTTTTGAAAGTTTCAGTTAATGTACGTAGTTTTTTGTTCGAGGCCTGAACCAGAAGTTCGGACATTCAACCGAAATCATTAGATCCTTAATTTGAGAAAACGCTGAAAAAAAAGAAAGCGCTAAAAAAATAGAAAATGCTAAAAAAATAGAAAAACAAAAAGAAAAATAATAAAATAATAATAATTTCAAAGTTTGGGATGCAGTTCTACTTTTTAAATCCCAATTGAAATTATGCCCAGGTAAGTTAAATGGACAAGACCATATTTGAATCTGGTCCAGGAAATTGATTTTGTCCATGATTTTGATTCTCCTTGAGAATTCTTAAGGATTGTCACATTTTTTTAGTTTGTAGTTTTTCATATTTTTAATTCTTACATTTAATTTTAGTTTAGTTTATACATAGTCTTTAGTTAGAAAATAATAGTTAGAATAGACATAAGAACTTTTTGATCATTAGAAGATATTGAAGACATGTTATGTATTTTAAATATTTGTAATTGATGAGGAAAGTGTCTTTAGATTTAAAAAAAAAATCACAATTGAATTAAAAGTTACACCAAATTTAAGTTTATGTTTACATTGAGATTATTAAAATCTCTACAGTGACTTTTGTTTAATGTTTTATAAAATTCTGAAGTTACAGAGATTAATAAATCTCAACTGAGATTCTTGTTTTAAAGGTATATAAAATTTCTGCACTTACTGAGAATCTTAATTCTCAACTGAGATTTTTGATTTTTCAGCATTGTAGACATTCTGAACTTACTGAGAATTTTAATTCTCAACTGAGATTTTCTCTCAAATACCTTTTAAACATTTCTGAAGTTATTGAGAATGTGAATTCTCAGTTGAGAATTTTACTTTCTTTGCCTTATAAATTTCTGAACTTTGTGAATTCTCAGTTGAGAATTCAGGATTTCAAAATTTCAAGGGGAAGGAAGAAAAAAACAAATTTTCTGAACTTACCGAGAATCGAAATTCTCGGCCAAGAATTTGTAATTCTCAGTAACTTCAGCAAACGCATGAAATTTTCAGAGAGATTTTCTCTCTGAAAATGACATGTCGCGACTGCAGACTCCTGAATTCTCGGTCGCGACATGGGCTGTATCAGACCTGTATTTTTTCTTTTCTCCTTCAGTTCATTCACCATTGCTGACTATTTCGAAAAATTCAGTTTCTTCATGTTCAAATGGTGTGAATTTGCACTCTTTTTAATCCCAACCGACACTTTAATTCATCCTAACATCATTATAAATAATTAGAAAAGATCAGATTTCAATACTTTTCATCTTTTTTAGACCATTCTGATTTCTTCTCAATTATTCAAACATTTTCCAACAAGTTACAGACACATTTTTTTCTTTATTCACCAAACATGATGAAGGAATGTATAGCTTCTGAGTTTGAAGAACCATTTCCTATTTCTAATCATGATGAAGGAATGTATATGTTCGGAGACATATTTCAAGGCAACACCATTCATTCCTCAAAAATCTTAATGAAGGGATTAGTTGTCGCTTCATGTTCCATGGACACAAAAATTAGATACGGGAATATAATATGTGAAATTATTTTAGGAACCAAAGACATTGTTTCGGTTCCATAGTCTGATAAAGAACCATTCTCTATCATTGACTATGAATTCCTGAGGGATTTGTCAAGAGAATTTTCCGAGTTGGTCCACGATTTCTTTCTGCGGAAGAATGACAGATCTTCGTGCAAGCGAAGATTGCTCGTTATCCGGGCTATACGTATCCCAATTCAAAGGGATGAGAATTTAGTTTACTTTGTTTTGTTCTGTTTAATTTTACTTTCTGAGTGTATAGTTTGTATATAGGTTTGTTTTTGTGTTTGTTCTTTCTGTAACTTGTGTCTATGTCTTCTAATTTTAATAAATTGATCAAGTTTGATTCTTTGATTCTTTATTGCTTAAATATACGTTAACCATACAAGTTATACGAATACATCTGAATCTCTGTTTAAATGAATCAGTATAACCTTCAAACATAAATGTGTATATAATGTTAAAATGACTCTATATATCATTTCATTAATCTGTATCAGTTTCAATGCTTCAGATTTAATATGAATAAGTGATTAATAATTTGTATTGACTACTTTTAATTTGTTTGTTTGTTTCTATATATAGGTTTGTTTTTAATCTTTCTTCTACATATGTTAATATTCATTTATGAAAATGTGTTATGCAAGAAAACTTTGTTTCATTTTCATACTTTAATCTTATGTTCTGGTTTATGTCTGTTAATATTTATCAACCATCAGCAAATGCATCTGTTTATATATATCTTCAATGCTAATAAGTTATGATCGTTATTAACTATTGAACATAATCTTAAATTTTCATTTTCATGCAATCATTGAGTTTAATTTTAATTATGAAATTATGAATTTATATCGTGTTGATTATTGCATATATCAGTATGAACTTATTAACATCAAGCATACAATTTTTCACATAAATAAATACCTACATGCACTTACATTCATTATCTTTTAGAAGATTAATTTACCTTATGAACATTGATTATACAATAACTCTGTTTAAGGCATTTCTTGTTTCATTACTCAAAATTTAGTAAGGATAAACCTTTGGTTTTCCTTGCATTTAATGTTTTATTTTGTGTTTTTAAGTTTCAGGTATACATGTTTTCATTTATAGGACATATTTACCCAAAAATTGCACAAACGGAGTTTTGTTCGCGTATTTCAGCGATCGAGAGTCATGAATCTCGGTCACGACACACGATTTGTATGACGGAATTAGGATCCGTTTTTGCACAATTTTTCAACTTTTTCCTATTCCTTCACTAACTCCTAAACACCTATATATACCTATCCCTTACACAAACCTAACAAACTCCATCCACAAACTCCATAACATACTCCTATATTTTTATATCTTGCCTAAACATAAGAAGGTTACTCACACGGTTTCCTCTACCTCCATTCAACATTATTTCAGATGGGGTTGGGCACATGGTACAAGCACTATTATGGACATAGTGCATAGAGAAACATATATTCTTGTATTGGTTACTCTTTCCCATGCTACAAAGGAATGAGAGGCTTACATTTAGGGATTTCAGTTAATTTATAAAATTGGGGATGACGAGATGAGTATTTAGTTTGGCTATCAAACAAAATGATTTATTGTTAAGCCCATCAATTTTCACAGCAATCTGGTAAAGGATTTCAAGTCAGAATTTATTTGTTAGTTTTGGATTACATCTTCAAGGATTTTGTGGTAGATTAACTTAAATTACCTTTTGACAATTGAGTCCATGTTTCCGTTTCAACCAATAAGCACGTTATTATGTGTACTTTGATTACGGATATTATTTTGGATGCTCCGAGTATTATGGAGTAGTTTTCAATCACTTACTCCTAATTATTTTTCAATATTGGATTATGCCGCATATTTTACACATTCATTTAGTGGTTAGCTATTATTGGTTAGTTTTGCAAGTTCGATGTTGATACTTCGAGTTCACATGGTAATGGTATTAAAGAGGATGGTAATGAGAAGACACATTTTGGTAAGGATGACGATATGCATTATGGTGATGACGAATATAGGATGCAAAGGAGGGGTATGTTGATGCCCACACAAAAGCACAAAGACATGTTGGTGATGAGCACAATGTTCATGATCATGTTAATTTGCAACAAATTTTGAACCAAATGCATGCACACAACCGGCAAATGAATTTGCGGTTCAACGATATTGTGAAGAACAAACAAGAGATGAGATCTAGAATTACCGCGGTGGGCACATATACATCCTTTAAGGAGAGAACACACGTCAACCCGACGCCGGTTATTATCATTTTTCCATCGTCGAGGCGTAGTGACCACACCGTCTCCACCGGATTCACCTTCACAAGAATAGGTTTTATCTAATCTTTTCTCAACTCATTTATCTCTTATGTTGCTTTACTTTTTCTCAGTTTGGTAAAATTTTCAATTTTAATATCTTAAGTTGGATGCTTTAATTTCATATATCTATATCTTATTTCGTATGATTTATTTTCGTACATATTTTTCGTGTTCTATCAAATTTTGCACCAATGAGGACATGGTCCAATTTAAGTGTGGGATGAGATATTGCATATATCGTTTTATTTTAGTACGAATAAATGCAACGAATAATTTTATTGCAAGGAATAAGAATAACGAACAAATGCAACACTTGTTTTATGCAAATGCAACATATATTGCAACACAATTTATTTATGATTATTTTTAGGTTATCATTATCGATAGAAATAATATATTTTCTATACGGGTGATATTTTTCAAAATTTTCACAAATCTCCGATACGATTTTAAGTAAAAATTGTCTCGAGTGAATGTATTTAAGTAATAAATTCTTTATTTTCAATCTCTATTTTATATCATGAATTCATGATACAATAAATCTTATTTTAAATTTTCAATTAGGTTTATAGGCATTAAATTGAACTAACAATTTTTAGCTCGGTTTGATTTCATCTTACATTAACACCAATTGAAGTTTTTAAGGAAACTTTAGCCATAATACATGTTGAATTTTAAGTCAATATAGGATGAATGTGCTATTTTTCTTTTCCTAAGTTACAATTTATAATTCATATTCATTAAATCGTATTCTTAACTTTTGGCCACGATTGAGACCAACCTTATCACAGTCGAGGTATGAAAGGGAAGAAATAATTAATACCGTTTACTTTTGACCACGGTTGCGACCACCCTTATCACAATCGAGGTATGGAAGTAACGTTTAAACAAAGAAAATTTAAGCGTGTTTAAAGTTTAAAGTAACGATTGCGTCCACCCATGGCATGGTCGGTACCTCTTAAGCGAACACAAATAAAATGCATATAAAGTTACGATCGAGACCACCCTTATCACGGCGTAACTAAGCAAATAAATTAAACTTAATATTCATATATTATATATAATAATTTAGGTTTGGGAAAGGAAATTTTGTGCTTTGAAATGCGTTGAGATGAAAGACTCAATAACATGCGTGCTTATATCGTCCCGAATACTTCAATTTAAAAATTGAAAATACAAGACGAATGATATATCGTATTTATACCAAGTTAGTTTGATATTTTGCGTATAAATTTGCCATGCAAAGTTAGTCTTTTCGGCTTAACTAATTTAAAAAGTAAACACAAAGATATATGTTTTATTAAAGAGATTAGTTAAGGAATAAATTCAAGTGAAATTTTGCTAGGGACTCTTCACAACGGACACGACCTTTCACAATGGACACGACTCTTCACAACGGACACGACCTTTCAACCATGACTCTTCAACATCTATAAATAAAGTGTTGATGGAGAGAAAGAATGTAATAGGAGAGAGTTAGATTTTAAGATTAGTGTAGAGTTTATGCAGAAACTCTGACTCAGAAATGAGTCAGAGATTAGATTTCATTTCTGTTCAAAACAATATGTTGTACACACATTGTTTATTTAATAATAACAAACACAGTAGCGTTTAGACATCGTTCATATTTAGTTTTCATTTTGGTAGTAGATAGACCAGTCTCTATTCCGAAGATTCAGCGAGAAGATTGAGTAGAGAATCCGCCCCTAAGCCTGACAAACTCTAACGAAACCCAAGGAAAGGATTGATCAACCCGTTCACTTGCAAGTCGTCGAATGTTTTCATGCTCCTTGTTCTCTGTAAACTTGTATCAAATTTATATTTCATCTAATAAAGTCTGTTCTATTCGATAGATTTTTATGCAGCACTTATGGTAACCAATCCACTAAAGTGACTGCTGGTGTTTTCATTAAAATGTAGTTTAATTCAAAATCTTTACAAGGAAACTTTGTTGAACACTTAGGCAAATTATTATCTCGAAAGAGTTTTAATTTGGTTAAGGACAATTATCCCGGATAAGGGGTTTGTCATGTTCAAAGCCTAATAATTAGAGGTTCCGTCATTTATTTCATCATTATAATTTATACAAAGTTTAAAGTTGTTTTCTTTGCTTAATGCAAACGAATACATTTATTTGTTTTTCTAAAAAGTACTAAACGTTCCTGTCTTGTATATTCATCCTTAAAGCAGAAATTGATTTCTAAAACATTCATTATACTCTAATCTAATTCTATTTCTAGCAGTTTCAAAACCATATCCAATTTCAAATAACGTTTATCTATTTAATAAACCTTAAGTTGTATTTAAACTGAATTAATATAAGTTTTCGTTAAAAAGCGTTCTATGTGGGATCGATATCTTTTTATTACTACAAGCGAAACCGTGCACTTGCGAAAATCGCTCAACACCTGTTTTGCCATCATCATTTTGGGGAGCAATAAAGGTGTTTTGCTTGGCAGCAGTAGCTAACAAGTTGGAGTATTTCTTCAACTTTGTGGTACTGATGTTCAAGCCATCAAACGCTAGAACTCCGTCAGCACGAAGGGAATCAGAAATACGAAGGGATGAGCTCAAAAGGCTGAGAATGTACTAATGGGATTTGCTTATCCAGGAAATTGCGTCAATCAGATGGGAATATGATTGATTGTACATCTTGATCACTGACTGATCATAAAGTTGACGGTGAGCATCAGTAAACCGTACTGACTAGAGTATGTTCTTGGAACAGCTCAGAAGTTCATCAGTATGAATTGGGTCAATATCCATCCGTTCTTTACTGACGTTGAGTAGACGCACAGCTTTGCTAAGCTGATCAATTATGCACTGTGAAGAAGATGATACTAATTCACGTGCCCAGGTTACGTCTAAGGTCAGCTTTGAGAAGCATTGTTGCAACTCAACAGATGTTGCATACTCAGGATGGACCGTTGATCGAAGATTGGTCAACTCAGCAGATAACTTAGCGAAGTGTTGATCTAACTCAGCTGAAGTGGCATACCCCGGATTGACCTCTGAAAGACTATTTATTTTACCTTCGAGTGAGTTTAGGAGATTCACCATCAGAAGGAACAGCTCGGTCAGCTTGGTGATTTGATCTTGCTTGGGCTGCTGTGTTTGAACAGATGTCATAACACTTATTAGATCCTTGAGTCCCTTAATTTCTGTGAGAAGTTGAGTGAGGGAAGATAGTTGAGAAGACTCAAGATTAGCAGACCCATCAGCATCAGCTTGAGAAGGATTCAAATCTTGAAGCAGAGACTGAGCAGAGGCAATGATCCTGCGTCCTGACTCAGTAGCATTCAAGTAGGCGAATTGACCAGCATTGGACTCAGAGGCTGGAATTGAGCTTGATGGTGGTGGAGTTGGTTGTTTGCCAGAACCAGATGGATCAACTGTGTTGGTTACTGGACTTTGATTTAAAGCAGCTTCAGGAGCTGACTGCTCAATATGCTGAGTTGAAGCGGGGGTTTCTCCATCTTGAGCAGCTTGGAGTTCAGGTTCTAGCTCAGTTGTGTTTGGATTTTCAAGAGTCTTGGCTTGTTCCTCAGCATGAGTAACAGAGGCTTCTTTTTCCTTGGGAGGAGACTCAGTATTGTTTGCAAAATACCTGAACTGAAGCTCAGACAGATCAGTAAATTGATCTTGAAGTGGAGAGTCTTCAAGGAGGTCAATTACTGGAGTTTTATGAGCCTTCTTTTTAAGCCTTCTGAGTGGCTTTTTCTTGGGCGGAGAAGGGTCAACTTGAGTAGAATCAGAAGGTGAGACTTCTCCTTGGTCAGCATTAAGCTCTTCCTTAGCTAAGTCTTCTTCTGGGAGCTCAGCATCAACTGTTTGCTCTTGCACAGTTGGATTTTCCACTTCCTCAATTTGTTGCTCATTATGATCTCCTCCAGCAACATGATCTTCTTCCTCAACTCCCCTTTCTTGCTCAGCATTGTCCTCAACTTCCTTATGCTGCTCAACATTTACCTCAACCTCAACATTTGCTTCTTGCTCAGCTTCCGTAGCTGGCTCAGTAGGAGGTTGTTCTAGGTCAATCCCATGACCTTTGGTGGAATGGGACTTGGGAGTTATAACCCAATCCAAGGGGTTAGCTTCAACTATCTTCAAGGCAGAACTTGTGCGCTTTTTCTGCAGAGGGGATTCTGGAGTTTCCTCAACATCCTCTTCAGGCTCTTCTTCCCTCTTCCTTTTCTTTGCTGACTTTGGTGTTTCCTTGGTCTGGTCAGCATCAGCTTTCTTCCCTTTAGATACCAATCTAGCTTTCTTGGGGACAGCATTGGTATCTTTAGAGCAAGTTTCAGTTGCCTTCCTCTTCTTCTTCACTTTCTCAGGCTCAGCAGACTCAGTAGGAACCTTCTTCCCTTTCTTAGGTTCTTCTACTTGGTCAGCATCAACGTTTTCTTCCTCATTCTCCTCAGCTTCTGCATTCTTTGACTTCAGAGGCTGATTGAAGACCAAGCCAAACAGCAAAACAATTGTTATTTCATTTCCCCATGCTTCAGACTCGGTAATTGTCTCTATCTTCTGATCCTCAAGAATTTTGGTGATGAGAGAGCCCAGTCTGAGTTTCTTTCCACTGTGTTGAAATGCACTCACCAGAAATACAGGCAAGTTAAGTGGATTGTAGGTCAACATGTGCCATATGAAGCACTGTTCGAAGTTGGAGGCAGATGATGCTGAGCCGAGCTTGGGAAAGATGAAGTTGGTCAACACGTAGTGAGCCATCTTCTGGTTCTGCCCCATACACATGCTGGGTATCTCTCCTTTGTGGCTTAAGGGTTTGCAAAAGTCCTTAATATGGTCAAGTGGTTCCTTGGTGGTTCTGAATTCTTTTCCTTCTTCTGGTAAGTTGAGCAAAGTGGCTAAATAGGCTGGGGTTATGGTGATCTTTTGACCTTTGACCGAAGTCTCCAAGTAGTCAGCATCTTCTTCGTCAACACAAAGGTTTGAATAGAATTCTCTAACCAACTTGGGATAGGTTTTTCCGAAGAGATAGAAGAGGCCTGTCCACTGGTTCTTCTCAATCCACTCACAGAATGGTTTCTCAGACGTGATGAAACTAGGAGAAAACCACCTACATTTGAGAACCTCCATATTGTTGACATTTTTATGGACCTTGATCATAGTTCTTTCTACTGACTTCGAAGAACCGGCGAGGTCAGCCTGAGTGTGTTTGCCCGAGGTTTGAGCAGTGGAGTTAGGGATTTCATTCTTGCCGGAAGACATTTTTTCAGATGAAAAGATTTGAAGTTCAGAGAGAGAAGGATTCGATTTCGAAGGATTTTAAGCGTAAAGAGGATGAAGTGGGAAGTCTTCCACTATTTATAGAGGCCTGAATCGATCCTATTCGTTGAACTAGCCGTTTTTCCTGGGGATAGTCAATCGACAGAGATTCTGTCATTTATGACACGTTCGGCGCATGGGTTTTTGCCATTAATGCTTGCATTAATTGAGGTGCTTTATTACACGTGTAAGCATTTAATGGTGCAAGTGGGCTTTTATTCAGTTTGCTAGAATATGAAGCGCTTGTGATACTGAGTATCTGTATCTAATTCTATGTAGATGAATTTTCTATCTCTTAGTAACTCAACATAAGTTAATCACTCAACATATGCATCTACTCAGCATAGGGTGATTACTCAACATGTTTATCTACTTAGCACAGGATAATCACTCAACATATGTATATCTACTCAGCATAGAGTGATTTTCATAAGCTCAACATGTGCATTTACTCAGCATAGACTATTAAGCTCAATATGTAGTAGTTACTAATTTGATGTAATTCACTCAGCATGGCAATCACTCAACATTCATTCAAATACTTAGAATTATTGAAGAGGATTAGACATACCAATAGCTTCCCTTAGTATGTTGAATTGTTCACAAGCCAATGACTTAGTGAAGATATCTGCAAGCTGTTCATCTGTTGGTACGTAGGTCAACTTGATCTCACCCTTTAGTACGTGATCTCTGATGAAGTGATGCCTTATGCTGACATGCTTCATCCTGTTGTGTTGGATAGGATTCTTGGATAGATCAATGGCACTCTTGTTGTCACATTTGAGCTCTATTGTCTCCGTTTTTACTCCATAATCCTCAAGCTGTTGCTTTATCCATAAGACTTGGGCTACACAGCTTCCAGCAGCTACGTGCTCAGCTTCAGTTGTAGACAAGGCAACTGATGAATGCTTCTTGCTGAACCAAGATACTAGACAGCTTCCAAGGAAATGACATCCTCCCGAAGTACTCTTACGTTCTAGCTTATCTCGTCCGTAGTCAGCATCAGTGTATCCAATGAGTGTGAAGTCATTTGAGGTTGGATACCATAAACTTGCATCAACTAAGCTTTGCAAATATCTAAAAATTCTTTTTACAGCTATTAGGTGAGATTCCCTGGGGTCAGCTTGATATCTTGCACAATAACATATTGAGTACTGAATATCAGGTCTACTAGCAGTGAGATAAAGTAGTGAACCTATCATACCTCGATAAAGTTTACTATCTATTGACTTACTTTTCTCATCTTTGCATAGGACAGTATCAGTACCCATAGGGGTTGATATGGGCTTACAATCTTCCATATCGAATTTCTTTAACATCTCCTTGGTGTACTTGGACTGACTAATGAAGATGTCGTTCTTACCTTGCTTAATCTGAAGTCCAAGGAAGAAGTTGAGTTCTCCCATCATAGACATTTTGAACTCAGTCTGCATCTATTTGCTAGACTCTTGACACAAAGATTCGTCAGTAGCACCAAATATTATGTCATCTACATAGATTTGTGCAAGTAGGGTATGTTTCCCCTTTTTCTTAATGAACAAGGTTGTGTCAGCTTTTCCTCTGACATAGTTCCTGGTCAGCAGGAAGTTGGTCAACCTCTCATACCAAGCTCTTGGAGCTTGCTTCAGGCCATATAAAGCCTTTTTGAGTTTATAAACGTGGTTTGGAAATTTTGGATCTTCAAAACTAGGAGGTTGATTAACATATACCTCTTCGTTTATAAAGCCATTAAGAAACGCACTTTTAACATCCATTTCATACAATTTGAAGTTCATGAAACTAGCATATGCACACAATATACGTATAGCTTCTAGCCTAGCAACTAGTGCAAAGGTTTCACCATAATCAATGCCCTCTTGCTGACTATAGCCTTGGGCTACAAGTCGGGCTTTGTTTCTAACCACATTTCCATGCTCATCTAGTTTATTTCTAAAAACCCATTTAGTCCCTATGGACTTTTGATTTCTAGGCTTAGGTACTAAATCCCATACCTCATTTCTTGTGAATTGGTCAAGCTCTTCTTGCATAGCATTGATCCAATATTCATCGTGCTCAGCATCAGCAAAACTCTTTGGTTCATATACTGATACAAATGCAACGTTGCTGAGGAATTTCCTAAGTTGATCCCTTGTCATTACTTTGTTGTTAGCATCATCAAGAATGGACTTTTCTGAATGTCCTCTTGGAATCTTTATTTCCTTGGGCAATGTTGAGTTATTTGGAACAGGTGTTTCAACAATCTCTACAGGTGAAGATTGGTCAGCAAAGGTAATATCAGTTGTGTCTTTACCTTTGGTCAGCTCTTGAGCTGATGACTCAGCAGCTCCAACATTTGTTCCTGTTGAAACTATTGACGGCCAAACGGTTGTCAAAGCTGAGGCTAAGTGGACAAAAGATGACCTCAAGAAGCTACAAAATCATGCTTCGGCTATAAACATGCTTCACTGTGCCTTAGATGCTGTAGAGTACAACAAAATTTCAGGTTGTGAGTCAGCACAGGATATCTAGAAGAAACTCGAGGTCACCTATGAAGGAACCAACAAAGTTAAGGAGTCCAAGGTGAACCAGCACATGAGGTTGTATGAGCTCTTTGAGATGAACGATGATGAAGGAATCTCTGAAATGAACTCAAGATTCACAAACATAATCAACGAGCTCGAAAGACTTGGCAAGATCTTTACTGAGGAAGAGCAAGTCAAGAAGATACTGAGGAGTTTTCCCAAAAGCTGGCAAGCTAAGAAAACTGCTGTTGAGGAAGCTCAAGACTTGACCACCTACAAGTATGATGAACTCATTGGATCTCTGCTGACCCATGAGATCTCAATGAAGAACTTTGAGGTAAAGGAGAAGTCTGAGGACAAGAAGCAAAAGTCTCTTGTCATGAAAGCTGACTCCACTGATGGGAGCTCAACAGACGATGAAGAAATGGCCATGTTCACTAGAAAAATGAAAAGGCTGTTCAGAAAGAATGACAAATATTCTAAGAAGCCTTACAAGAAGTTTGACAAGTACAAAGCTGAGTCCAGCGACAGCAAGTACAAGAAGGACATCTCAAAGCCCATCACATGCTTTGAATGTCATCAAACTGGCCATATCAAATCAAGCTGTCCTACCTTGAGGAAGGAAAAGAAGAACAGAAAGAAGGCAATGGTCGCCACCTGGAGTGATAGTGATGAGTCTTCATCATCAGAAGCTGATGCCACTGAGTCAGCAAAGATCTGTTTCATGGCAGATGAGCTTGCTGAGCCTTGTGTCTCTGAGCACGCTGACCCCTCCATTGCAACTGACGATGAGGCACACTCAACTGAGGTAATATCACTACCACTGCTCAGAAATGAAATGATAAATGCCCTGAGTGACCTCTACACACTTATCAAAAAGTGTAACAAGAAGGTTAGAGCACTCAGCAGGCGATGTGATGAGATTGAAGAGGTCAAACTCAGTGACCTTCGATATCTTCTCCAAGACAACTCAACCTTGCATAGCAACATAGAAACTATGCACAGGTTTTTCTCTAAGGTCCAATCAGATTCTAAGAAATTGAGCAAGGACATCACATCTATTCAGAACCAATTCAAAGTTCTGAATAAAAGAAATATTCCTCTGAACACTCAGTACCGAAGTACTAGTCAGCAAAGATGGAATTCTCAGCGGAATGTCCAGTGTGACTTCTGTGGGAAGAAAGGACACACCACAAAGGTGTGCTTGCATGCTCAGCACTAGGGTGCTGACCAGTCAGTGAGATATCCCAAACGGAAGGTCAGCTGTGACTTCTGTGGGAAAAATGGACACACTGTCCAAGTGTGTCGTCATAAGATTAAACATGATATTTCACCTCCTTAGCCTAACAAACAAGGACCCAAAAAGACTTGGGTACCTAAAGACAACTAGCTTTATTGCAGGTAAGCCTGAGGTGTGTTGAGAAGTCAAAGATGTGGTACATTGACAGCGCATGAGCAAGGCATATGACTGGTGATGAAACTCAGTTCATCACACTTGTGCGTAAACGAGGTGGAAGTGTAAGTTTCGGAGACAACAAAAAGGGTAAGATAGTAGGGTCAGGAACCATTGGTGGTAATCCTACCATTGAGTCAGTCTCCCTGGTCAATGGACTTAAATATAACTTACTGAGCGTAGCTCAGCTTTGCGACAACGGCAGAAAAGTTATATTTGATAACACTGGATGTAAAATACTCAAGGGAAAAACAAATGAATTAATTTTAACTGCCCCTCGTGTTGATAATGTCTTTATGCTGAATTTGGAAGAGAAATTTTCAAAAAATGTATGCTTAGTGTCAAAGGAAGAAAATTCCTGGCTATGGCACATGAGACTTGGTCATGTAAGCATGGATCTCCTGGCCAAATTAGCAAGAAACAATTAGTTGAGGGACTGCCAGAACTTAAGTTCGAAAATGATCAATTATGCAATGCTTGTCAGTATGGAAAACAAACTAAAAAATCTTTTCATAGTAAAAACATTGTCTCAACCAAGCGTCCACTAGAGTTACTACACTTGGATCTCTTCGGACCAGTCCAGCCGCTGAACTTGGGTGGTAGGAGATTTTCCTTGGTCATTGTAGATGACTTTTCTCGGTACACTTGGATCATCTTGCTGAGTAGCAAGGATGAAACCTTTGAGACGCTTTCAACATTAGTAAGAAAACTTGAAAATGATAAAGACCTAAAGTTAGCTCACATCCGAAGTGATAATGGTGGAGAATTCAAAAATCAACAGTTTGTTGAATTCTGTGAAGCCAACGGCATTGACCATAATTTTTCTGCTCCTAGAATGCCTCAACAGAATGGGGTAGTTGAAAGGAAAAACAGAACCTTGGTTGAAATAGCCAGGACAATGCTGAGTGAGAATAGGCTTCCAAAGTACTTTTGGGGAGAAGTTGTCAACACAGCTTGCTACATACTTAATAGGGCTCTAGTGAGACCTATATTAAAGAAAACCCCCTATGAACTTTGGAAAGGACGAAATCCCAACATTGGATACTTTTGTTCCTTCGGATGTAAATGTTTTATTCTAAATACTAAAGACATCCTTGCCAAGTTTGATTCAAAAGCTGATGAAGCCATCTTTTTAGGCTACTCAACAAACATCAAAGCATATAGAGTTTTCAATAAACGAACTCAGGTCTTAGAAGAGTCATTCCATGTTGAGTTCGATGAAACTAACCCTGTAGGAAAAGACAACCAGCTGACTGAGGATGATCCATACTCAGCACCCGCTGACCAAGAAACAGCCGCTGAGTCACTACCTCAAGGACTGACCAAAGGTAAAAGTGAAACTCAAATTTTTTTCACTGACCAATCTATACCTGCAGAGATTGTTGAAACACAACCAGCTCAAGATATCACTCTACCAAAAAAATCAGAATACCAAGAGGACACTCAGAGAGTGTTATTCTTGATGCTGCTGAGAAAACCCTGATGATAAGAAATCAACTCAGGAGATACCTTAGCAACATAGCATTCGTCTCAGTTCTTGAACCAAAGTACTTCTCTGAAGCTGAGCACGATGAGTTCTGGATGGATGCAATGCAAGAAGAACTCGATCAGTTCAGAAGAAATGAAGTATGGGACTTAGTGCCAAACCCAAATAGCAAGAAGACCATAGGAACAAGATGGGTCTTTCGCAACAAGCTAGATGAACAAGGGAACGTAGTCAGGAAGAAAGCAAGACTTGTAGCTCAGGGCTACAGTCAGCAGGAAGGTATTGACTGTTGAAACATCTTTCCACATGATTTTGATTTGACAAAATTATTTAAGTATATGATAAAAAATATTCCAAACACATTAAATTTAATTGCTTTGATTTATTACACTAATGTGTTTGTTCAATGTTGAGTTAATTGATTTATAAGACATAAAGATTAAAAGGCTAAAAGCCCATAAGTAAAAGTCAAGCCCAAGTCAACAGATCAAGACCACACGGCCCAAGAAGACAAAACGCTGTCGTTCTGAGTAAAGCACATACTTAGCATGAAGAAGGATCGAGAAGACTTCTATCAATTGCTTTAAGATGAAGCTGCTGAGTTGAACGACAAGAAGTACAAGATAGCGGCAGAGCAGAATCAACTTCAAGACAAAGTATTTCTACTTTGGGTAAAGTTCAGAAGGCGCAGAAAGCTGTTTGGAAGACTTTGCTAAAAATATCGAAACATTCTGCTTGTCTGATGAAAAGCTGCTCAGCACTGTCGAAGACAGAAGATGCAAGAACCTGATTGGCCAACGACACTGAGCATGTCCTGAGTGACAATGACAGGAAGCCGTTTCCCTCCAACAGTTATTTCGAAATTCGAAATCACCAGTGCTTGAAGTGTCAATATAAATAGGCCTTTCAGTTGCTTCATTCGATGCAGATCTTCAACTAGTCAATACGCTGACCAAATTCATACTTGAAGTTCTGTGAGAAAAGCAAAGCAAAATCCTTACACCAATTTCCAATCATTGTGTAAAAGTCTAGAGTGATTTCAATTCATCTAAAGTGTCTTAGCAATTATTGTTTAGGACAAACACTTATCATTGCTAGAAGAATAGAAAGGAGAGGCTGAGTACTCGGTTATAGTACTCAGCGGTAGTTATAAGAGTGAGTAGAGGAATAGAGGAAGGTACTCTTGTATACTCAACTTCTATTGTAAAAGGTTTCGTGCTCTACCTTTAAAGGGCTCAGTAGAGGATTTGAAAATCTCGGAATGGATTCCGAGGACTGGATGTAGGCGGAGAGGCCGAACCAGGATACGTCTGCTGAGTAACATATTTCTAACCCTTAAACTCCTTTATATATATTGCTTGCTATAAAACTGACTAAGTAACAAACTCACGCTGAGTTGTGTGCACTGAGAATCTGAGTTCAGGAATAGACTTAAGTGCTATCTCCTGACTCAAAGAAAGAAACTGACTTAGTCACCAATTGACTAAGCTAGTGTCTTAAATTCACTCAGCGCCGCTGTGTAAACCTTTTCATAAAGAAAAGAAGTCAGCCTTAACGGACAAAATTTTAAATAGTTCCTATCCCCCCCTTGGAACTAAACTTGTCATGTTATACGGGACCAACAAGTGGTATCAGAGCTTAAAAGCTCACTGAGCAAGATATAACTATCTTGAGCTGATAACCACAATGGCTGAGAACAGCACTCGGTTTCTCCCAGGAAATCAGACAACTCAGATTCTTCCTGAGCGACTGTCCATTATTTGGCCTCCTCTGTTCTTTGGGTTTAACTACACTGATGCTCGTAAAGTACATAGCATTTAATAGGATAAGTGTATCATATCGCAACAAGTAATATTGTGCTAAGCACGAGATCGAACCACAAAGACTATTTGTTATAACTAGCAAATCTACCTAGAATGATCTAATTGTTTAGAGGGTTGGATAAATGTTTGGGTTTTTAATAACTAATTAACTAATTGAAAGCAATAAAGATAACAAAATAAAGGGAACAATTAACAGGGTAGAAGGTGAATTAATGAATGGCACAACCTAGGCTGAGGAATCCTTTGATTGAATCCTATGTATGGATTTAGGGAGTTCAGATTTGTGTTTTACCAATGATTGAAGGTAATTGTCCTAGGTGAAAGACTAATTTGATCAGAATTATCCTTCCTATTCACATGCATTCGGGTGACAGCTTGATTAGGCATATATCCTAGGTCATGCAAAGCATTAGGTTTATTGACAACTAAGGCTAAAGCCGTAGCCCAGCCACAAAGCCTCATTCCTAGTGGTCTCTAGCGAAGTCAGGTTAATACAAATTCGGTATAGACGATTCCATGGTCAGGTTCTCATCTATCTATAATCCTATTTAATGTCAGGGTCACAGACATTAGGCACATTATATACATAAACAGGCTAAGCATGCATAAACTGATCAATCAAAGGTCATAGATCCCTAATCACACATATTCATACAACCAATTTCTTCCCCATCCCAAATTGGATGGGGATTAATTCATAGACAAACCAATCATAGCAAAAAGATAATAGGAACAATGGAAAAAACTTCAATTAAATATAATCGCAAAAGATAAAAGGGAAAGAGATAGAAATCCAAAACCCATTTTGCCGATTCCAATTACAGAAATAGAAGATAAAGAACTTCTCCCATCAATTGTTCTTGAAATAAATAAAAACAAAAAATAAACCTAACCTAGAAAGCATGAAATCTAATCTAAACAAAAATATAAACCTACATAATGGAGGAGAGAAAGCCCTAACGGCTCTCTGATTTATTCAATGGCTAATCCCCCAGAATAATGAAGATTAGCTCCCTAAAGATTTTAAAAATGAAGTAGAAAATCAATTTGGCAAGAAAGTAAAAGCGCTCCGGTCTGATAGAGGGGGCGAATACTTGAGCCAAGAGTTTGTCTCATTCTTGAGAGAGTGTGGGATTGTTTCCCAACTAACTCCTCCTAGTACACCCCAATGGAATGGAGTGTCGAAAGGAGGAATAAGACCCTGCTCGACATGGTCCGCTCAATGATGAGTCAAGCTTCTCTCCCTATCTCCTTTTTGGGGATTTGCTTTGGAAACCGTTGCTCACATAATTATACACCAAGCAAGGCATTTGAAGGAACACCATATGAATTATGGATGGGCCAAAAGCCCAATGTTTCGTTCATGAAGATTTGGGCTATAATGCACACATCAAGAAATTGATGAGTGGCCAACTTGAGTCCAGATCTGTGAAATGCCAGTTTGTGGGTTACCCTGAGTAAACTAAGGGTTATTACTTCTACAACCCAGCCAAGAATAAAACATTCATGGCTAGGTTTGCAATCTTTTTGGAAACGGAATTCCTTTCCAAAGTAGACAGTGGGAGTGATACTGATCTCGTTGAGATTCAAGACTCACAAACTCCTACAGCTTATGCTGAGGACGCTTGGGAACCGATACAGATCCTCAAAACATTGAGGAGGCTAAACTGGTTACATAAGTGGTGTTTTTAAGGAGATTCATACAGAATTCTAATAAACACTGTGTGTATATGAAATTCAGTGGGAGCATATCCACTTCCCTGATATTGTATGTCGATGACATACTGCTCATTGGAGGCGATATACCAACACTGCAAGGCGTGAAGCAGTGGTTGAGTAAATGCTTCACAATGAAAGACTTAGAAGAAGCCGAAACGATCTTAGGGATCAGGATCTATAGAGATAGATCCAACAGACTTCTAGGCTTGAGTCAGGCATCATACATAGACAAGGATCCATCATGTACTCCATGTTATGTACAAGGCCATATGTTGCATGTTGCACCAAACATGACTAGTCAGTGCCAGTTAGATCCCGATAAGGAACACTGGAAGACAGTCAAGGCAATCCTATAGTACCTTAATCGTAACAAGGATGTTTTTCTTAGTATTTGATGGGTAGAAGGAATGGAAATATCAGGTTACACTGATCGAGACTTTAAGGATGATAACCAGTCATATACTGGTTATGGATTTCTCCTTAATGACGATGCCATTAGTTGGAGATCCTTAAAGTATCCAACCATTGCTGATTTTTATGACGGAAGCTGAGTACATCGTTGCATGCGATGATGCAGAGGAAGTAGTTTGGATTAAAAAGTTCATAACTGATTTAGGAGTAGGTCAAACTCTCCGAAGATCAGTTGATGTTTTCGGTGACAATAATGGGGTCATAGCACAAGCGCTGGATCCCATGTCACACAAGAGATCCAAACGCGTACTTAGATAGTAACACCTTACCCGGTGATATTACATTGTAGAGAGTTGACACTGAGAACAATGTCGCTGATCAGTTTACCAAGGCACTTGGTACTACTATATCTACAGTGTTTAGGGCAATACCCGTTTGGAACTAGTTAAAGTGGGAGACTGTTGGTGTGCCCTAGTTCATAGGCATTGGTTCTTATAAAAAATATTTGTGTCACATTAATAAAGGCATCAATCTAGTTCATTTATATCTTGTGCTATAATATGAATAGAGAATCCATTGATTGATAATCGTAAAACCATATCCCAAGTCTATTCTATCATGGGAATGATTAGGACCACAGACTTGTATATTCGACGACTGTATGGTAGTAATTGATACTAGCCATAGCACTTGATAACTCAGTTGTGAATATGGGTACATGTTGTATACATGTGACTGGATCGATCCGCTCGAGAAAACTACATGGTGGTTGTGTCATTAGTTTTCTTAAGTAGGTCTCTAACTGTCTTCAGACCAGATTTCATTATAATATCGATGTGGGATCCGGTTCACTTTGACATACGCCTAACAGGTCTGTAACAGGATGCCAAATACGGGTATGATTGGGTGAGCAGGTGAACACATTAGTATTGATAGTGAAGTGATGGAATTACCACTCACATAACAGTGAGATGATATCACATGCCACTTGATAAGTGAGATTGATAAGTGTGTGGCCACACCCTGATAAGTAGTTTACTTATCTAATTCATTAATCTACTTAAGATCAAGAAATATCATAAACATCAGAGAGGATGACAGCTGTCATGCCTCTAGTTTATAATATCGATATCAAATGGTAAAAGACGTTAAGAGATAACTACAGGGTCTCTGCATCTTTAGACTGCTGAAACTCTGTCTTAGTTAGGGGCAGTAATGGTTTGCTAGAACCCACTTACTGCCTGTGGACCATAAGCCCACTGCTAGCTAAGGACAGTCCCATAGGATCGTGCACATCGAACATCTGAGTTAGAACTTATAGAACGGTATATTGGAGAGATGGAATTAATTAATTGATTGCCAATAAAATGTCAAGGTAATTAATTAGTGGTTGATTAATTGATTAATTGATACTTTGTATCAAGGTAATTAATTAATGGATTTAGGAGTTGAGTATTTAATTGATATTAGTTTGCGGAATGTAATTAATTAATTTGTAAATTAATAAAACTGCATTCGGTGAACAATTAATTAAATTAATACGTCAATTTATTAATTAGTGTTGTTTATTTAATTGGGGTAATTAAATTTAATCTAATTATAACTAATTGCATAAAATAAATACTATTGGTATTTATTTAAATAATTAGCTTAGGATTGGATTAGTTTTGTAATTAACCAATTAACCCTAAACCTAATTGATTTAGGAATACACTATATATATAAATTAAACTCCCTAACCCTAATTAACCTATATTCAATATTCGGCCACCATATACTCAAGAATGAGCTCGGCCACTAACATTATTGAAAAGTAAGGAATCTTTGGATAATTACTTATTCTCTCCAGTTCTTCCTCCGTTCTTCGGCTAGCACCGGTTTTAGCGCGATAGCTGTTCGTGCACCTGACTACGGAGATCTTACTACTTTGTGGATTCTTCAGTCGTCTCTAGAAGAGACAGTCCGGGTAAGTTTTTATCCCTAAACGGATCCAAAAGGTTTTATTCAATCAATGGTTAACGGACAAAGATCAAACTAAATGGATTAGAAATAAATTTTAAACCGTAATTCCGCTGCGCTACAGTTGATTAACCGGCTATAATTCCTAACAGAGATCTCAATGAAGAACTTTGAAGTGAAGGAGAAGTCTGAAGACAAGAAACAAAAGTCTCTTGTCATGAAAGCTGACTCCACTAATGAGAGCTCAACAAACGATGAAGAAATGGCAATGTTCACTAGAAAGATGAAAAGGCTGTTCAGAAAGAATGACAAATATTCCAAGAAGCCTTACAAGAAGTTTGATAAGTACAAAGCTGAGTCCAGCGATAGCAAGTACAAGAAGGACAGCTCAAAGCCCATCACATGCTTTGAATGTCATCAGACTGGCCATATCAAATCAAGTTGTCCTACCTTAAGGAAGGAAAAGAAGATCGACAAGAAGGAAATGGTGGCAACCTGGAGTGATAGTGATGAGTCATCATCATCATCAGAAGCTGATGCCACTGAGTCAGCAAAGATCTGTTTCATGGCAGATGAGCTTGCTGAGCCGTGTACTTCTGAGCACGCTGACCCCTCCATTGCCTCTGACGATGAGGCACACTCAACTAAGGTAATATCACTACCATTGCTCAGAAATGAAATGATTAATGCCCTGAGTGGCCTCTACACACTTGTAAAAAAGTGTAACAAGAAGGTTAGAGCACTCAGCAGGCGATGTGATGAGATCAAAGAGGTCAAACTGAGTGACCTTCGATATCTTCTCCAAGACAACTCAACTTTGCATAGCAACGTAGAGACTATGCACAATTTTATCTCTAAGGTCCAGTCAGATTCTAAGAAACTAAGAAAGGACATCACATCTATTCAGAACCAACTTAAGGTTCGGAATAAAAGAAATATTCCTCTGAACACTCAGTATCGAAGTACTAGTCAGCAGAGATGGAATCCTCGGCGGAATGTCCAGTGTGACTTCTATGGTAAGAAAGGACACACCACAAAGGTGTGCTGGCATGCTCAGCACTAGGGTGCTGACCAGTCAGTGAGATATCCTAAACGGAAGGTCAGCTGTGACTTCTGTGGGAAAAATGGACACACTGTCCAAGTCTGTCGTCATAAAATTAAATATGATGCTTTACCTGCTGAACCTAACAAACAAGGACCCAAAAAGAATTAGGTACCTAAAAATAACTAGCTGTATTGCAGGTAAGCCTGAGATGTGGTGAGAAGTCAAAAATATGGTACATTGACAGCGCATGCTCGAGGCATATGACTGGTGATGAAACTCAATTCATCACACTTGTGCGTAAACGAGGTGGAAGCGTAAGTTTCGGAGACAACAAAAAGGGTAAGATAGTAGGGTCAGGAACCGTTGGTGGGAATCCTACTATTGAGTCAGTCTCCCTAGTCAGCGGACTCAAATATAACTTACTCAGCGTAGCACAGCTATGTGATAATGGGAGAAAAGTTATATTTGATAACACTTGATGTAAAATACTAGAGGGAAAAACAAATGAATTAATTTTAACTCTCCCTCGCATTGATAATGTCTTCATGCTGAACTTAGAAAAGAAATTTTCAAAAACTGTGTGCTTAGTGTCAAAGGAAGAAAATTCCTGGCTATGGCACAGGAGACTTGGTCATGTGAGCATGGACCTCCTGGCCAAACTAGCAAGAAAGCAATTGGTTGAGGGATTGCCAGAACTTAAGTTCGAAAAAGATCAATTATGCAATGCTTGTCAGTATGGAAAACAAACTAGAAAATCTTTTCATAGTAAAAACATTGTCTCAACCAAGCGTCCATTAGAGTTACTACACTTGGATCTCTTCGGACCAGTCCAGCCGTTGAGCTTGGGTGGTAGGAGATTTTCCTTGGTCATTGTAGATGACTTTTCTCGGTACTCTTGGGTCATCTTGCTGAGTAGAAAAGATGAAACCTTTGAGACGTTTTCAACATTAGTAAGAAAACTTGAAAATGATAAAGACCTAAAGTTAGCTCACATCCGAAGTGATAATGGTGGAGAATTCAAAAACCAACAGTTTATTGAATTCTGTGAAGCCAGCGGCATTGACCATAACTTTTCTGCTCCTAGAACTCCTCAACATAATGGGGTAGTTGAAAGGAAAAACAGAACCTTGGTTGAAATAGCCAGGACAATGCTGAGTGAGAATAGGCTTCCAAAGTACTTTTGGGGAGAAGCTGTCAACACAGCTTGCTACATACTTAATAGGGCTCTTGTTAGACCTATATTAAAGAAAACCCCCTACGAACTTTGGAAAGGACGAAAGCCCAATATTGGATACTTTCGTGCCTTTGGCTGTAAGTGTTTTATTCTATATACTGAAGACAGCCTTGCTAAGTTTGATTCAAAAGCTGATGAAGCTATCTTTTTAGGCTACTCGACAAACAGTAAAGCATACAAAGTTTTCAATAAACGAACTCGGGTCTTATAAGAGTCAGTACATGTTGAGTTCGATGAAACTAACCCTGTAGGAAAAGACAACCAGCTGACTGAGGATGATACATACTCAGCATCCGCTGACCAAGAAACAGCCGCTGAGTCACTGCCTCAAGGGCTGACCAAAGGTAAAAGCGAAACTCAAATTGTTTTCACTGACCAATCTACACCTGCAGAGATTGTTGAAACACAACCAGCTCAAGACATCAATCTACCAAAAGAAATAAGAATACCAAGAGGACACTCAGAAAGTGCTATTCTTGATGCTGCTGAGAAGACCCTCATGATAAGAAATCAACTCAGGAGATACCTCAGCAACGTAGCATTCATCTCAGTTCAGGAACCAAAGAACTTCGCTGAAGCTGAGCATGATGAGTTCTGGATGACTGCAATGCAAGAAGAACTTGATCAATTCAGAAGAAATGAAGTATGGGATTTAGTGCCAATCCAAGAAGCCAGAAGACTATAGGAACAAGATGGGTCTTTCCCAACAAGCTGGATGAACAAGGGAATGTAGTCAGGAACAAAGCAAGACTTGTAGCTCAGGGCTACAGTCAGCAAGAAGGTATTGACTATGGTGAGACCTTTGCCCCAGTGGCAAGGCTAGAGGCTATAAGAATTCTATGTGCATATGCAAGTTATATGAATTTTAAATTATTCCAAATGGACGTAAAGAGTGCATTCCTTAATGGTGTTATAAACGAGGAAGTCTATGTTAATCAACCTCCAGGGTTTGAGGATCCTAAGTTCCCAAACCACGTTTATAAACTCAAAAAGGCTCTGTATGGTCTTAAGCAAGCACCACGTGCTTGGTAAGAGAGGTTGACCAGTTTCCTACTGACCAGAAATTATGTTAGAGGTAAAGCTGATACAACCTTATTCATTAAGAGAAAGTGTAAAGATACCCTACTAGCTCAAATATATGTTGATGAAATTATTTTTGGTGCCACTAATGAGTCAATGTGCAAGGAATTTAGTAAGCAGATGTAGACTGAGTTTGAAATGTCAATGATGGGAGCACTCAACTTCTTCCTTGGACTTAAAATCAAACAAGGGAAAAATGGCATCTTCATCAGTTAAACTAAGTATGCCAAGGAGATATTGAAGAAGTATGAACTTGATAATTGCAAGCCAATATCTACCCCTATGGGCACTGACACTGTCCTCTGCGCTGACGAGAATGGTAAGTCAGTAGACAGCAAATTATACCGAGGTATGATTGGCTCTTTACTCTACTTAACTGCCAGCAGACCGGACATTCAGTTCTCAGTATGTTATTGTGCTAGATATCAATCTAACCCTAAGGAATCTCATTACATAGCTGTAAAAAGAATCCTTAGATACTTGCAAAGCTCAGTGAATGCAGGTTTATGATATCCCAACACTTATGATTTCACACTCATTGGATACACTGACGCTGACTTACGGACGAGACAAGCTTGAACGAAAAAGCACCTCAAGAGGCTGCCATTTCCTTGGAAGCTATCTTGTGTCTTGGTTCAGTAAGAAGCAGTCGTCAGTAGCCCTGTCAACCACTGAAGCTGAGTACATTGCTGCTGGAAGCTGTGTTGCTCAAGTCCTCTGGATTAAGCAATAGCTAGAAGATTATGGTGTTCAGACTAAAACAATTGAAGTCAAATGTGACAACAAGAGTGCCATTGACCTATCAAAGAACCCAATCCAGCACAGCAGGATGAAGCATGTCAGCATAAGACATCATTTCATCAGAGACCATATACTCAAAGGGGAGATCAAGCTGACCTACGTCCCAACGGATGAACAACTTGCTGATATCTTCACAAAGCCACTAGCACGTGAGCAATTCAACATACTTAGAGAAGCCATTGGTATGTTTAATCCTCTTCAATAAAATCCAAAGTATAATATGCATGCTGAGCTGATTACCATGCTGAGTGTTTTATGCTAAATGAATGAATATCACATGCTGAGTAGATATGCACGCTGAGTGGATATGTCAAACTGAGTAACCAATCACTCAAACTATTCTTTTGCGTATAACTGACTACTCAGAATATAGAATGGTTAGAATTCTTAAACTGAGTAGAAGATCTGTTGCATTTAATGCTAAAGCATGCGAATAGCCACGTAGGATGACGTAAGCGCAATAATTAGGAATCACATGCGCCGAATGTGTCATAAATGCCAGAATCTTTGTCGGTTGAATATCCCAAGGTCAAACTGACACATGGATTCTACAGATCAACCTGTCACCTCTATAAATAGTGGGCAAATCCCCACTTTTATCTCTTTACGCTTAAAAATTTTCTGGCATTCACACTCTTCTCTCTCAAAATTCCCAAACTTCTCAAACTCTTCTCAAAATCATGTCTAACGATTCTCAGAACATCTCCGGTGCTGGTTACGATGACAACCACTCCGATGAACATTCTTCGTATCAAACTGAGGATCAACAAGTGGAAACCTCAACTGAAACTCAGCAGGCTGGTCAGCATGACCATTCTAGGGCTAAAACTCCAAGTAAGAAAACCCACGCTGACCAACCCACCTCCTCCAAAGGAAAACCCAAGCAGAATACAGCAAAGAAACCTGTAGAACGTACCTACACCCTAGTCTACAAGAATGTTAGGGGATATAAGATTGACCACTCACGATGGTTTTCGAAGGGGTTTGTGGAAGCTGAGCAACCCTTCTGTGAGTGGATCTCCAAGAACGGCTGGACCGAGCTATTCTCAGTAAGAGATGCTACATATCCTGAGCTGGTAAGGGAATTCTACGCTCACCTTTGCATTGCTGATGATAACCAGGACTATATGGTTACCAAGGTAAAAGGGAAAGACATCTTCATCAACCCTTCCTATCTTGCCTCTCTGCTAAAGCTTAAAAATGAAGGAACCATTCTTAGAAAGTCTGGTGACCAGGATAAGATTGAGTATCCTGCTGAGTTCTGCAAACCTGCTGGTCACGTAGGTGAAATATCCAGCTCCTCCATGGGTCAGAATCAGAAGATGGGCCATTATATACTGACCAATTTCATCTTCCCGAAGATCAACTGCACCAGCTCAGCGACGAACTTCGAGCAATGCTTTATATGGCATATGCCGACCTACCAGCCGATCAACTCGCCAATCTTCTTGATCGCTGGCTTCCAAAGGAGTACTGGAACTCTAAGGCTTGGCTCCATTATCACCAGAATCCTCATAGATCACCGGGTGAACTTGAAAGATGAAATTGAGGTCTGGGGGACTGAAATTACCGCAACTACTCTGTTCGGCTTAAGTTATGACCAACCAATTGTTCCCAAGAAAGGAAAAGGAGCTGCTGTTCAGGAAACCGATGGGAGAGTAACCAGAGAAGGAAAGAAAGCCAAGAAAGCTCAAGCTGACAAGAAGAGGAAAGCTGTTCAAGCTCCTTCTAAAGACGCTGAGTCCCCAACGAAGAAGATAAAGCCTGTGACCAGAGGAACTCAGCCTCAAGATCAACAAGGTCAAGTTGGATCTAAGTCAGCAAAGAACCTCAAAAGGCAAGTTGAGCCTGAGGAAGGAGAAAGAGAGGATCCTGATGAGATATCTCTGAGAAAGAAGAAGAAGAACTCTTTTGAGTTGAGACCTATCAATGCTGCTCCCACTGACTTCGTAGTTCCTAGTGATTCACACTTTGCACGAAGTCTCGGCATTGAGCAACAACAAGTTGAGCAGGAAGAAGAAGAAGAACTGGGTAATCAGTTTGACACTGAGGAGACAGTAAATGTCGAACAACATGAACCAATCAACACTGAGTTGGTTGAAGAAGAAGAAGCTGAGCCCACAGCACAGCATCATGCTGATCAAGGAGCATCTTCACCATCTGACTCAATTGAGTCCATTCATGGTGATCCCACTCCTCCAAGGACCAAGGGCCAAAGAAGACTTAGAAAGGCACATCAATCCCCTGTCCTTGACTTCATGGAAAACTTACCTCTGCAGGAGCCGACTAATGATCCATCAAACATGAAGTTTAAGTTCTTCTCCAAACCCACTAAGTCTCTACCAAAGCAACAAGAAAAGCAAGCCTCTGTTTCTCAGCCAAAGGAACATGCCGACTTAAATGCTTCTCAAAATCAAGTAATCATCGAGCAAGTCCTCGAAGCCTCTGATGATCAAAACAATGAGCTGGCTAAGGACACAACTGCTCCAGTCAGCACTGAAATTCCTCAACTTCCTACAACAAGTCAGCTTCAGCCTGACTCTAAGCCCGTATCAAATCCTGCTGTCCAATTACTTCCACAACAACAAGTGCAGAATGAAAATTCAAGACCAGTCACTGATAATGCTGGCACTTCAAATGTTGAGTTGAACCAAACACCTCCACCATCCGGTTCTACTCATACTCCGGCATCTGGGCCAAACACGGATGGATCCTACAGTCATCTTCTTGCCTCTGAGTCTGGTCGAAGAATTCTTGACTCAGCTCAAGCTCTAATCCAAGACATCCATCAAACCAACGCCAATGCCGCTGGGTCAGTTAATGTTGAGCCAACCCAGCTTTCGTCTGTCACTCAGCTTCTCACCGAGATCAAAGGTCTTAAGGTTCTACTGAGTGTCATGACTTCATTACAGTCTCAACAACCCAGACAGGAATCCATAACAAAGCTGGTCGAACTCCAGCTGATAATGGTACAACACTTAAACTCTCTTCAGGGTCAGTTTCAAACTTTGTCAGCTGTGAACTCTAGATATGCAACTTCTACCGAAGTTCAACAACTGTTCGCCCAGCTTCACACTGAGCAAGCCAAAACCAACCATCAACTCTCTTCCTACTCCCAATGCTCCGTTGAGCAAATTGGTGAGGCTATTCGACTGCTTAATCTTAACAAGGAAGAGATGGAAACTGACCAACTCAAGCAGAATGAGATCCTTCAATACTCTCACAGAACCTTCACCCATGTGCGTCATTCAAACATTCAACGTCAGTACTATGACTCATCTTTGCTGAAGATGTTTCATCAAGCCTATCCGATGCTGACTGACACTATAACTTGGGTGGGCAAGTCTCAAGAGTACATTCTGAGTATGCTCAGTTCCTCAACCATCAAGGTTCCCCAAGAAATCCTAGATGATGGAGTGCCTGTTTTTGATGGTATTAATGAAAGCACCCGCAAGCTTAAGGCATTTTCGGTGCGCCTGTCTCAAGCTGCCCTTAATGACTCTTTCAAGCCTCCTCCTCCTCCCGATGCTGACAAAATGGGGGAGAAAGAACAAGCTGGAAGAACTCAGCATGAGGCATCTGGAAGTCAGCAAAAGCAGAAGGGGAAAGCAAAGGACACTCAACATCCTGCCCAGATAAACTATAAGAAGAAATAGCTTGTTTAGGATAGCTAGTTTCTAGTCTTTAGTACTTGTGTTCTTTTGCTTTTGTATCTTGATGACTTTAACTTAATACTATGCTTGCATCTATTATTCACCTTGACCAATCTTATGTAATGCTTACTTATGTTTTGTGTTTTAAACGCATCTTCAATACATCAACCATGTCCACTGTTTACAAGTGTTTATAATTGTTTGCTGTGTTGATGATTGTATGCTGTGTTGATTAATATGTTGACATCTTGTTATATGTCTCATTAACTAAAACTCATTGAACAAAGATATGCTCAGCGCTCTCTGATATGTAAATCTTCCGCTTAAACTGAGTTAAAAAGAATATGTTCCATGAGCTGACCTATATCTGAAAACTGACCTTAGACTTACTTGATTAAAACTTAAAATGTTTAAAGTAAAACTAAGTCAGTAGCTCAACCCTTACGGGGGAGTATGTTAAGTAATATAAGGTCAACTATCATAGGGGAGCTCAACACTGAGTTCTTCACTGAATAGTTTTGCCAACATCAAAATGGGGGAGTTTGTTGAAACACCTTTCCACATGATTTTGATTTGACAAAATTATTTAAGTATATGATAAAAAATATTCTAAACACATTAAATTTAATTGCTTTGATTTATTACACTAATGTGTTTGTCCAATGTTGAGTTAATTGATTTATAAGACATAAAGATTAAAAGGCTAAAAGCCCATAAGTAAAAGTCAAGCCCAAGTCAACAGATCAAGACCACACGGCCCAAGAAGACAAAACGCTGTCGTTCTGAGTAAAGCACATACTTAGCATGAAGAAGGATCGAGAAGACTTCTATCAATTGCTTTAAGATGAAGCTGCTGAGTTGAACGACAAGAAGTACAAGATAGCGGCAGAGCAGAATCAACTTCAAGACAAAGTATTTCTACTTTGGGTAAAGTTCAGAAGGCGCAGAAAGCTGTTTGGAAGACTTTGCTAAAAATATCGAAACATTCTGCTTGTCTGATGAAAAGCTGCTCAGCACTGTCGAAGACAGAAGATGCAAGAACCTGATTGGCCAACGACACTGAGCATGTCCTGAGTGACAATGACAGGAAGCCGTTTCCCTCCAACAGTTATTTCGAAATTCGAAATCACCAGTGCTTGAAGTGTCAATATAAATAGGCCTTTCAGTTGCTTCATTCGATGCAGATCTTCAACTAGTCAATACGCTGACCAAATTCATACTTGAAGTTCTGTGAGAAAAGCAAAGCAAAATCCTTACACCAATTTCCAATCATTGTGTAAAAGTCTAGAGTGATTTCAATTCATCTAAAGTGTCTTAGCAATTATTGTTTAGGACAAACACTTATCATTGCTAGAAGAATAGAAAGGAGAGGCTGAGTACTCGGTTATAGTACTCAGCGGTAGTTATAAGAGTGAGTAGAGGAATAGAGGAAGGTACTCTTGTATACTCAACTTCTATTGTAAAAGGTTTCGTGCTCTACCTTTAAAGGGCTCAGTAGAGGATTTGAAAATCTCGGAATGGATTCCGAGGACTGGATGTAGGCGGAGAGGCCGAACCAGGATACGTCTGCTGAGTAACATATTTCTAACCCTTAAACTCCTTTATATATATTGCTTGCTATAAAACTGACTAAGTAACAAACTCACGCTGAGTTGTGTGCACTGAGAATCTGAGTTCAGGAATAGACTTAAGTGCTATCTCCTGACTCAAAGAAAGAAACTGACTTAGTCACCAATTGACTAAGCTAGTGTCTTAAATTCACTCAGCGCCGCTGTGTAAACCTTTTCATAAAGAAAAGAAGTCAGCCTTAACGGACAAAATTTTAAATAGTTCCTATCCCCCCCTTGGAACTAAACTTGTCATGTTATACGGGACCAACAAGTGGTATCAGAGCTTAAAAGCTCACTGAGCAAGATATAACTATCTTGAGCTGATAACCACAATGGCTGAGAACAGCACTCGGTTTCTCCCAGGAAATCAGACAACTCAGATTCTTCCTGAGCGACTGTCCATTATTTGGCCTCCTCTGTTCTTTGGGTTTAACTACACTGATGCTCGTAAAGTACATAGCATTTAATAGGATAAGTGTATCATATCGCAACAAGTAATATTGTGCTAAGCACGAGATCGAACCACAAAGACTATTTGTTATAACTAGCAAATCTACCTAGAATGATCTAATTGTTTAGAGGGTTGGATAAATGTTTGGGTTTTTAATAACTAATTAACTAATTGAAAGCAATAAAGATAACAAAATAAAGGGAACAATTAACAGGGTAGAAGGTGAATTAATGAATGGCACAACCTAGGCTGAGGAATCCTTTGATTGAATCCTATGTATGGATTTAGGGAGTTCAGATTTGTGTTTTACCAATGATTGAAGGTAATTGTCCTAGGTGAAAGACTAATTTGATCAGAATTATCCTTCCTATTCACATGCATTCGGGTGACAGCTTGATTAGGCATATATCCTAGGTCATGCAAAGCATTAGGTTTATTGACAACTAAGGCTAAAGCCGTAGCCCAGCCACAAAGCCTCATTCCTAGTGGTCTCTAGCGAAGTCAGGTTAATACAAATTCGGTATAGACGATTCCATGGTCAGGTTCTCATCTATCTATAATCCTATTTAATGTCAGGGTCACAGACATTAGGCACATTATATACATAAACAGGCTAAGCATGCATAAACTGATCAATCAAAGGTCATAGATCCCTAATCACACATATTCATACAACCAATTTCTTCCCCATCCCAAATTGGATGGGGATTAATTCATAGACAAACCAATCATAGCAAAAAGATAATAGGAACAATGGAAAAAACTTCAATTAAATATAATCGCAAAAGATAAAAGGGAAAGAGATAGAAATCCAAAACCCATTTTGCCGATTCCAATTACAGAAATAGAAGATAAAGAACTTCTCCCATCAATTGTTCTTGAAATAAATAAAAACAAAAAATAAACCTAACCTAGAAAGCATGAAATCTAATCTAAACAAAAATATAAACCTACATAATGGAGGAGAGAAAGCCCTAACGGCTCTCTGATTTATTCAATGGCTAATCCCCCAGAATAATGAAGATTAGCTCCCTAAAGATTTTAAAAATGAAGTAGAAAATCAATTTGGCAAGAAAGTAAAAGCGCTCCGGTCTGATAGAGGGGGCGAATACTTGAGCCAAGAGTTTGTCTCATTCTTGAGAGAGTGTGGGATTGTTTCCCAACTAACTCCTCCTAGTACACCCCAATGGAATGGAGTGTCGAAAGGAGGAATAAGACCCTGCTTGACATGGTCCGCTCAATGATGAGTCAAGCTTCTCTCCCTATCTCCTTTTTGGGGATTTGCTTTGGAAACCGTTGCTCACATAATTATACACCAAGCAAGGCATTTGAAGGAACACCATATGAATTATGGATGGGCCAAAAGCCCAATGTTTCGTTCATGAAGATTTGGGCTATAATGCACACATCAAGAAATTGATGAGTGGCCAACTTGAGTCCAGATCTGTGAAATGCCAGTTTGTGGGTTACCCTGAGTAAACTAAGGGTTATTACTTCTACAACCCAGCCAAGAATAAAACATTCATGGCTAGGTTTGCAATCTTTTTGGAAACGGAATTCCTTTCCAAAGTAGACAGTGGGAGTGATACTGATCTCGTTGAGATTCAAGACTCACAAACTCCTACAGCTTATGCTGAGGACGCTTGGGAACCGATACAGATCCTCAAAACATTGAGGAGGCTAAACTGGTTACATAAGTGGTGTTTTTAAGGAGATTCATACAGAATTCTAATAAACACTGTGTGTATATGAAATTCAGTGGGAGCATATCCACTTCCCTGATATTGTATGTCGATGACATACTGCTCATTGGAGGCGATATACCAACACTGCAAGGCGTGAAGCAGTGGTTGAGTAAATGCTTCACAATGAAAGACTTAGAAGAAGCCGAAACGATCTTAGGGATCAGGATCTATAGAGATAGATCCAACAGACTTCTAGGCTTGAGTCAGGCATCATACATAGACAAGGATCCATCATGTACTCCATGTTATGTACAAGGCCATATGTTGCATGTTGCACCAAACATGACTAGTTAGTGCCAGTTAGATCCCGATAAGGAACACTAGAAGACAGTCAAGGCAATCCTATAGTACCTTAATCGTAACAAGGATGTTTTTCTTAGTATTTGATGGGTAGAAGGAATGGAAATATCAGGTTACACTGATCGAGACTTTAAGGATGATAACCAGTCATATACTGGTTATGGATTTCTCCTTAATGACGATGCCATTAGTTGGAGATCCTTAAAGTATCCAACCATTGCTGATTTTTATGACGGAAGCTGAGTACATCGTTGCATGCGATGATGCAGAGGAAGTAGTTTGGATTAAAAAGTTCATAACTGATTTAGGAGTAGGTCAAACTCTCCGAAGATCAGTTGATGTTTTCGGTGACAATAATGGGGTCATAGCACAAGCGCTGGATCCCATGTCACACAAGAGATCCAAACGCGTACTTAGATAGTAACACCTTACCCGGTGATATTACATTGTAGAGAGTTGACACTGAGAACAATGTCGCTGATCAGTTTACCAAGGCACTTGGTACTACTATATCTACAGTGTTTAGGGCAATACCCGTTTGGAACTAGTTAAAGTGGGAGACTGTTGGTGTGCCCTAGTTCATAGGCATTGGTTCTTATAAAAAATATTTGTGTCACATTAATAAAGGCATCAATCTAGTTCATTTATATCTTGTGCTATAATATGAATAGAGAATCCATTGATTGATAATCGTAAAACCATATCCCAAGTCTATTCTATCATGGGAATGATTAGGACCACAGACTTGTATATTCGACGACTGTATGGTAGTAATTGATACTAGCCATAGCACTTGATAACTCAGTTGTGAATATGGGTACATGTTGTATACATGTGACTGGATCGATCCGCTCGAGAAAACTACATGGTGGTTGTGTCATTAGTTTTCTTAAGTAGGTCTCTAACTGTCTTCAGACCAGATTTCATTATAATATCGATGTGGGATCCGGTTCACTTTGACATACGCCTAACAGGTCTGTAACAGGATGCCAAATACGGGTATGATTGGGTGAGCAGGTGAACACATTAGTATTGATAGTGAAGTGATGGAATTACCACTCACATAACAGTGAGATGATATCACATGCCACTTGATAAGTGAGATTGATAAGTGTGTGGCCACACCCTGATAAGTAGTTTACTTATCTAATTCATTAATCTACTTAAGATCAAGAAATATCATAAACATCAGAGAGGATGACAGCTGTCATGCCTCTAGTTTATAATATCGATATCAAATGGTAAAAGACGTTAAGAGATAACTACAGGGTCTCTGCATCTTTAGACTGCTGAAACTCTGTCTTAGTTAGGGGCAGTAATGGTTTGCTAGAACCCACTTACTGTCTGTGGACCATAAGCCCACTGCTAGCTAAGGACAGTCCCATAGGATCGTGCACATCGAACATCTGAGTTAGAACTTATAGAACGATATATTGGAGAGATGGAATTAATTAATTGATTGCCAATAAAATGTCAAGGTAATTAATTAGTGGTTGATTAATTGATTAATTGATACTTTGTATCAAGGTAATTAATTAATGGATTTAGGAGTTGAGTATTTAATTGATATTAGTTTGCGGAATGTAATTAATTAATTTGTAAATTAATAAAACTGCATTCGGTGAACAATTAATTAAATTAATACGTCAATTTATTAATTAGTGTTGTTTATTTAATTGGGGTAATTAAATTTAATCTAATTATAACTAATTGCATAAAATAAATACTATTGGTATTTATTTAAGTAATTAGCTTAGGATTGGATTAGTTTTGTAATTAACCAATTAACCCTAAACCTAATTGATTTAGGAATACACTATATATATAAATTAAACTCCCTAACCCTAATTAACCTATATTCAATATTCGGCCACCATATACTCAAGAATGAGCTCGGCCACTAACATTATTGAAAAGTAAGGAATCTTTGGATAATTACTTATTCTCTCCAGTTCTTCCTCCGTTCTTCGGCTAGCACCGGTTTTAGCGCGATAGCTGTTCGTGCACCTGACTACGGAGATCTTACTACTTTGTGGATTCTTCAGTCGTCTCTAGAAGAGACAGTCCGGGTAAGTTTTTATCCCTAAACGGATCCAAAAGGTTTTATTCAATCAATGGTTAACGGACAAAGATCAAACTAAATGGATTAGAAATAAATTTTAAACCGTAATTCCGCTGCGCTACAGTTGATTAACCGGCTATAATTCCTAACAGAGATCTCAATGAAGAACTTTGAAGTGAAGGAGAAGTCTGAAGACAAGAAACAAAAGTCTCTTGTCATGAAAGCTGACTCCACTAATGAGAGCTCAACAAACGATGAAGAAATGGCAATGTTCACTAGAAAGATGAAAAGGCTGTTCAGAAAGAATGACAAATATTCCAAGAAGCCTTACAAGAAGTTTGATAAGTACAAAGCTGAGTCCAGCGATAGCAAGTACAAGAAGGACAGCTCAAAGCCCATCACATGCTTTGAATGTCATCAGACTGGCCATATCAAATCAAGTTGTCCTACCTTAAGGAAGGAAAAGAAGATCGACAAGAAGGAAATGGTGGCAACCTGGAGTGATAGTGATGAGTCATCATCATCATCAGAAGCTGATGCCACTGAGTCAGCAAAGATCTGTTTCATGGCAGATGAGCTTGCTGAGCCGTGTACTTCTGAGCACGCTGACCCCTCCATTGCCTCTGACGATGAGGCACACTCAACTAAGGTAATATCACTACCATTGCTCAGAAATGAAATGATTAATGCCCTGAGTGGCCTCTACACACTTGTAAAAAAGTGTAACAAGAAGGTTAGAGCACTCAGCAGGCGATGTGATGAGATCGAAGAGGTCAAACTGAGTGACCTTCGATATCTTCTCCAAGACAACTCAACTTTGCATAGCAACGTAGAGACTATGCACAATTTTATCTCTAAGGTCCAGTCAGATTCTAAGAAACTAAGAAAGGACATCACATCTATTCAGAACCAACTTAAGGTTCGGAATAAAAGAAATATTCCTCTGAACACTCAGTATCGAAGTACTAGTCAGCAGAGATGGAATCCTCGGCGGAATGTCCAGTGTGACTTCTATGGTAAGAAAGGACACACCACAAAGGTGTGCTGGCATGCTCAGCACTAGGGTGCTGACCAGTCAGTGAGATATCCTAAACGGAAGGTCAGCTGTGACTTCTGTGGGAAAAATGGACACACTGTCCAAGTCTGTCGTCATAAAATTAAATATGATGCTTTACCTGCTGAACCTAACAAACAAGGGCCCAAAAAGAATTAGGTACCTAAAAATAACTAGCTGTATTGCAGGTAAGCCTGAGATGTGGTGAGAAGTCAAAAATATGGTACATTGACAGCGCATGCTCGAGGCATATGACTGGTGATGAAACTCAATTCATCACACTTGTGCGTAAACGAGGTGGAAGCGTAAGTTTCGGAGACAACAAAAAGGGTAAGATAGTAGGGTCAGGAACCGTTGGTGGGAATCCTACTATTGAGTCAGTCTCCCTAGTCAGCGGACTCAAATATAACTTACTCAGCGTAGCACAGCTATGTGATAATGGGAGAAAAGTTATATTTGATAACACTGGATGTAAAATACTAGAGGGAAAAACAAATGAATTAATTTTAACTCTCCCTCGCATTGATAATGTCTTCATGCTGAACTTAGAAAAGAAATTTTCAAAAACTGTGTGCTTAGTGTCAAAGGAAGAAAATTCCTGGCTATGGCACAGGAGACTTGGTCATGTGAGCATGGACCTCCTGGCCAAACTAGCAAGAAAGCAATTGGTTGAGGGATTGCCAACGACACTGAGCATGTCCTGAGTGACAGCGACAGGAAGCCGTTTCCCTCCAATGGTTATTTCAAAATTCAAAATCACCGGTGCTTGAAGTGTCACTATAAATAGGCCTTTCATTTGCTTCATTCGATGCAGATCTTCAACTAGTCAATACGATGACCAAATTCATACTTGAAGTTCTGTGAGAAAAGCAAAGCAAAATCCTTACACCAATTTCCAATCATTGTGTAAAAGTCTAGAGTGATTTCAATTCATCTAAAGTGTCTTAGCAATTGTTGTTTAGGACTGGATGTAGGCGGAGAGGCCGAACCAGGATACGTCTGCTGAGTAACATATTTCTAACCCTTAAACTCCTTTATATATATTGCTTGCTATAAAACTGACTAAGTAACAAACTCACGCTGAGTCGTGTGTACTGAGAATCTGAGTTCAGGAATAGACTCAAGTGCTATCTCCTGACTCAAGGAAAGAAACTGACTTAGTCACAAGTTGACTAAGCTAGTGTCTTAAATTCACTCAGCGCCGCTGTGTAAACCTTTTCATAAAGAAAAGAAGTCGGCCTTAACGGACAAAATTTTAAATAGTTCCTATCCCCCCCTGTTGGGGTTTGGTGTCCTATAGACAATTGTTCTAGGATACAAACTTAATGTAAATAAAGTGTTCTTTATATTATTTGTTTTAATGAGATATATGTTTTATAACTATATAAAGGCAATCCCTTTTACGAACTAAATAAAGTCTAATAAAAGGAAATCCGTAAGTTTGTTTAAAGTGATTATAAAGTGTTCATACAAGCATGAAGTGAGACTAAATTTTATGATAAACTAATAAACTTAAAACCACCCCAAGTCAAGTGATATGTTTAGGATTGACATATCACTGTTGAGACTTGCATGTAACTGTTGGTCCCTTGTAAGGTTGCAAATATAGTTCCAAGGGGGGGGGGGGGGGTTAGGAACTATTTTACCTTTTTTTAAAAAATAATTTGGGCAGATTTCTTTTCTTTAAGAAAAGTTTATAAAACATCGGCACTTAACACTCAGCAAGACACTGGCTTAGTCAACTAGTGACTAGGACAGCTTCGTTGCTTAGGTCAGGAAATAGCACTTAGAGTCTATTCCTGAACCTGCTCGTTTGTAGCGCACAACTCAGCTTGACCTCTTTTACTTGGTCAGTTTTAGTTTGTTTTAAGCAAGCAATATGAATAAGGAGTTAAGGTTTAGAAATACTTCACTCGGCAGATTTATCCAGGTTCGGCTTCTTCTAAGCCTACGTCCTGTCCCCGGAACACCTCCGAGATTTCAAATCCTCTACTGAGCTCTTTAAAGGTAGAGCCTCAAACCTTTTACAATATCAGCAATTGAGTATGACAAGAGTACCTTCCTCTATACTTCTACTCAATCCTAATAACCTTTTACAATATCAGCAATTGAGTATGACAAGAGTACCTTCCTCTATACTTCTACTCAATCCTAATCTCTCCGCTGAGTACTTAAAACCGAGTACTCAGCCTCTCCTTTCTACTTCTAGAAATGATGAAGATTTTGTCCTAAACAACAATTGCTAGAACACGTTAGATGATTGAACAACAATCACTCTAGACTTTTACACAAATGAATAGACTTTGTAGTGTAAGAATTTTGCTTTGCTTTTGATGGAGAACTTTTGTATACGTTTGGTCAGCATAGCGACTCTTGCTCAAAGTTCTCTTGAGAATGTGGATTCTGAATGCTCTATTTATAGAGAGCTATGAGAGCTTCTGGTTATTTCGAATTTCGAGATAACCGTTGGAGGGAAACGGCTACAAGTCGCTTTCACTCAGTCTGTTCAGCAGTTCTCCTAGCCAATCAGATTCCAGCATCTTCTGTTCTTCGGTCAGTGTGGCAGTATGTTCCTCCAAATCGGGTAATGTCAAACAGACAGCTTTCTGCGTCTTCTGTTCTTTACCAATAGAGGAAATACTTGGTCTGGAAGTTGCTTTGTAGTCAGCGGCTGTCTTGTACGCTTTGTCGAGACAGCTCAGCAGCTTCATACCGAAGTTGTCTACGTGGATCTTCTCGATCCTTCTTTGCTCAGCATGCGTTTCATTACTTCGACGGCAGCGTTTTGGAGATACGTAGGCTGAGTGATCTTGGGCTTGCTTGACTTGGGCCTAGACTTCCATATAGGGCTTGGGCCTTATGATCTTTATGTCTTATAATAAATTATAAACTCAACATTGAACAAACACATTAGTAACACTAAATCAAAGCATTTAAACTTAGTGTGTTATAGAATATTTACTTTCACTTAATTAATTTTGTCAAATCAAAATCCTGTGGAAAGGTGTTTCAACAAACTCCCCCATTTTGATGTTGGCAAAACTAATCAGCAAGGAACTCAGCGTTGAGCTCCCCCATGATAGTTGACCTTTTTGATTAAGTGAACTCCCCCGTCAGGGCTGAGCTACTGACTTAGTTTTATTCTAAACATTCTAAGGTTTAATTGAATAAGTCTAAGGACAGTTTTCAGATATAGGTCAGCTTATGGGACATATTCTATTTTACTCAGTATTCAGCGGAAGTAATGTATAGTGACAGAGCGCTGAGTAAATTATTTGTTCAATGGTTTATATTTGACAAGTTCAAACATTTATACGCAACATGCATTCAGATAGTTAAATAGTAATGCAAGTATTCCAAAAGTAACAGAAGTTAGGCATAAAAGGAACTTTGAAACAAGAATAAGGACAAGGCAAATAAGAAAATTCTTCTTCCTAACTTCTATCTTCTAACTCTCTAGTTTCTAACTTTGAGTTCCTCTAACTCTCTAGTTTCTAACTTAGAGTTCCTTCTCCTTAGTTGCCACTTTTCTCCCCCGTTTTGCCAGCATCAGCAGTAGGCAAATTGACGGTAGGGGCAGGAGAATTGGCCTGATCCTGCAGCACACGTATTTGACCCTCCAAGGAATTCATGTGACTGACCATAGTCAGCATGAGTTCGGTCATTTTGGTCAGTTGAGCATGTGGTGGTGGCTGTGGCTGGACAGAGGAGAAGTGATTGATCAATTCATGGATTTCCCGCAGAATATGGTGAGTGACAGGTGGATGAGAGGACTGAGCAGGAGTTGATGGAGTAGGTGCTTGTCCTTGAAGCAGAGTGCTTGCTGAGGCGATGACACGCCGACCTGACTCAGTGGCACCAAGGTGTGCATATTTGGCAGAAGTGGGTTCACACTGAGGGCCTTGTGTAATGACAGGACTACGAGGTGTGTTGACCTCAGTTGCTGAGTTACTTTGAGCTTGAGGTGGGAGTGGAGCCTCTTTTGGACTTACAGGGGTATTGGCTTGTTTCTCTACGGGAGGAACAGAGGCTTGATTTTGTGGAGACCCCTTTTGAGCAACATGGCCCTCAAGAACAGGTTCTTCAGCTGTTCGCAGCTTCTTCTCAGCTGACTCAGCTAGGTCTTGAGCAGCTTTCCTCTTGTTGCTTTCTATGAGCCTTATCTTTCTCGGGACAGTATGAATATCCTTCGAGCATGCTCCCTTGTTCTTCTTCTTCTCAGCTTCAGCAACCTCAGTTGGCACAGTGGACGGATTCTCAGTTGGAGGTTCATTGATTGGTTCTGTACCCTCAGCAGTGTGAGCGGCTTCAGCCATAACATCATCTATAATGGCATCCAGGTTAGCCAGATTTTCCATTTCTCCAATGGGTTGCTCATCCTCAGCCATAGGATCCTCCTCCTCAGAGGTTTCATTCTCATCATACCCTTTCAGGGGTTGGCTGTGTGATAGTCCATTCAGCAGACGTGCTGTGATAGCAGTTCCTGTTGAACTTATTTCATCAACAGTCTCTATGTTCTTGTCTTGTATTATCCTGGTGATGAGAGAACCTAAACGGAGCTTCCTTCCGCTTCTTTGGAAAGCCCCGACCAAAAATACAGGCATGTTGAAAGGAGTGCTGGTCAGCATATGCCAGATGAAACATTGTTCAAAATTAGAGGCAGATGAGGGAGACCTGAGTTTAGGGAAGATAAAGTTGGTCAGCAAGAAGTGGGCCATCTTCTGATTTTTGCCCATGCAGGTGCTGGGTACTTCTCCCTTGTAGTTTCTGGGTTTACAGAACCCCTTCATCTTTTCTGCGATGGCTTTTGGTATCGGCTCCTTTGTGGTTCTGAACTGGATCCCTGTATTTGGAATGGCTTTAAGTTCAAGTTCGAAGCTAATTTACTCAGTGTGCAAGATTACTCAGTATTGTATATTTAGTCAGTTTCAAGAGATACTCAGCAAACAATAAATCATTCAGCATGTAATTCACTCAGCATTCAATATTCATTTAGCACAGGAATTTACTGAAGAGGATTAAACATACCAATTGCTTCTCTCAGTATGCTGAATTGCTCTCGTGCTAGAGGCTTTGTAAAGATATCAACAAGCTGCTCGTCTGTTGGCACATAAGTCAGCTTGATTTCTTTCTTGAGTACATGATCTCTGATGAAGTGATGTCTTATGCTGACATGTTTCATCCTGCTGTGTTGAACTGGGTTCTTTGAGAGGTCAATTGCACTCTTGTTGTCGCATTTGACTTCAATTGTCTTTGTTTGAACACCATAATCTTCAAGCTGTTGCTTAATCCAAAGGACTTGAGCAACACAGCTTCCAGCAGCAATGTACTCAGCTTCAGTTGTGGACAGGGCTACTGACGCCTGCTTCTTGCTGAACCAAGATACAAGACAGCTTCCTAGGAATTGGCATCCTCCAGAGGTGCTTTTTCTTTCCAGCTTATCTCGTCCATAGTCAGCGTCAGTGTATCCAATGAGTGTAAAGTCATGAGTGTTTGGATACCACAGACCTGCATTTACTGAGCTTTGCAAATATCTAAGGATCCTTTTTACAGCTATGTAATGGGATTCCTTAGGGTTAGCTTGATATCTAGCACAATAACATACTGAGAACTGAATGTCCGGTCTACTTGCTGTTAAGTAAAGTAAAGAGCCAATCATACCTCGGTATAACTTGCTGTCTACTGACTTACCATTTTCATCAGCGCAGAGGACAATGTCAGTGCCCATAGGAGTGGATATTGGCTTACAATGTTCTAGTTCATATTTCTTCAATATCTCCTTGGCATATTTAGCTTGACTTATGAATATGCCATTCTTTCCTTGCTTAATTTGAAGTCCGAGGAAGAAGTTGAGTTCTCCCATCATTGACATTTCGAATTCAGTCTGCATTTGTTTGCTAAATTCCTTGCACATAGATTCATTAGTAGCACCAAATATAATATCATCTACATATATTTGAGCCAGCAGGGTATCTTTACCCTTTCTCTTAATGAATAAGGTTGTATCAGCTTGACCCCTGACGTAACCTCTAGTCAGTAAAAAGTTGGTCAGCCTCTCATACCAAGCACGTGGTGCTTGCTTGAGTCCATACAGAGCCTTTTTGAGTTTGTAAACGTGGTTTGGGAACCTAGAATCCTCAAACCCTGGAGGCTGATTTACATAGACCTCCTCGTCTATTACTCCATTAAGAAAGGCACTTTTGACATCCATTTGAAACAGTTTAAAGTTCATGTAAGATGCATATGCACATAAAATCCTAATAGCTTCTAGCCTTGCCACTGGGGCAAAGGTCTCACCGTAGTCTATACCTTCTTGCTGACTGTAGCCCTGAGCTACAAGTCTTGCCTTGTTTCTGACTACGTTTCCTTGCTCATCTAGCTTGTTCCTGAAGACCCATCTCATTCCAATGGTCTTTTGGCTCCTAGGATGTGGCACTAGTTCCCATACATTATTTCTCCTGAACTGATTGAGTTCCTCTTGCATGGCATTCATCCAGAATTCGTCATCCTCAGCTTTGGCAAAGTTCTTCGGCTCAAGTACTGAGACAAAAGCTACATTGCCGAGATACTTCCTTAGTTGATTTCTTGTCATCAGCGTATTTCCAGCTGAGTCAAGAATTGCATTTTCTGAGTGCCCTCTTGGGACTCTTATCTCCTTTGGTAGACTTGTGTCTTGTTCTATCTGTGTTTCAACATTCTCTGCAGAAGTAGATAGGTCAGTGAAAGTAATTTTAGGTTCACTCTTACTCTTGGTCAGCCGTTTTATGAAGGACTCAGTAGCTGGTTCTTGATCAGCAGGTGCTGAGTTTGGTTCATCTTCTGTCAGCGGCTGGTATCTTCCTGCAGGGTTAGTTTCATCGAATTGCACATGTATAGATTCTTCTAATACTTGAGTTCTCTTATTAAAAACTCTGTATGCTTTACTGTTTGTTGAGTAGCCTAGAAAGATAGCCTCATCAGCTTTTGAATCAAATTTGGCTAAGCTATCTTTGGTATTTAAAATAAAACACCTACAGCCAAAGGCACGAAAGTATCCAATGTTGGGCTTTCGTCCTTTCCAAAGTTCATATGGGGTTTTCTTAAGTATAGGTCTAACTAAAGCCCTATTCAGAATATAGCATGCTGTGTTGACAGCTTCTCCCCAAAAATACTTTGGAAGCCTATGCTCATCCAGCATTGTCCTGGCAATCTCAACCAGAGTTCTGTTCTTCCTTTCAACAACCCCATTTTGCTGAGGCGTTCTAGGAGCAGAGAAATTATGGTCAATGCCGCTGGCTTCACAGAATTCAACAAACTTCTGGTTCTTGAATTCTCCACCATTATCACTACAGATATGAGCTAATTTTAGGTCTTTCTCATTTTCAATTTTTCTAACCAAGTTTGAAAATGTCTCAAAGGTCTCATCCTTACTGGTCAGCAGGATAACCCATGTGTACCGAGAGAAATCATCTACAATAATCAAGGAAAACCTTCTTCCACCCAGACTCAGCGGCTGGACTGGACCAAAGAGATCCAAGTGTAGCATTTCTAACGGACGCTTAGTTGAGACAATGTTTTTACTTTGAAAAGATTGCTTGGTTTGTTTTCCAGCTTGGCAGGCATGGCATAATTGATCTTTTTGAAATTTAAGTTCAGGCAGTCCCTCAACCAATTGCTTTCTTGCTAATTTGGCCAGGAGGTCCATGCTTATATGACCAAGTCTCCTGTGCCATAGCCAGGAATTTTCTTCCTTTGTGACTAAGCATACAGTTTTTGAAAACTTCTTTTCGAGGTTTAGCATAAAGACATTGTCTATCCGAGGGGCAGTCAAGATTAACTCATTAGTTTTACCCTCGTATATTTTACATCCAGTAGCATCAAATATAACTTTTCTCCCATTGTCACATAGCTGAGCTACGCTGAGTAAGTTATATTTGAGTCCGCTGACTAGGGAGACAGATTCAATAGTAGGGTTACCTCCGACGGTTCCTGAGCCTACTATCTTACCCTTCTTGTTGTCTCCAAAACTTACACTCCCTCCTCGTTTACGTTCAAACGTGATGAACTGAGTTTCATCACCCGTCATATGCCTTGAGCATGCGCTGTCAATATACCACATCTTTGACTTCTCGGCACATCTCAGGCTTACCTGCATTGTAACTAGTTACTTTTAGGTACCCAACTCTTTTTGGGTCCTGACTTGTTAGGTGCAACAGGTATAGCATCATATTTTATTTTATGGCGGCATACATGGACAGTATGGCCATTCTTTCCACAGAAGTCACAACTGACCTTTTGTTTAGGATTTCTTACTGACTTGTCAGCACCCCAGTGCTGAGCGTGCCAGCACACTTTAGTAGTGTGTCCTAACTTCCCACAAAAATCACATTGGACTTTTCGCTGGGGATTTCTTCTCTGCTGAGTACCTTGGTACTGAGTTCTTAGCGGAAAATTGTTTTTGTTTGGAGCCTTTAATTGGTTCTGAATGGTTGTGACATCCTTCCTCAGTTTCTTTGAAACTGACTGGACTTCAGAGACAGACTCATGAATGATTTTCATATTTTCATGCAAAACTGAGTTGTCTTGAAGAAGGTATCTGAGGTCACTAAGTTTGACCTCTTCTACTTCATCACAGCGCCGGCTGAGTGCTTTAATCTTCCTATTACACTTTTTAACAAGTGTATAGAGATCACTCAGGGCGTTACCCATTTCATTTCTGAGTTGAGAGAGTGAGATTACCTTATTAGATTGCTCTTCATTATCTGACTCATCAGATTGGTCAGCATGCTCAGAAATGCATGGCTCAGCAAGTTCGTCAGCCATAAAGCATATCTTCGCTGACTCGGTGGCCTCAGTTTCTGTTGATGAAGATTCATCACTGTCACTCCAAGTAGTCACCATTGCCATCTTCCCGCTTTTCTTGTCTTTCCTCAGCGTGGGGCAGTTTGACTTAATATGGCCATCTTGGTGGCACTCAAAGCAGGTAATGGGCTTTGAGCTGTCCTTTCTGTATTTGCTGTCGCTTGAGTCAGCCTTATACTTATCAAACTTTTTGTAAGGCTTTTTGGAATATTTATCATTTTTCCTGAACAGCCTCTTCATCTTTCTTGTAAACATAGCCATCTCCTCATCATCAGTTGAACTCCCGTCATTGGAGTCAGCCTTCATGACAAGTGACTTCTGCTTCTTGTCATCAGATTTTTCTTTCACCTCAAAGTTCTTCATTGATATCTCATGGGTCAGCAATGAACCGATGAGTTCGTCATATTTGTAGGTGGTTAAATCCTGAGCTTCCTCAACTGCTGTCTTCTTTGCTTGCCAGTCTTTTGGAAGACTCCTGAGTACCTTTTTGACTTGTTCTTCCTCAGTGAAGATTTTCCCAAGTCTCTTGAGCTCATTAATGATGTTGGTGAACCTTGCGTTCATGTCTGAAATGCCCTCATCATTGTTCATCTCGAACAGCTCGTACAGTCTCATCTGCTGATTCACCTTGGATTCTTTTACTTTGTTTGTTCCCTCGTAGGTGACTTCCAGCTTTTTCCAGATCTCTTGTGCCGACTCACAACCTGAGATTTTGTTATATTCTGCAGCATCGAGCGCACAGTGAAGCATATTGATAGCCGAAGCATGGTTTTGAAGCTTCTTAAGATCATCCTCTGTCCATTCAACCTCAGCTTTAACAATTGACTGGTCATCAACAACTTTCACAGGTACAAACGGGCCTTGGACTATAGATAGCCAGGCACTCATGTTTGTAGCTTGAATGAAGTTTTTCATCCTATTCTTCCAAAAGGTATAGTTTGACCCGAAGAATAGGGGAGGCCTGGTAATGGACAGCCCCTCAGGTAATATCTGAGTTGTCTGGTTTCCAGGGAGAAACCGAGTGCTGTTTTTGCCCATGGTATGGATCAACTCAAGGTTGTTAGACCTTTAGTAATGAGCTTTTAAGCTCTGATACCACTTGTTGGTCCCTTGTAAGGTTGCAAATATAGTTCCAAGGGGGGGGGGGGTTAGGAACTATTTTACCTTTTTTTTAAAAATAATTTGGGCAGATTTCTTTTCTTTAAGAAAAGTTTATAAAACATTGGCACTTAACACTCAGCAAGACACTGGCTTAGTCAACTAGTGACTAGGACAGCTTCGTTGCTTAGGTCAGGAAATAGCACTTAGAGTCTATTCCTGAACCTGCTCGTTTGTAGCGCACAACTCAGCTTGACCTCTTTTACTTGGTCAGTTTTAGTTTGTTTTAAGCAAGCAATATGAATAAGGAGTTAAGGTTTAGAAATACTTCACTCAGCAGATTTATCCAGGTTCGGCTTCTTCTAAGCCTACGTCCTGTCCCCGGAACACCTCCGAGATTTCAAATCCTCTACTGAGCTCTTTAAAGGTAGAGCCTCAAACCTTTTACAATATCAGCAATTGAGTATGACAAGAGTACCTTCCTCTATACTTCTACTCAATCCTAATAACCTTTTACAATATCAGCAATTGAGTATGACAAGAGTACCTTCCTCTATACTTCTACTCAATCCTAATCTCTCCGCTGAGTACTTAAAACCGAGTACTCAGCCTCTCCTTTCTACTTCTAGAAATGATGAAGATTTTGTCCTAAACAACAATTGCTAGAACACCTTAGATGATTGAACAACAATCACTCTAGACTTTTACACAAATGAATAGACTTTGTAGTGTAAGAATTTTGCTTTGCTTTTGATGGAGAACTTTTGTATACGTTTGGTCAGCGTAGCGACTCTTGCTCAAAGTTCTCTTGAGAATGTGGATTCTGAATGCTCTATTTATAGAGAGCTATGAGAGCTTCTGGTTATTTCGAATTTCGAGATAACCGTTGGAGGGAAACGGCTACAAGTCGCTTTCACTCAGTCTGTTCAGCAGTTCTCCTAGCCAATCAGATTCCAGCATCTTCTGTTCTTCGGTCAGTGTGGCAGTATGTTCCTCCAAATCGGGTAATGTCAAACAGACAGCTTTCTGCGTCTTCTGTTCTTTACCAATAGAGGAAATACTTGGTCTGGAAGTTGCTTTGTAGTTAGCGGCTGTCTTGTACGCTTTGTCGAGACAGCTCAGCAGCTTCATACCGAAGTTGTCTACGTGGATCTTCTCGATCCTTCTTTGCTCAGCATGCGTTTCATTACTTCGACGGCAGCGTTTTGGAGATACGTGGGCTGAGTGATCTTGGGCTTGCTTGACTTGGGCCTAGACTTCCATATAGGGCTTGGGCCTTATGATCTTTATGTCTTATAATAAATTATAAACTCAACATTGAACAAACACATTAGTAACACTAAATCAAAGCATTTAAACTTAGTGTGTTATAGAATATTTACTTTCACTTAATTAATTTTGTCAAATCAAAATCCTGTGGAAAGGTGTTTCAACAGTAACAATGTCTTCTGTCCGACAGAAAGCTGATCTCACAAGCTTCATATATACAGATATATGGACAGTTACGTGGATCCAATGAAAGGAGTTCATTAGGATTGGGGATCCGATTTGAGATAACAGGATGGGTAGATTCATCCTTGTGACCTGTTCATCTCATTGGTATTAATAGGTATAACTAATCCTCAGACTCAAAGGAATGTTAATTGGTCATTCTGAATTACTGAATATGAGACTTTGATCCTGTTGTAACACGATCCTTAACAGAGATGACTCTAGAGTGTGAACATCAAAGGTCGGGTGTCACAGGAGGTAATGTCAGGGTAGTTATACATTGGATTGAGCATTTATCACTCCCGATAAATGGGAGATACATCCAAGGATCGCTTGTGGAAGACTCGACTCTAAATCCTTGCAAGGTGATAGCTTAAGACTTGAAATACAGATTTCAATTAACCTATCTATTTGAGTTGACTCGGCCTGTACAAGTAAAACGAACGTCTCGCTATATGTGACTTGACATCATCCATAGTCATAAGATTCAGTTCAAGGATGTAGTTGATAAAGGATCGAATTATACTGTAACTAATACGGAAAGGTTAACGACAGAATCAACCTGTCTTCTTATGGCTCTGGGGGAATGATTACGGACTTGCTAATCACATATGTTGTACATCATTCCGTTATGCAAAGATTAAATATAATTCTTTGAGAATTAATTTAATAGTTGCATACGGCCAGAAGTAATAGAAACCTAATGGATCACACATAAGACTTGGAACCAAAAAGGGATATGGATGTTAATTAATTGATGGAAGCCCAATTGAGCCCAGTAAGGCCCATGGACCATAGGAGGGTCGAATTATGTATGGTTAATACATAATTAATTAGTTTGATTTTACTAATCCTAATTAGATTAGGATTATGAATTAAATTAATTAAAGGATAAATAAGTTAGGAGTTTTAATTAGATTATAAATACTCCTATTATTATCCAATAAGGTTATTATTATTATCCTTAATATATTAGATATATAATGAGATAATAATTAGGAATTCTATTCCGAAATGAATTCCTATTCAGTAACCTAATTCTATCTAACTAGGGATTAGATACAAGAGATTATATATACCCCCTATAGAGGAATTTCGGCCAAGACAGTAAGCCAGCCCTAAAGTGATTTTCGAAATTCCTAGTGAAGAGAGAGAGAGAATTTTGACTCCCCCAGTTCGAGGACGAGATTTTCTACGGCTTCCTTCGATCAATTGATTTCATCTATTTCTCTTTTCTTTGATCTTGTGTTGATTAATTAGAGGCAATCTATTTTGGTTGCTATTCAAACGGTTGATTCTAACTTAATCTTACTGTGTTCTATCTTGTGCTTGGGAACTCGGAGAAGAGTTGTGGGCACTTCATTAACAACGGTAGATTGATCATCGAAAGGTAATTCTTCTTATCCCTCTTTATGTGAAATAACGATTAACGGATCCTAGGGTTAAATGGAAATAGGTTAAATTTTTTATGTTTCCGCTGCTATACCTTAGCCTAATTTCCAACAGTGGTATCAGAGCCATCGTTAAATCCGTTATTTCATATATGAAAATTTAGAAGTTTTTCAATAGGATTGAATAAATGTTTATAGTTAGAATTAATTAACAAATTGTTTTGATTAATTAATTCTAAAGATAAATAAGTTTTAATTAATTGTTAATTAAAATAGATTATGCGTATGTTCCTAATTCTTTTGGTTGATAATCATTATAACAAAATCTATTAGTTTTATAGTTAGGTTGATAAAATTAGTTTTATTGATTCTAAAAGATAAAACGGAAATCTATTGTAGTTTTTCCGATTTTCTGAAAATCGTTTTAAAACCGTTTTAAAACTGATATATATATATTTATAATTAAAAAAAAATAAATACGACAGTGGCTCGGGTCGCGCCTCGCGGCGCGACCAGCCGCCGCTGCCGCATGGCGGCGGCGGTTCAGCCGCCGAAGGGCTGCTGCCAAACGGCAGCAACCCGAATCCCACTTAATTTTAATTGTTAAAATTAGTTTTTAAATATAATTTAAATATACATGTTTCAGAAATTGATAGTTTTCTGTTTTGATTATCGAATAAAAATTCGTTTAAAAGTTTGTTTTACCAATTTGTAAATCAAAATATTAAATGAATTGAAATCAAAATAATTGGGACGTGCATAATTGACGTTTTGTATAGTTATATTGATCTAAGGATTAATATAAAGATACGAAACGATTAGAAGTAAAATTGGATGAAAGTTAATTTAATGAGTTAATGTGATTAACCTAAATATTACATAAAATAGTTATGTAATCAACCAATTAAATTTATTTAATTGATTCAATGCATGTTTGGAGTTATGGACATATTTGGACCCTCTTTTAGTCTTTTGGTATTTTTGAAATAGGGCCTGCGCGTCCTGCCTTTCTACTATCTATTGTAATTTCTCCTCTTATCTAATTCCCTTCAATTCAATTGAAGTTTTCTTTAGTAGTATAGAAATGGGTTAATTACAAATAACTACCCTGTGGATTGGCCGATTTGCGATGTGGTACCCGTAGTATTTTTTTTTTTGCAAACATAACCCTATGGTTGCAAAATTTTACATGTTTTTTTTAACTTTGCCGAATTTGGCCGATAACGACTTCGAAATGAAAATTTTCAAGAATTAAACTTGTTTGGTATCATATTTACTATGGAACCATATTCTTAATTTTTCAAAATCATCATTTTTGGAGTTTTCTCTCTCTAAACATTATATTTCTCTCTCATAAAAAACAACACCTAAATGAACTCTAACCTAAAAAGTTGAAGAATTAAAGTTGCTTAAAATATTATTTAGCTCTTGAAAATTTTCATTCCGAAGTCGTTATCGGCAAAATTTGTCAAAGTAAAAAAAACATGTAAAATTTTGCAACCATAGGGTTGTGTTTGTAAAAAAAAATACCACAAGTATCACATCGCAAATCGGCCAAACCACAGGGCAGTTATTTGTAATTAACCCTAGAAATTAATATGTAATTTCAAGGCGCCATGGAGAAGACGGAGGACCTAAAGAGAAATATGTAATAGTTAGTATTTCCCTAGGTTTGGCCTTTTATTCCGTCTCTGGCTCGACGGAATAATTTAGATGATATGTCCATAACGCCAATGTATGTGTCTGATGTATGCTAAAGCAAATCAAGACTAAGTTAGATTATGAGACTTAAAATAAAAATCCCTCGTTAAAAAGTTAAGTAAATAAGTAAGTTATTAAAATCGGTTGCCCCTCCCTAATATTATAATTCAGCCGGCAGTACTGGGGGCCTTTGGGTTGTTGAGCAAACTCAAGCTCGGGGTCTTATAGTAACACCTGAATTATCGAAAATCTTTCTTTCATGAATATGGGGTAATACTTAAATTAGATTATGATAATTGGATGAGCAAGCTCATGTTGTCATAAACTAATGGGCAATATGGTTGGGATTAATATGAATAGCATATTAGTTACTAATGTGGTTAGTAACCCAATAACCTAGGAATCACATTAAAGATGTGATTGATTACACGAATCTACCTAACAAATGAGACTAGCTTGTTGAGCAAACTCAAGGCGAAATCTCAGGAGTTAGGATCCTAGCTCACTAAAGGATTTATGAAATTCTTCGAATTAATATGGAGGGCTATTAATTTGGCAAAATAGTGGGAGCGATCTAAAATAAACTAAAAGGCCTATAATTTTAGATTGATATACTTTGAAGCAAATGAATGACATACGTTTACTCTTTCTCACTCTCAGGTTTAATTAAACACACTCTTAAAATCATGACTAAAACCAATCTGCAAAACATTCTTACCGATAACAAACTGAATGGTTCAAACTTCACCAACTGTTTCGTAACCTCAAAATCGTTTTGAAGTTCGATAAAATAGGGTATGTACTTGATACATCGATACCCCCCCTGAGGATGATGCTCCCATCGAGGAAATAGATGCTTATCAGAAGAACAAGGCTGATGACGATCATGCCGGATGCATCATACTTGCATCGATGATGTCGGAATTACAAAGGCAACATGAGGAAATGGATGCCTATTCCATCATCATGCACCTAAAGGAACTGTTTGGGAGACAGACCAGGTGCGAACGCTACGAGATATCCAAGTTGCTATATCATTGCAGGATGCAAGAGGGCACATTAGTCATGACACATTGTGTCAAGATGATTGGCTACATTACCAAACTTTCTAGTATTGGATTTGTGATGGACAACGAATTAAGTATAGACTTGATTCTTGAATCCCTCCCAGAGAGTTATTCACAGTTCATCATGAACTATCAGATGAATGACTTGCAAACCTCTCTTGAAGAGCTTGCAAATATGCTCAAGTCGGTTGAGCCCAATATGAAGAAAGACAAGGCCATACCGGCTCTTGTCATTGAGGGATCAAAGAAGACGAAAGGGAATTCTCCCAATCCTAAATATCCCAAGAAAGGTAAGAAAGCCGTGCGCAACAAAACTAAGGGAAAGGAAGTGAAGAAGCCCAAAGGAGAGTGCCACTTCTGTGGTAAAGACGGGCATTAGAAGAGGAACTGCAAGGAGTACCTAGCTCCCTCAAGAAGGGAAATGGCGGTGCTTCAACATCTAGTATGTTTTATATTGAAATAAATACAGTTTCACAGTCTGAATCTTGGGTACTTGATACCAGATGTGGATCTCATATTTGTACAAATATGCAGGAGCTAAAACAGACTAAGGAACTAAAGAAAGGAAGCATAAACTTGCGAGTAGGAAATGGAGCAAGAGTTTCCGTCCTCGCAATTGGAGATTATGTTTTGAATTTTCCCTCTGGACTTGTAATAGAATTAAGGAATTGTTTATACGTTCCTGAGATGTCTCGTAACATTATTTCTATTAGTCGTCTAGTTGACGACGGTTTTCATATTTCAATAAAAGACAAACATTGCGATTTTTATAGAGATTCGATTTTCTATTTCTCAGGAATATCACAAAATGGGATTTATGTGTTGGACAAAATTTCTGTTTTCGCAATTGATACCAAAAGACATAAGCTAGATAATTCAACTTACTTGTGGCATTGTCGTTTAGGCCATATAAACAAGAGACGCATGCTAAAGCTACATTCAGATGGGCTTATAGATCCAATCGATCCCGAATCATTGGAAACATGCGAATCATGTTTAAAAGGTAAAATGAAAAAGACACTCTTTAGCAATAAAGGTGAGCGTGTATCAGACAATCTAGGACTTATTCATTCAGATGTATGCGGTCCTATGTCAGTCCAAGCAAGAGGAGGATTCAGATACTTTATAAGCTTCATAGATGACCATACTCGATATGGTTACATCTACTTGATAAAGCACAAATCAGAAGCTTTTGAGAAATTCAAATGCTTCAAGAATGAAGTGGAAAATCAATTAGGAAAGAAAATAAAGACGCTTCGATCCGATCTAGGTGGCGAATATCTTTCAGATGATTTTCTGAATTATCTAACTGAATGCGGGATATGCTCACAATGGAGACCTCCCTATACACCACAACACAATGGTGTATCCGAGAGGAGAAACCATACCCTACTAGATATGGTACGATCCATGATGAGCATGGCCTTACTTCCAAAGACGTTCTGGGGCTATGCCTTAGAAACTGCCCTCTTCACCCTGAACCGAGTACTAACTAAATCCACTAGTTCCACACCATATGAATTGTTCGTTGGTAGGAAACCCGTGTTCTCATTTATGAGAGTATGGGATTGTTCAGCATTTGTCAAACGCATTGCGTCCGACAAACTAGATTTTAAATCTGATAGTAATAGTATCCAAGATGATCAGAAAGTAATAGTATCCAAGAACGCAACCTTCTTAGAGAAAGAGTTTCTCGAAGAAACACAAAAGGGAAGCATGATTGAAGACTGACGTGGATGGAAAGGTTAGCACCTACAAAGCTAGGTTAGTAGCGAAAGGATATCGTCAGAAGTAAGGAATTGATTATGAAGAAACTTTCTCTCCTATGGCTATGTCCAAATCAATCAGAATCATGCTTGCTATTGCCGCTCACTACGATTATGAGATTTGGCAAATGGATGTGAAAACGGCTTTCCTAAACGGAAACCTGCTTGAGGATGTATACATGATGCAACCTGAAGGTTTCATATCAAAGGATGCAAACAAAGTTTGCAAACTTCAGAGATCCATTTATGGACTCAAGCAAGCATCAAGAAGCTGGAATAAGCGTTTTGACGAAACCATAAAACAATTTGGTTTCGAACAAAATTGCGAAGAAGCTTGCATTTACAAGAAAGCAAGTGGGAGCTCTATAGCGTTTCTCATACTATATGTGGACGATATATTATTAATGGGAAATGACATTGCTCTACTATAGTCGGTAAAAGTATGGTTATCTGGTAACTTCTCAATGAAAGACCTTGGTGAAGCAGCTTATATACTTGGTATAAAGATCTACAGAGATAGATCAAGTAGACAGCTTGGTCTTTCACAGGCTACATACATTGAAAAGGTGCTAAATCGGTTTAACATGCTTGAATCGAAACGAGGTAACTTACCCATGCTACATGGAGTAAAGTTAAACAATCATCAATGTCCTAAAACCGATGATGACAAAAGACACATGGCTGTAGTCCCGTACGCCAGCGCAATCGGTTTGATTATGTATGCTATGCTATGCACTAGACCTGACGTAGCGTTCGCGTTAAGTATAACGAGTCGTTACCAAGGGAATCCGGGAGACGAGCATTGGATTGCCGTCAAGAACATTCTTAAGTACTTGAGAAGAACTAAAGATATGTTCCTAGTGTACGGAGAAGGAGATCTGAAAATTGAAGGATTTTCAGACGCTAGTCATCTCACAGATGAGAATGATTTTAAATCCCAATCAGGATACATGTTTATCTTGAATGGGGGCGCGGTCAGTTGGAAGAGCTCCAAGCAGGGAAGCGTAGCTTTCTCTATGACCGAGTCAGAGTATATCGCTGCTGCGGAAGCAACAAAGGAAGCAGTTTGAATTAGAAAGTTCATTACAGAACTTGGTGTGGTGCCTGACATTGTCAATCCCATTACACTGTACTGTGATAACAATGGAGCCATTACGCAAGCAAAGGAACCACGGTCTCATAATGCATCCAAACATTACCTAAAACGATACCACATCATAAGAGAGATTGTGGCTAGAGGAGATGTGAGAATAGAAAGAGTACCTACAGAGGACAACGTTGCAGATCCGTTGACAAAGCCCTTAACCCAAAAAATACATGATCGTCATCTAACTTCTATTGGGATAAGTTTTAGAAACAATTGGCTTTAGTCCAAGTGGGAGTATGATGGGGTTTGGTGTCCTATAGACAATTGTTCTAGGATACAAACTTAATGTAAATAAAGTGTTCTTTATATCGTTTGTTTTAATGAGATATATGTTTTATAACTATATAAAGGCAATCCCTTTTACGAACTAAATAAAGTCTAATAAAAGGAAATCTGTAAGTTTGTTTAAAGTGATTATAAAGTGTTCATACAAGCATGAAGTGAGACTAAACTTTATGATAAACTAATAAACTTAAAACTGTTGGTCCCTTATAAGGTTGCAAGTATAGTTCCAAGGGGGGGTTAGGAACTACTTAAACTTTTTTGCAATTAGGGCAGACTTCTTTGTCTAAGGAAAAAGGTTTTAACAGCGGCGCTGAGTAAACAGTAGGATACTAGCTTAGTCAACTGGTGACTAGGTCAGTTTCTTATCTTGAGTCAGGAGATAGCACTTAGAGTCTATTCCTGAGCTCAGATGTTTAACGCGCACAACTCAACTTGACCTTTTTACTTGGTCAGTTTTTGGTTGTTTTAAGCAAGCAATATATATATATAAGGAGTTAAAGGTAAGAAATACTTTACTCAGCAGATTTATCCAGGTTCGGCTTCTTCTAAGCCTACGTCCTGTCCCCGGAACACGTTCCGAGATTTCGAATCCTCTACTGAGCTCTTTAAAGGTAGAGCCTCAAACCTTTTACAATCTTAGCAACTGAGTATAACAAGAGAACCTTCCTCTATACCTCTACTCAATCCTAATCTCTCGCTGAGTACTATAACCAAGTACTCAGTCTCTCCTTTCTATTTCTAGAAATGATAAGTGTTTTGTCCTATACAATGATTTGCTAAGACACTTTAGACGATTGAAACAATCACTCTAGACTTTTACACAAATGTATGAATTGTAGTGTAAGATTTGCTTTGCTTCTTGCTTGCAGAACTTGTGTAGAAATTTGGTCAGCGTAATGGCTTGATCAAGTTCTGTCTTGAGTGAAGCTTCTGATGGCACTATTTATAGAGACGTCTGGGCATAGGTCATTTCGAATTTTGAAATAACCGTTGGAGGGAAACGGCTTCCTGTCGTTGTCATCCTGACTTGCTCAGAGCTCTCGGCCAATCAGATTCACGTATCTTCTGTCCTCGGTCAGCTCAGCAGACTGTCTCTCCTTTTATGGTAAAGTCAACTAGACAGCATATTGTGTCGTCTGAACTTTACCCAAAGTAGAAATACTTTGTCTGGAAGTTTTCATTAGCCAGTTGCTGTCTTGTATGCTTTGTCGAGACTACTCAGCAGATTCATCTTGAAGTTGTTCCCGAAGGTCTTCTAGATCCTTCTCTTGCTGAGTTGCGTTTTATCCAAAGCGACAGCGTTTTAAAAATGCGGGCCGAGTTGTACTGAGTTGTTTGACTTGGGCCTTGGCTTCCGTATTGGGCTTGGGCCTTTTAATTCTTGTGTCTTATAACAGTTTTAACTCAACATTGAACAAACACATTAGTAGAATAAATCAAAGCATTTAAACTTAGTGTGTTTAGAATATGTATTTAAATTATACTTAAACAATTTTGTCAAATCAAAATTATGTGGAAAGGTGTTTCAACAAACTCCCCCATTTTGATGTTGGCAAAACTATTCAGCGAGGAACTCAGTATTGAGCTCCCCCGTGATAGTTGACCTAGTATTATTTAGCAAACTCCCCGGTAAGGGTTGAGCTACTGACTTAGTTTTACTCAAAAACATTTAAAGGTTTTGATGAGTAAGTCTAAGGTCAGTTTTCAGATATAGGTCAGCTATTTCAACATATTCTATTTACTCAGTATTAAGCGGAAGGTTTAATCATATAGAGTGCGCTGAGTAATTTGTTGTTCAATGAGTTCTTATCAGACAATGTTTTATAAACACATAGGTCAATGTCAAACATGTTATCAGCATTTGATTTAGTCAATAAGTTTTACAAGTATTAAACATAGCTGATTTAATTGAAGATACATAATGACTCAGTACGAAGTAACATATATCATAACTCAGGAATTGAATTAAAGATGCAGATATGATATATTAATAGAAGTCAGTGTTTACACAGCAAAATTTGTAGATAAGGCATATAGATTACAACTGACTTAGTCTATACTGAGCTAGCCTATCTATTTCTTTTTCTTGTGTTGCGACTGACTTCGCTCATGCTGAGCTCTAGCTGCTTGTTCTTTCTCCCCCGTTTTGTCAGCATCAGGAAGAGGAAGTCTGAAGGCATCAGTTAAGACAGCTCGAGTCAGTTCTTGAGACAGCTCCTTAAGTTTCTCAGCGCTTTCATTAACGCCGTAAAAAATTACAACTCCATCAGATGATACCTCTTCGGGTATGTTGAGTTCAGCAGCACTGAGCATATTGACGCTAAACGCCTGAGCTTTGCCTTGCCAGATGAGTGCTTCAGTAAGACCAGCAAAGACTTGGTGAAAGGTCTTTAGGAGAGCTGTGTCGTAATACTATCGTTGAAGATTGGTATGACGAATGTGGTTGAAGGTTTGTTGTGTGAGAGACAGCATCTCATTCTGCTTCATTGCATCAGTATCCATTTCTTGCTTATTCAGATTAAGCAAGCGAATAGCCTCACCAATTTGCTCTACTGAGCACTGATTGTACGAAACCATTTGCTCGTTGGTCTTAAGTTGCTCGGTGTGAAGCTGAGCAAAGAGCATCTTGATTTCAGATGAAGTAGCATAGTCGGGATGCACAGCTGACAAGTTCTGTACTTGTTGGTGGAGAGAGTTCAAGTGTTGCACGGTTGTCAGCTGGATCTCAGCCAGTTTGGCGATTGAATCCTGCTTAGCTTGCTGTGCTTGGAAGGTAATGATTACATTCAGCAAGTCCTTGAGTCCCTTAACTTCGTTGAGAAGTTGAGTGACCTGGGAAAGCTGAGTATTCTCCAACGTTGAAGACCCAGCAGCAGGAGTGGTGGACTGTTGAAGGTCTCTGATTAATGCTTGCACTGAGTCAATGATCTTTTTGCCGGACTTAGTGGCATTCAGATAGCGTTGTGATCCTTCAGGGACATTAGTATGACCGGAAGGAAGAGGAGTGAAAAGAGTGTCCAGGTCAGTGACTGGAAGTGTTGAACCAATCTGCACTTGTGATAGTGGGATAGTTGATTGATCGGCAGAGAGTTGAGTTGGAGAAGTGGTAATACGAATACTGTCTGTGCTGACGGCAGAGGTGTGTGGAGTCAGCACCATGCTTGAAGAAATAGCATGAACAATAACCGGCTCAACCTGACTGGTTGAGGTGGCGGAAGCATTTTGGTCGGCATGTTCCTGTTGAGAAGAAACAGAGGCTTGCTTTTCTAATGGCGCCGACGTAGTGGAAGTTGATTGGCATTTGAAAAACTTGAGTTTGACGGTAGAGGGGTCCTTAGTTGGCTTTGAGAGGACAAAGTCAGGAAGAGTTGGTGGTTGCACAGGAGGTTCACTGACTGGCTTCTCACTGGCCTTAACCAACTTTCTCCTTCTACGAGGTGGAGTGACAGTCTGAGTAGGATCTCCTGAGTGAGAAGGAGAAGATTCATGTTGCTCATCAGCAGGTTGGTCAGTTTGCACTTGGACTTGATCAACGTTTTGTTGGTCAAGTACTTGCTCATCTTCAGCATCCAACCCAGTATTAGCCTGCTTAGTTCCATGCTCACTGGCTGTCTCCTCAGAGTCCTCAGCATCATCCTGACCGCTGGCCTCTTCTTCTTCTGACTCAGTACTATCACCATCAAGTTCTTCCTCAACTTGTGAGATGAAGTGGTCATCCAGTTGTACCTCATGTTCTTCGGACTCAGCTATTGTATCTTGACACTGGGTGAAGTGAGAGTCACCCGGTACAACGAAGTTTGTAGGTATGGCGTTGAGTGGAGTCAGTGTAGAAGGTTTCTGCTTCTTCTGAGGTTGCTCAGCAGCTTCCTCAGTTCCAGGCTCACCTTGCCTGCTTCGTCTCTCAGCTGACTTAGCAGCTGACTTCTGTCTTTTTGCTGGAGACTCAACGTTTTGGGAAGGAGTCTCAGCAGTTTTTCTTTTGCAGGAAGCTGGGGCCTTGGTCCTTCTTCCTTTCTTTGGCTCAGCAGTTTCCTCAGCATGTCCAGCAGTAGCAGCAACTTTTCCTTTCTTCAAAGGCTGTCCAAATTTTAATGCTCTCAGCGAGGCAGCTGTTATCTCAGATCCTTGAGTCTTCTCCTCACCTTCGAGATCAACTTTATGATCAATGAGGATTCTTGTGATGATTGACCCTAGCCTCAGCGTACCAGAGCTGCGTAGGAAGCCAGCGACAAGAAAAACTGGGAGATTGATGGGAGTGTACGTCAGCATATGCCATATAAAGCATTGCTCGAAGTTAGTTGCTGATGTAGTGCAGTTGATCTTGGGGTAGATGAAGTAGGTCAGCAAGTAATAAGCCATCTTCTGGTGCTGACCCATTGATGAAGCTGAGACTTCTCCTGAGTGGCCCTCAGGTTTGCAGAAGTTGTGGTCATACTCAGTGCCATCCTGATCTCTAGATCTTCTCAGCCTTGCTCCCTCAGTTTTCAATTTGAGCAAATTTCCTAAGTATAGGGGGTTGATGAAGATGGTTTTCTTTTTCACCACTGTGCACAGGTAGTCAGTGTTGTCATTTGCAACTCGGAGGTTGTGGTAAAATTCCCTTACCAGGTCAGGGTAGGTGTCATCCCTAACCGAAAACAGCTCCGTCCAGCCGTTTTGTGAAATCCATTCGCAGAAAGGTTGTTCGTTTTGTACGAAGTTTTCTGATACCCATCTTGAGGGCTCAACCTTCCATTCGCGGACGTTTTCAAAGACCTTGGAGTAGGTCCTGACTTTTACAGGCTTTCCTTGACCAGAGGTTTGGCCAGCTTTTCCTTTGCTCGGCGAGGTGACTTTGGTAGGTTCCGGCACAGAAGTTTGCCTGGAAGTGTCATCGGAGCTGGGCTTGAAGTGGCCAGCACCGGAGATGTTGTAGGAAACCTTAGTCATTGTTGAGGATGGGAAGGTTTAGAGGGATTTTTAGAGAGAAAGAGTTTCTTTGCCTTAGAGTTCGATTAAGCGTAAAAAATAAAAAATGGGGAATTACCCATTATTTATAGATGGGATGTGCGGTGTGGATTTAATCGAATCCATGTGTCAGTTTTGCCTTGGGATTGTGTACCGATAAAGATCCTGGCATTTATGACACATACGGCGCATACGTCATCCTAGGGCTATACGCGTGCTATTGCATTTATTCTAAACGGATCTAACACTCAGCGTTTAGAATGCCAAGCGTTTGATATTCTGAGTGGTCAGCATTGCATTAACGGATGATTTCTAAGTTTAAAACTAACTTACTCAGTATGCAAGTTTACTTCAGTATTTGCTGTGTAATAAATTTCAATGAGTACACAGCAAAGACAATCATTCAGCATAGTAATTCACTCAGCATGCATATACATTTAGTTCAGGAATTTACTGAAGAGGATTAAACATACCAATAGCTTCTCTCAGTATGCTGAACTGCTCACGAGCCAGTGGCTTCGTGAAGATATCCGCAAGCTGTTCGTCCGTTGGGACAAAGGTCAACTTGATCTCACCTTTGAGTACATGGTCTCTAATGAAGTGATGTCTGATGCTGACATGCTTCATTCTGCTGTGTTGAATTGGGTTCTTGGAAAGATCAATTGCACTTTTGTTGTCACATTTGACTTCAATTGTCTTCGTTTGAACACCATAGTCTTCAAGCTGTTGCTTAATCCATAGGACTTGAGCAACACAATGACCAGCAGCAATGTACTCAGCTTCAGTGGTAGACAAGGCTACTGACGCCTGCTTTTTGCTGAACCAGGATACAAGACAGCTTCCTAAGAAGTGACATCCTCCGGAGGTGCTTTTATGTTCCAGCTTATCCCGTCCATAGTCAGCGTCAGTGTATCCGATGAGTGTAAAATCATGAGTATTTGGATACCATAAACCTGCGTTCACTAAGCTTTGCAAATATCTAAGGATTCTTTTTACAGTAATGTAATGAGATTCCTTAGGGTTAGATTGATATCTAGCACAGTAGCATACTGAAAACTGAATGTCCGGTCTACTGGCTGTTAATTAAAGTAGAGAGCCTATCATACCTCGATATAATTTGCTGTCGACTGACTTACCATTCTCATCAGCGCAGAGGACAGTGTTAGTGCCCATAGGAGTGGATATTGGCTTGCAATTCTCCAAGTCATATTTCTTTAATATCTCCTTGGCATATTTGGATTGACTGATGAAGATGCCATTCTTTCCTTGTTTAATTTGAAGACCGAGGAAGAAGTTGAGTTCTCCCATCATGGACATTTCAAACTCAGTCTGCATTTGTTTGCTAAACTCCTTGCACATTGATTCGTTAGTTGCACCAAATATTATATCATCAACATAAATTTGGGCCAGCAGGGTATCTTTACCCTTTTTCTTAATGAATAAGGTTGTATCAGCTTTGCCCCTGACGTAATTTCTAGTCAGCAGGAAACTGGTCAGCCTCTCATACCAAGCATGTGGTGCTTGCTTGAGGCCGTACAGAGCCTTTTTGAGTTTATAAACATGATTTGGGAATTTTGGGTCCTCAAAACCTGGAGGTTGATTAACATAAACCTCCTCGTTTATAACTCCATTAAGAAATGCACTTTTGACATCCATTTGGAATAATTTAAAGTTCATGTAAGATGCATATGCACATAGAATTCTAATTGCCTCTAGCCTTGCCACTGGGGCAAAGGTCTCACCATAGTCAATACCTTCTTGCTGACTGTAGCCCTGAGCTACGAGCCTTTCTTTGTTCCTGACTACATTTCCTTGTTCATCCATCTTGTTCCTGAAGACCCATCTTGTTCCAATGGTCTTTTGACTCTTTGGATGAGGCACTAGCTCCCATACATCGTTTCTTCTGAATTGATCGAGCTCCTCTTGCATTGCGTTCATCCAGAATTCATCGTACTCAGCTTCAGCAAAATTCTTCGGTTCTTGAACCGAGACGAAGGCAACATTGCTGAGGTACTTCCTGAGTTGATTCCTCGTCATCAGGGTATTCCCAGCGGAATCAAGGATTGCACTTTCTGAGTGCCCTCTTGGGATCCTTATCTCTTTAGGTAGATTTATGTCTTGTGCTGTCTGTGTTTCAACAATCTCTGCAGAAGTGGATGGGTCAGTAAAAGTAATCTTTGGTTCACTCCTACTCTTGGTCAGCCTTTTTGTGAATGACTCAGTAGCTGGTTCTGGGTCAACGGTGGTTACTGAGTGTGGATCATCTTCGGTCAGCGGCTGGTATCTACCTGCAGGGTCAGTTTCGTCGAACTCTACATGTACTGACTCTTTTAAAACTTGAGTTCGCTTATTAAAAACTCTGTATGCTTTGCTGTTTGTCGAGTAGCCCAAAAATATAGCCTCATCAGCTTTTGAGTCAAACTTTGCTAAGCTATCTTTGGTATTTAAAATAAAACATCTACAGCCAAAGGCACGAAGTATCCAATATTGGGCTTTCGTCCTTTCCAAAGTTCATAGGGGGTTTTCTTGAGTATAGGTCTAACTAGAGCCCTATTAAGAATACAACATGCTGTGTTAACAGCCTCTCCCCAAAAATACTTTGGAAGCCTATGCTCATCCAGCATTGTCCTGGCTATTTCAACCAGAGTTCTGTTCTTCCTTTCAACAACCCCATTTTATTGAGGTGTTCTAGGAGCAGAAAAATTGTGGTCAATGTCGCTGGCTTCACAGAATTCAACAAACTTTTGGTTCTTGAATTCTCCACCGTTATCGCTACGGATGTGAGCTAATTTTAGGTCTTTTTCATTTTCAATTTTTCTAACCAAATTTGAAAATGTCTCAAAGGTCTCATCCTTGCTGGTCAGCAAGATAACCCACGTGTACCGAGAGAAGTCATCTACAATGACCAAGGAAATTTTTCTTCCACCCAGACTCAGCGGTTGGACTGGACCGAAGAGATCCAAGTGTAGTAATTCTAACGGACGCTTAGTTGAGACAATATTTTTGCTATGAAAAGATTGTTTGGTTTGTTTTCCAGCTTGGCAAGCGTGGCATAATTGATCTTTTTCAAATTTAAGTTCAGGCAATCCCTCAACCAATTGCTTTCTTGCTAATTTGGCCAGGAGGTCCATGCTTACATGACCAAGTCTCATGTGCCATAGCCAGGAATTTTCTTCCTTTGAAACTAAGCATACAGTTTTTGAAAACTTTTTCTCTAAGTCTAGCATAAAGACATTGTCTATCCGAGGGGCAGTCAAGATTAACTCATTAGTTTTACCCTCATATATTTTACATCCAGTAGCATCAAATATAACTTTTCTCCCATTGTCACATAGCTGAGCTACGCTGAGTAAGTTATATTTGAGTCCGCTAACTAGGGAGACAGATTCAATAGTAGGATTACCTCCGATGGTTCCTGATCCTACTATCTTACCCTTCTTATTGTCTCCAAAACTTACGCTCCCTCCTCGTTTACGCTCAAACGTGATGAACTGAGTTTCATCACCCGTCATATGCCTTGAGCATGCGCTGTCAATATACCACATCTTTGACTTCTCGGCACATCTCAGGCTTACCTGCATTGTAACTAGTTACTTTTAGGTACCCAATTATTTTTGGGTCCTGGCTTGTTAGGTGCAACAGGTATAGCATCATATTTTATTTTATGGCGACATACATGGACAGTATGGCCATTCTTTCCACAGAAGTCACAGCTGACCTTCTGTTTAGGATTTTTCACTGACTTGTCAACACCCCAGTGCTGAGCGTGCCAGCACACCTTAGTGGTGTGTCCTTTCTTCCCACAAAAGTCACACTGGACTTTTCGCTGGGGATTCCATCTCTGCTGAGTACCTTGGTACTGAGTTCTCAGAGGAATGTTATTTTTATTTGGAACCTTTAGTTGGTTCTGGATAGTTGTGACGTCCTTCCTCAGTTTCTTTGAAACTGATTGGACTTCAGAGACAGACTCATGTATGATTTTCATATTATCATGCAGAGTTGAATTGTCCTGAAGAAGGAATCTGAGGTCACTCAGTTTGACCTCTTCCACTTCGTCACAGCGCCTGCTGAGTGCTCTAACTTTCTTATTACACTTCTTGACAAGTGTGTAGAGATCACTCAGGGCATTAACCATATCGTTTCTGAGCTGGGGAAGAGAAATTATCTCATTTGATTGCTCCTCGTCATCTGATGCGATGGATGGGTCAGCATGCTCAGAGACACATGGCTCAGCAAGCTCGTCATCCATGAAGCATATCTTCGCTGACTCGGTGACCTCAGTTTCTGTAGATGAAGACTCATCACTGTCGCTCCATGTAGCCACCATTGCCTTTTTACCGCTCTTCTTGTCTTTCCTCAGTGTGGGACAGCTTGACTTTATATGGCCAGTTTGATGGCACTCAAAGCATGTAATGGGCTTTGAGCTATCCTTTTTGTATTTGATGTCGCTTGAGTCAGCTTTATAGTTATCAAACTTTCTGTAAGGCTTTTTAGAATATTTGTCGTTCTTCCTGAATAGCCTTTTCATCTTCCTTGTGAACATAGCCATCTCCTTATCATCAGTTGAGCTCCCGTCAGTGGAGTCAGCTTTCATGACAAGTGACTTCTGCTTCTTGTCTTCAGATTTTTCCTTCACCTCAAAGTTTTTCATGGATATCTCATGGGTCAGCAACGAACCGATGAGTTCGTCATATTTGTAGGTGGTTAAATCCTGAGCTTCCTCAACCGATGTCTTCTTTGCTTGTCAGTCTTTAGGAAGACTCCTGAGTATCTTTTTGACTTGTTCTTCCTTAGTGAAGATTTTCCCAAGTCTCTTGAGCTCATTAATGATGTTGGTAAACCTTGCATTCATGTCTGAAATGCCCTCATCATTGTTCATCTCGAACAGCTCGTACAGTCTCATCTGCTGATTCACCTTGGACTCCTTTACTTTATTGGTTCCCTCGTAGGTGACTTCCAGCTTTTTCCAGATCTCTTGCGCCGACTCACAACCTGAGATTTTGTTATATTCTGCAGTATCGAGCGCACAGTGAAGCATATTGATAGCCGAAGCATGGTTTTGGAGCTTCTTTAGATCATCCTCTGTCCATTTGGCCTCAGCTTTTACAACTGTTTGGCCAGCCACAACTTCGACAGGTACAAACGGGCCTTGGACTATAGATAGCCAGGCACTCATGTTTGTAGCCTGAATGAAGTTTTTCATCCTATTCTTTCAGAAGGTATAGTTTGACCCGAAGAATAGGGGAGGCCTAGTAATGGACAGCCCCTCAGGCAGTATCTGAGTTGTTTGGTTTCCAGGGAGAAACCGAGTGTTGTTTTCGCCCATGGTAGGGATCAGCTCAAGGTTGTTAGACCTTTAGCAGTGAGCTTTTAAGCTCTGATACCACTTGTTGGTCCCTTATAAGGCTGCAAGTATAGTTCCAAGGGGGGGTTAGGAACTATTTAAACTTTTTTGCAATTAGGGCAGATGTTAGACGAGGTGCCGCGGCCTAATCTCCCGGGCGGACCCGGGGGTGGACACCTCATGGCGACGTAAGCGGTGATTGGCGCCGAAAGCAACCAATCGTGGAATCAAGCTGCTCGGCAGGACCGAAGCTCGGAGTATGGAAGAGTCGCCACCCACGAATGGGAAAATGATCACCGATCCCTTGCGGGAGACCGGTGAGGGTTCGGGAAACTTAAGTACGAGCCGAGAAGGCTAGCTCCTTTCCGGAGAAAGGCTACTAGGCACCCCAACATCGCCCGGTTATGAACCACCGGCCTCCTACTCAGCGTGTTAGGCGATAACGGACAAATCGTATATTTCTTTAAGTTTAAAATTCATTTGAATTACAATAAAAACGAATTTAATTACAAGGTTCGCCTAATCCGTCGTTGGAACGGATTAAGGTTTCAACACGTGATATTTTGGAAATAGATTAAAAAAGGTCAAGAAAACGTTATTTACACTTTAAGAATGTCTAGAAAACTTAAGTTTAAATAAACAAATTAAAGTCTCTTTTTGTGATTTTATTTTCCCTTTTTCACTCAATCAACTCTTTATTCACACATAATTACACCAATGAACCAATTAAACCAAAATTCACCAAGTAAAACTCATTTGGAATATATACGTGTATACCAAAAATAAAATAGAAATACATATATATATATGATTTTACCTAAAAATAAGGATATATTTATATATAAAAATAAGCGAGAAATACTATATGATATAATAAAGAAAATGAAAAAGAATACAAAATATAATACATTTTCATCCTAACTAAGACTATGTAAAAGTAATGGAAGACCATAAATGCAAAAAAAAATGATATAATAAGTATATAGAAAACACCCTCCCCAAATAATAACTAAACTCCACATTTTGATAACCCAAAAATATATATACATATATACAAATAATGAATCAAAACAATTAAATTTCAAATATGGAATAAATAACTACATAATAGATAATTAATAGTTATATGACCCCAAAAATAATTTTTATAATCATATCACATAATTACATACTTACATATATAAGAATCAAATACCAAAAGGTTGAGAAAATGGGTTAAAAATATGAATTTTCGTTTTCCAGTAGATTACTGACGGAAAATCCGTCGTCAATCTGCTATTAGTGACAGAAAAGGGAGAATTACAGCAGCAGTCCAAAACTTTCCAGATTCGTTCAAAAGCTTTAGATTAAGTCTAATTTGATCGTTTTGGATCTCCGAACTACAAAAAATGGATCATAGTCTATAACGGAGTTTCCTAAAACGACGTTTTTATTTTAAAACGTTATTTGGAAATATCTTTTTAAACTTATAATTACAATGTTTTTTAATACCCGAACTACCTTTTAATCGGATCACGGTTCATATTGGGATATCAAAACGAGGTTTTTTATTTTAAAACAAAACCGAATTTTTATTTAACACGGGATAAAAATAAACAAATACGGGAAATTAAATAAAACGTGACAAATAAATAAATAACTAACTAAATAAAACTATAACATAAAAATAAATAAATAAATGAAATAAATGAAATAAAATAGAACGAGTCTAGTCCTCGGATAATACCTCAAGTTCGGTATCTGACAGTCGAAGTCGGTCGATTCCACGAGTTGTGATTTTCTGGTGTTTTTTATGTTTTTGATAAAATATTTAACTTTTTGGAGATTTTCAATTTTTAGGAAAAAAAATGTTTTCTCCCAAAAAAATCAACTTTCTCTCTCTAGAAAATGTTCTAGTGTGAGAAGCTCTCCCAATTCTCCCCCAAAATGCATGGGGATCCGTGCCTTATATAGGCAACGGATCCCCGGAAACTTTGGGCGACGCCCAAAGAAAATTGGGCGTCGCCCAAAGCCGGTTGGGCGAACGCCCAACTTATGTTGGGCGAACGCCCAACTTTCGTTGGGCGTACGCCCAACATTAGTTGGGCGAACGCCCAACATGGTTGGGCGAACGCCCAACTATCGTTGGGCGTACGCCCAACCAGCGTTGGGCGCGCGCGCCCAACGATCGTTGGGCGCGCGCGCCCAACGATCGTTGGGCGTCCGCCCAACGTCGCTGGGCGCTCGCCCAACGGCTTCCGGGCGCGTTCGCCCAGCGGCCATCGGGCGTGCGCCACGAGCTGTCGGGCGCGCGCGCCCCACGGTCGTCGAGCGCGCACTCCGCGCTGCAGGGCGTGCGCGCCCAATGGACGTCGAGCGTGTGCCTCGCGCTGCCGGGCGTGCGTCCAACTATCATAGGACATGCGTCGGCTGCCGCTAGGCGCTCGAACCACGTCGCTGAGCACTCGCGAGCCGTCCACTTGACGACCGCGACTCACATTAACTTTTCTTTTCTTATTATATATTTTTGTTTTAAAACTTCCGGAATCAACCGCTTCGACCGTCTTGTTTACAGGTTTTCGTCACAGGTCCTCTGACTCGGTGTCTACAGTTGCCCCTACTTTCCTATTTTGACAGTGATGTGTGTGTTTTGAAAACGTTTTTTGCTAACCCAACACATGCAATGTAAAACATATAAAAGTAAGAGACACGTAAAGAGTAGGAGGAAGAACACTTGACCTTTGCGCTGCGTGTTCCGCCGTCGTTCTCGATTCTTTCCGTCCTTACCTTTGAATCGGCTGCCGGCGGATGTTCTTCTTACGGACCCTAGCCTAAGTTGACTGCGGGTAAAAATGGCTCAAAAGCAACCTTGGTGCACGACCGCGAGTAAAATGGCTCAAAAGCGACCCCGGCCTACGACCGGGGGGAAATGGCTCGAAAGCAACCCTGGTCTACGACCGTGGATAAAATGGCTCAAAAGCAACCCCGGTCTACGACCGGGGGTAAAATGGCTCAAAAGCAACCCTGGTCCACGACCGCGGGTAAAATGGCTCAAAAGCGACCCCGGTTCACGATCGGGGTAAAATGGCTCAAAAGCAACCCTGGTCCACGACCGCATGTAAAAATGGCTCAAAAGCGACCCCGGTTCACGACCGGTGTAAAATGGCTCAAAAGCAACCCTAGTCCACGACCACGGGTAAAAATGGCTCAAAAGCGACCCCGGTCTACGACCGTGGGTAAAATGGCTCAAAAGCGACCCTAGTCTACGACTGTGGGTAAAATGGCTCAAAAGCAACCCTGGTCCACGACCGCGGGCAAAACGGCTCAAAAGCAAAAGTTCTTTCTAACAATTCTGAATTCTTTTAAAACACCGTTGTCTGTATTTTCTCACTGGAGCTAGTGTCTTGGAGGTTTGAATGGTTTGATAGGAACGTCTTTTTAGTCCGGAATGATTCAAACTAACAATTATTTTTCTGTTGACTGTCGTCTGTATTTTGACTGGTGCCGCTGTTCTGTAAAAATTGGCTGTCGTCTGGAGTTCTATCTTGACATTATTGGTCACTGTTTGGCAGAAGCGCAGGCTAAAACGGACTGCAAATCGGAGGTCTGTGCACCTGGTAATTAATTATTTACTTTTTACCTTTATGTCACATCGTACCTTTTTCACTATTTACGTGTGTGTCATTCCCTTTCCTTATATAAGGTGGTGGGGTTTCATTCCAACCCCACACCTTCTCTCTCTTCTCTCTCTCTAACTTCTGATTTGGATTATTCTCGGGATGGATTTGGATCAACATGATGGCACGAAGGGCATGGAGGAGGGTTTCGTGAACCTTACTACAGTGGACCCTTTTCAGGACCCCACATCTCATCTGAGCCGGACCCGCTGTAACCAGGTAAGTACTTTCTTACTTCCTCGTCTTTTGACTAAATTTCTAGGCTTTAGTATCCCTATTTTGAACATGATTTGCATGCTAACCCCTAGGTTGTCTTAGAAGACCTTAGTTAGAAAACATGAATTCCTTTGCTTGCAAGTAACACTTTATTTGTCTTTTTGGAAGAATGCGAATTATATGCATGTGAATAGTAAAACTACGAACAATGCCTGCTAATAGTAAACCAAAAACGTGAATAGTGCACGTGAATAGCGAAAACGTGAATAATGCACGTGAATAGTAAAAACTTGACTAACGCATGTGAATAGTAAAAACATGAATAGTGCACGTGAATAGTAAAAACATGAATAATAAAAACGTGAATAGTAAAAACATGAATAGTGCACGTGAATAGTAAAAACATGAATAATGCATGTGAATAGTAAAAACTCGAATAATGCACGTGAATAGTGAAAACTTGACTAATGCACGAGAATAGTGAAAACTTGACTAATGCACGTGAATAGTAAAAACTTGAATAATTCTCTTTGCCAATGCGGACGAGAGTAGATCAAAGAATAATGAATTAATCAAATCCTATGCAAACAACCCTAAGGGAGAGATTTCACAAAATGACGGTCCAAATTGACAAGATGTCTCTAGGTTAGATTTGACCGAAAGAATAGCTAGATTAACGTGCTTTCATCAGATGCAAGCCTAGGAACAACATTTAAACTTACCTGTTCCGTTCTTTCCAGTTCATCGACATTTCCGGGACTACGGCAGATATTCATGTGTGGTATTCCATGCTAGGCGCCGCAGCGAGAGCCCGTGTGCGAGAGTTGGGCTTTGAGCCCTTTATTTTAGCGCTGCCCCACGCCAACGGGGTGTGCGACCGTTTCAGCCTTCGGGCCTTATGCGAGAGATGGGTTGACTCGACCCACACCTTCCACCTCTCGTTCGGGGAGATGACGATCTCGCCCTGCGACTTCTCTTTACTGATCGGGCTATGGGGGAGTGGTACTCCGGTTCCCTTCTCCTTTGATACGACGCGTCCACGGGTTGACCGTGCTAGGTTGGCTGCTTTGATCGGGCCGGGAGTTTACACGGGTGTCAAATCCACCCCGGTGAAGTTCATCACTACCTCAAGGCTTTTGAGTCATAGGGACTTTTATGGGACCGATGACACTGATCTGGCTGTCCGCAGCTTCTTGGTGTATGCTTTAGGCGAGACGATCTTCCGCACCAAGAGCGGGACGATACATGCGGGTCTCATTCAGGCCTTCAGTGATTTGGACGCGGTGGCGTCTTACGATTGGGCAGGAGTGGGTCTAGCTTACCTGTACAAGTTTTTGGATCTGACTTGCCGGAAGCGCAAGGACTTCAGCGGTTACACTTTTGCTCTTCTGGTACGTGGTTCATTCTTAACTTGCCCCTTTTATCTTCTTCGCGCCTTCTGTTCATAACCTTTGTTTTTACAAGCAGGTTTGGGCCTACGAGAGGCGGATTCTTCCCAGCGAGCGTCGGTGCAGGCCACGGGTAGTGAAGCCCCCACTTATGGCTCGGTGGAGCGAGTTTGGTCTAGGTACCGGGGAGAGGCAGACGGTGGCGCAGCTCCTAGATTGGATTGATTCACGGACCTTGGGGCAGGTAAATATCTTCTAATCGCGCTAGATTTTTGTTTGATCAGTCCTGACTTTTTCTTTGTGCTTTCAGATTAGATTCAGGTGGGACGACCTTGACTTCGGTCCCGATTACGCGTACGTCACCCTGATCCAGGAGCAGCAGAGCGTGCTTACCGGCCCTTGCGTGCAGGCATGGTACTTGGGAGACCGGGGCATCACCGGGGTTAGTGCCTCACTTTGGACACCAGGAGAGATCCCCGTCTCCATGTTTACGGTGCGGACTATGCCTTTATCGGTCATTCGTCGGGATTTGACTCGCCGCTTTGCTGGTAGAGATGTATGGGTTCATGCCGGGGGCCGTGTTCCCTATTTATCGACATTATTGAGCGCGAGGGATGCCCCAGCGGTGGCGATGGAGGTGGACCCCGTGGCGGACGTGTTTTCGGGGGAGGCTGTCGCTGCAGTCTTTGGTCAGGAGGCGGTTCCGGTGAGTGGTTCGGCCTATTTATTTTTATTTACGAGATGGTCAGGGGTGTTTATTGTGTCTCTACTTGCAGGAGGGTTCCTGGAGGAGTGCCCACACGTCAGACTTCTTTGATAGTGCCCGAGCTCAGACATCTACGAGCGAGCCGCCCTATTATGTCAGCGAGTCCTCCGGCGCCGCCCGACCGGAGAGGTCCCCTTTGGGCGTACCCATCCCTGACTTTGGGAGGGATTTCGCGACCGTTTGCTATGACCAGTCCGGAGTGGCTTATGCCGGTGTCGAGATGGCCCCTCCTGCCTTTACGTCGAGGATAGCGTTTGATCCCTCAGACGCTCTCTAGACTTCGAGGGAGACGTGCACCGACTATGTGGGGCTATCTGGTTTCTTTAGAGATCGACTCAGCTTGCGTTGCACCAGTCACCTGGTATGTATCTTTGTTTTATTTTGGTGTAGTGGAATGTATGCACATGTGTATGTATGACTTCTATTCTAGTCTGTATTTCTTTTTTATATCTGTTTTTTTTTTTTTTACAGAGCGATCTTCGTGCACATGAGCTGAGACAGAGCGAAGCGCTACGGGAGGCCGATGCCAGGGTTGGCCAGGTGTATCGAGAGAGGAACGACCACTAGTCCGGGGTGATGCGGGCGGAGACCGCGGGACGCCTTGCTATTGAGGAGAGGGTGCGGAAGGAGACCACGGGGCGCCTAGCTGCCGAGGAGAGACTTCGAGTCGCCGAGGAGACCCTATCTGTGGAGCGGGCGTCACATCTGAGGGACTTTGAGGCCCACTGGGATTTCCCTCCTTATTAAGCTTATCATGTATAGCTTCGTAGCTTTTATTAGAATTACCCCGATGTATAGCTTGTGTATAGGGAGTGGGGTAGATAGTACGTAAGCTTTTTATTGTGAAAAGAAAGGTAAGAAATGTATAACTCATGATTCATATTATCTTGCATTCAGTAAATTATAACGATCCCAATCATTCTCTTCAAATATACTCATGCCTTTATTTATTTACAAACAACAGAAATACTTAGCCTCTTATACATTATTTTTATAATTGCTCAAGATATAACTACCGTTACCAGGACCTGCCTTTTTTCGGTTTTCAGATCCCAGCGATTTTTCATCTCTCCTTTTTCTATCCCGGAATTTTTCAAATGAGTGCCCTTTCGGGTTTTCACCCATTGGGATGTCCCTGATTGTTGCATAGGTCGCCCTTTGCGGGTTTTCAACCTATCGGGAATTTTTTTCTTTCTTTTTTTTACGAAAAGTATTTCTTAAGCCTATCCAGATTGGTAGGTTCGGAGAACTCCATGCCGTCCATAGTAGTTAACTTCACCGCTCCTTTGCTTAGTATCTTCTTCACGAAGAACGGCCCTTCCCAGTTTGGCCTAAACTTGCCCCTCGGGTCGGTGTGTGTCACACGGATCTGTTTTAGCACCATATCCCCTTCTTTGATAGGGCTGGCCTTGACTTTTTTGTTGAAGGCTCGGGCCATCCTTCGCTGATATAACTGCACATGGTAAAGGGCCTCCATCCTTTTCTCGTCCACCAATGCTAACTGTTCATACCGCTTCTTCACCCATTCCGTCTCGGGAATCTCTACTTCTACTGCGATTCTCAACGATCGCCTTTCAACCTCAATCGGGAGAACGACTTCTGCGTCGTATACCAAGGAGAACGGCGTTGCCCCAGTTGACGCTCTAACTGTCGTGCGATAAGCCCATAAAGCAAGCGGAAGCTGTTCGTGCCAATTCCGATGCGATTCTACTGTCTTTACGAGTATCCTTTTAAGGTTCTTATTAGCTGCCTCTACTGCGCCATTAGCTTGCGGACGATACGAAGAAGACCTATGATGTTCAATACCGTACTCTTGGAATAGACTTTTCACTTCTCCTTGAAACTGGACCCCATTATCCGTGATCATATGATGAGGCACTCCGAACCTGGTGATCAAGTGCTTTTCAATGAACTTCCTCATCTGTTTAGACCCCAACTTGTTAAATGATTCTGCCTCCACCCACTTGGTGAAATAATCAATAGCGACTGCAATGAATTTGTGTCCGTTTGACGCATTAGGCCTCACCTCCCCAATGATATCAATGCCCCAAGCCGCAAACGGCCAAATGGGCGCTAACACGTGCAATTCCATAGCTGGTAAGTGATTATAATCTCCGTGGATTTGACAATCATGGCATTTCTTCGCATATTCGTTACAATCTCTTTCCATGGTGAGCCAATAGAAGCCTTGCCTTATGATTTTCTTTGCCAATACCGCTCCTCCCATATGGGCTCCACAAATTCCTGAGTGTACTGACTCCATTGCCTCACGGGCTTCTCCCGCATCCAAGCACCTCAGTTGTAAACCATCGGTGTGCCTTTTGTAAAGCAAGTCGTTGTGGATGACGAACTGTTGTGCTAACCTTCTAATCACAGCCTGATCCCTAAGTTCTGATTCTGCCGGGTATGTTCCACTCTTCATGAAGTTTACGATATCGAAATACCAAGGTTTTTCATCTGCCCCCAACAGCATTACATCTTCGTAGCATGGTTTGTGAGACCTTCTCAACACCAAAGGCTTCGAGGCAAGGTTCCGAGGATTATCCCATACTGACACCAAAGTGGCCAAAGCATCCGCTGCATGGTTCTGTGCTCGAGGAATGTGATAAAAATGACATTCGCTGAATTTCTGCACCAACCCTTCTAGCTGGTCTAGGTATGGACGCAACCTTTCTTCCCTCACTTCCCAGTTTCCTTGCGCTTGTTCGATAATCAGTTTTGAGTCGCCCCAGATTTCAACGTATGATGCTCCCAGTGCTGCTAATGACTCCAACCCGTAGATGCACGCTTCATATTCGGGTAATGAATGCCTTTGCTAGTTCCTTCCAACTTCTCTTTGTTACCAACGGTAGCGCATGAAACCATATGAGTGCAGCTCCCTCCAGATAAGCATTAAACATCCCCAAGACTTGCTCCTCAGTCAAGATTGTGTGTTTCATCACAGCAATATATCGATTAATGTGAGCAGTAGGATCCCCTGTTCCATCAAACTTCTCCATGTCCGGGATCCGGAATTTCAAAGGCAAAGCCGTTGCCAGTAAACAGTTCTTCAAATCATAAAAATCCTGACCCCCGGAGCTTCCTTCGTGCAAATCTTGCACCTCCTGAGTGACGTGCTGCTTCCATTCCTCTCCTTTAACTTTCTCCTTTTCGAGACGTTTTTAGATGTAATCCTTATAGTCATCCTCGTCCCCAAAGCGGGGACCATCGTTCACCTCGTTCTCAGCGCGCTTACTGCCACTCTTGTTGTCCTTCAATGCCAGCTCAGCTAGCTGGGCCAAAATTGCGGCCAGCTGATCATTGATATTGTTCACAGAGTTTTCCAATTCGACCACCTTTTCGTCGGTCGCAGACATACTGGCTGAAGACTGAGTATACTCGGACGAAGATGATTCCGAAGCCACAACTGCCGATTCAGAACTGTCAATCTGTAGCTGATCAAACTGCCTGACTAACCGGTTACTCTCGCGAAACCACAACCGCTTAATGATGAAGTCTGCGCGAACGGTATCCATTAGTATGTATGCATGATTTTATATGCATGATTCGTGGTGTGTGCGTTTATTTATTTACGGATATATAAGATAAGAAGAACAAGCGTTAGTCTAATTACACGTATCACAACATCTCTCTTCCGCCCTTATTCCTCCACGCACTCGATGGTCCAGGGGACGCGTGATGCCGACGATTTATTGCGGAAAAGTAAATCACTCATCAGACAATACAGTTCGTTTTGACGTATCAACGTTCAGTGACTAAGATATCGACCAAGCGGATTGTCCTTTTGGGATAACTCGTCTTTTGTCATTTTACGAGATGCATTAGTTCGGGTTTTGACTCCCTTTGAGTGCATCTCGGTTTTTAGACGTGGTACGAGTTATTCTTTCAGTCCAATCATTCGTTATTGACAATGACTCGTTCCTTTTTATTCGCGTGGGTTTGTGTCTCGATTTTTGGATTACGACGGGATCTTTTGGATCTATCGAGAGACGTAACCACGTGTTCATTCAGTGATGAAAGCACTTTTTATTTTAAGGAACAGACTCATCGTGTAACGTGTTTGTTTTTAGCGTTAAGAATCCGTTTGCTCGTTTTGGCTACGTAAAAAGACGGCGAGTCTTATTTGAGCGCACGATAATCTTTCGGCTAATAACAACTCTTTATTCCTTCCAATCTACGGGATATATCACCTTAGTGTGGTTATAGAAAATCAACGTTTTGTTGAATCGCATGTTTATTCGAAGCAGGGATATTACCGTTTTTTTCAGTTAGGCTCGAGTTTAAGCAAACATGCATATCGGGCCATATTTCTTGTAGTTTTGGTAACGGTCGAAATGATCGAGTCGTTAGTCAAACCCACAGTCTCGTCCATATGGCGCAATTATGTGGTTTAGCTTAACTCGGCTTTGTGATTTTAAACGGCATACCTACCGGCTCGAGACACGTATTTAACGGCATTGGTTTATTTTCTTTAACTACCCTCGGGATGGATATATATCGTAGATACAGAATGACTTTGGTCGTTTATTTCTGTTTTTCTTTTATTTTCTTAGTCACTTTTGCGGACACCTCCATTTCTCTCAAGAACGACACAAGGCATAACGTAAGAGCTCGTCTTTTATTCGGAAGGGACAGGCCACGTTTTGCGAAACTCTTTACGTTACAACAGGGTCATTCAAAACAGAAATGTTCTTTGTTTTCGTTTCGTCATAATCTCGTTTCATCCCAACCTATTTAAAGAGTGTGAATAACGGCTACTGTTAATATAGTCTTTTGAATCGAGATATAACTATCCATAATACCAAACCAATTCGTACTAATATGTGCTTACGTCACAACGTATTTCCTGAACATGTGCCTTCTTCGGGACACGGAAAGGGACCAGGCGGGTCGCACAAGTTCATTCATACGAGATGACTAAGTCATCTTTAGTTCGAATCGTTTCGATGTTTTGGGGTAGTTTGTATATCGGTCTAAGAGTATATATTAACGTATCGTTTCATTTTCTTTACATATTTTAGGATTAGACACGTATCATGGCAATTTGAAAACACGAACGGATTCATTCATCACATCAAAAATGGTAACGGGTAATCCTATGGCAACTTCTAAGGCTACTATATGCTGACACGGCTGATCGCGGGACCTCACAGGACTGCACAAATTCGCCCCTAACGAATGGATGGGGACCCTTTGGCACCTTACTGTAAGGGGGAATTTACACTAGCCTCTTTCGAGCGACGAATGGACTCTCGCTAGAGGTTTTGCGGAAATTACCCAAAAGGTTTGCAATAATGCTTATGAATGCATACGAAAAGAAATAATACGATCCGTCCCCGTTAAGGGCTTAATACACGCCTTCCGGAATCAAATTTCTCGCTTCACCAGCAGAGTCGCCACTTGTTAGACGAGGTGCCGCGGCCTAATCTCCCGGGCGGACCGAGGGGTGGACACCTCATGGTGACGTAAGCGGTGATTGGCGTCGAAAGCAACCAATCGTGGAATCAAGCTGCTCGGCAGGACCGGAGCTCGGAGTATGGAAGAGTCGCCACCCATGAATGGGAAAATGAACACCGATCCCTTGCAGGAGACAGGTGAGGGTTCGGGAAACTTAGGTACGAGCCGAGAAGGCTAGCTCCTTTCCGGAGAAAGGCTACTAGGCACCCCGACATCGCCCGGTTATGAACCACCGGCCTCCTACTCAGCGTGTTAGGCGATAACGGACTAATCGTATATTTCTTTAAGTTTAAAATTCATTTGAAACCTTTTCTTTCTTGTTTTGAAAACCGTTTTGAGCATATATTATTGAAAGCCACTTTGGTAAAGAATCACCCATTTACATTGATGCCAAATATATATAAAAGAGAGAGGGGGAGAAGGAAGAATTGATTTATTTTACAGTGTGTCTTATGCTTCGATTCACATGTTAAGCCTAGACTAAACTCACTCTCCGAAAACGAATTAATTTACATGGTTCGTACCTTAATCGCCGTTGGAACGATTTAGGTACGTTTCAAAACCCCGTTGATTTACATGGCATCTACTCGAATCGCCGTTGGAATGACTCGAGCGTTTGAAGATGTGGAATAAAGGATGTTAACCCAAAAACGTGGTTAGGCATACAAGTCAATTTATTTTGTACAAATCATTTAAGAAAACGATTCAAAACTTTATTATTTACAATAAAAACAATTTTAATTATAAGGTTCGCCTAATCCGTCGTTGGAACGGATTAAGGTTTCAACACGTGATATTTTGGAAATAGATTAAAAAAGGTCAAGAAAACGTTATTTACACTTTAAGAATGTCTAGAAAACTTAAGTTTAAATAAACAAATTAAAGTCTCTTTTTGTGATTTTATTTTCCCTTTTTCACTCAATCAACTCTTTATTCACACATAATTACACCAATGAACCAATTAAACCAAAATTCACCAAGTAAAACTCATTTGGAATATATACGTGTATACCAAAAATAAAATAGAAATACATATATATATATGATTTTACCTAAAAATAAGGATATATTTATATATAAAAATAAGCGAGAAATACTATATGATATAATAAAGAAAATGAAAAAGAATACAAAATATAATACATTTTCATCCTAACTAAGACTATGTAAAAATAATGGAAGACCATAAATGCAAAAAAAATGATATAATAAGTATATAGAAAACACCCTCCCCAAATAATAACTAAACTCCACATTTTGATAACCCAAAAATATATATACATATATACAAATAATGAATCAAAACAAATTAAATTTCAAATATGGAATAAATAACTACATAATAGATAATTAATAGTTATATGACTCCAAAAATAATTTTTATAATCATATCACATAATTACATACTTACATATAAGAATCAAATACCAAAAGGTTGAGAAAATGGGTTAAAAATATGAATTTTCGTTTTCCAGCAGATTACCGACGGAAAATCCGTCGCCAATCTGCTATTAGTGACAGAAAAGGGAGAATTACAGCAGCAGTCCAAAACTTTCCAGATTCGTTCAAAAGCTTTAGATTAAGTCTAATTTGATCGTTTTGGATCTCCAAACTACCAAAAATGGATCATAGTCTATAATGGAGTTTCCTAAAACGACGTTTTTATTTTAAAACGTTATTTGGAAATATCTTTTTAAACTTATAATTACAACGTTTTTTAATACCCGAACTACCTTTTAATCGGATCACGGTTCATATTGGGATATCAAACGAGGTTTTTTATTTTAAAACAAAACCGAATTTTTATTTAACATTGGATAAAAATAAACAAATACGGAAAATTAAATAAAACGTGACAAATAAATAAATAACTAACTAAATAAAACTATAACATAAAAATAAATAAATAAATAAAATAAAATAGAACGAGTCTAGTCCTCGGATAATACCTCAAGTTCGGTATCTGACAGTCGAAGTCGGTCGATTCCACGAGTTGTGATTTTCCGGTGTTTTTTATGTTTTTGATAAAATATTTAACTTTTTGGAGATTTTCAATTTTTAGGAAAAAAAATGTTTTCTCCAAAAAAAATCAACTTTCTCTCTCTAGAAAATGTTCTAGTGTGAGAAGCTCTCCCAATTCTCCCCCAAAATGCATGGGGATCCGTGCCTTATATAGGCAACGGATCCCCGGAAACTTTGGGCGACGCCCGAAGAAAATTGGGCGTCGCCCAAAGCCGGTTGGGCGAACGCCCAACTATCGTTGGGCGTCCGCCCAACGATCGTTGGGCGTCCGCCCAACGTCGCTGGGCGCTCGCCCAGCGGCTGCTAGGCGCGTTCGCCCAGCGGCCATCGGGCGTGCGCCATGAGCTGTCGGGCGCGCGCGCCCCACGGTCGTCGAGTGCGCGCTCCGCGCTGCCGAGCGTACGCGCCCAACGGACGTCGAGCATGCACCTCGCGCTGCCGGACGTGCGTCCAACTGCCGTCGGACACGCGTCGGCTGCCGCTAGGCGCTCGCACCACGTCGCTAAGCACTCACGAGCCGTCCACTTGACGACCGCGACTCACATTAACTTTTCTTTTCTTATTATATATTTTTGTTTTAAAACTTCCGGAATCAACCGCTTCGACCGTCTTGTTTACAGGTTTTCGTCACAGGTCCTCCGACTCGGTGTATACATGTCACGACCCGAACCTAGCCATGACCGGCGCATAAATTAAGACTACCTTAACCTATGCTAGCCTCAAATTCAAATTACAAAATACTATTCTTTTATCTGATAAAACCTTATAATGTGATGAAAAAGAAATATATACTACATAATACTCAAAATGTCTCCAAATACGTACAATAACAATATCTGACTAATAATATCCTCCTTCAATATTGAACCCAAATGTATGTCCAGCTATAGATGATCTTAATCTGAAAAATATAAAATCAACGTGGTATGAGATTTCCGTCTATGCGAGCGAAAACCTCAGTGAGTGATAATCATAGCACAACAGACGGGGAACAGGCAGATATGCAGATAAGTTTCAAATTTGTTTTTAGAATTTATCAAATATAATGGTGGAGAGAAATTAAATAATATTGCGATATTTTCTAAAATCAAGTAAATCGAATAATAATAAATCACAGAGATTATCAAAACCACGGTACAGTAACATCAGAGTGATGATATTCCACATCACCAAAGGCCAGATAACAGAAACAGATGGTAGCGCTACCAGATTCAGATACAGAATGTCTTCACCGACCTTATGCATGATTCTAATACAACTGACATAAAGATAAACACATACACAGATAAAACAATAACAAATAATGCAAGCCTAATATGAAGGTCAGTGAGACATGAAAACAGATACAGATAATACTGAGCACATGTACCGGTTTCAAAGTGTATAATTTATACCTCATAATATTTTTCGAATAACTTAAATATCCAGACGGCAGAATTCGAATAAAATTTCAGATTTTCAATCCAAACGGTAACAGATAAATCAATCGATTAACAGAATTAAGTATAATCTCAAAGAGTTTTTACCTCCAAATAAGATAAATGATATCAGACAAACTAATGTACCAAGGGCCTGTTCCCAGAAGCCTATGCTCTAATGCAGAGAATATTTGACAAATAAATTTAAGCTCAAGAAAATGTTTATCATCTAACTAAACAATGGCTATTTTGAACAAATAACATTTTTAGGAAAATTCATCACAATTGTTTTACAGGAACGAAAATAGGAGATAAATTTCAAATCGGATCGAACTATATTTATCAAACGTTTTGATATTAATCACTAAAGGACAGAAGATGTTTTAAACGAAATACAGAAAGATGTTTTAAACGAAATACCTTTATCAAACAGATTTCATGCCAGAGATTTCAAAATCAAACAAATGGTGTCATGAACCATAATTACCACTCACCGTCAAATTTCCTATTCAATCAATCCAACTAAAATTACTCCAAAATTTTCTATCATACTTAATAAAATCTACAACCCAAATAAAATTGAGTCAAACTAAACTATTGGGGAATCGAAATAAGTGAATTTTATAATGAATATATGGTTTTATAAAAGAACAAGAACTAATGAGTAAATTACCTTTTGTTGTTTGAAGAGTAAGATCAAATGCTTCCCAACTTGTTCAAAATCGATGAATACGGTTAAAATAAAGTGTTTCGGTGAAAAGGAGAAGAACTCGATTTTTGCAGAGAATTTTATCTTTTAAAAACTGATCTTATTCAATTATTTATTTGTAAAGAGGTTAAGTAGTTTAAGTAAAATAAAAAGCTTTAATATAGGAGAAGAATAAGGTGCAGAGTATATCTAAAATATATATATATATTTTTTAAACAAAGAAGGATAATTATAAAAAAAACCACTATGATATACTTTTTTCGAAAATATTTTCAAATTTAAATACTAAGTTTTTGTGCAGGAATGAAACTTTTAAAAAACTTTAAATATGAATAACATATACAAATTCACCAAATATAACAATTGGCAATCACTATTTTTTTAAAAGATATATATAATTAATTCAAATATTTTTTTTTAACCAATATACATTTTCAAAAAATCAGGATATTACAATACAGCAGACTTCTTTTTCTAAGGAAAAAGATTTTAACAGCGGCGCTGAGTAAACAGCAGGATACTGGCTTAGTCAACTGGTGACTAGGTCAGTTTCTTAGCTTGAGTCAGGAGATAGCACTTAGAGTCTATTCCTGAGCTCAGATGTTTAACGCGCACAACTCAACTTGACCTTTTTACTTGGTCAGTTTTTGGTTGTTTTAAGCAAGCAATATATATATATATATATATAAGGAGTTAAAGGTAAGAAATACTTTACTCAGCAGATTTATCCAGGTTCGGCTTCTTCTAAGCCTACGTCCTGTCCCCGGAACACGTTCCGAGATTTCGAATCCTCTACTGAGCTCTTTAAAGGTAGAGCCTCAAACCTTTTACAATCTTAGCAACTGAGTATAACAAGAGTACCTTCCTCTATACCTCTACTCAATCCTAATCTCTCGCTGAGTACTATAACCGAGTACTCAGTCTCTCCTTTCTATTTCTAGAAATGATAAGTGTTTTGTCCTATACAATGATTTGCTAAGACACTTTAGACGATTGAAACAATCACTCTAGACTTTTACACAAATGTAATTGTAGTGTAAGATTTGCTTTGCTTCTTGCTTGCAGAACTTGTGTAGAAATTTGGTCAGCGTAATGGCTTGATCAAGTTCTGTCTTGAGTGAAGCTTCTGATGGCACTATTTATAGAGACGTCTGGACATAGGCCATTTCGAATTTCGAAATAACCGTTGGAGGGAAATGGCTTCCTATCGTTGTCATCCTGACTTGCTCAGAGCTCTCGGCCAATCAGATTCACGTATCTTCTTTCCTCGGTCAGCTCAGCAGACTGTCTCTCCTTTTATGGTAAAGTCAACTAGACAGCATACTGTGTCGTCTGAACTTTACCCAAAGTAGAAATACTTTGTCTGGAAGTTTTCATTAGCCAGTTGTTGTCTTGTACGCTTTGTCGAGACTACTCAGCAGCTTCATCTTGAAGTTGTTCCCGAAGGTCTTCTAGATCCTTCTCTTGCTGAGTTGCGTTTTATCCAAAGCGACAGCGTTTTAAAAACGCGGGCCGAGTTGTACTAAGTTGTTTGACTTGGGCCTTGGCTTCCGTATTAGGCTTGGGCCTTTTAATTCTTGTGTCTTATAATAGTTTTAACTCAACATTGAACAAACACATTAGTAGAATAAATCAAATCATTTAAACTTAGTGTGTTTAGAATATATATTTAAATTATACTTAAACAATTTTGTCAAATCAAAATTATGTGGAAAGGTGTTTCAACAAACCACCCCAAGTCAAGTGATATGTTTAGGATTGACATATCACTGTTGAGACTTGCATGTAACAATGTCTTCTGTCCGACAGAAAGCTGATCTCACAAGCTTCATATATACAGATATCTGGACAGTTACGTGGATCCAATGAAAGGAGTTCATTAGGATTGGGGATCCGATTTGAGATAACAGGATGGGTAGATTCATCCTTGTCACTTGTTCATCTCATTGGTATTAATAGGTATAACTAATCCTCAGACTCAAAGGAATGTTAATTGGTCATTCTGAATTACTGAATGTGAGACTTTGATCCTGTTGTAACATGATCCTTAACAGAGATGACTCTGGGGTGTGAACAACAAAGGTTGGGTGTCATAGGAGGTAATGTCAGGGTAGTTATACATTGGATTGAGCATTTATCACTCCCGATAAATGGGAGATACATCCAAGGATCGCTTGTGGAAGACTCGACTCTAAATCCTTACAAGGTGATAGCTTAAGAAGTGAAATACAGATTTCACTTAACCTATCTATTTGAGTTGACTCGGCCTGTACAAGTAAAACGAACGTCTCGCTATATGTGACTTGACATCATCCATAGTCATAAGATTCAGTTCAAGGATGTACTTGATAAATGATCGAATTATACTGTAACTAATACGGAAAGGTTAACGACAGAATCAACCTATCTTCTTATGGCTCTGGGGGAATGATTACGGACTTGCTAATCACATACTCTGTACATCATTCCGTTATGCAAAGATTAAATATAATTCTTTGAGAATTAATTTAATAGTTGCATATGGCCAGAAGTAATAGGAACCTAATGGATCACACATAAGACTTGGAACCAAAAAGGGAGATGGATGTTAATTAATTGATGGAAGCCCAATTGAGCCCAGTAAGGCCCATGGACCATAGGGGGTTCGAATTATGTATGGTTAATACATAATTAATTAGTTTGATTTTATTAATCCTAATTAGATTAGGATTATGAATTAAATTAATTAAAGGATAAATAAGTTAGGAGTTTTAATTAGATTATAAATACTCCTATTATTATCCAATAAGGTTATTATTATTATCCTTAATATATTAGATTTATAATGAGATAATAATTAGGAATTCTATTCCGAAATGAATTCCTATTCAGTAACCTAATTCTATCTAACTAGGGATTAGATAGAAGAGATTATATATACCCCCTATAGAGGAATTTCGGCCAAGACACTAAGCCAGCCCTAGAGTGATTTTCGAAATTCCTAGTGAAGAGAGAGAGAGAATTTCGACTCCCCCAGTTCGAGGATGAGATTTTCTACGGCTTCCTTCGATCAATTGATTTCATCTATTTCTCTTTTCTTTGATCTTGTGTTGATTAATTAGAGGCAATCTATTTTGGTTGCTATTCAAACGGTTGATTCTAACTTAATCTTATTGTGTTCTATCTTGTGATTGGGAACTCGGAGAAGAGTTGTGGGCACTTCATTAACAACGGTAGATTGATCATCGAAAGGTAATTCTTCTTATCCCTCTTTATGTGAAATAACGATTAACGGATCCTAGGGTTAAATGGAAATAGGTTAAAATTTTTATATTTCCGCTGCTATACCTTAGCCTAATTTCCAACACCCCCCTTGGAACTAAACTTGTCACGTTATACGGGACCAGCATTGACTACGGTGAGACCTTCGCCCCAGTGGCAAGGCTAGAGGCTATAAGATTTTTATGTGCATATGCTAGTTACATGAACTTTAAGTTATTTCAAATGGATGTTAAGAGTGCATTCCTTAATGGAGTTATAAACGAGGAAGTCTATGTTAATCAGCCCCCAGGGTTTGAGAATCCCAAGTTCCCAAACCATGTTTATAAGCTCAAAAAGGCTCTGTATGGCCTCAAACAAGCACCACGTGCTTGGTATGAGAGGCTGACCAGTTTCCTGCTGACTAGAAATTATGTCAGAGGTAAAGCTGATACAACCTTATTCATTAAGAGGAAGGGTAAAGATACCCTACTGGCTCAGATATATGTTGATGACATTATTTTTTGTGCAACTAACGAGTCAATGTGCAAGGAATTTAGTAAGTGATCAAAGAAAGGGGTAAAAGGCTCAAAGGGGCTTATCTAGTGGAATTGTTAAGGGATTTTGGCTAAACAAAGAAATAGGCTAAATTTCACAAAGGGCTATACCTAGGTTGCCTAATCATTTCAAGTTTAATAGAAACACAAAATTCAACCAGTATTGGATGCAATTCCTATGAGCACAAAGACAATAAATGTAATCCCACACCTAAGAGATCAATTGTTCCTAATCATGAGTCTAAAATATTGATCTTTATGGCTCTAACTCACAATTGAAGGGTTATTTGTATCAATCATAGCCTCAACTAACGTTCCGTTCCATGTCAATTTTAGGCAAATAATACTCTTTAGAGACTCAAACGTTGTTCAAGATTTTTCGCATGTATAAATTTCATTTAGAATGTGCTAAATTTTAAGCGCATTGTCAACTGTATTGTTGGGATAGCTAAATGTATCAAATTCAATTGCCTATGATTCTTTTTATTCCTAGAAAAATAAAAAGCAAACAAAAACAAAAAGCATGAAATCCTAAAATTAAAACAAAGACATGCAACTAATATAGAAAAACAAAAAGAAATTAAAAACATGCAAATGGCAGAATCAAAAATCATCATATCCTAGTATCTGATCCTCACACTTACAACATGCATTTACTTCCATCATTATATAAAAGTAAATCATAAAGTGCAGAAAAGAAATAGGATAGAAAAACTCCCTCAGGGGTGGCTTGTCAATCCAACCCCGACTTTCCGATGCTAAATTTTCAATTCCAAGCTGCAGTCCTGAAAATTAATCCGGCGTCGGTGAGTATTCCGATTAGACGGTTCTGCCAATAGAAAAAAAACAAACATAAGAATTGAGAAAGCAAGAGAAAACGTTTAATTTAATTTTCATTTTTTTTTAAATAAATTTTTTTGTGCCCGTCTCGGCGAGATGAACAGTGACTCGCCGAGACGAGACGGAAATTTTTTTTTTTTTCGGAAAAATTTTTCGGGAATTTTTTTTTTTTTATGTGTCTCGTCGAGACAGCCAGGTGTCTCGACGAGACGACACGAAAAACCCAAAAAAAATATATATATTTTTTAAAATTTTTATATACAAATCTAAACAATTGTTTCAACCTATTCAATTTACACAGATTATAAACGAAATAGTCCCCGGCAACACTTGATGGTGTTGTTGTCGGGTATTTCGAAATATAATCTAATTATAAATAAAATAGTTCCAAGCAAATTTAATCTAATTATAATCAAAATAGTCCCCGGCAACGGCGCCAAAAACTTGATGCTCGTAAAATATATAGCATTTAATAGGACAAGTGTATCCTATCGCAACAAGTAATATTGTGCTAAGCACGAGATCCAACCACAAAGACTATTTGTTATAACTAGCAAATCTACCTAGAATGATCTAATTGTTTAGAGGGTTGGATAAAGATTTGGGTTTTTGATAACTAATTAACTAATTGAAAGCAATAAAGATAACAAGATAGAGTGAACAATTGACAGGGTAGAAGGTGAATTAATGGATGGCACAACCTAGGCTGAGGAATCCTTTGATTGAATCCTATGTATGGGTTTAGGGAGTTGAGATTTATGTTTTACCAATGATTGAAGGTAATTGTCCTAAGTGAAAGACTAATTTGATCAGGATTGTCCTTCCTATTCACATGCATTCGGTGACGGCTTGATTAGGCATATACCCTAGGTCATGCAAAGCATTAGGTTTATTGACAACTAAGGCTAAAGCCGTAGCCCAGCCACAAAGCCTCATTCCTAGTGGTCTCTAGCGAAGTCATATTTACACAAGTTCGGTATAGACGATTCTGTGGTCAGGTTCTCATCTATCTATAATCCTATTTAATGTCAGGGTCACAGGCATTAAGCATATTATATACATAAACAGGCTAGTTGATCATTATCAATGTTCATTCTAGCATAAATCTTGTTCCTAACAATTTCTAGGCATTAAGCATGTATAAACTGATCAATCAAAGGTCCTAGATCCCTAATCATACATATTCATACAATCAATTTCATCCTCATCCCAAATTGGATGAAGATCAGTTCATAGACAAACCAATCATAGCAATAGGAAAATAGGAATAATGGAAAAACCTTCAATTGAATATAAAAGGAAAAGATAAGAGGGAGAGATAGAAATCCAAAACCCGCTTGTCGATTCTGATTACAAAAATAGAAGATCTGGAGCTTCTCCCATCAATTGTTCTTGAAAGAAATAAAAACTAAAAATAAACCTAATCTAGAAAGCAGGAAAAGCTGAAATAAAAGCTAAAAATCTACATTGGAGGAGAGAAAGCCCTAGCGGCTCTCTGATTTATTAAGTGGCTAATCCCCCCTGAAAGATTAGGATTAGCTCCCTATTTATAGAGTTAGGAAGGAAACCCCTAATGCCTCAGGGGTAAAAATGGCATTTACAAAGTGTTTAATGGGCTTTTGGGCTTAATATTCGCGGATTTCAGCAAAGGGGAAGGCGCAGGCGCGCCTTCCCCCGCCTCGTCTCGTCGAGACAAGGCCTGTCTCGACGAGACATCTTGTGTCTCACCGAGACAGGTCCCATTTGGGGGATTAAACTCCGGTTTTTATCCTTTTGAGTCCCTGGGCTTCCGAAAGATGCTCTAATGGTCCCTGATGAATCCCAAAAGTGCTCCGATGGTCCCTGAAAAGTCCGGTAATTCCCCAATGGGCTTTGGTCTGGTTCGAAAATGCACGAAAAGTCCCTGATGATCCCTGAAAACACCGAAAATGCCAAAAATAAAGGAAATTGCTAATTTAAACTAAAAGATAATAAAACACTACTGAAATTAAAAGGAAATAAAGCAAAAGGAAGCTAAAAGGGGCCTAAAAACCCTATACAAATGGGAGCTATCAGTAAGCAGATGTAAACTGAGTTTGAAATGTCAATGATGGGAGAACTCAACTTCTTCCTTGGACTTCAAATCAAACAAGGGAAAAATGGCATCTTCATCAGTCAAACTAAGTATGCTAAGGAGATATTGAAGAAGTATGAACTTGAGAACTGTAAGTCAATATCTACCCCAATGGGCACAGACACTGTCCTCTGCGCTGACGAAAATAGTAAGTCAGTAGACAGCAAATTGTACCGAGGTATGATTGGCTCTTTACTCTACTTAACTGCTAGTAGGCTAGACATTCAGTTCTCAGTATGTTATTGTGCTAGATATCAATCTAACCCTAAGGAATCTCATTACATAGCTGTAAAAGAATCCTTAGATATTTGCAAGGCTCCGCGAATGCAAGTTTATGGTATCCCAATACTTATGATTTCACACTCATTGGATACATTGACGCTGACTACGGACGAGACAAACTTGAACGAAAAAGCACATTAGGGGGATGTCATTTCATTGGAAGCTGTCTTGTCTCTTGGTTTAGTAAGAAGCAGTCGTCAGTAGTCCTGTCAACCACTGAAGCTGAGTACATTGCTGCTGGAAGCTGTGTTGCTCAAGTCCTCTGGATTAAGCAACAACTAGAAGATTATGGTGTTCAGACTAAAACAATTGAAGTCAAATGTGACAACAAGAGTGCCATTGACCTATCAAAGAACCCAATCCAGCACAGCAGGATGAAGCATGTCAGCATAAGACATCACTTCATCAGAGATCATGTACTCAAAGGAGAGATCAAGCTGACCTACGTCCCAACGGATGAGCAGCTTACTGATATCTTCACAAAGCGACTGGAACGTGAACAATTCAACATACTTAGAGAAGTCATTGGTATGTTTAATCCTCTTCAATAAATTCTAAGTATAACATGTGCTGAGTGATTAATGTATGCTGAGTTGTTTGCTATGCTGAGTTGATACATATCTGCCGAGTTAATACATATGCTGAGTACTTGGCAAATGCTGAGTTACTCCACATGATAATAATCTCCTTGCACTTATCTTAGAATATCAGACGTTTATTATTCTTGATACTGGGAAAAGATATTTGCCCATTTAATGCTAGCACGCGTATTAAATAGCCACCTAGGATGACGTAAGCGCAATAATTAGAAAATATATACGCCGAATGTGTCATAAATGCCAGAATCATTGTCGGTTGATTATCTCAAGGTCAAACTGCCACCTCAACGCTTCAGATCAACTCGACACCTTTATAAATAGTGGATGAATTCCCACTTCTACCTTTTTATGCTTAGAAATTTCTGGTGTTCAAATCTTCTTCTCTAAAATTCCCAAACCTCTCAAAAATCTCTAAAAATCATGTCGGATTCTCAGAATATCTCCGGAGGCGGTTACGATAACAACCGCTCCGATGAAAATCCATCGTACCAAACTAAGTCTCAGAAAGAAGGTCAACATGACCATTCCAAGGTCACCACACCAAGTAAGACTCCCCATGCTGACCAAGCTACATCTTCAAAGAAACAGAAGGACAAGGGGAAGAAACCAAAGGAGAGAACCTACTGGTTCTCGAAGGGGATATAAGGTTGACCACTCCCGCTGGTTCTCGAAGGGATTTGTTGAGGCTGAGCAACCCTTCTGTGAGTGGATCTCAAAGAACGGCTGGACTGAGCTGTTCTTGATTTGAGAAGCTACCTATCCAGAGCTGGTGAAGGAATTCTACGCCAATTTGCAAGCTGCTGATGATGACCGAGATTATATGGTCACCAAGGTTCAAGGAAAGGACATCTTTATCAACCCTCCTTACCTCGCCAAACTGCTCAAGTTGAAAACCGAAGGAGCTAAACTCAGAAAATCAGGTGACCACGATAAAATTGACTATCCCACTGAGTTCTGCAAACCCGCCGGTCATGTAGGGGAAATCTCAAGTACTTCCATGGGTCAGAATCAAAAGATGGCCCATTATATCCTGACAAACTTTCTTTTCCCCAAAATCAATTGCACCTCTTCAGCCACAAATTTCGAACAATGCTTTATCTGGCATATGCTGACCTACCAGCCGATCAACATGCCAGTTTTCTAATCGGTGGATTTCAACGAAGAACTGGAACCCTTAGGTTTGGCTCACTTATCACCAGAATCCTCAAAGACTACTAAGTGAGCTTGGTAGAGGAAATTGAAGTCTGGGGAACTGAGATTACTGCTGCTGTATTATTCGGCTTGGTCTATGACCAACCTATTGTACCTAAGAAAGGTAAAGGGAACGCAGATAAGGAATCTCAGGGCATGTTGACCAGAGAAGGCAAGAAAGTAAAGCAAGCTCACGCTGACAGAAAGAGGAAAGTTGTGCAAACCTCTTCCAAAGATGTCAATGTTGCCCCCAAGAAGCTGCGAATCATGTCAAGCCATAAGAAAGTGAATGCTGAGCAAGGTCAGGAGGAACCTAAGTCAGCAGAAAAACTCAAAAGGCCTGCTGAGCCTAAGGAAGAAAGTTCGGGGACTCTTGAGCAACCCCTGATGAAGAAGAAAAAGAAGTCTACTGAGCCCAAGCTAATTGATGCACTTCCTACTGATTTTATCATATCTGACCACTCACATTTTATGAGGAGTCAAGGTATTGATCTCGAGAAACCACCCACTGACCAAGATGAAGAAGAGTTGGGTAATCTCGGAGGTCAGTTTGAAGCTGAGGAGACAACCGATGCTGAGCAACATGAGACAGTTCACGCTGATCAAGTCGGGGATACTGATCAGGCTAGGGAAGCTGAGCATGTAGAAGAAGCTGAGCAGCTTGAAAATGTTGAGGCAGATGATGCTGATCATTCCACTCCTCAAAAGAGCCGCAAAAGAAGAAGACTCAAGAAAAAGGCTCATAAAACTCAAGCTATCGACCTTCTGAATGATTCTCCTTTAAAGGATCCTATTACTGACCTCACTGATCTACAGTTCAAGTTCTTTTCAAAGGACACTGAGTCTTCTCCAATGCAATGAAAGAAAAAGCAAGCCTCTGTTTCTCAACCTAAGGAACATGCCGACTCAACTGCTACTCATGGTCAAGTACATACCGAGCAAGTGCTCGAAGTTCCTGTTGCTAAGCTTCCTGAGATAGCAAAGGAAAAACCAGCTCAGGTCAGTTCTGGACCTCCTCCTCACACCAGTCAGCTTCAGCCTGACTCTAAGCAAGTAGATAACTCTGCCGATCAACCTCTTCCAAATCCTCAAGCGCGGAATATCAACCAGTCAGTTCTTGCTGGTAATCTGAACTCAAATCCGGCCGCTGATCATGCTGGCACTTCCAATAATGAGTGGAACCAAAAGCCTCCACCATCCGGTGCTAACCGTATTCCGGCATCTGGACCAAACATTGATGAATCCTACTCTTACTTGCATGCCACTGAGTCTGGACAAAAAATCATCGACTCAGCTCAAGCCTTACTCAAAGACCTTCATCAATCCAATGTCGAAGCCGCTGGGTCTGTTTCTGTTGAGCAAACTCAACTTTCCTCTGTCACTCAGCTTCTCACAGAGATCAAAGGTCTTAAAGATCTTCTGAGTGTCATGACATCTCTCCAGTCTCAACAGCCTAAGCAGGAATCAATAACAAAGCTGGTTGAACTCCAGCTGACTATGGTAAATCACATGAACTCTCTCTAGGGTCAACTTCAAAACCTGTCAACTGCGAACTCAATGTATGCAACCTCTACTGAGGTTCATCAACTCTTTACCCAGCTTCATTCTGAGCAAGCCAGAACCAACACACAACTCTCTTCCTCCTCTCAATGCTCCATTGAGCAAATTAGCGAGGTTGTTCGTCTACTCAACTTGAGTAAGGAAGAGATGGAAACTGATCAACTCAAGACAAATGAGCTTCTCCAATACTCCCAATCCATCTTCAAACATGTGCGTCACACGAATGCTCAACGTTAGTTTTATGATTCGGCTCTGCTTAAGATGTTTCATCAAGCTTACGCCATGCTGACTAATACTATCACCTGGGTTGGGAAGTCTCAAGAATATATTTTAAGTCTGTTGAGTGCCTCGATCAGGGTTCCCAGTTCTGTCTTGGATGATGGTGTTTGATAGGGGCGTTTTGTCCCTATCTTTTAGCGTGGTTTACGGTTTATTTTTGAGCTAAATAAATAAGTTTAATTACAAAAATAGAGTGTTTTGATAAAATAATGAAATAAAAATAAAATCTGAGCTTTCAGATAATTTCCGCTGTTTTTAGTTGAATTTAGAGAATAAAACGTCAAGCTAACTCGGCTCGTGAGAAGTGTATTTTTCAGGTAGAAAGATACAATACACGCAGGGCGTATTCCCCTCCACGCGGGACGTGGAGACATTGAGTCAGAAATGATTGCCCAATCCTGAAACACCACATGGAATCTACTCAGCATACGCGGGGCGTACTACCTAACACGCGGGGCGTATGACACATGTCAGAAATAATTAGCCTAATCCTAAAAGTCAGACTGCATGGTCTCCTGGAGTCAACTCTTGATACGCGGGGCGTATCACCTAACAAGCGGGGCGTGTATAGCAGTTCTTTAACGTCTAAAAACCAGGAGCTCAGACACGCGGGACGTCTTCCAGGGTACGCATGGCGTAAAAGGTGTGATTTAAGCAACTCAAAGGCAGAAGCTCAAACACGTAGGACGTATGGTATCATACGCGGGGCGTGTTCGAGTCAACAAGATCTGGATCTGGTCCACCTGCAAGAGATTTCTGACGGAATGGGCAAACACGCAGGACGTCTCCCACCATACGCAGGGCGTGTCCTGTGAATTCTGCAGAAAATAATGTATCTCTATGATTGTATTTTGTGAAATTACCACTCCACCCTTAGCTTGATGTATAAATAAGAGTGATTAGCACTCATTTCAGCATCTAGACTTGGCTATAGAGTTTAGACATTCAGATTTTGTGTAATCTTACTCTACCACCTTGAGAGCTTATCCGTTGATTCCGGCATTCCGTCAAAGTTCCGTCCAACCTCCGTTCATCAAGCTCGAGAGTTCCACCTCCAAGACCTACGAGACGGCCTAGAGTCCGGTTAGCTAGTTCCGAGGGCGGACTCCTCCCTTTCCACTTGCTAATTAACTTGCACTCTTCCTATGTACTAGTGTTAGACGAGGTGCCGCGGCCTAATCTCCCGGGCGGACCGGGGGGTGGACACCTCATGGCGACGTAAGCGGTGATTGGCGCCGAAAGCAACCAATCGTGGAATCAAGCTGCTCGACAGGACCGGAGCTCGGAGTATGGAAGAGTCGCCACCCACGAATGGGAAAATGAACACCGATCCCTTGCGGGAGACCGGTGAGGGTTCGGAAAACTTAGGTATGAGTCGAGAAGGCTAGCTCCTTTCCAGAGAAAGGCTACAAGGCACCCCGACATCGCCCGGTTATGAACCACCGGCCTCCTACTCAGCGTGTTAGGCGATAACGGACTAATCGCATATTTCTTTAAGTTTAAAATTCATTTGAAACCTTTTCTTTCTCGTTTTGAAAACTGTTTTGAGCATATATTATTGAAAGCCATTTTAGTAAAGAATCACCCATTTACATCAGTTCAAAATACATAGGAGAGAGAGGGGGGAGAAGAATTGATTTGTTTACAATGTGATTTATGCTTCGTATTGCACACTAACTCTAAACTAAACTCACTTCCCAAAAACGAGTTTATTTACATGGTTCGTACCTTAATCGCCGTTGGAACGATTTAGGTACGTTTCAAAACCCCGTTAATGACGTTCACTCGAATCGCCGTTGGAACGACTCGAGCGTTTGAAATGTTGAGATGAAAGCTTTTAACAAGAAAACGTGATTAAACATACAAGTCCATTTATTTTGTACAAAACCATTTAAGAAAACGATTCAAAACTTTATTATTTACAATAAAAACGATTTTAATTACAAGGTTCGCCTAATCCGTCGTTGGAGCGGATTAAGGTTTCAACACGTGATATTTTGGAAATAGTTTAAAAAGGTCAAGAAAACGTTATTTACACTTTAAGAATATCTAGAAAATTTAAGTTTAAATAAACAAATTAAAGTCTCTTTTTGTGATTTTATTTTCCCTTTTTCACTCAATCAACTCTTTATTCGCACATAATTACACCAATGAACCAATTAAACCAAAATTCACCAAGTAAAACTCATTTGGAATATATACATGTATACCAAAAATAAAATAGAAATACATATATATATATATGATTTTATCTAAAAATAAGGATATATTTATATATAAAAATAAGTGAGAAATACTATATGATATAATAAAGAAAATGAAAAAGAATACAAAATATAATACATTTTCATCCTAACTAAAACTATGTAAAAGTAATGGAAGACCATAAATGCAAAAAATTGATATAATAAGTATATAGAAAACCCCTCCCCAAACAATAGCTAAACCCCACATTTTGATAACCCAAAAAAATATATATATATATATATGTACAAATAGTGAATCAAAACAAATTAAATTTCAAATATGGAGTAAATAACTACATAATTGATAATTAATAGTTATATGACCCCAAAAATAATTTTTATAATCATATTATATAATTACATACTTATATATATAAGAATCAAATACCAAAAGGTGGAGAAAATGGGCTAAAAAGATGAATTTTCGTTTTCCAGCAGATTACCGACGGAAAATCCGTCGTCAATCTGCTATTAGTGACAGAAAAGGGAGAATTACAGCAGCAGTCCAAAACTTTCCAGATTCGTTCAAAAGCTTTAAATTAAGTCTAATTCGATCGTTTTGGATCTCCGAACTACCAAAAATGGATCATAGTCTATAACGGAATTTCCTAAAACGACGTTTTTATTTTCAAACGTTATTCGGAAATATCTTTTAAAACTTATAATTACAACGTTTTTTAATACCCGAACTACCTTTTAATCGGATCACGGTTCATATTGGGATATCAAAACGAGGTTTTTTATTTTAAAACAAAATCGAATTTTTATCTAACACGGGATAAAAATAAATAAATACGGGAAATTAAATAAAACGTGATAAATAAATAAATAACTAACTAAATAAAACTATAACATAAAAATAAATAAATAAAAGAAATAAATGAAATAAAATAAAACGAGTCTAGTCCTCGGATAATACCTCAAGTTCGGTATCTGACAGTCGAAGTTGGTTGATTCCACAAATCGTGATTTTTCGGGTTTTTTTGTGTTTTTCGTCTTTTTTAGTAAAAATTTAACTTTTGGGAAATTCGGACTTTTTGAGAAAAAAAATATTTTTCTAAAAAAAAATCACTTTCTCTCTCTAAAAATGTCTAGAGTGAGAAAGTCTCCAAAAATCCCTCATTCTTAAATGTATGGGGATCCGTGCCTTATATAGGCAAAGCATCCCCGGAAACTTTGGGCGACGCCCGAAGAAAATTGGCCGTCGCCCAAAGCCGGTTGGGCGAACGCCCAACTTATGTTGGGCGAACGCCCAACTTTCGTTGGGCGAACGCCAAACATGGTTGGGCGAACGCCCAACTATCGTTGGGCGCGCGCCCAACTGACGTTGGGCGTTCGCCCAATGACCGTTGGGCGTCCGCCCAACGTCACTGGGCGGTCGCCCAGCGGCTGCCGGGCGCGCTCGCCCAGCGGCCATCGGGCGTGCGCCTCGCGCTGTCGGGCGCGCGTGCCCCACGGTCGTCGAGCCCACGCTCCGCACTGCCGGGCCTGTGCACCCGACGGACGTCGAGCGTGCGCCCCGCGCTACCGAGCGTGCGTCCAACTGTCGTCGGACACGCGTCGGCTGCCGCTAGGCGCTCGCACCACGTCACCGAGCACTCGCGAGCCGTCCACTTGACGACCGCGACTCACATTAACTTTTCTTTTCTTATTATATATTTTTGTTTTAAAACTTCCGGAATCAACCGCTTTGACCGTCTTGTTTACAGGTTTTCGTCACAGGTCCTCCGACTCGGTGTCTACAGTTGCCCCTAGTTTCCTATTTTGACAGTGATGTGTGTGTTTTGAAAACGTCTTTTTGCTAACACAACACATGCAATGTAAAACATATAAAAGTAAGAGACACGTAAAGAGTAGGAGGAAGAATACCTGACCTTTGCGCTGCGCGTTCCGGCGTCGTCCTCGATTCTTTCCGTCCTTGCCTTTGAATCGGCTGCCGGCGAATGTTCTTCTTACGGACCCTAGCCTAAGTCGACTGCGGGTAAAAATGGCTCAAAAGCAACCTTGGTGCACGACCGCGAGTAAAATGGCTCAAAAGCGACCCCGGCTTACGACCGGGGGGAAATGGCTCAAAAGCAACCCTGGTCTACGACCGTGGGTAAAATGGCTCAAAAGCGACCTCGGTTCAGGACCGCGAGTAAAATGGCTCAAAAGCGACCCCGGTTCACGACCGGGGTAAAAGGGCTCAAAAGCAACCTTGGTCCACGACCGCGGGTAAAAATGGCTCACAAGTAACCCTGGTCCACGACCGCGGGTAAAATGGCTCAAAAGCGACCCCGGTCTACGACCGTGGGTAAAATGGCTCAAAAGCGACCCTAGTCTACGACTGTGGGTAAAATGGCTCAAAAGCAACCCTGGTCCACGACCGCGGGCAAAACGGCTCAAAAGCAAAGGTTCTTTCTAACAATTCTGAATTCTTTTAAAACACCATTGTCTGTATTTTCTCACTGGAGCTAGTGTCTTGGAGGTTTGAATGGTTCGATGGGAACATCTTTTTAGTACGGAATGATTCAAGCTAATAATTATTTTTCTGTTGACTGTCGTCTGTATTTTGACTGGTGCCGCTGTTCTGTAAAAATTGGCTATCATCTAGAGTTCTATCTCGACATTATTGGTCATTGTCTGGCAGAAGCGCAGGCTGAAACGGACTGCAAATCGGAGGTCTGTGCACCTGGTAAATAATTATTTACTTTTTACCTTTATGTCACATCGTACCTTCTTCACTATTTACGGGAATGTCATTCCCTTTCCTTATATAAGGTGGTGGGGTTTCATTCCAACCCCACACCTTCTCTCTTTTCTCTCTCTCTCTAACTTCTGATTTGGATTATTCTCGGGATGGATTTGGATCAACATGATGGCACGAAGGGCATGGAGGAGGGTTTCGTGAACCTTACTACAGTGGACCCTTTTCAGGACCCCACATCTCATCTGAGCCGGACCCGCTGTAACCAGGTAAGTACTTTCTTACTTCCTCGTCTTTTAACTAAATTTCTAGGCTTTAGTATCCCTACTTTGAACATGATTTGCATGCTAATCCCTAGGTTGCCTTAGAAGATCTTAGTTAGAAAACATGAATTTCTTTGCTTACAAGTAACACTTTATTTGTCTTTTTGGAAGAATGCGAATTATATGCATGTGAATAGTAAACATACGAGCAATGCATGCCAACAGTAAAAAATATGAATAGTGAAAACGTGAATAGTGCACGTGAATAGTAAAAACGTGAAGAGTGCACGTGAATAGCAAAAACGTGGATAGCGCACGTGAATAGTAAAAACGTGAATAGTGCACGTGAATAGTAAAAACATGAATAATAAAAACGTGAATAGTAAAAACGTGAATAGTGCACGTGAATAGTAAAAACATGAATAATGCACGTGAATAGTAAAACTCGAATAATGCACGTGAATAGTGAAAACTTGACTAATTCACGTGAATAGTGAAAACTTGACTAATGCACGTGAATAGTAAAAACTTGAATAATTCTCTTTGCCAATGGGGATGAGAGTAGATCAAAGAATAATGAATTAACCAAATCCTATGCAAACAACCCTAAGGGAGAGATTTCACAAAATGACAGTCCAAATTGACAAGATGTCTCTAGGTTAGATTTGACCGTAAGAATAGCTAGATTAACGTGCTTTCATCAGATGCAAGCCTAGGAACAACATTTAAACTTACCTGTTCCGTTCTTTCCAGTTCATCGACATTTCCGGGACTACAGCAGATATTCATGTGTGGTATTCCATGCTAGGAGCTGCGGCGAGAGCCCGTGTGCGAGAGTTGGGCTTTGAGCCCTTTATTTTAGCACTGCCCCGCGCCAATGGGGTGTGCGACCGTTTCGGCCTACGGGTCTTATGCGAGAGATGGGTTGACTCGACCCACACCTTCCACCTCTCGTTCGGGGAGATGACGATCTCGCCCCGTGACTTCTCTTTATTGACCGGGCTGCGGGGGAGTGGTACTCCGGTTCCCTTCTCCTTTGATACGATTCGTCCATGGGTTGACCGTGCTAGGTTGGCTGCTTTGATCGGGCCGGGAGTTTACACGGGTGTCAAATCCACCCGGGCGAAGTTCATCACTACCTCGAGGCTTTTGAGTCGTAGGGACTTTTGTGGGACCGACGACACTGATCTGGCTGTCCGCAGCTTCCTGGTGTATGCTTTAGGCGAGACGATCTTCCGCACCAAGAGCGGGACGATACATGCGGGTCTCATTCAGGCCTTCAGTGATTTGGATGCGGTGGCGTCTTACGATTGGGCAGGAGCGGGTCTAGCTTACTTGTACAAGTTTTTGGATCTGACTTGCCGGAAGCGCAAGGACTTCGGCGGCTACACTTTTGCTCTTCTGGTACGTGGTTCATCCTTAACTTGCCCCTTTTATCTTCTTCGCGCCTTCTGTTCATAACCTTTGTTTTTACAAGCAGGTTTGGGCCTACGAGAGGCGGATTCTTCCCAGCGAGCGTCGACGCAGGCCACAGGTAGTGAAGCCCCCACTTATGGCTCGGTGGAGCGAGTTCGGTCTAGGTACCAGGGAGAGGCAGACGGTGGCGCAGCTCCTAGATTGGATTGATTCACGGACCTTGGGGCAGGTAAATATCTTCTAATCGCGCTAGATTTTTGTTTGATCAGACATGACTTTTTCTTTGTGCTTTCAGGTTAGATTCAGGTGGGACGACCTTGACTTCGGTCCCGATTACGCGTACGTCACCCTGATCCAGGAGCAGCAGAGCGTGCTTACAGGCCCTTGCGTGCGGGCATGGTACTTGGGCGACCGGGGCATCACCGGGGTTAGTGCCTCGCATTGGACACCAGGCGAGATCCCCGTCTCCATGTTTGCGGTGCGGACTATGTCCTTATCGGTCATTCGTCGGGATTTGACTCGCCGCTTTGCTGGTAGAGATGTATGGGTTCATGCCGGGGGCTGTGTTCCCTATTTATCGACATCATTGAGCGCGAGGGATGCCCCAGCGGTGGCAATGGAGGTGGACCCCGTGGCGGACGTGTTTTCGGGGGAGGCTGTCGCTACAGTCTTTGGTCAGGAGGCGGTTCCGGTGAGTGGTTCGGCCTATTTATTTTTATTTACGAGATGGTCAGGGGTGTTTATTGTGTCTCTACTTGCAGGAGGGTTCCTGGAGGAGTGCCCACACGTCAGACTTCTTCGATAGTGCCCGAGCTCAGACGTCTGCGAGCGAGCCGCCCTATTATGTCGGCGAGTCCTCCGGCGCCGCCCGACCGGAGAGGTCCCCTTTGGGCGTACCCATCCCTGACTTTGGGAGGGATTTCACGACAGTTTGCTATGACCAGTCCGGAGTGGCTTATGCCTATCGAGATGGCCCCTCCTGCCTTTACGTCGAGGATACCGTTTGATCCCTCAGACGCTCTCCAGACTTCGAGGGAGACGTGCACCGACTATGTGGGGCTATCTGGTTTCTTTAGAGATCGACTCAGCTTGCGTTGCTCCAGCCACCTGGTATGTATCTTTATTTTATTTTAGTGTAGTGGAATGTATGCACATGTGTATGTATGACTTCTATTCTAGTCTGTATTTCTTTTTTATATCTGTTTTTTCTTCTTTTTTTTTTACAGAGCGATCTCCGTGCACATGAGCTGAGATAGAGCGAAGCGCTGCGGGAGGCCGATGCCAGGGTTGGCCAGGTGTATCGGGAGAGGAACGACCATTGGTTCGGGGTGATGCGGGCGGAGACCACGGGACGCCTTGCTGTTGAGGAGAGGGTGCAGAAGGAGACCGCGGGTCACCTTGCTGCCGAGGAGAGACTTCGAGTCGCCGAGGAGACCCTATTCGCGGAGCGGGCGTCACATCTGAGGGACTTTGAGGCCCACTGGGATTTCCCTCCTTATTAGGCTTATCATGTATAGCTTCGTAGCTTTTATTAGAATTACCCCGATGTATAGCTTGTGTATAGGGAGTGGGGTAGATAGTACGTAGGCTTTTTATTGTGAAAAGAAAGGTAAGAAATGTATAACTCATGATTCATATTATCTTGCATTCAGTAAATTATAACGATCCCAATCATTCTCTTCAAATATACTCATGCCTTTATTTATTTACAAACAACAGAAATACTTAGCCTCTTATACACTATTTTTATAATTGCTCAAGATATAACTACCGTTACCAGGACCTGCCTTTTTTCGGTTTTCAGATCCGAGCGATTTTTCATCTCTCCTTTTTCTATCCCGGAATTTTCAAATGAGTGCCCTTTCGGGTTTTCACCCATTGGGATGTCCCTGATTGTTGCATAGGTCGCCCTTTGCGGGTTTTCAACCTATCGGGAATTTTTCTTTCTTTTTTTTTTACGAAAAGTATTTCTTAAGCCTATCCAGATTGGTAGGTTCGGAGAACTCCATGCCGTCCATAGTAGTTAACTTCACCGCTCCTTTGCTTAGTATCTTCTTCACGAAGAATGGCCCTTCCCAGTTTGGCCTAAACTTGCCCCTCGGGTCGGTGTGTGTCACACGGATCTGTTTTAGCACCATATCCCCTTCTTTGATAGGGCTGGCCTTGACCTTTTTGTTGAAGGCTCGGGCCATCCTTCGCTGATATAACTGCACATGGTAAAGGGCCTCCATCCTTTTCTCGTCCACCAATGCTAACTGTTCATACCGCTTCTTCACCCATTCCGTCTCGGGAATCTCTGCTTCTACTGCGATTCTCAACGATCGCTTTTCAATCTCAATCGGCAGGACCGCTTCTGCCCCATACACTAAGGAGAACGGTGTTGCCCCGGTTGACGTTCTAACTGTCGTGCGATAAGCCCATAAAGCGAGCGGGAGCTGTTCGTGCCAGTTCCGATGCGATTCTACTGTCTTTACGAGAATCCTTTTAAAGTTCTTATTAGCCGCTTCTACTGCGCCATTAGCCTGTGGACGATACGGAGAAGACCTATGATGTTCAATACCGTACTCTTGGAATAGACTTTTCACTTCTCCTTGAAACTGGACCCCATTATCCGTGATCATATGATGAGGCACTCCGAACCTGGTGATCAAGTGCTTTTCAATGAACTTCCTCATCTGTTTAGACCCCAACTTGCTAAATGATTCTGCCTCCACCCACTTGGTGAAATAATCGATAGCGACTGCAATGAATTTGTGCCCGTTCGAAGCATTAGGCCTCACCTCTCCGATAATATCAATGCCCCAAGCCGCAAACGGCCAAATGGGCGCTAATACGTGCAGTTCCATAGCTGGTAGATGATTATAATCTCCGTAGACTTGACAATCATGGCATTTCTTCGCATATTCGTTACAATCTCTTTCCATGGTGAGCCAATAGAAGCCTTGCCTTATGATTTTCTTTGCCAATACCGCCCCTCCCATATGGGCTCCACAAATTCCTGAGTGTACTAACTCCATTGCCTCGCGGGCTTCTCCCGCATCCAAGCACCTCAGTTGTAACCCATCGGTGTGCCTTTTGTAAAGCAAGTCATTGTGGATGACGAACTGCTGAGCTAACCTTCTAATCACAGCTTGATCCCTAAGTTCTGATTCTGCCGGGTATGTTCCACTCTTCATGAAGTTTACGATATCGAAATACCAAGGTTTTTCATCTGCCCCCAACAGCATTACATCTTCGTAGCATGGTTTGTGAGACCTTCTCAACACCAAAGGCTTCGAGGCAAGGTTCCGAGGATTATCCCATACTGATACCAAAGTGGCCAAAGCATCCGCTGCCTGGTTCTGTGCTCGAGGAATGTGATAAAAACGACATTCGCTGAATTTCTGCGCCAACCCTTCTAGCTGGTCTAGGTATGGACGTAACATTTCTTCCCTCACTTCCCAGTTTTCCTGTGCTTGTTCGATAATCAGTTTTGAGTCGCCCCAGATTTCAACGTATGATGCTCCCAGTCCTGCTAATGACTCCAACCCGTAGATGCACGCTTCATATTCGGCCATATTATTGGTGAGAGGGAAGGATAGCTTCTTTGCCATTGGGATCCTTTCTCCTTCTGGTGAGATAAGTAGCACCCCTACTCCGGCTCCATTCGAATTAACTGCTCCATCGAAGAACATTTTCCATGGTATGACTTCTATTGCGTTCAAGTGCTCATCGGGGAAATCATAGTTTATCTCCTCCTCTTCTGCGCTCAGAGGCTGATTGGCTAAAAATTCTGCCACGGCTCTCCCTTTAATAACTTTCTTCGTCATATACTCGATGTCGAACTCTGATAACAACAACAACAATCGGGCCAGCTTTCCAGTTAAGGATGGAGTTCGGTACAGATACTTCACAGGATCCATCCGAGAAATAATGATCACTTTGTAAGATTGAAAATAGTGTCGTAGTTTCTTTGTTAACCATACTACCGCCACACACGTCTTTTCAATCATGTTATATTTAAGCTCGTACTCCAGGAACTTCTTACTCAGATAATACACTGCGTGTTCCACACCAGTGTCCCCTTCTTGGGCCAGCATTGCCCCAATAGATCGCTCTTCGATTGCTACATAGAGGAGGAGCGGTTTTCCAAGTTTAGGCGGTCTTAGAACAGGCGGATTAGACAAGTATCCCGGATCTTCTCTAAGGCTTGCCGACACTTATCATTCCAAATCGTGGGTTGATCTTTCCGTAGCAACTTAAAAATCGGCTCGCAGATTGCAGTGAGTCTTGCTATGAACCGACTGATATACTGAACCTGCCCCAGAAACCCCCTCACTTCTTTCTCATTCTTTGGCGCCGGCATTTCTTGTATGGCCTTCACTTTGTCGGGATCTACCTCAATTCCCCTGTTTCTGATTATATAGCCTAAGATTTTTCCCGAAGAAGCACTTTTTCGGGTTTAACCTTAGTTTGAATTCTGCAATTCGGGCCAAAAACTTCTCGAGTGCAGCGAAATGCCCCTCTCTTGTCTCCGACTTGACCATCATGTCATCCACATAAACCTCTACCTCTTTGTGTATCATGTCATGGAATAGTGCCGTAGCCATTCGCTGGTAAGTTGCCCCGGCATTTTTCAAACCAAACGGCATCACCCTAGAGCAGTATGTTCCCCACTCAGTTGTGAACGAGGTTTTCGCTTTGTGCTTCTCAGCCATCTGAACTTGCATGTAGCCCATGAAACCCGTCCACATTCGTGTGTAAGACGCTCGATGTTGCACTGTCGATCAACACGTCAATATGAGGCAACGCGAATTCATCTTTGGGGCACGCCTTGTTAAGATCTCTATAATCAACGCACATTCTCACTTTGCCATCCTTCTTTGCGATGGGCACTACATTTGCGACCCAAGGGGGATAGTCGATTACTTCGATGAACCCTGCTTCTAACTACTTCTTCACTTCTTCTCTGATCTTATCTGCCGATTCCGGTCTCATGCGTCGGAGTTTCTGTTTCATGGGTATGTTGGAATACAGTGAGTTACGATTGATTGATCAATTCCTGGCATGTCTTCGTATGTCCAAGCAAACACTATTTTGTATTTTTTAATTATTCTCTCAAATTCTTTCCTCTCTTCAATAGTTAATTCTTGAGCAATTTGTATAAGTTTAGGATTTTCATCCGTACCAAGATTGAAAGTTGACATTTCTATTGTATTGATTTCAAATGTAGGCATGTTATATGAATGAGAATGCATGGAATGATCACGATCAACATCAAGCAAGTAAGCAAAATCAGAATTCATTTCATTGATAGTGTTGGCGAGTACATCATCGGATTCAAATAAGGCAGTAATACAATTTTCATCGTCAGGGTTCTCGGGTTTCTCATAGGCTTTAGAGGTACCGGGTTCATCCACCGCTCCCACAGTTGCTTCAATAGTGATCACCTGCTCCTCGGCATTCAAATCTAACATCATGATCTCCTCGACAAAGCAGCTTGCCTTTCCTTTGCCCCAGTCGGTAACATCATTGAAGATCTCAAAGCCCGGCAGAATCTTTCCTTCGGCGCTAACAGCCACTTCCGACTCATCATTAGACTCATCCCAGATGTTGATCGGAACCCTCTGATTGATACCTTCCTCGTCGGAGGAACTTCCCCAAATGTCCACGACCATCAAATCCATTATGTGAGGGACATTCGGATTTATGTAGGAAGGGTCCGACGATCCATACCGAGCCCAGCCTATTAGTTCTTCATAGTCTTTGAGGAACACTCCATTCATTCTTCTAGCCACGAGTGGAATAGCACCCTTCCGGATGCACATGAGTTGCTCCTGATCACTCAAGGTGACCCGACACAAGGCATACTTGAACCTCCATCTTCTAGCATAATCCACGAATGCTTCCTCGGGAAATTGCTTGATCCTTTCTAAATCTTCCAACGACCCAGTCCACGGGATGTACATCTCATATCTCTGCACGAAAGCCTCCATGAAGGACCCCCAGTCCCCTTTTGCCTTTGCCGAGAGCATTCGGTGCCACATCAAAGCTTCTCCTACGAGTGTCTTTGGAAAGTGCTGAACCAACTCACTTCGATAGAGTCCTGTGTCAAACATGTAGGCACGGAAACAGTTTATGTGGTCGATGGGGTTCTCACCTCCTTTGTACTTAGCCATGGTTAACACCGCCTCAGGTGTCTCCTCATCGGGTGACTCAGGCATTTCCTCTGGATGTCCCCATGCGGTGTATTTCTTGATGAACCTCTTAGTCATTTCTGCCCAATTCACTTTTACGTACATCGGAAGAGACATGTACCATACCAGTGACTCTCCTGCCAATGAGTTGCAAAACAAGCTCGTAATCTCCTCCTCTTTGAAACCTAGAGGACCCATAGCCGATAGATAAAAATGCAAGTGCTCCATGGGGTCCTTCCCTTCATTATACTTGCTGACAGTCGGAAACGGACGTTTGATAGGCCCAATTTGCATCGCGCTGTATTCCCCTGCCTGTGTTTTGTCTCTTCGATACTTCATCAAAAACAAGCTTGACATCAGTGACCAATCATGCTTAGTCGAGTCAGGTAGCGATTGAAACCACTTCAAAGGTTCGCCCACCAGCGAAAGATAGAACCATGGAGTGACTTTTTCCACTTTGCATGGCTCCCCAAACATAGCACACACGTATCCATACAAATGAGCTTCGGGGTCTTCTACCCCACTAAACAATTTCAACACAGGCATGATCCTCCGAGATGATACCTCCTCGGTTTCCTCTGTTTTAGTCCTATCATCCAACACTTCTTCCGTTGGCTCTTCCTCCAAAACAGACACGTATAAACCATTTCCCACATTCCTTTTCTCATCGGAGTCCAACAACTCCTCTTCGCTTGCCCTGAAGGATCCCATCACTAAACTCTCTTCGAGCCCCGGCCCGATCATGCTCACCTTATGATTAGGCAATGGATTACGCCTAGTGGAGGGGTTCGCCGACGAAGGATCAGCTATCTTCTTCTCCTCAATCAAATCCTGAATCTCGTGTTTCAGTCTCTCGCAGTTCTCAATAGTGTGCCCATAACTGCTGTGGAATTCGCAGTATCCCCTAGTTTGTATCTGCGGAGAAGGTGGAGCTTTGTTATAAGGAGTAAGAGCTTTCAGCAACCCCTTTTTCTGCAATCGTTCGAAAACTTTTGTGTAGGTCTGATCAAATTTGGCGAACTGCCTCTTTTCGATAGCATTAAGATCAAGCACTTTCACTGCTGCAGATTCTGCACTCGCGCTTGGCCCTCCGACACTATATCCAGACTTCGTCCACTTGGTATACGCCTTTTTCGGTTCTCCATCCCCCTCAACTATCAAGGTGCAGCTATACATTTGGTTGAAATCGGTAAAAGGCATGTACCGCAGCTCATTCTTAATATACGGGAATGTGTTACCGACTACCATTCGGATCTGATCCTGCTCAAGAGGCTTCTGTTTCATAACCGTGGCCTTGGCCCTCCATCTTCTTACAAAATCGGAAAAAGATTCCCCAGTCTGCTGCTTAGTGCTCTCAAGCTCCTTCAAAGTGACCACAAGCATAGTGTTGAAGCTATACTGAGCGATGAATGACTTCGCTAACTCTTTCCAATCCCTCTTCGTCACCATTGGCAATGCATGAAACCATGTGAGGGTAGCCCCCTCCAGATAAGTGTTAAACAGCCCCAGGACTTGATCCTTAGTCAGGATCGTGTGTTTCATCACAGCAACATACTGATTCATGTGGGCAGTGGGATCTCCAGTTCCATCGAACTTTTTCATGTCAGGGAGCCGGAATTTCAAAGGCAAAGCAGTTGCCGATAAACAATTCTTCAAGTTATAAAAGTCCTGACTCCCAGAACTTCCTCCACATAGATCCTGCACTTCCTGAGTGATGTGCTGCTTCCACTCCTCTTCCTTAGCCTTCTCTTTCTCAAGCTGTTTCTGGATATAATCCTGATAGTCATCCTCGTTACCAAAGCGGGGACCGGTGTTCACTTCATTCTCAGCGCGCTTACTGCCACTCTTGTTATCCTTCAATGCCAACTTCGCTAGCTGGGCCAAAATTGCGGCCAACTGATCATTGATATTGTTCACAGAGTTTTCCAATTCGGCCACTTTTTCGTCGGTCGTAGAGATACAGACTGAGGACTGAGTATACTCGGACGAAGATGATTTGGAAGCCACAACTGTCGATTCAGAATTGTCAATCTGTAGCTGATCAAACTGCCTGACCAACCGGTTACTCTCGCGAAACCACAACCGCTTAATGATGAAGTCTGCGCGAACGGTCATCCATTAGTATGTATGCATGATTTTATATGCATGATTCGTGGTGTGTGCGTTTATTTATTTACGGATATATAAGATAAGAAGAACAAACGTTAGTCTAATTTACATGTATCACAACATCTCTCTTCCACCCTTATTCCTCCACACACTCGATGGTCCAAGTCTCTTTCCTAGGATTTTGGTTTGGGGCTCACATTGCGGTCCAGGGGACGCATGACGCCGATGATTATTGCGGAAAAGTAAATCATCCATCAGACAACACAGTTCGTTTTAACGTATCAGCGTTCAGTGACTAAGATATCGACCAAGTTGGATTGTCTTTTCGGAATAACTCATCTTCTGTTATTTCGCGAGACGCATTCGTTCGGGTTTTGATTCCCTTTTGAGCGTATCTCGGATTTAGATGCGGTACGAGTTATTCTTCTGGTTCAATCGTTCGTTATTGACAATGACTCGTTCCCTCTTATTCGCGTGGGTTCGTGTCTCGATTTTTGGATTACGACGGGATCTTTTGGATCTATCGAGAGACGTAACCACGCGTTCATTCAGTGATGAAAGAACTTTTATTTTAAGGAATGGACTCATCGCGTAACGTGTTTGTTTTTAGCGTTAAGAATCCGTTTGCTCGTTTTGGCTACGTAAAAAGACGGCGAGTCTTATTTGAGCGCACGGTAATCTTTCGGCTAACAACAACTCTTTATTCCTTCCAATCTACGGGATATATCACCTTAGCGTGGTTATAGAAAATCAACGTTTCGTTGAATCGCATGCTTATTCGAAGCAGGGATATTACCGTTCTTTTTCATTTAGGCACGAGTTTAAGCAAACGTGCATATCGGGCCATATTTCTTGTAGTTTTGGTAACGGTCGAAATGATCGAGTAGTTAGTCAAACCCACAGTCTCGTCCATATGGCGCAATTATGTGGTTTAGCTTAATTCGGCTTTGTGATTTTAAACGGCATACATACCGGCTCGAGACACGTATTCAACGGTATTGGTTCATTTTCTTTAACTACCCTTGGGATGGGTATACATCGTAGATACAGAATGACTTTGGTCGTTTATTTCTGTTTTTCTTTTTCTTAGTCACTTTTGCGGACACGTCCATTTCTCTTAAGAACAACACAAGGCGTAACGTAAGAGCTCGTCTTTTATTCGGAAGGGACGGGCCACGTTTATGAACCTCTTTACGTTACAACGGGGTCGTTCGAAACAGAAATGTTCTTTGTTTTCGTTTTGTCATAATCTCGTTTTATCCCAACCTATTTAAAGAATGTGAATAACGGCTACCGTTAATATAGTCTTTTGAATCGAGATATAACTATCCTCAATACCAAACCGATTCATACTAATACGTGCTTACGTCATAACGCATTTCCTGAACAGGTGCCTTCTTCGGGACATGGAAAGGGACCAGGCGGGTCGCACAAGTTCATTCATACGAGATGACTAAGTCGTCTTTAGTTCGAATCGTTTCGATGTTTTGGGGTAGTTTGTATATCGGTTTAAGAGTATATATTAACGTATCGTTTCATTTTCTTTACATATTTTAGGATTAGACACGTATCATGGCAATTTGAAAACACGAACTGATTCATTTATCACATTAAAAATAGTAACGGGTAATCCTATGGCAACTTCTAAGGCTACTATATGCTGACAAGGCTGATCGCGGGACCTCACAGGACCGCACAAATTCGCCCCTAACGAATGGATAGGGACCCTTTGGCGCCTTATTGTAAGGGGGAACTTACACTAGCCTCTTTCGAGCGACGAATGGACTCTCGCTAGAGGTTTCGTGGAAATTACCCAAAAGGTTTGCAATAATGCTTATGAATGCATACGAAAAGAAATAATACCATCCGTCCCCGTTAAAGGCTTAATACACGCCTTCCGGAATCAAATTTCTCGCTTCCCCAGCGGAGTCGCCACTTGTTAGACGAGGTGCCGCGACCTAATCTCCCGGGCGGACCGGGGGGTGGACACCTCATGGCGACGTAAGCGGTGATGGGCGCCGAAAGCAACCAATCGTGGAATCAAGCTGCTCGGTAGGACCGGAGCTCGGAGTATGGAAGAGTCGCCACCCACGAATGGGAAAATGAACACCGATCCCTTGCGGGAGACCGGCGAGGGTTCGGGAAACTTAGGTACGAGCCGAGAAGGCTAGCTCCTTTCCGGAGAAAGGCTACTAGGCATCCCGACATCGCCCGGTTATGAACCACCGGCCTCCTACTCAGCGTGTTAGGCGATAACGGACTAATCGCATATTTCTTTAAGTTTAAAATTCATTTGAAACCTTTTCTTTCTCGTTTTGAAAACCGTTTTGAGCATATATTATTGAAAGCCATTTTGGTAAAGAATCACCCATTTACATCAGTTCAAAATACATAGGAGAGAGAGGGGGGAGAAGAATTGATTTGTTTACAATGTGATTTATGCTTCGTATTACACACTAACTCTAAACTAAACTCACTTCCCAAAAACGAGTTTATTTACATGGTTCATACCTTAATCGCCGTTGGAACGATTTAGGTACGTTTCAAAACCCCGTTAATGACGTTCACTCGAATCGCCGTTGGAACGACTCGAGCGTTTGAAATGTTGAGATAAAAGCTTTTAACAAGAAAACGTGATTAAACATACAAGTCCATTTATTTTGTACAAAACCATTTAAGAAAACGATTCAAAACTTTATTATTTACAATAAAAACGATTTTAACTACAAGGTTCGCCTAATCCGTCGTTGGAGCGGATTAAGGTTTCAACACGTGATATTTTGGAAATAGTTTAAAAAGGTCAAGAAAACGTTATTTACACTTTAAGAATATCTAGAAAACTTAAGTTTAAATAAACAAATTAAAGTCTCTTTTTGTGATTTTATTTTCCCTTTTTCACTCAATCAACTCTTTATTCGCATATGATTACACCAATGAACCAATTAAACCAAAATTCATCAAGTAAAACTCATTTGGAATATATACATGTATACCAAAAATAAAATAGAAATACATATATATATATATATGATTTTATCTAAAAATAAGGATATATTTATATATAAAAATAAGTGAGAAATACTATATGATATAATAAAGAAAATGAAAAAGAATACAAAATATAATACATTTTCATCCTAACTAAAACTATGTAAAAGTAATGGAAGACCATAAATGCAAAAAATTGATATAATAAGTATATAGAAAACCCCTCCCCAAATAAACCCCACATTTTGATAACCCAAAAATATATATATATATGTACAAATAGTGAATCAAAACAAATTAAATTTCAAATATGGAGTAAATAACTACATAATAGATAATTAATAGTTATATGACCCCAAAAATAATTTTTATAATCATATTATATAATTACATACTTATATATATAAGAATCAAATACCAAAAGGTGGAGAAAATGGGCTAAAAAGATGAATTTTCGTTTTCCAGCAGATTACCGACGGAAAATCCGTCGCCAATCTCTATTACTGACAGAAAAGGGAGAATTACAGCAGCAGTCCAAAACTTTCTAGATTCGTTCAAAAGCTTTAAATTAAGTCTAATTCGATCGTTTTGGATCTCCGAACTACCAAAAATGGATCATAGTCTATAACGGAATTTCCTAAAACGACGTTTTTATTTTCAAACGTTATTCGGAAATATCTTTTAAAACTTAAAATTACAACGTTTTTTAATATCGAACTACCTTTTAATCGGATCACGGTTCATATTGGGATATCAAAACGAGGTTTTTTATTTTAAAACAAAACCGACTTTTTATCTAACACGGGATAAAAATAAATAAATACGAGAAATTAAATAAAACGTGATAAATAAATAAATAACTAACTAAATAAAACTATAACATAAAAATAAATAAATAAAATAAATAAAAGAAATAAATGAAATAAAATAAAACGAGTCTAGTCCTCGGATAATACCTCAAGTTCGGTATCTGACAGTCGAAGTCGGTTGATTCCACAAATCGTGATTTTCCGGGTTTTTTGTGTTTTTCGTCTTTTTTAGTAAAAATTTAACTTTTGGGAAATTCGGACTTTTTGAGAAAAAAAATATTTTTCTAAAAAAAAATCACTTTCTCTCTCTAAAAATGTCTAGAGTGAGAAAGTCTCCAAAAATCCCTCCTTCTTAAATGCATGGGGATCCGTGCCTTATATAGGCAAAGGATCCCCGGAAACTTTGGGCGATGCCCGAAGAAAATTGGGCGTCGCCCAAAGCCGGTTGGGCGAACGCCCAACTTTCGTTGGGCGGACGCCCAACATGGTTGGGCGAACGCCCAACTATCGTTGGGCGTACGCCCAACTAGCGTTGGGCGTACGCCCAACTAGCGTTGGGCGCGCGCCCAACCAGCGTTGGGCGCGCGCGCCCAACTGACGTTGGGCGTTCGCCCAACGACCGTTGGGCGTCCGCCCAACGTCACTGGGCGCGCTCGCCCAGCGGCCATCGGGCGTGCGCCTCGCGCTGTCGGGCGCGCGCGCCCAACTGACATTGGGCGTTCGCCCAACGACCGTTGGGCGTCCGCCCAACGTCACTGGGCGCGCTCGCCCAGCGGCCATCGGGCGTGCGCCTCGCGCTGTCGGGCGCGCGCGCCCCACGGTCATCGAGCGCGCGCTCCGCGCTGCCGGGCCTGCGCGCCCAACGGACGTCGAGCGTGCGCCCCGCGCTGCCAGACGTGCGTCCAACTGTCGTCGGACACGCGTCGGCTGCCGCTAGGCGCTCGCACCACGTCACTGAGCACTCGCGAGCCGTCCACTTGACGACCGCGACTCACATTAACTTTTCTTTTCTTATTATATATTTTTGTTTTAAAACTTCCGGAATCAACCGCTTCGACCGTCTTGTTTACAGGTTTTCGTCACAGGTCCTCCGACTCGGTGTCTACAACTAGGCTTGGTTGTATCCCGTATTCACATTTTCCATATTTACAACATATGATTTACAATTTCCGTTTCTCTATACGTATTGACGTTTATTGCTTGCTTTGATATTCATAATTGATTATTGTGTAGGGGTATGCGATTCCCGACGCCATTCAGGCTATCTTTAGGGATTATATAGGTGTTGCCTTACCGGAAGTAACGCACCGGAAACCGTAGGAATTGACAAGCCACGGAACTTACGGGCCCTAGTTTCTAATTCCCAACATTAGACACGCCTTGAATAGGAATCACATAGTCTAAGTACCTCACGGGTCGCTCGAACTACACGTAGTCGTCTTTGCAAGAGTAAACCGTTAGTCGTATATATTCAGAGTCTTTGTTTGTCATAGTTATAACTTATTGTCACCATTGCACTTCGTAGAGTCTTTGTTGCATAAAATCTGTCTTACTAATAGTTTAGGAGTAGTTGGTAGTTGTCACCAAAACCCCCTAAAGTATTCACCGCTTAGATAACAAATAAAACCGAGTCGTTTAGTACTTACGAATATAAATCCCGTGGATTCGATACCCGGTCTAACCGGATTATTACTTGATACGACGGGGTACACTTGCCCCTACGTAGTAGTGTCTAGAAAGTTTGAGCGTTAATAAAGATCACATCCATAGCCGTAGCACATTCAACGTAATATTTATTTATCGTCGCTAAAGCTCTAAACACCTAGGCGCCGTACGCATCAAGTTTTTGGCGCCGTTGCCGGGGATTTATATTTTCCCGTAATATTAGACAAAAACGTTTTATTATTTGTCTAGGCATTATATTTGTATAAATTGTTTACAAATACTTGTTTATACATACTTGTCATTAATAACATTCTTTATTGTTTATAATTATTTATGCACACCCGATCACGAAGTGATTCTCTCGTTCCTATTGATCCCGAGATTGAACGTACTCTTTTCAGGATTCGGAGAGACAAAATGGCAAACCTCAACAATGAAGCCAACCAACCCGAGGGCAACCAAAGGCCGCCGGTGCCACCCGTGAATAACAACCGCAATGGTGGAGGCAATGATATGCGCTCGATGATGGAGATCCTTGCTCTGCACCAACCTCAAAACCGCAATGGAATCATTTCCCCCACCATTTCGGCTGACACATATGAAATAAAGACTAACATGATTCAATTAATCCAACAACTTGGTCAATTCGGAGGGGAACCCCATGAAAACTCTAACGAACACCTTGACAAATTTCTTATGTGTGCCGGCAAAACGGTGTTCCAGTTGAAGCCATCCGACTAAAATTATTTCCTTTTTCCTTGACAGGACAAGCTTTGGAATGGTTGCACTCATTGGAGGCGGGATCGATCACATCATGGGAAGAACTCGAGAAGGAGTTCCTTGCATATTACTTTCCGCCTTCCAAAACGGTTAAGTTGAGGAATGATATCACATCTTTTAGGCAACTTGAATACGAGGCCCTCCATTTAGCTTGGGCTAGGTTCCGAAAGTTGCTCCGAAACTTCCCCCATCCCGACATCCCCAAGCACGATTTGGTAAGTACCTTCTACCATGGTTTAACTCCTACTAATCGTGCGACCGTTGATTCTGCTGCAGGTGGGGATTTGTTTCGAAAATCGGCAAGCGAGGCATACGAGCTCATTCACGAGTTAGCTAGGAAAAGCGTCCAATGGCAAGAAGATCGGCTTGCCGGGCCCTCGCGGTATCAAACTTTTGCCGTAGAAGACGAGGCTTCTAAGGTCTCCATAAGCGAGATGAGCAAAAAGTTGGACGCCTTAATGGCACAATTAAGCCTCCAGAATTCAGCACAAGTCCTATCGTGCTCACATTGCGGTGGTGACCACCATGGTAAGGATTGTCAAGCCAGAAGCCCTTTCACCGGCGACGACGAGAATGTAATTTATGTAGGGGGACAACCGAGGTATAATTCTAATCACAACTCCTATCATAACTCGAACACCCATCGCCACCGTGATAATAATAATAACGGATGGAGGCCTTGACACCAACACCCGAGTTTGTCTTATGACAACAATCAAAAAGTGTTGAAGCCCCCATCCGGATTCCATAATGAGTTTAGGGAGCAAGGATTGGGCCAATTCCCCAATGCCCAAGGAGGACGAGATTCTCAAACCCCTAGCAATACGCAAGACTCTACGGTAATCAATCTTCTTAAGGAAATGTCCTCCCGTCTTGCTAACAATGAAGCTTTTTGCAGGGATTTAGGACAACAAGTAGCCCAATTGAGTCGCCAACAACAAGAGAGGCAACACGGTTTTCCCCCAACTACTACCGAGCAAAACCGGGAGACCGCACAAGTAATAACTCTCCGTAGTGGTAAGGATTTGGAACCACCGGTCCCAAAGGCGACTCCAACCGCTCCAAAGGTAAGTAACGAACCGGAAGTGGTAGGCAACCCCGGTTCGGATCCTAAACCAACGACTTCCTCAAACAAAAATGCGTGTGATCCAATTAAGGCTTACGTACCAAAGCTCCCTTTTCCACAATGACTCAAAAAGGAAAAATTGGATCATCAATATGACAAGTTTTTGGAGATCTTTAAGAAACTTCACATTAACATTCCATTTGCGGAGGCATTGGAACAAATGCCCACCTACGCGAAGTTTCTTAAGGAAATCCTCGCCAAAAAGAGGAAGTTAGAGTATAATGAAATGGTAGCGCTTACGGAGGAATGCTCCGCGATCATAACAAATAAACTCCTGCCTAAACTCAAAGATTTAGGAAGTTTTTCTATCCCATGCACCATTGGTAATGTTGAATTTAGATGAGCTTTGTGTGATTTAGGTGCTAGTATCAATCTAATGCCTTTGTCTGTTTTCAGGAAGCTCGGTTTGGGAGAGCCAAAGCCTACCAATATAACACTCCAATTGGCCGATAGATACATTGCCCGGCCAAAGGGAGTCGTGGAGGACGTCTTAGTGAAAGTGGATAAGTTCATCTTCCCCGCTGATTTTGTAGTGCTTGACATGGCGGAAGACGATTCGGTACCGATCCTCCTAGGGCGACCATTTCTTGCAACGGGTAGGACTCTCATTGATGTCCACGAAGGTAAATTAATCCTACGGTTGCAAGATGAAGAGGTAGAGTTCAACGTATACAACTCCATGAAATTCCCGTCTCACACCATGGAGGATTGCAATTTTTTAAATTCTATAGAATCTATTGACCTTTTTGTGAGAGATTGTTGTGATAGGTCTTCAACGGGAACCTCTTCGGAAATAGAAGGCAATGAGCATTTGGATGAGGAGCCATTAAACAAACCATTTGAATACTCCTCCGAGATTGAACAATGTCTGTTGGCAAGGAGCTGGTTCGAGGGTTTGGACCGAGATAGCAAAGCGAAACCAAAGTCGTCTCTCGAAGAGCCTCTGACTTTGGAACTTAAACCCTTGCCTCCTAATCTAAAATATGTGTTTTTGCAACCTCCTAATTTCTTACCTTTGACAGTAGAAATGGAGGAGGCGCTAATCGCGGTGTTACAAAAACACAAAGGCGCATTTGGATGGACTATTCACGACATCAAGGGAGTCAGCCCCACCATTTGCACACACCGCATCTTTATGGAAGATGAAGTTAAACCCTCCGTGCAGCCGCAACGTCGACTTAACCCGAACATGAAAGAGGTAGTAAAAGCCGAGGTGATCAAACTCCTCGACGCAGGTATAATTTTTCCTATTTCTGATAGCCCATGGGTTAGTCCGGTCCAATGTGTCCCCAAAAAAGGTGGCATGACGGTAACGGAAAATGATCAAGGGGATTTAATCCCCACGAGAAAAGTAACGGGATGGCGGGTATGCATAGATTATAGAAAACTTAACGAAGCCACTCGGAAGGATCATTTCCCCTTACCATTTATCGACCAAATGTTGGAAAGAATGGCGGGACATAAATTCTATTGCACCCTTGATGGCCTATCCGGCTACATGCAAATTCCCGTTGATCCCACGGATCAAGAAAAAACGACATTCACTTGTCCGTATGGAACTTTTCCATATAGGCGGATGCCATTCGGGCTTTGTAATGCTCCCGCCACCTTTCAAAGGTGCACGACGGCCATCTTCTCGGATATGATCGAAGACTTCATAGAAGTCTTCATGGACGACTTTTCCGTTTTTGGGTCGTCCTTCGAAACGTGTTTAAACAATCTTGACAAGGTCCTTCAACGATGTGAGGACACCAATCTCGCCCTTAGTTGGGAAAAGTGTCAATTTATGGTTCAAGATTGTATAGTGCTTGGACACAAGGTGTCCGGGGAGGGGATCACGGTCGACCCAGCCAAGATCGAGGTGATTGAGAAATTGCCTCCACCAATAAACGTAAAAGGGATCCGGAGTTTTTTGGGTCATGCGGGTTTCTATAGGAGATTTATTAAAGACGTCTCCAAAATAGCAACCCCCTTGACCCAACTCCTTCTAAAGGATGCGGAATTTAATTTCTCTTCCGAGTGTTTGGTTGCGTTCAATACGCTTAAAGAGAAACTAATAGCCGCACCCATCATGGTGAAACCCAATTGGGACCTCCCCTTCAAATTAATGTGCGATGCGAGTGATTTGGCGGTTGGTGCTTGTTTAGGCCAACGGGTGGATAAACTTTTCCGCCCGATTTTTTATGCGAGCAAAATGCTCAATGAGGCCCAACAAAACTACTCGATCACGGAAAAAGGGATGCTTGCTGTAGTTTTCGCTTTCGATAAATTTAGATCATACCTTGTGTTATCCAAAATTATCGTGTACACTGACCACGCAGCTCTCAAGTACTTAATGACTAAGCAGGACGCCAAACCACGATTGATACGGTGGATTTTACTCTTACAAGAGTTCGACATCGAAATTAGGGATAAAAAAGGAGTAGAGAATGTCGTAGCCGACCATCTTTCCCGGTTACAAAGCGAGCCAGCCACATCTCCGGAAGTTGCGAAGATCAAGGAGACCTTTCCGGACTAAACCCTCTATGCGGTAACACCTTTACCTTGGTACGCCGATATGGCAAACTTCAAAGCCGGTAATATTCTTCCCCCACACCTTACTTATGAACAGCGTAAGAAATTCTTTCACGACGCTAAGGACTATTTTTGGGAAGAACCTTACTTGTTTAAATCTTGTGCCGATAACATCATTCGTAGGTGAATACCAGAGGAAGAGGTAAATCACGTGTTGCATATGTGTCACACCCAAGAGCCGGGAGGCCACTTTGGTCCTAGTCGGACCATGGCAAAGGTTCTACAATGTGGTTTCTATTGGCCTACCTTGTCCAAGGATTCCCAAGCCTTCATTAAGTCATGTGACGCATGTCAGCGGAGCGGGAACATATCCCGTAAACATGAAATGCTCCAGCAAGGAATCCTAGTTTGTGAACTTTTTGATGTTTGGGGGATAGACTTTATGGGACCTTTCCCTAAGTCGCATAACAACTCCTACATCCTTGTGGCAGTTGACTATGTCTCCAAATGGGTGGAGGCCGTTGCCTTACCCTCCAACGATTCCAAGGTAGTAGGGAAATTTATAAAGAAAAACATTTTTACTCGGTTTGGAACCCCTCAAGCTATCACGGGGGTTCCCACTTTTGCAATCGCCAATTTAACCACCTCTTACAAAAATACGGGGTTGCACATCGAGTCTCCACACCCTACCATCCGCAAACTAGCGGGCAAGTCGAGGTTTCTAACCGCAACCTAAAGCGTATATTGGAAAAAACGGTTAATTCCTCTAGGAAGGATTGGAGCCTAAAGCTTGATGACGCTCTTTGGGCTTACCGCACGGTGTTTAAAACGCCTATCGGGATGTCTCCTTATCGTTTAGTTTTCGGGAAACCGTGTCATTTGCCGATGGAATTAGAACACAAGGCCTATTGGGCTCTGATGCTCGTAAAGTATATAGCATTTAATAGGACAAGTGTATCCTATCGCAACAAGTAATATTGTGCTAAGCACGAGATCGAACCACAAAGACTATTTGTTATAACTAGGAAATCTACCTAGAATGATCTAATTGTTTAGAGGGTTGGATAAAGATTTGGGTTTTTAATAACTAATTAAATGAATTGAAAGCAATAAAGATAACAAAATAAAGGGAACAATTGACATGGTAGAAGGTGAATTAATGGATGGCACAACCTAGGCTGAGGAATCCTTTGATTGAATCCTATGTATGGGTTTAGGGAGTTTAGATTTATGTTTTACCAATGATTGAAGGTAATTGTCCTAAGTGAAAGACTAATGTGATCAGTATTGTCCTTCCTATTCACATGCATTCGGGTGACAGCTTGATTAGGCATATACCCTAGGTCATGCAAAGCATTAGGTTTATTGACAACTAAGGCTAAAGCCGTAGCCCAGCCACAAAGCCTCATTCCTAGTGGTCTCTAGCGAAGTCAGGTCAATACAAATTCGGTATAGACGATTCCGTGGTCAGGTTCTCATCTATCTATAATCCTATTTAATGTCAGGGTCACAGGCATTAGGCACATTATATACATAAACAGGCTAGTTGATCATTATCAATGTTCATTCTAGCATAAATCCTGTTCCTAACAATTTCTAGGCATTAAGCATGTATAAACTGATCAATCAAAGGTCCTAGATCCCTAATCATACATATTCATATAATCAATTTCATCCCCATCCCAAATTGGATGGAGATCAGTTCATAGACAAACTAATCACAATAGGAGGAAATCAAGAATAACGGAAAACATCCACAATAAATTATAAAAGCAAAAGATAAAAGAGAGAGATAAAAATCTAAAACCCGCTTTGTCTGATTCGATTATAAAAATAGAAGATGAAGCGCTTCTCCCATCAATCGTTCTTGAAAGAAAAGACAAAACAGAAAATAAACCTAATCTAGAAAGCAGGAAATCTAATCTAAAAATATAAATCTACATTTTGGAGGAGAGAAAACCCTAGCGGCTCTCTAATTTATTAAATGGCTAATCCCCCCCCTTAAGGATTAGGTTTAGCTCCCTATTTATAGAGTTAGGGAGGAAACCCTAATGCCTCAAGGGTAACAAGGGCATTTACAAAGTGTTCAAATGGGCTTTTAGGCCCAAATCCGCGCATTCCAGCAAGGGGGAAGGCGCTGGTGCGCCTTGCCCCACCTCGTCTCGTCGAGACAAGGCATGTCTCGACGAGACGAGGGCCTGTCTCGATGAGACAGGTGATGTCTCGCCGAGACAGGTCCTATTCAAGGAACTGTGGCTCCGGTTTTTATCTGTTTAGGTCCCTGGGCTTCCAAAAAGTGCTCTAATGGTCCCTGATGAATCCCAAAAGTGCTCTGATGGTCCCTAAAGAATCCGAAAATGCTCCAATAGGCTTGGGTCTGGTTTGGAAATGCTCAAATAGGCCCAAAAACACCTGAAAACACAGAAAATGCCAAAAATAAGAGAAATTACTAATTCTAACTAAAAGATAACAAAACAATAATAAAACTGAAAGGAAATAAAGCAAAAGGAAGCTAAAAGGGGCCTAAAAATCCTATACAAATGGGAGCTATCAGGCTCTCAAATTTTTAAACTTTGATGTGCAGGCTACAGGGGAACAACGTCTCCTACAGCTCAATGAGCTCGATGAACTCCGCCTCGGGTCGTACGAGAATGCCAAACTCTACAAGGAACGTACGAAACGATGGCACGACAAGCACGTGCAGATCAAGGAGTTCCACACGGTGGATCAAGTCCTCTTGTACAACTCTCGCCTCCGATTGTTCCCCGAGAAATTAAAGAGCCGGTGGTCGGGGCCATACACGGTTGTCAATGCACACCCATCCGGAGCAGTAGAAATTCGACACCCCGACAACACGATCCAACGAATAAATGGCCACCGATTAAAAATCTACCAAGGAGGAGCCCTCCCGACACACGGTGAATCGACGCATTTACAGGCTCCCTAAGCACGCACAGTCGTGCGAGAAAGTCGAGGTACTCCGACTATAAACGTAGCACCGGTTTGCACTTCCAAACCTTTGTTTATATGTATTATATATGTTTTCCATTTAGTACCGGACACGCAGGACGTCTTACACCCTACGCCCTGCGTGCCCCTCTTTCTCAATCAATAAATGGTCCATAAGCCGCAACACGCGCGGCGCCCCCTGGGTGCGCCCCGTATATTTGTACCCCTGGCCCAAACAAAACTGATACTCACCTTCCACGCAGGGCGCGCCCTTGCGTATGCCCCGCGTGGAAGCATCTCTGTCTTAAGCAATAATCGGACCAGGAGCAGAAACACGCAGGGCGCCTCCTTCGGTGCACCCCGCGTGTTTCCGCCTCTGGTCCCAAGTGCTTCAAAAGCACCCTTTTGCGCAGGGCGCCCTCTCCGGCACGCCCTGCATGGGGACCAGACCATCTGGGCCTCTCTTTTTAAGTTAACTTTATCTTCATTTTTGTTTTTTGTTTTTTGTTTTTCTTTCTTTTCTTTTGCGACGTCTTTGGAATAAACGTCAATTTTAAACACGCGGAGGGCCGTGCAACCTCGCACTTTCAGTTTGTTTTGCACTAAACAAAAAACAAAAATAAAAATGAAATAGCATCAAAATAATCAAACAAATTTATTAGCTCGTGAATTATTCCAACACACTACCTCCTTGGGTAATCAATTAAAGTTCCGTTATTTATCCTTAAAAGTAAAAACATCGAAACAAAGGATCGGTTTAGTTAAGGAATTTTAGTCTTAGTTCCGAAGTTAGGGAATTTATGCAAAATCTAGGGTTGTACTAATCAAAAGCATTTGAGTCCTAACCCACGGGTAATCTTCATAATAAAGTTTAAAAAGGCAATAAAAACGGGGTAATTGAAAATTTGACGAGAACTTGAACGTACACAATTAACCCGACATTTTGAGCCAAAAAAGAGTTCGTACGAGAACTCTATTTCTTTCACAATTTTTTGAGAGCTTTGACTTCACTCGACTCATAGAATTTGCATCCAATACCGGGTTAAGTACACTTATTTTTGGTTAAAACGGTAATAGATATGATAAACCGAACCTACTTAGTCTAATTCTTTTCTTAATTTACTTTTCCATTTTCATCGACTACTAGGGAACCCCCTTGAGCCTACTAACCTACTTTTTCGTGCTAACACCCTTTTTAACGATTAACCCTTTTTCCTCTTGTTTAAATACCAACAAAATTCGCACCCGAAATAAGCTAAGGCCTTAACTAAAGTCCACCATAAGTTCTCGATATCGTTTTTGTGCCGCTCTCAAAATAAAAAGAAAAAGAAAAACACAATGAAGAGCAAAAAGGCATTTTCAAGCTCCACCCGAGCAATTTCGAGACTATTTTACTAAAAGGCCAAAATAAAAACACGGTGCGATCACCAAAATGGTATTTAAACTCGAGTCTCAAAAATTAACCACTAAAAAGCCAACCACATTACAACCCTCCCTCCGGGTTCATTTTTAATATTGCCTAAACCACAAAGTAGGAGGAAAAACTCGGATAAAAATGCAAATTCAACGTGACTTCGAGTAAGTACAAAGAAGAGTGCAAAACACCGACCCGCCAAAAATTGAGCGTAAGAGCGAAATCCCTTGGTGAGGTACAATTGAGTTCCCGAAAGACAATCAACCCCCGTTAATATTGCCTATTAAAGATTGATCATGGAGGTTTCAAACAAGTTCGGTTACTCATTTGTTTGCGTAAGTACTTGCCGAAAATTTTGCATAAAACTTTGGTTTCGGAACCACTCACTTAGTAAAAACCCCAAAGTTTTGTTTCTTAATCATCTCAATCCCTTGTCTTTCGATTTATTTTACTTGAGGACAAGTAAAACTTTAAAGTCCGAGGAGGTTTGATAGGGGCATTTCGTCCCTATCTTTTAGCGTGGTTTACGGTTTATTTTCGAGCTAAATAAATAAGTTTAATTACAAAAATAGAGTGTTTTGATAAAATAACGAAATAAAAATAAAATTCGAGCTTTCGGATAATTTCCGCTATTTTTAGTTGAATTTAGAGAATAAAACGTCAAGCTAACTCGGCTCGTGAGAAGTGTATTTTTCAGGTACAAAGATACAATACACGCAGGGCGTATTCCCCTCCACGCAGGACGTGGAGACATTGAGTCAGAAATGATTGCCCAATCCTGAAACACCACATGGAATCTACTCAGCATACGCGGGGTGTACTACCTAACACGCGGGGCGTATGACACATGTCAGAAATGATTAGCCTAATCCTGAAAGTCAGACTGCATGGTCTCCTGGAGTCAACTCTTGATACGCGGGGCGTATCACCTAACACGCGGGGCGTGTATAGCAGTTCTTTAACGTCTAAAAACCAGGAGCTCAGACACGCGGGACGTCTTCCAGGGTACGTAGGGCGTAAAAGGTGTTATTTAAGCAACTCAAAGGTAAAAGCTCAAACACGCAGGACGTATGGTATCATACGCGGGGCGTGTTCGAGTCAACAAGATCTGGATCTGGTCCACCTGCAAGAGATTTCTGACGGAATGGGCAAATACGCAGGACATCTCCCACCATACACAGGGCGTGTCCTGCGAATTCTGCAGAAAATAATGTATCTCTATGATTGTATTTTGTGAAATTACCACTCCACCCTTAGCTTGATGTATAAATAAGAGTGATTAGCACTCATTTCAGCATCTAGACTTGGCTATAGAGTTTAGACATTCAGATTTTGTATAATCTTACTCTACCACCTTGAGAGCTTGTCCGTTGATTCCGGTATTCCGTCAAAGTTCCGTCCAACCTCCGTTCACCAAGCTCGAGAGTTCCACCTCCAAGACCTACGAGACGGCCTAGAGTCCGTTTAGCTAGTTCCGAGGGCGAACTCCTCCCTTTCCACTTGCTAATTAGCTTGCACTCTTCCTATGTACTAGGCTTGGTTGTATCCCGTATTTACATTTTCCATATTTACAACATATGATTTACAATTTCCGTTTCTCTATAAGTATTGACGTTTATTGCTTGCTTTGATATTCATAATTGATTATTGTGTAGGGGTATGCGATTCCCGACGCCATTCGGGCTATCCTTAGGGATTATATAGGTGTTGCCTTACCGGAAGTAACGTACCGGAAACCGTAGGAATTGACAAGCCACGGAACTTACGGGCCCTAGTTTCTAATTCCCAGCATTAGACACGCCTTGAATAGGAATCACGTAGTCTAAGTACCTCACGGGTCGGTCGAACTACATGTAGTCGTCTTTGCAAGAGTAAACCGTTAGTCGTATATATTCGGAGTCTTTGTTTGTCATAGTTATAACTTATCATCACCATTGCACTTCGTAGAGTCTTTGTTGCATAAAATCTGTCTTACTAATAGTTTAGGAGTAGTTGGTAGTTGTCACCAAAACCCTCTAAAGTATTCACCGCTTAGATAACAAATAAAACCGAGTCGTTTAGTACTTACGAATATAAATCCCGTGGATTCGATACCCGATCTAACCGGATTATTACTTGATACGACGGGGTACACTTTCCCCAACGTAGTAGTGGCTAGGAAGTTTGAGCGTTAATAAAGATCACATCCGTAGCCGTAGCACATTCATCGTAATATTTATTTATCGTCGCTAAAGCTCTAAACACCTAGGCACCGTACGCATCAGTGTTCCTGTTTTTGATGGACTAAATGAAAGCATGCGAAAGCTTAAGGCTTATTCTGACAGGTTAATTCATGTTGCTTCGAACAACACCTTCATTCCTCCTCCTCCCGATGCTGGCAAAACGGGGAAGAAAGAATAAGCTGATAGAACTCAGCACACAGGAGAAGCTTCTGGTAGTCAGCACCAAAGACAGAGAAAAGGCAAAGATCATTCTGCCTAAGTCAATAGAAAGAAATAGATTGGCTAGTTCTAGTTTATGACTTGTGATTCCTATCTTATTTTGTATGCTGACTGTCTATCCAATTTTATGCATCTCTTATTCGAATTGACTAATCATATATGATGCCTATCGTATCTTTATTAATTCAACTGTGTTATTTGTTCACATTGCTTCATGATTGTCTGCTGTGTTGATCTAAACTTTTGACCTCTCTTATATGTCTTCTTAACTAAAACTCATTGAATAAAGAAATACTCAGCGTCCTCTGATATCTAAATCTTCCGCATAACTTAACTGAGTAAAAAGAAAGTGTTCCATGAGCTGACCTAATTATGAAAACTGACCTTAGACTTACTTGATTAAACCTTGAAATGTTTAAAGTAAAACTAAGTCAGTAGCTCAACCCTTACGGGGGAGTAACTTGAGAAAAACAAGGTCAACTATCATGGGGGAGCTCAATGCTGAGTTCCTTACTGAATATTTTTACCAACATCAAAATGAGGGAGTTTGTTGAAACACCTTTCCACATGATTTTGATTTGACAAAATTATTTAGATTAATGATAAAAATATTCCAACACATTAAATTTAAATGCTTTGATTTATTTGTACTAATGTATTTGTTCAATGTTGAGTTATTTGATTTATAAGACATTAAGATAAATGGCCCAAAGGCCCACAAGATGAAAGTCAAGCCCAAGTCAACAGATCAAGACCTCACGGCCCAGGAAGACAAAACACAATCGTATTAAGTAAAACGCCAGCCCAGCGTGAAGAAGGATCGAGAAGCCTTCGAACAAAAGCTTCAAGACGAAGCTGCTGAGTTGAGCGACAAAGTAGTCAGGTCAGCAGCAGAACAGAACCAACTTGGAGACAAAGTATTTCCACTTTGGGTAAAGGTCAGAAGACGCAGAAAGCTGTCTGGAAGACTTTACTATAAATGTGCAAACATTCTGTTCATTTGACGAAAAGCTGCTGAGCACTACCGAAGACAGAAGATACAAGAATCTCATTGGCCAATGACACTGAGCACATACTGAGTGAAAGCGACAGGAAGCCGTTTCCCTCCAACGGTTATTTCGAAATTCGAAATCACCGGTGCATCAAGTGTCACTATAAATAGGCCTCTCAAATGCTTCATTCAATGCAGATCTTCAATTACGTCCAAACGCTGACCAAATTGATACTTGAAGTTCTGTGAGAGAAGCAAAGTAATTCTTACACCAATTCCAATCTTGTGTAAAAGTGTAGAGTGATCTTATTCATCTAAAGTGTCTTAGCAATTGTTGTTTAGGACAAACACTTATCATTTCTAGAAGTATAGAAAGGAGAAGCTGAGTACTCGGTTATAGTACTCATTGGTAGTAATAGGAGTGAGTAGAGGAATAGAGGAAGGTACTCTTGTATACTCAGCTTCTGTTGTAAAAGGTTTCGTGCTCTACCTTTAAAGAGCTCAGTAGAGGATTTGAAAATCTCGGAAGGGATTCCGGGGACTGGATGTAGGCGGAGAGGCCGAACCAGGATACGTCTGCTGAGTAACATATTTCTAACCCTTAAACTCCTTTATATATATTGCTTGCTATAAAACTGACTAAGTAACAAACTCACGCTGAGTTGAGTGCACTGAGAAGCTGAGTTCAGGGAATAGACTCAAGTGCTATCTCCTGACTCAAGGAAAGAAACAGACTTAGTCACTAGTTGACTAAGCTTGTGTCTTAAAAATACTCAGCGCCGCTGTGTAAACCTTTTCTTAAGGAAAAGAAGTCAGCCTTAATGGACAAAATTTTAAATAGTTCCTATCCCCCACCCTTGGAAATAAACTTGTCATGTTACACGGGACCAACAGGTTTAAGGAACACTATAAAGGACAAGGATACACTAGCGATGGATCTCCACCACCATTGAGTCAGTAGTCGATATACACTGGATTAAGCGATCCACCCGAGTCTACTAGGGTGAAGGTTTATGGGTATTATGGGCTCCGAGATAGCCCATAGTGTGTGCCTCTTATAGGGCGAGGTTTATATATAGGAAGACCCTCCATGATGGAATATCGATGGACGTGATGAGATGCTTTAAGGGGGTCAACCCCTTCAGTAGGAGTTGGCTGACCAAGACTCAAAGAAGTCTCGGTTCCACATAGGGTTTTGGCCTAGCTCAGATCTGGCCTAGTGACACCAAACGGGCATGACAAAATTTTGCAAATACTTTTTTTTTCTTAAGGGATCTCGTCCATATCAGTAATAATTGCCATCAGTTACTTACTCTAAAACATGATAATGATTGTATTGTTATTTATTTGCAAAAAGCAAAAAGTTTTTTTTATTCGTTGTCCGGACTACAAAGTTCAAATATCAGAAAAGGATTTTGATTATATTACTATTAGACTAGGTTCAACATATATTTCTCATTTTTTCGGGCCTGATGATCGCATTGAGCCAATTACAATTGCTAATTTGTTTAGACTGCTTCTTAGTGAGGAAACTCTGCTTTTTAGGGAGTTCTTATTGGATTTGGATATTTCTCTTACACCAAAATTGCAATGAGTCATGAAAGAGGTTGTGGACGGTCGTTTAGGGTGGTCGATGGATCCTCAGCTAGTAGAATTATCGATTTTTCTTCTTTGTGGTATCTATCATTCAACCTTTCTAGTGACATTTCATGAATGAGAGGTAATCGTTAATGCCGAACTCATTTTTATATTAACTCTATATTGTCACAACTATAATGGCAGATGTTATCTTTTTATTCATTTCAATAATATAATCGGATAAACGAATTCTATTTGGCGTATTTTGAATCTTTCCTCGTGGGTTATGGATACTAGAAGTATATATCATCTAACCTCGGGACTGAAATCTTGCTCTTCACTTAGAATATAAGGGGCCTAATACTTACATATTTCAAGTATTATAGCATGACTTAAAGGATAATCATAATTTTTCTGCCTAAACTCATTAAAATTATCGATAATTTTAAAACTAATAACCCATGTTCCATCAATGATTTGTAGGTGGGTCTTTGTGTTTTTTTTACTGCAAAAAGAGGACTGAGGTTATCAATCTTTTACAAAACCAATGACTTTTAAAGTTATACTGCCAATTTGACTGTTGATGACTTCAAAATAGATTTGTTTAGTACTCTATTTATCATGGAACCACGTTTTCGATTTTCCAAAATCATCATTTTTTGAGGTTTTTCTCTCTAAAAATTAATTTTCTCTCTCATAACCAAACAATACCTAAATGATTGCAAAACTAAAATGTTGAATAATTTATTCTTGGAATTTTCTATTTTGAGATCCTCAACACCAAATTGGAACTGTAAACCTAAAAGTCATTGGTTTTGCAAATAGGAAAGGACCTCAGTCTCCTCTCAACTATAAACGGTTGTAACAGCTGCACCAGTGATTTCGAAAATCACGACGTCTGATGTGGATATGAGTATGCATGGTCTTGAGGTCTCTTTTGATTAGTCCATGTGGGGTTTGGTGGTTACTATTAAGGAAAGGGACGTCTCATTTAGTCCACATGTAAAATGATTAATCACGTGATATCAGATGTCCTCCCACCAAAAGCTCAAACTTCTTAGTTGGAATTCAGCCTATGCTGAGCTGAAGTTATCCTTTAGTGGAACAAGTGAGAATTCCTAGCTATTTTGGCATATTTTGTGCTGACGTGTTTTCACATGTTTTCTGTCTTATGAGAAATATGTGAAAACATGGAAATGTGAAATAGTGTTATTAATTACTGACAACCCACATGAGTCTGAAACTTGACGTCATCCTCTCTGTACTTATGGCTAGCATCCTGAATCTCTGCGTCGTTTCAGCGTGATTTTATCGTTAATCAATATCATTAATGAGCGTATTCTACCGTCATTTTCACCTTTTGAACTGTTTCCATGTATAATATGATTAATAGCACGATATCACTTACAATGGATCAAATTTAGACAACAATAACAATCATATTCAGACAATAATTTTTATTTATCATTATTTCTTTTATATCGTATTCTCTGTATATACCTTTGTGATTAGGGAGAATTACAAAACTAGCACCTTTTAAGGTGTTAGTTTTCTTTTCTAACTCTCTTTCAAAAACTCACCAAAACTAACACATTTCATTAACTAAATTCCAACCTGTTGAAACACCTTTCCACATAATTTTGATTTGACAAAATTGTTTAAGTATAAACAAAAACATATTCTAAACACACTAAGTTTAAATGCTTTGATTTATTCTACTAATGTGTTTGTTCAATGTTGAGTTAAAATTGTTTATAAGACACAAGGATCAAAAGACCCAAGCCCAATATGGAAGTCAAGGCCCAAGTCAAACCACTCAGTACAACTCGGCCCGCGTTTATCAAAACGTTGTCGCTTTGGACAAAACGCAACTCAGCGGAAGAAGGATCTAGAAGACCTTCAAGGAACAACTTCGGAACGAAGCTGCTGAGTTGATTCGACAAAGCGTACAAGACAGCAACTGGCAAGGAAAAACTTCCAGACAAAGTATTTCCACTTCGGGTAAAGTTCAGACAAAGTATTTCCACTTTACTATAAAAGGAGAGACATTCTGCTGAGCTGACCGAGGACAGAAGATACCACGATCTGATTGGCCGAGAGCTCTGAGCAAGTCAGGATGACAACGACAGGAAGCCGTTTCCCTCCAACGGTTATTTCGAAATTCGAAATGACCGTTGACCTCAAGACGTCTCTATAAATAGTGCCATCAGAAGCTTCACTCAACACAGAACTTGATCAAGCCATTACGTTGACAAAATTTCTACGCAAGTTCTGCAAGCAAAGAAGCAAAGCAATCTTACACTACATTTCATATATTTGTGTTAAAGTCTAGAGTGATTATTCAATCGTCTAAAGTGTCTTAGCAAATTATTGTATAGGACAAACACTTATCATTTCTAGAAATAGAAAGGAGAAGCTGAGTACTCGGTTATAGTACTCAGCGTGAGATTAGGATTGAGTAGAGGTATAGAGGAAGGTACTCTTGTTATACTCAGTTGCTAAGATTGTAAAAGGTTTGAGGCTCTACTTTTAAAGAGCTCAGTAGAGGATTTGAAATCTCGGAACGTGTTCCGGGGACAGGACGTAGGCTTAGAAGAAGCCGAACCTGGATAAATCTGCTGAGTAAAGTATTTCTTACCTTTAACTCCTTATATATATTGCTTGCTTAAAATAACCAAAAACTGACCAAGTAAAGAGGTCAAGCTGAGTTGTGCACGTTAAACATCTGAGCTCAAGAATAGACTCTAAGTGCTATCTCCTGACTCAAGCTAAGAAACTGACCTAGTCACCAGTTGACTAAGCCAGTATCTTGCTGTTTACTCAGCGCTGTTGATAAAACCTTTTTCCTAAGAAAAAGAAGTCTGCCCTAATTGCGAAAAAGTTTAAATAGTTCCTAACCCCCCTTGGAACTATACTTGCAACCTTATAAGGGACCAACAAGTGGTATCAGAGCTTTAAAAGCTCACTGTAAAAGGTTTAACAACCTTGAGCTGATCCCTACCATGGGCAAAAACAGCACTCGGTTTCTCCCTGGAAACCAAACAACTCAGATATTGCCTGAGGGGCTGTCCATTACTAGGCCTCCCCTATTCTTCGGGTCGAACTATACCTTCTGGAAGAATAGGATGAAAAATTTCATTCAGGCTACAAACATGAGTGTCTGGCTATCTATAGTCCAAGGCCCATTTGTACCTGTCGAAGTTGTGGCTGACCAAACAGTGGTAAAAGCTGAGGCCAAATGGACAGAGGATGATCTTAAGAAGCTTCAAAATCATGCTTCGGCTATCAATATGCTTCACTGTGCGCTCGATGCTGCAGAATATAATAAAATCTCAGGTTGCGAGTCGGCGCAAGAGATCTGGAAAAAGCTGGAAGTCACCTACGAGGGGACCAATAAAGTAAAGGAGTCCAAGGTGAATCAGCAGATGAGATTGTACGAGCTGTTCGAGATGAACAATGGTGAGGGCATTTCAGACATGAATGCAAGATTTACCAACATCATAAATGAGCTCAAGAGACTTGGGAAAATCTTCACTGAGGAAGAACAAGTCAAGAAGATTCTCAGAAGTCTTCCCAAAGACTGGCAAGCAAAGAAGACCACTGTTGAGGAAGCTCAGGATCTCACCACCTACAAATATGATGAGCTCATCGGTTCACTGCTGACCCATGAGATCTCAATGAAAAATTTTGAGGTGAAAGAAAGTCTGATGACAAGAAGCAGAAATCTCTTGTCATGAAAGCTGACTCCACTGAAGGGAGTTCAACAGACGACGAGGAGATGGCTATGTTCACAAGGAAGATGAAGAGGCTATTCAGAAAGAATGAAAAATATTCTAAGAAGCCCTACAGAAAGTTTGACAAGTATAAAGCTGACTCAAGTGACAGCAAATACAAGAAGGACAGCTCAAAGCCCATTACTTGCTTTGAGTGTCATCAAACTGGCCACATCAAGTCGAGCTGCCCGACGCTGAGGAAAGATAAGAAGAATGGCAAAAAGGCAATGGTGGCAACATGGAGTGACATCGATGATTCTTCATCAACAGAAGCTGAGGCCACCGAGTCAGCAAAGATATGCTTCATGGCTGACGAATTTGCTGAGCCATGCGTCTCTGAGCATGCTGATCTCTCCGACGCATCAGACGATGAGGAGCAATCAAATGAGGTAACATCACTCTCCCTGCTCAGAAACGAAATGGGTAATGCCCTGCGTGATCTCTATACACTTGTCAAAAAGTGTAATAAGAAAATCAGAGCACTCAGTAGGCGCTGTGATGAGGTTGAAGAGGTCAAGCTGAGTGACCTCAGATACCTCCTTCAGGACAACTCAACTTTGCATGATAACATGAAGATCATACATGAGTCTGTCACTGAAGTCCAATCAGTTTCAAAGAAACTGAGAAAGGACGTCACAACTATCCAGAACCAACTAAAGGTTCCAAACAAAAGAAACACTCCTCTGAGAACTAAGTATAAAGGTACTCAGCAGAGATGGAATCCCCAGCGGAACGTCCAGTGTGACTTCTGTGGGAAGAAAGGACACACCACTAAGGTGTGCTGGCATGCTCAGCACTGGGGTGCTGACCAGTCAGTGAGAAATCCTAAACAGAAGGTCAGCTGTGACTTCTGTGGAAAGAATGGCCATACTGTCCATGTATGCCGCCATAAAATTAAATATGATGCTTTGCCTCTAGAACCTAACAAGCCAGGACCCAAAAAGAATTGGGTACCTAAAAGTAACTAGTTACAATGCAGGTAAGCCTGAGGTGTGCTGAGAAGTCAAGGATGTGGTATATTGACAGCGTATGCTCAAGGCATATGACGGGTGATGAAACTCAGTTCATCACGTTTGAGCGTAAACGAGGAGGAAGCGTAAGTTTTGGAGACAACAAGAAGGGTAAGATAGTAGGGTCAGGAACCATTGGAGGTAATCCTACTATTGAATCTGTCTCCCTAGTCAGCGGACTCAAATATAACTTACTCAGCGTAGCTCGCCGAGCAGCTCGCCCTGCTCGGCGAGCAGCTCACCTTGCTCGGCGAGCAGACCTGCAGGAATTGGTCAAAAAGACCAATTCCACCCCCACGATGCCACGACGGACCCCACGACTTCCTACCTGCATAAGGACACGAAAATAGGTCAAAAAGAGGGCCGAGCCACGCCTATAAATAGAGCTTTTCCAATGTAAATTAGTATATTTCATTCTTTGTAAATTATCTTAGCTTTCCCCTTGTAATTCCTCTCAATCTCCTCCATCTTCTTCGACCTCCATTGAAGCTCCTTCAAAGCTGTTCTCGAGGAATTATCAAGGTTCGTCCTTAAGATTAGGTCGCCGGCTGCAGAGTAAACAGGTTCCCTGAATGGGATTTTTGTATCTCCTTTTATCTTTCCTTGTTTGTACTCTTTGATACAGTTGCCGAACTTAGCTTATTGTATATTGTGACATTTATCTTCGCCTTTAATAATAATTTAGCTCTTGTTTTGTTCTATGATTATTTGTCTAATCTCTGTCTTACGCTTTATTCAATTGGTTTAACTCATTCAAAAGCCCCAAAATCTAGTAGGCACATATTACGAGCTGAATCTGACCTAGTCAGAGCCTAGGAGATTGATGACCTCTTAGTTGATTAAGCGCCAATTTACTGAGCCTTAGACCTAGTTTCGGCCTTAGGGAATCACGCGCTAGGAACTTCAGGAGGGTAAGTAGGGTTAATCGCCTTGAATACAAGTGACTCAGATTAGGTTTTTATTCAATAGACCTAATAATCTATCTTCATTATTATCGTTCATACCATGTTCCTTCGGATAATTGCATTAGTGAAAGATCAATTAGGAGTAGTTTAACTTAATTAGGGGTAGAGTAACTTAATTAGGCATAGAATAATTTAGTTAGAATCAGTTAACTTAGCTAGGATTAGTATAATTCAACCTAGGAGTAGATTAACTTAAACAAACAAACTCAAAACCCCCTAAGCCTAGATAACACCTGAAACCGAGTAGCTCGATACTTGCAGAAATAAATCCTGTGGACGATAACCTGGACTTAACTAGAAATTTGTTACTTGATAACGACGGGGTACACTTATCCCTTAGTGAGTCTTCATCTCAGACTAGGTGAGGGCCCATCAACGACCTAATTGTCGATAGAACATTAATATCGACGACCTAATGACCGATAGAACATAGAGATCGACGACCCAATTGCCGATAGAACATTCATATCAACGAACTATTATCGATAGAACATTCATATCGACGATCTATTCTCGATAGAACATTCATATCGATGACCTATTGTCGATAACTCTCTTATTTTAGCATACGTTAGCTCATTCTAGATCAACGTTATAATTAGCTTAATTGTATGTTACCTAATGATATATCTGCAATAAATTTCAGCATGATCGTGGAGATAAGAGGAAGAGAGATGAGCATGGCTCTTCTTCGAAGAAGAAAGCCAAGAAGAAATCTGAATATAAATACAAAAAAGCATTTGGAACGGAAAGCGTCATCACAGTTAGGTGTAATCTAGAAGTAGGAAAACATATAAAGGAGTTTTTAACACCAAACCAAGTAGATCTATTTAGGAAGAGTTGCTTCGGGCAGTATTTGGAGATGACCAATACAGTATTTGCAGGAGTCCTTTGTCATACCCTTTTAACAAGGGAGATCATTTGTGAAGACCTCAAACCCGGGGAGCTTTGCTTCAAAGTTAAAGGTGTTGAGTTGAGATTTGGGGATTGGGAGTTTGGACTCTTAAGTGGGTTACAGTTTGGAGACATGGAAGCCTTTACAGAAAGGTTTAGTGCGCTAAATAAACGGGACATATTTAGGAAGAAGTTTTTTCCACTTAACCCTACACCAACCTTTAAAGACGTGGACATAATTATGCAGCAAACTGTTTGGAAGAATGAATCTGATCAGGATGCAGTTTCATTTGCCATGTTGTACTTTGTCATTGGCTGTGTGTTGGATAACACTGCCAACAAACAAGCTCTTCCTTGGATTTTGGAACTTGCTGAATTTCCAACATTGTTTAACGAGTTCCCGTGGGGTGTTTTGGCCTGGGACGTGACCTACAGGTCTCTTGTTAATGGGATGATTGGCATCAGCAACGATATACATTGGGTTTTAGAAAAACAAAATGCTACATCTTAACCATGAATAGGACGAAGCTTTAAATATTGTAAATAAATGAAAAACTTACATGATTGTGTATAAAATCTTGAAGCACACACTGTGGGTTGGATTGATTGTTGATCATTGTCTGTAAATTGATTTGTTCTTTAGAAAGAGAGAGATAGAGAGAGAGAGAGCGAGAGCGAGCGCGGGACAAAAAGAGGAAAATGGGGGGAAAGACAACGTTATAAAAGGTTAGAGATGAGTGCAAGGTTGGAATTTAGTTAATGAAATGTGTTAGTTTTGGTGAGATTTTGAAAGAGTGTTATAAAAGAAAACTAACACCTTAAAAGGTGCTAGTTTTGTAATTCTCCCTTGTGATTATTATCTTCCTAATTAACGAAATTTACATTTTAATATAGGCCTAATGCTCCTCCAGCCCCCTTAACTTGTCCAAATTGATCATTTTACCCCTCCAACTAATCGAATGTCCTATTTACCTCCTTATAACTCCATAAAAATGGTATTTCTCACCCCCTTAACTTATCCAATTTGGTCATTTTACCCCTCCACAACTCATCGAATGTCCTATTTACCCATTTAACTTCATAAAAGTGGTATTTCTCACCTCTTATGATCCTATTTACCCCCTTAATTCCATAAAAGTAGTATTTCTTACCCCTTTATAGTGCAAAATTAATGACTTATTCAAATGGGTTTGAAATATATTTTTTTAATATCAACTTTTTTTATTTTGTTTTAATTTGATAATTATATTGATCCTTCATACGTTTATTACAATAATATTGTATTACAATAATTAAATGATCAAAATTTAACTAGCCAAAAAATTGAAAAGAGAATGAATGAATAAAAGATACAAATAACAAGAACATTAATATAAACAAGTTAAAGGCATTATATGTAAGGATAAACTACCAAAATAGGCCTATGGTTTTTTGGGAAAATTATCAATTTAGGTTTCACGTACAAAATAGTACCAATACAGGTTTAACGTTTAAAAAATGTACCAATTTAGGTCTCGATAAGGAGTGAGAAATACCACTTTTGTGGAGTTAAGGGGGTAAATGGGACATTCTATGAGTTGGGGGGACAAATGGACAAGTTGAGGGGGTGAGAGATACCACTTTTATGGAGTTAAGGGGGTAAATGGACATTCAATGAGTTGGAGGGGTAAAATGACCAATTTAGATAAGTTAAGGGGCTGGAGGAGCATTATGCCTTTAATATATTAATATAACTTTCACATCTCTATCTTATTGAAGGTATCCTCTCTATTAGTTATCCGCCTAAACATCCTCCTTTAACTGTTATCCACATCAATTTGGTATAGTTATTTGAATATATTATATTCACTTAATTATAAGAATACTATCTAAGCATATTTTATTTTAAAAATAAGAAATAAAATAATCACTTACAATATACAAAATAAAAAATTCAAAGACAGGAAAATAAGTGGCGAAACCAAAACAATAAGGGAACTATGAAGGAATGTCAACTTTGAAAGGTTTTTATTTGACTAAATTTAAAATATTAGAAATAAAAATGAATATTTTGACTATATTAGATTGATAGGTTGGTTTTGAAGACACTTGCCCTATGTATAAGTATATAAGCTTGAGTCCACCCATATTATTCTTAATTTTATATATTCCAATTAATCCCAAAAATTATTGATGTAGTCTTCCGACAAAAAATGAGGACAATGATAGAGAATTCTATAATATTCTTAATGATGTTAATAAATATTCCTTTCCTCAATTGGGTTAGGACTTTGATCTTGTTTGCTTTTAAATCATCCATTATTGGAAAACTTTTTCTGTTTGAAGTAAATATGATATTGGTTTCGAATTAAAGCACTAATAAACTTGTAAAAGTTGCAAATTTTTAATGTTTGACTATTTAATTGTTAAGTTTTTGCACCACTCATGTATTTTAGGTAGCATATTTTAATGAGGAATAATATCCACACTAGTAATATATTAATACATTTCATTGTAAAAGTATTAAATTGAATATTATTCTTCAGAACATAGATATTTTATGTTGAAATTAATAATTTGATGTTTCATCAAAAAGTATTTAGTTATTTAATGATCGAATTTTTTTAAACATTAGTAGTTGTAGTAATAATATTCCATTATCTATAACAATTTCTTAAGCACCTTTGATTATTTTGATTTTGATAGATTTAACATTTAATTTTTATTTTAACACATCATATAATTGGTCGTTTATTTATTTTTAATCACATTAAACCATTAATAAAAAAATAAAACCAGGTTACTAAAGAAGCATAACTCAATTAGTATACTTCTAGTTTCAGAGGTGGGAAGTTGTGAGTTTCAACTCATCCTGCTCTTAAAAAAAAAATTAGAACATAAAATTTGTTTAATCGAAAGTTATTCATTTCATCTTCCTTTCAATTTTATATTTTTAATAGTTCGAATTTAGTTTATTTTTTTTTATGTTTGATTTGCTTATCAACAATAAAAATAAGGCTAAAACCGCCAAACTCATAGGAGCCTCGAGATACATTTTGCAAAAATTAATTATAAAAAGTTTCAAATGCATTTGTAACTTTTTTTTTATATAAACTAGTATACATTGTTAGAGATATAAATCTACTTTGTTAAAGATAAGAAATCAAAACAAGACAGAGAAAAGAGAAGAAGATTAATATTCATCGTGATCTTTTAGTAGAAGATTGGTGTGCAAAGCCTTGGAATGTCTTGTCTTCAAATCGGCATGTTGACAATTGAACTCGGAGAGTTGGTCGGTGGGAAGTGGAGTGTTGCACAGTCTTAAACTTTAACTCACTGTATTAAAGGACCAATACGCCGAGTTAGACTGAAGTATACGATCCTTTGTATCTTGACTAGTTCAACTCGGTGTACCAACACGCCAAGTTGCACCTTTGCATAGAAACATCTCTTTTTATTATCAACATAAAATTCAATTGCCTCCTTAACTTAAATTCAACATCAAAATTTCAAATATCAAATAGATGGTGGATTGAGATAGATAAACTTGATGCATTTGGTTTAATGCTACTAATTTTCACAATGTTAGGGCTGTTTAGAAGAGATGAAGCCTAGCATGAGAGAGAAGAGTGTGTTAGCATAGCCAAAGAGACTGCCCGGCTTCGGCTCGAAAAGTATTGAAACCTCTTCGGATGGATGGGAGCGGGCAAGTCATCCTTGGCTACCAAACAACATTCTTTTCCTCATGTAAGGCCTCTCTTCCTCTTCAATGGTTGTATTCATCCACACGTTAGAAACATATAGGCATTGTTTGGTGAATTTTATATACATAGAAGAAAAGGTGTAGCATGAAAAATAAGAGGATGTCAGATTAGCCAAGCTGACTGCCTGAAAACCTTATAAATGGGCTATGACTTTAACCCATTTGACAGGGAGGGAGAGCAGGCAAGTCATCCTTGGCTGCCAAACAACACTCTTATTTTCATCTTACACCTCTCTTCTTCTTCATTTAACATGGATTAGCATGATGATCTGATCCCTATTTATAGCTGATCAAAAGAAAGAATAATATGAACTTCACCAAAATACAAGTGCTTTATTTCTCAACAGCAATTTGCCCTTTAATTTCTCAAGTAGCCACCCCATTATGGAATATGTTCTCTATGCTATTATGTGCATGCTTTGCCAATGAATAATGGGTTTTGAATCTAATATTATTTAGTCAACGATCACAAAATATATAAAAAAATAAATCCAAATTCAAATGTAATAAATAACAAATATAATGCTACAATTCATTATATTATTTGCATTTTGCGGAAGGAAAAATTACGGAGTGAATCAACAGTGAATAGTCACGCATATTTAGAAAAAAAATTCAGGTTTTCTCAATTCTCTATCTCTTACGTGTATTTCACTCAATCTGTGACATGTGACGTACTTATCCAATGTACCATTTTAATTATAAAATATAGAAAAGTTAAGAATTAATTAAAGTTAATAGGATTAAAATATGATAATTATGTGAGATGTTAGAAATTGAGTAGAAAACAAGTAAGATGTTAGAGAATAACGAGCAGAGTTGATCAAGAGCGAGCAGAGATCAGTTTGGGAAGCAAGTGAGTGGCAATTTATACGGAACTACGGTAGCGTTTGAGTGAAAAGTGAAGCTCTCTTTATAAGAGGCAAGCTCGATCAAATGTTGATCATCTAAGTGGAGAGAATGGAAACATGCATACATCTATATGTAAGCACCATAAGAGGAAAAATTTAAAGAGTGTAAACTTTTATTTACCTCATTATTACAAAGGGATCTAAACTAAACAATAATGCACATCATATATTTCCCTTTCCTCAACTGGGTTTCTTTCATTAAAAAAATATATGCAATTTAAATATTATTAGGTGGTTAATCCTTTACTCAACTTCGTAGATTTGTCAGACTTTGGGGCGCTTCCAATACTGGGTCCTCTCACCGAATCCTTGAAATAGCACATTTTCGGTCACTACAGAGCATAAACTCGACTCCAAAGAAAACTCTAAAATAAACTGTAAAATTTGTATCTTGTATCTCACTATTTGTACAACTTGTATAACAAGTATGTTTCTAACAAAATTATGAACTAGAATATCAAACATTGAATTTTGAAAATCTCCTCTATTTATAATTGTTCAAGAGGTGTGTTGAAGGGACGTATCCGTTGCTGAAGAGTCGCCTCTATCTGGATGAAAGGATGCGTCGCTTGGAATTTAAAACATGTAAAATGTGCTGAATGAAGTTGCTGTTTGTGTAGGGATTCCTGAAATCTCTATCGCGGCTTAGTGAAGAGAAAGGAAGGGGCGGAGTCGTGCGTTTCTGGTGCTACCAGGCACGTGTCGCGATCGAGATTTCCAGAATCTTGGTCGAGATAGAGACTTTGTCTCTACTTCCTTATGTTGTTTGCTAAATCTCTGATGTGACTTCTGATTCTCGTACTCGACTTTTACTGAAAACTTGATTTCTTCGCTGATTTGCAGATGGGTGTCTGTGGTTTATTTACTGCAAAAAGAGGACTAAGGTTATCACCCTTTTGCAAAACCAATGACTTTTAGATTTTTACTGCCAATTTGACTGTTGATGACCTCAAAATAGGTACGTTTAGTACCATATTTGATGTTGTTTTGCAAAAAGGTGATCACCTTAGTCCTCTTTTTGCAGCAAAAAAACCATACACCCATCTGCAAATCAGCGAAGGACCATAGGTTAGTTTTAAAAATTATCCATAATTTTAATGAGTTTAAAGGTGGAAAAATTATGATTAACCTCTACACCACGCTCTAAAGGAATTCTACTTACGTTTACTACCATATTTACCATGGAACCACATTTTCGATTTTTCAAAATTATCATTTTTTAGGTTTCTCTTTCTAAACATTAATTTTCTCTCTCCTAACTAAACAATACCTAAATGACCTCAAAACTAAAAGGTTAAAGAATTTATACTTGGAATTTTCTATTTTGAGGTCCTCAACGCTAAATTGCAAGTGTAAACCTAAAAGTCATTAGTTTTGCAAATAGGAAAGGACCTCAATTAGATGTCAACTAGAAACGGTTGTAACAGCTGCACCAGTGATTTCGAAAATCACGACGTTGACATGGATATGAGTATGCATAGTTTTGAGGTCTATTTTAACTAGTCCACGTGGATTTGGTGGTTAAGGAGTGGGCGTCTCATTGATCCACATGTAAAATGATTAATCGCGTGATATCAGATGTCCCCCACCAAAAGCTCCGAACCGAAGTGGTTTATATAATTTCATTGTAGCGATGACCAGAGCTCAAATTTCTTAGGGCCCGTTTGTTTCAGTTGTTCATGTTTGCTGATAGGCAGTAAATATTAATTTTTTCTATAAAAAAATAGATGTTTCGGAATTTTACCAAACATTTTCTATCTACTGTTTAGTGTCGAAAGGCAAAAAGCAGTTCCAAAAAATGGAAACAAATACACACTTAGTTGGGAATTCGGCTATGCTGAGCTGAAGTTATCCTTCATTTGAACTATTGAGGATTCCCAGCTGTTTTGGCATATTTTGTGCTGACGTGTTTTCACAAATTTTTCTGTCTTTAGAGAAAAGTAGGTGAAAACGTTGAAATGTGAAATAGTGTCATTAATTACTGCAGACCACATGAACCTGAAACTTGACATCATCTTCTCTATATTTATGGCTAGCATCCTGAATCTCTGTGTCGTTTCAGCGTGCTTTTATCATCAATCAATGTCAGTAATAAGCGTATTCTACCGTCGTTTTTGCCTTTTGAACTGTTTCTATGTATAATATGATTAATAGCACAATATCACTTACACCGACTCATGTTTAGACAACAATAACAATCATATTAAGACAATAATTTCTATTTATCATTACTTCTTTTACCTATCGTATTACTTATATATACCTTTGTGATTAAATTTACATTTTAATATATTAATATAAACTTTTACATCTCTATCTTATTGTAAGTATCATCTATGGAAAGTTCAAAAAAATGAGAAATAAAAAAAAATCTAACAATTAACTGCTGTGATGTCGCATTTGTGACGAATTCGTCACAAATACAACAAGAGTTGTCGCATTTGCGATGAAATGCGACAGCAGCTGTCGCATTTGCGACGAAATGCGACAACAGCTATCGCATTTGCGACGAAATACGACAAATTTGTCACAAATGCGACAACAATGGAGAAAAATGGAGAAAATTGAAACGATAATGTTACAGATAAAGAAAGAGGCAAGACTAGCGAGAAAAACAGACGTATAAGCTAAAAATATACCATTTCTATGGAAAATTAAATATAATACTTCAATAATCTCAAAAATCGCTAACAATTGGTATCAGAAATTGAAAAAGATCAACGGAAGAAGAAGTTGAAACAAGAAGAAGAAGAAGAAAAAGAAGAAGAAGAAGAAGAAGAAGAAGAAGAAGAAGAAGAAACGGAAGAAGAAGAAGAAGAAGAAGTGGGAGAAGAAGCAGATAGGTCGATTAAAAGAACTAAGGGTAATTTTGTCCAAAGTTGATGAAAGTGTCTAATTTGGTGAGATGGAAGCAAAGTGAGTTAGATATGTAAATGGACCCTTCTAATTGGGCTAGATTTGTAATTAGCCCATTTTAATATATTCTTAATGATGTTATATCAATATTCCCTTCCTCAATTGGGTTTGGACTTTGGTCTTGTTCGCTTTTAAATCATCATATCCATCCATTATTGGAAAACCTTTTTTTTCTGTTTGAACTTAATGTGATATTTGTTCCAAATTAAAGCACCATCAATTTTCAATGTTTAAATATTTAATTGTTAAGATTTTGCACCACTCATGTATTTTAGGTAGCATATATTAATGAGGAATAATATCCATACTAGTAATATATTAATACATTTCACTGTAGAGGTGGATGATAGAGATGTTTATTGTTGGTCCCAAACAACGGGGCATTTTCTTGTAAATTTGTGTTTGAGGCTTTCTGTTCTAACTCTGACTTTCCTCCTTCTGCTTTTTGGAAGAGCATTTGGACCCTAAAGGCTCCCTACCGTATTAGGAGTTTCCTTTGGCTGGGGGCTAAAGACAGGTTGCTCACTAACGTGGAAAGGAAGAGGTGCCACTTAGTGGAAGCTATATACTTGCAGTAGATGTAAAGGTCAGGCTGAAACTATCTGTTATACGCTTAGAGACTGTGCGAAGAGTAATAAGGTGTGGAGGGAAGTCCTTCCCGGTGGTTTGCTGTCCAGATTCTTGGCCTATCCTAGTCAGGATTGGTTCATTGATGGAGTTAAAGGTTTGTTATTACCTGAGCTGGAGCATGGGGCTATTCTCTTTGCTGTTGTTTGTCATCAACTGTGGCAATGGAGAATGCGGACATGTTTGGGGAAGGAGAAGTAATCTTTCCTAACTTACTTGCCTATTTTTCAAAGAAAATTAATACTTTTATTGAAAGCTTTAAGGAGGAGGGTTGTCCTTTTACTTGCCAGAGGAAGGTGGTTCAGCTTTTGGGTTGGAACAAACCTGGGGAAGGGTTTGTGAAGCTTAATACCGATGGCTCTTGTCTTTCGGATGGTAGGATCACGGCTGGGGGAGTCTTGAGAGATGCTGAGGGTGCTTGGGTGTCTGGCTTTGCTCAGAACCTAGGAGTGGGTTCTTCTTTCAATGCTGAGCTTTGGGGAGTCTTCTCTGGGCTTAGGCTCGCTAACAACCTTGGTTTAAAAAGGTTGCTTGTGAATCTTACAACCTTGAAGCTGTTAAAGCTATTTCTGAGAATAAAACCATTTGTTTAGGCAGCCAGAATTTACTTAAAGGGATCAAAAGATTATGCTCCTCCTTTGATATCATCAATTTTGGGCATGTCTCCAGAGAGCAAAACAGGGTTGCTGACCGCCTTGCTACGGAGGGCCATGAGAGAATGCTTGGTGTCTGTGCCTTCTCTTCTCCTCCAGATTTCCTTCTTTCTTTGCTTTATGCGGATCAAGTTGGGGTTAGCTTTCCGAGGCTAATTCTGGACTAATTTGTCCTTGTTTTTTTGTTTTTCTTTCCTTTTCCTACCAAAAAAAAATACATTTCACTGTAAAAGTATTAAATTGAATATTATTCTTCAGAACATAGATATTTTATGTTGAAATTAATAATTTGATTAATAATTTGATTTATCATTAGTATTTAGTTATTTAATGATTGAATTTTTTTAAACATTAGTAGTTGTTATCTACTATTAATTAATATATTCCATTATTTATAACAATTTCTTAAACACCTTTGATTATTTTGATTTTGGTAGATTTAACATTTAATTTTTATTTTAACACATCATATAACTGGTCCTTTATTTATTTTTAAGGGCAAATTACAAAACTATGTCAAATGGGAGGCCCATTTACATATTTAACTCATTTACTCAACATACTACATATCTAGACTGTTTTTGTGTAACTTTTCCATAATACCCCCAATATTTACGCACGTCTCTCTTTCACCCGTCTGACTTCGCAGATTCGATTATATACGAAGCCTGCGAAGCTAATGTATGGTTTGCTTGATGAATTTAATTAGCATATGCGAAGCCTGGATGTGCACGTCTCTCTTTCACCCGTTTGACTTCGTAGATTCAATTATATGCGAAGCCTGTGAAGCTAATGTATGGTTTGCTTGATGAATTTAATTAGCATATGCGAAGCTTGGATGTGTTTTTAACAAAATTCGCGAAGTGGTATATAACAAAAAATGTCAAATAACAACGGATTCTAACATTAAAATCATAACATTATCAAAATTTACAACAAGATTACCACAACAAACCACATTAAAATCATAACATTATCAAAATTTACAACAATATTGCCACAACAAACAACATTAAAATCATAACATTATCAAAATATACAACAAGATTGCCATAATAAACTCCTAACAAATCACTTCAAAGTGAATCTTACTAATCTGGACTTCAAAGTGAACCTCACTAATCTGGATGGAAATTTCTCCCTCTACAGGAAGTCCACACTTTTTGGGATGATAAATGGAAGTCCAGATCTTTTGGGATGGATGTTTTCCATGGTGCACACCAAGATTAGCACAATCTCTCCTAACCAATCACTTTAAAGTGAATGTGCCAGTCTTGAGGGAAGTTAATCCCTATACAGGAAGGAAAGTCATCTCCCCTACACCCCAATACGCCGCTTTCCAGATAGGGATGTTATATATTCAACCACCTTCAGAAAAAATTAATCGTGTTAGGCAGGAAAAAAGACGATCTGGGCTTCGCGAAATGAGGATTAGCGAAGCATGCGAATGTAAATGTGTAGGGAAAAGGATGATTTTACTTCGCGAATCGATGTTTTCGCGAAGACTGCGAGGTCTGAAACGTGACGATCTACGTCGCATATCGATGCTTTCGCGAAGTTTGCGAGTGAAATCATGAACTTTTCTACTCGCAGACTTCGCGAACTAATCGATTCGCGAAGTATATCGCCAAGTTTGAGGCTCTTTCTCTTCGCAAATATCCACGAAATCATCGACTACGCGAAGTGATTTCATGAAAAAACGCAGAAGAAACAGCAGATACTTATATTTTTCGCGCCTTTCACCCTTAAAAGTGACAATAACGATATGATAAACTGGGAGAAACGATGGAAATAACGTAGAATAACTATTTCTTTGATGGTAACAAGAAAAAAGAAACCAATTAACGAGCAGAAACAAGAAGATGAAGAACCATAGCTTCGTTTTCTAGAATTAGGAAGTTGCAGAATCAATAGATGAAGAGAGGAAAAAGAGGAATACATTGTGATTTGGAGAAATGGTGCAGATTTCGTGCAATTTAAAGGAAGATAGGAAGATCAAAAGTCTTCGAATCATTAATGGAGGAGCCAACAACCGTTTCGCGTAACCAAAGAGAAGAGGGGAGAGAGACCGTTCGCGGAAGGGGAAGTGGGAAGGTTGGTGTTATTATGGGAGAAATCACACAAAAACAGTCTACATATGTAGTATGTTGAGTAAATGAGTTAAATATGTAAACGAGCCTCTCATTTGACCTAGTTTTCTAATTTACCCTATTTTTAATCACATTAAACCATTAATAAAAAAAAATCAGGTTACTAAAAAAGCATAACTCAATTAATATACTTCTAGTTTGAGAAGTGGAAAGTTGGTAGAACATAAAATTTGTTTAATTGAATAAAGTTATTCATTTCATCGTTCATTTCAATTTTATATTTTTAATAGTTAGAAATTAGTTTATCTTTTTATGTTTGATTTGTCTATCAACAATAAAAGATAAGGCTAAATCCACCAAACTCATAGGAGCCTCGAGATACATTTTGCAAAAATTAATTATAAAAAGTTTCAAATGCATTTGTAACTTTTTTTTATAAACTAATATACATTGTTAGAGATATAAATCTACTTTGCTAAAGATAAGAAATCAAAACAAGACAGAGAAAAGAGAAGAAAGATTAATATTCATCACGATCTTTTAGTAGAAGATTGATGTGCAAAGCTTTGGAATGTCTTGTCTTCAAATGGGCATGAGAGTTGCCATCATCATCAACTCCATAAGTGTCTTCATCTTGGCTCCACTCAACACTTCCCGACTCATTTTCCTCTTGGAACCGATTTTCTTCACCATCATAAGCATCTTCATTTCGGTTCCACCCAACATTTCCATGACTCATATTCATCTTGGAACCGATCTCCATCTTCATCATAAGCTTCTTCGCTTTGGTTCCATTCTACATTTCCCAACTCATCATCATAATGGACCCTACCTCTATCATGCTCATAAGTATCTTCGTTATAGGACTGGTCAACATCCTCCAACTCATCATCACAATAGAATATACACTCATCATCTTCATACGGAGCCCCGTGCCGATCCCACTCAACATGCCGACGCTCACTCTCATCATAGTAGACCCCATCTTCGTCTTCCTCATAAGCGGCCCCATATTGGTCCCACTCAATGCTTTGACGTTCATCCTCCCCATGGTAAACTCTACCATCTTCATCATAATAAAACTCATATGCACTATGACAAAGTTTTCACCATCCTCACATATTTCATCTTCGGAAGCGTGCTCTCTCTCTTCAACCTCATCCTCGAAATCGCCTTCATAATAATCACATTCCTCATTTCTTACTAGCTCATTCTCGGATTGGTTCTCCTCTTTATCAATCTCCTCTTCTAACTCCTCTTCTTCATAGTTGTATTCAAATTCATTTCCATCTTCGTTCACGATCCGTCTTTTCCCATGACCTTTCGTTTCCTCCCACTCCTCTTCATAATTTGAACCGACTAATTCACGTGCTAAGTTGCCCGACTCAAAAGACATGCTGCAACCCAATATGGTAGAACCACCAACATCTCTCCCGTCTCCATAGCCATCAATCTCCACACATAAACTAATTTGATCATGCTTCCCAAAGAGATTAACAAGCCCAAACTCCTTCTCCCCCTTTTCAAGACATATGCCATCAATTTCCTTAAGCATACTTATATAGCTAGGCCTAAGGGGCATTTTATCAAACACTTGGGGAGTATCCCTTGCAACATGGGTTTCCTCAATATTACCACACACAAATTCAATCTTCCCCATGTTCTCACACACAAGCATCCCTTCCTCCTCATCCACACATACATTTAAATCCCCATTCACAAATTCATTATCAACAACTCCACAATGAGAATGTAAATTGCTAACAACACCACAAACAACCAAATCCTCACTAAGAGTAGGCATACCCACAACTTCCATATCAAGAATTGAAAGCTCTAGATTTACGTTTTCCTTGTTCAATAGAGGACAGATTTGGGATGAACCTTTAGGAGGCGAGATAGTGGTTTCTCCATCTCTTTTCCGTTGGGCTCGACGTTGTCGTCTCCGGCTACTTTGGGTTCTCCTTTGGAGTCTTTCCATCTCTTTTTGCTCCAAGTTCTCTCTTGTCTTTCTCATCATCTCGTCATATTGGAGCTCCATCTCCCTTGTCTCGGCTTCAAGACGTTCCTTTAAGGCTTGTGAATAACTCGGTTGAATCATTGTCGAAAGAAGTCTCCGTTAAGGAAAACGATCGGCTCTGATACCAACTGATATAGATCGGTTTTGTCTGAAAGTTTTAATCGTAAACTTACAAAGATATTTCTTCTCTAGCTAAACTAGAAGGAGTGAATCTTGGGTTTTATGGACTAAATCCATAGGAAATAAGAATTCCCCATTGTTGAAGGTGAAAACTTTAACAAGCTTCTTAAAGAAGATTTAATATTGATTGATAAAAAGTTTAGTTCAATTACAAAGAAAGAGATGTATTTATACAATCTCAAAACCCTAAAACAAATTACATAAAAGGGTAAATCAAATAACTAATTAAAATGATAGAGATAAGGGTAATTTAGGGTAAAGAAATGGGGTGGTATGGGTGTAAATAAGGGAGTGGCATAGATTGTAAATAGGGAGTGGCAGTATTGTAAATAAAGAGGAAGCTGGAGTAAGGAGCAAGTTCCTTAAAATGAAGGTACGCGGAGCGTGCCTAATTCTACGCGGAGCGTGGATTGGTCTCTGAACTTTCTAAGCTCCTTAAAATGAAGGTACGCGGAGCGTGGATTGGCTGCTGAACTCTTCTTCGGATCAGACATTCAAGTACGCGGAGCGTGCTATAAACTACGCGGAGCGTGCCTGGGCTGTTGTGTGGCACTCTTTTGGCCTCCTTACTTGCTTGTTGCTCGTACTTGGTTCTTCCTCCGACTTCCCTCGTCCGGACCCGATCCTAGGGAGAGATGCCCTGCATCACCATGGGCTAATTTACTCATCAACTCTGAATTAATTAAAAAAAAATTACAACAATTTCTAATTATTTTAGGGATAAATGCTGAATTTCACTCTAACAATTTCAAACGATTTAGTGAAACATAGATTTGGGTTTAATGTCTAAATTTTATACGAGATCAGTTTTAGTTCTACGTTATTTCATTCTCACATTGGACTTTCAAAATATAAATTACGCCTAAAATATTTAAAATGTTGTTATACATTGTGACAAAAATAAATTTTTTTTGTTAAAATGTTTATTACAATTTTTTTTAGTCAATATCTCTATATTTTTAACTGTGTTGCTAATATAGTTACAAATAAACAACCAAATTTGTACGAAACTGCTTCAGTTTATCGAGAAATTTGTTTGCAAGGTTTAATGTGACTGTTAAGCCAACTTTTTTAAATTTTCGATAAAATATGGCTAAAATTGATCTTGTTTGGAAACTTTAAGATTAAATTTCTATAATTTCATACATTAGTCCTATATCTACACTTATGAAAATTAATTTTCATAATAATATATTAAAAAATAATACTATAATTAATCATAATTTTCTAAATACAAAAAAGTAAATTTAAAAAAAATATTGATAGATTAACAAATTATTAAAATGATATGAAATTAAAAAAATGTAAACCCATAAAAAAAGAAAAAGGGATAAATAATTTATTAGTCCCCTTATTTTTAACTAACACACTGTTTAATCCATCTATTTTAAAAAATATATTATAATAATATATTAAAAATAATACTATAATTAATCATAATTTTCTGAATACAAAAAAAATAAATTTTAAAAAAAATACAATTTATTAAAATGATATGAAATTAAAAAAATGTAAACCCATAAAAAAAAGAAAAAGGGATAAATAATTTATTAGTCCCCTTATTTTTAACTAACACACTGTTTAGTCCCTCTATTTTAAAAAATATATTATAAGATTTCTATATTTTGTCAATATTAACCCCTTTCTATTTTTTAGCTTTTTAACCGTTATATTTGGTATAAATACATAGACAGAAAATAATAGAGGAACATGACCATTTTGTATCTACTATAGCTGTCGTGAAAGTTAAAATATGTTCGGTTAAAAATCTAAAAAAACTAAACAGAAGGACCAAATAATTAATATTGATTAAAAAAATAGGAACTTTATAATATGGTTTTAAAAATAGAGAAACTAAATAGTGTATTAGGTAAAAAATGGGGACTAATAAATTATTTACCCAAGAAGAAGGGCATAAAACGATAGATCAAAAATTGGGGATTTCTCATCATTTCTCTTCCCGCCTCTTCTATCTTCACGCATCTTCTATCCCGCCTCTTCTATCTTCAAGCTCTCTTCACCGCCTCTTCTCCCTTCTTCTTCTCTTCACTTTCTTTCGTTCTTTTATCCTTTTAGATTTCTTTCGTTTTTCATGTGTTGAGGTTGTGTAGCTTCGGTTCTGCTGGGTTTCTGATAGGGACGTTTCGTCCCTATCTTTTAACGTGATTTACGGTTTAATTTTAGAAGAAATAAATAAGTTTAATTACAAAAATAGAGTGTTTTAATAAAATAACAAAATAAAAATAAATTCCTTACTTTCGGTTAATTTTCCTTATTTTTGATTAATATTAGAAAATAAAACGTCAAGCTAACTCGGCTCTCAAGATTTGTATTTCAGGTACGAGGAATGAGTGAAAATCTACTCAAATACGCGGGGTGTATCATCATTTACGCGGGGCGTAAAACATGGTGTCAGAAATAATTGCCTTATCCGCAGGTACCATATGGAAATGACTCAGCATACGCGGGGCGTATGACACCTTACGTGGGGCGTATGACACATGTCGGAAATGATTGGCCTAATCCTGAAAGTCAGACTGCATTGTCTCTCGGAGTCAACTCTCCATACGCGGGGCGTATCACCATTTACGCGGGGCGTAAAAGGTAGTTCTTCAACGTAAAAAGATCAGAGACTCATTTACGCGGGGCGTACTTCAGCTACGCAGGGCGTATTTGAGACAAATAGACATAGAATTGGTCCACACGCAGGAGATTTCTGACGGAATGGGCACTTACGCGGGGCGTAGATCACCTTACGCGGGGCGTATCATGGGATTTCTGCACCAAATAATGTTGCTCCATACTTGTACCTTGTGAAATTACAATTCTACCCCTGGCTTGATGTATAAATAAGAGTGACTAGCACTCAATTAGGGACCTGAATAAATCTCTAGATACCAACTACATACTAGAGAGCAAACTATACTCTTTTCTTTTCTTGTAATTTAGATTCAGATTTTGTAGCTATAAACTCTCCCCCTCGAGAGCTTGTTCGGTTGTTCCGACGTTCCATCGAAGTTCCTTTCCACCATTCGTCACCAAGCTCGAGAGTTCCACCTCCAAGACCTAAGAGACGGCCTTGAGTCCGGTTAGCTAGTTTCGAGGGCCGATTATTCCCTCTCTACTTGCTAATTAGCTTGCACTCTTCCTATGTACTAGGCTTGGTTGTATTCCTTATTTACGCTTTCCATATTTATAATATATGATTTGCAATTTCCGTTTCTATATACGTGTTGATGTTTATTGCTTGTTTGATGCTCGTAATTGACTATTGTGTAGGGGAACGCGATTTCCGACGCCATTCGGGCTATCTTTAGGGATTCATATAGGTGTTGCCTTACCGGAAGTGACAAACCGGAAACCGTAGGAATTGACACACCACGGAACTTACGGGCCCTAGTTTCTGATCCCCAGCATTAGACACGCATTGACTAGGAACCACGTAGTCTAAGTATCTCACGGATCGGTCGAACTACACGTAGTCGTCTTTGCAAGAGTAGACCACTAATCGTATATATTCGGAATCTTTGTTTGTCGTATTTATAACTTATCGTCGCCATTGCACTTCGCAGAGTATTTGCTACATAAATCTGTCTCACTAATAGTTAAGGAATAGTGTGTAGTTGTGTCTTACTTCACCCCAAAGTAATCACCGCTTAAATAACATACAAAACCGAGTCGTCTAATACTTTTAATTATAAATCCCGTGGATTCGATACCCGGTCTTAACCGGATTATTACTTGATACGACGGGGTACACTTGCCCCTAAGTAGTAGTGGCGTCTAGAAGAGTTAGAGCACTTAGAAAGATCACATCCATAGTCGTAACACACTTATCATAATATATATTTCATCATTAGAAGAAAAGCTCTACACTAGACGCCTTACGCATCAAGTTTTTGGCGCCGTTGCCGGGGATTTATAATCTCCTACAATATTAGACAAAAATGTTTCAATGTTAGTTTAAGCATTTGTAAATATCATTTTCCTTTTGTGAATAATTTGTTTATTTCTTGTTGTTACTAATGGTCTTTTCCGTGGTATGATGTCTCATAGTCATCATCTATGGGGCGACTTCATGGACGACGAATGTTCGCACCAACATTCAGTCTCGCAATTCGATATGGTAATCTCTATGCTTAAAGATATTCAAGTGAGATTATCTAACAATGAGGCATATTGCAGGGATTTAGGAAGTCAAATCGCCGGATTAACATCTCATCTCGATTCAACCGCGGACGAATCGATTAGAGACGCCAACCCGGGTGATCAAGATGTGGAGGTCGAGTTAATTGAGCCCTCTCAAGAGGAATCCCCAAATCATGTAGGTTGTCTCAACTGCGAGGAGCCATAAATCCTAATCGATGAGCCGGTTGTGTGCGGACTCATGGAAATGACTCCACAACTAGAAGAGTTTGAGGTTCCTTCTACCTCGGGTTATTTCACTCTCTTTGAGCTACCTAAGGAGTCAAAGAGGGAGCAAACTAAACTCTTCAATAATTTCTGTAAATATAGTTTTTGGTTTTTGTTAAATTTTTTTGAAGCTAACAATCCGTTTTGTAGGTACAGATTGTTTATTCAAGAATTTGCATTTCTAACGCGAATGGAAGCATACACCTAGGAGGAAATGCTAAGTCGAGCTCACCGACTATAACGTAGCGCTTCTTGGGAGGCAACCCAAGCTCGAATAAGGGAGTTTTCTTTCCCAGTTTTTATTTCCCGCATTTTCTTTCCCAATTTCGTCTCTTTTAAATAAAAATCAAAAGAAAAACAAATCCCACTTTATCCAAACGAAAATAAGCCACGCGGGGCGTACACACCTATACACCCCGCGCAGCCGCGTTTTCCATTTCCGTGCTTGTTATTTCTGTTTTTGCGTGAGTTAATAACATTCACGCGGGACGTATCCCTTTTACGCCCCGCGTGCTCCATCATTTTCTTGTATAAATGGCTCAGAGATAGAAACACGCGAGGCGCCCCCTGGGCACGCCTCGCGTAGGACCTAACTCTAAGAGTCCTATTTTGTCCTTCTTTATTTTTGTTTTTGTTTTGTTTTCTTTTTGCGACGCCCTTGGAATAGGCGTCATTTTAATAACGCGGAGGGTCGTGCAACCCCGCACTCTTAGTTTGGTTTGCACTAACAAAAACAAAAATAAAAAATAAAATAAACAACAAAATAATTAAACTAATTTATTGACTCCTTTAAATTTTCCCGACACGTTATCCCTCCTTCGGAAATTCATTAAAGTTCCGTTATTTGTCATCAAAAATAAAAGCGTCGGAACATAAAGGAGTGATTCAAATAAGAGATTTTAGTTTTGGTTTTGAAATTAGGGAATTTGTGCAAAGCTTAGGTTAGTACTAAACTAAGGCATTGAGTCTTAACCCAAATGTTATCTACATAATGAACTTTGAAAAGGCAATAAAAACGGGATAGTTGAGAATTTAGCGAAGACTTGATAGTACACAATTTAAACCCGAATCTTTGTGAGGTATTTTTGAGCCTAAAAGAGTTCGTACGAGAACTCTAATTCTTTCGCAATTTTTCGAGAGCTTTGACTTCACTCGACTCATAGAATTTGCATCTAATACCGGGTTAAGTACACTTATTTTTGCTAAAAAAGGCAATAGATGATAAAATGAACCCACTTAGGCTAATTTTTCTTAAATTATTTTTCTCGTTTTCATTAACCCTTAGGAAACCCCTTCGAGCCTATTAACCAACTTTTTTGTTAATACCCTTTTAACATTTAACCCTTTTTCCTCTTGTTCAAATACCGACAAAATCAATTCGCACCCAAATCACTCGGAAAAAGTCACGGCCTTAGCAAATGAGCACCATAAGCTTTCAAAATATTGTTTTTGTGTCTCTATCAAAACAAAGGATACAATAAAAGTAAAAAGGCATTCTCAAGCTCCACCCGAGCAATTTTGAAGTATATCTTGTAAAATTCGCTAAGGCCGAAGCAAAATACGGTGCGATTATAAGTCGGTATTTTGGAACTTGAGTCTCTTTAAACTAACCACTAAAAAGCCACCCACATTACAACCTCCCTCCGGGTTCATTTTTAATGTTGCCTAACCATATTTTAGGAGGAAAAACCCGGATGAAAATGCAAATTCAACATGATCTCGAGTAAGTACAAAGAAGAGTGCTAAAACACCGACCCACCAAAAATTGAGCGTAAGAGTGAAATTCCTTAGCGAGGTACTACCGAGTTCATAAAAAAGGTTCGGCTCCCGTTAATATCGCCTCTTAAACCTAATCATGGAGGTCTCAAATAAGTTTTTGTACTCAATTGCTTGCGTAGGTACTTACCGAAATCTTTGCATAAAAACCATAACTTTGAAATCACGCACTTGGTAAAACAAACCTTCGGTTTGTTTCTCAATTATCTCAATCCCTTGTCTTTCGATTTCTTTTACTTGAGGACAAGTAAAACTTTAAAGTCCGAGGAGGTTTATAGGGGCGTTTCGTCCCTATCTTTTAACGTGATTTACGGTTTAATTTTAGAAGAAATAAATAAGTTTAATTACAAAAATAGAGTGTTTTAATAAAATAACAAAATAAAAATAAATTCCTTACTTTCGGTTAATTTTCCTTATTTTTGATTAATATTAGAAAATAAAACGTCAAGCTAACTCGGCTCTCAAGATTTGTATTTCAAGTACGAGGAATGAGTGAAAATCTACTCAAATACGCGGGGCGTATCATCATTTACGGGGGGCGTAAAACATGGTGTCAGAAATAATTGCCTTATCCGCAGGCACCATGTGGAAATGACTCAGCATACGCGGGGCGTATGACACCTTACGCGGGGTGTATGACATATGTCGGAAATGATTGGCCTAATCCTGAAAGTCAGACTGCATTGTCTCTCGAAGTCAACTCTCCATACGCGGGGCGTATCACCATTTACGCGGGGCGTAAAAGGTAGTTCTTCAACGTAAAAAGATCAGAGACTCATTTACGCGGGGCGTACTTCAGCTACGCAGGGCGTATTTGAGACAAATAGACATAGAATTGGTCCACACGCAGGAGATTTCTGACGGAATGGGCACTTACGCGGGGCGTAGATCACCTTACGCGGGGCGTATCATGGGATTTCTGCACCAAATAATGTTTCTCCATACTTGTACCTTGTGAAATTACAATTCTACCCCTGGCTTGATGTATAAATAAGAGTGACTAGCACTCAATTAGGGACCTGAATAAATCTCTAGATACCAACTACATACTAGAGAGCAAACTATACTCTTTTCTTTTCTTGTAATTTAGATTCAGATTTTGTAGCTATAAACTCTCCCCCTCGAGAGCTTGTTCGGTTGTTCCGACGTTCCATCGAAGTTCCGTTCCACCATTCGTCACCAAGCTCGAGAGTTCCACCTCCAAGACCTAAGAGACGGCCTTGAGTCCGGTTAGCTAGTTTCGAGGGCCGATTATTCCCTCTCTACTTGCTAATTAGCTTGCACTCTTCCTATGTACTAGGCTTGGTTGTATTCCTTATTTACGCTTTCCATATTTATAATATATGATTTGCAATTTCCGTTTTTATATACGTGTTGATGTTTATTGCTTCTTTTGATGCTCGTAATTGACTATTGTGTAGGGGAACGCGATTTCCGACGCCATTCGGGCTATCTTTAGGGATTCATATAGGTGTTGCCTTACCGGAAGTGACAAACTGGAAACCGTAGGAATTGTCACACCACGGAACTTACGGGCCCTAGTTTCTGATCCCCAGCATTAGACACGCCTTGACTAGGAACCACGTAGTCTAAGTACCTCACGGATCGGTCGAACTACACGTAGTCATCTTTGCAAGAGTAGACCATTAATCGTATATATTCGAAATCTTTGTTTGTCGTATTTATAACTTATCGTCGCCATTGCACTTCGCAGAGTATTTGCTACATAAATCTGTCTCACTAATAGTTTAGGAATAGTGTGTAGTTGTGTCTTACTTCACCCCAAAGTAATCACCGCTTAAATAACATACGAAACCGAGTCATCTAATACTTGTAATTATAAATCCCGTGGATTCGATACCCGGTCTTAACCGGATTATTACTTGATACGACGGGGTACACTTGCCCCTAAGTAGTAGTGGCGTCTAGAAGAGTTAGAGCACTTAGAAAGATCACATCCATAGTCGTAACGCACTTATCATAATATATATTTCGTCATTAGAAGAAAAGCTCTACACTAGACGCCTTACGCATCAGTTTCTTCCAATTTAAATTTTTGTGGCTTCAATTCTCTTCATTTGTGCTCTGAAACACAGGTATGTTCTTGTTTTAGTCTTGATTTAAGCTCTAAACTCCATATATTTGAGGTATGATGTCCTTGTCTCGTATCTCTGAACTTTAAGGATTTCCCCTTAATCTAGGTTTTAGGGTTTAAAGTAGCTTATGCTTAAATAAGTGTTCATATGGTGTTTGTTTTATTGATTTGATTATTATGAAAAGAAGATGGTAACCTAAGTTTTAGGATTAGGGTTTCTGATTAATTTCTGATTGCCAAACTTGAGACTGAGGTTCATATGGTTGATTAATTTCTGGCATTACGCCTATTGGTCCAGCAGATAGAACATTAACCCCAACCACAAAGCCTATTGTTGTATTTGATTAATTTCTGGCAGTACGCCTATTCTTGTATTTGATTTTCCACTGGGTTCATTGAAGCCCCTGAGAATGGTCCAGCAGCTAGAATTCTCTGTAATCATTGAAGCCCCTAAACTATGCGCTTGAATTCTCTGTATCGTTCCACGAAAAAACAAGGATCAATTTGCTTTTTTAGCTAAACTCAGAATCCACGATTAACCCAATAACAAAGCTAATCCTTAAGGGTAGGGATGCAAATTATAAGTCCTAGATGTCCAATACTTTAATTTTCAACCATTATAATTTCCTGGAATAAAAAAATAAACAGAGTTGTTTATCCATTTAATCTGTACATGAATGTGCAAGTGTTGGACATAAGATTCCCAAGGCAACAAAAAAAAAAGGAGAAAGAGCCTGCTCTGCTCCATCTTCTTCCTCATGTAGTGATATTTCCTTTACCAATCCAAGGCCATATAAACTCCATGTTTAAACTAGCTGAGATTCTAAGCCTTGCTACTCTTAAAGTTTCCTTCATAACCACACTTCACAACTATGATCTTCTAACCCGTTTCACAGATTTTCATACACGTTTTCAGAAATATCCAGATTTTGAACTGAAAACAATACCTGAATTTCTACCCATAGATCACTCTTTAGGTGTCCGATTGGTAGATGTAATGGAGTCCATGGATTTGGTTATCAAACCAGTTTTTAGAAGGACCATTTTGGAAAGTAGCCCTCCTGTTAACTGCATCATAATGGATGGAATTCTAGCATTTGTTTCTGATATTGCAAATGAGTTCAGAATTCCATTTATCCATTTTCGAACTATAAGTGCTTGTTCTTTCTGGGTTTATTTCTCTGTTCTTGACGTTGTTCAAGCTGCCCAACTTCCTATCAGAGGTAATTTGTTGCCTAAATTGCCTATTTTGGTCTCTAAACTTGCTCAATGTGTACATTTAGTTTCTCAATAGGTAGTCCATGTACTTTTTGGGGGATTAGATTAGATTGACCTCTCAACTACAAAGTAAAGTTGTTTTACAAATTGAGTTAAGCACATAGATTAAATTTTGCATTTTTTACTAGTAAGTGGAATTTCATGTCTATTTCTCAACTTGTTGATAAAATCCTTAATTTGTTACCTTGGTCACTCTTTTGCATTTTGTTGTGCTGTATGTATTAGTAGTTTCATGATTATTTTGTCCAGTGAGATTGAGCACTTATAACTGAAAAAGATAATGTCATCTAATGTATTGTGGGTGTGAGAGAGACAAGTTTAGTCAGCTGCTATTTTGACTATAGATCGTCATGGAAATTCAAATTCTCTATGACGATTTGCACTATTTTGACTATGTACTGGTTATAAGATTATCATACTATATGTCTATGTTAGCTTATCCTTCTATATGGATGGGATGTTGTGCACTTTACTTCTGCTTACTCTTCTGAATTTTGTACCAACCCCTGTAGTAAAGTTCTCAGTATTGTTGGGTTCATAATGTTCCTCATTTATGAATGTTGCTGTATCTAAGATTCAGTGTGTAATAGTACATTTCATGGAAGACTCGTACTGCAGGACTTCATGTCCGATTAGTTTCTACTCTTGTTCTTTATCCTGCTCCTATCTAGAATGAAAAAGTTGGCAAAGAATGAGCTGCCATTGATTTTTCATATCACTTCTTTCTGTTCCTTGATTCCTACACTATATGCCACTTGTTTGTAGGGTTGTTCATGTTTTTGATTGGGGTATATCCAGATTTAAGGGAGCACAGACATCTTAAGAAAAATTTGAAGCAAGCCCAACTACCCAAGTTTGTTGATTCACTCAAACTATAGGGATGCAATTGTGATTTGATTGGTAATTTAGGGGTAGTTAGGTTATTACATTACTACGTTTAAGGTTTCAAATAACAACAATCTCAAACTTAAATTTAACTACTATTAGTAATTCAACCTTTATTTAAATAATACAAGTATACATCTTAAAGTATTAACTATTATCAAAATATGATACATCCATTATCTATAAACACATTAAAAACTAAGCAAGTAGTATTTGCATTTACCCTTCCGCTTTGTTTGGAGTTTAGACCCACTTGACTTGTTTTAGCCATTTTTTCTCATGTTTAGGTAATCAATCACGTATAGTTTTACCTGTACAATGAGAGCTGTTACAGTTCATTAATTATAAAGTGTACTTGTCAGCTTTAGAAAAACTGCAACTGTACGGAATATGAAATACCTTATGTTGATATTCTAACCACGCATATAGAGAGTTCGAACCAGCTGCCATTAAGATTATTTATTTATAAGTGATAATTTTGTACTAAATGGATAAACGGGGAATCCCCGTACTCGCGGTTTCCCCATGGGGCGGAGACAGTTTTACAAAATTAAGGACTCTGTCCAGAGAGTGTAAAATTGGACTAATTTAATAACGTTAGGTGCTTAATTGGACCATTTTTAACCTTACGAGTAATATTGCTCTTGATTGGCATCATATGGGCATTTTTACACCTTATCCTATTATTTAATAAGTTAATATAAGAGAACTAAATAAATTTCAAACTGAAACTTATTTAATATGTGTTTTCTAAGTTTACATCAGAAATTGAATTTGAAACCAAATCCTTTTCTAACTGATGTTCTGGGATAGGAACAACAGTTCTGAAATTCCAGAATTGCTTGCTAGCAGAAGTTTATAGAATTTCAATGCTTACAAAAATTTAGAATATTAACATTTTAACGAAAAATGAAATTTTGCAGAATTGTTAGGAGTTGGATGTATGGTAATCGAATGTCTACAAGATTCGTAGAAGGGATTGCGGAGTTTAATAGGGTTGCGTTGAAACACAAATTAGATAACGGAAAAAGAACATAATTTGTCCTTGTATTGACTGTAATTTTTTTCATTCTAGTCCTTCGTGTTTTTCCCTAAGTTAATTTGCTACTATAATACATTGATATTTTATGTTTACTTTCTTTGAAGGATTTTGCAACAAAACCAATGGCATATTCTGAGGAGGAGATTAATGATGTTCGAGATATTTGGGCCGATTATTTTGGATTCGAAATCACAAGTCGCTAGATATTTGCATTAGTGTTTTTGTGGAAGTTGTTAGTGTTGTTCATCTTCCTAGTTTATTTGGCTACAAACTTGAATATGACAAGTAGGTAGATAATTGTTTAAGTGTTTTTGTGGAAGTTGTTAGTGTTTATTCATCTTCCTCGGTTTTTTGGCTACAAAACTTGAATATAACAAGTTGAATTAATTGTTATATATGCAACTATTTCTTGAAGAAATTAAGTTGTGATTATATTTTGAATATTTATGTATTTATGCAATGTGGTACTTGTAGTTTTATGTGTATATTTTATAAATTAAAAAATTTTATGCTATGCTGGAAAATTTTCTAATTTTTTTTTTAAATATCAATATTTTGCGTCGCGCGTGAGGAATGAGTGATACAAAGTGTACCAGATTAAAAGGGGCACTTGTGTCGCGCACTCTTGGAGCGCGTCACAAGAATTATCATATGTTGTGTCGCGCACTATAGATGCGCATTACAAGAGTTAGCGCTCTATTGTATCGCGCGCGTGAGAAGTGCGACACAACAGATAAGTAGCTTGTGTCGCTCTCAAGAGCGATGCAAAGTTCTTGTGTCGCACAAAAGTGCGACACAACAACCTGAAAAAGTGCGACACAAGTGAGCATTTCTGTGCTAGTGATTGTTAGGGTCTAATTTGATACTTATCCCGGATAAATTACACTCATGCATCTATTTACCCTTACTAACACAATGGTCATTTAACTTTACACCTAGACATAAAAAAAAAATTGGATAAATTACACCAATAGTCTCTCAAATTTGTCATTACTAACATTATGGTCACGCAATTTTCAAATATAACATAAAAGTTACTAAATATCATCAAAATGATTAATAGATTTTGAACTGTTTGCAATGTGCTGAATATAGTTCCTAAGTCAAAATTAAAGTTTCTCCTTATGAGATTTTGAAAAATAGAGCCAAATTTGGGGATGTTTGTCTTATGTTAGAAATTAGGACTCTAAGAGAGTCAAACTTAAGTACGGATTATGAATGTGTATTTATTAGGTAGGTTGTGAATAGTAAAGTTATAGATTATATGATTTGAATGCACATATTATTTTGGAATCAAATGATGATGATTCTATGAAAATAGATTTCCTTTAAAATTGAGAAATAGTGAGGGTGCATCATCTAACAACATGTATATTGTAAGACCTATAGTGCGTAATGAGAGTGGGGAATCTGAACCTAGAAGCAGTAAGAGACATAAAGTCTTTAAAAACTTTGGTTCTGACTTTTATGCATCCATAGTAGAGGAGGATCCACTTACCTTTCAAGCCGCTCTTACCTCTTTAGATGCTGATTTATAGCATGAAGTCATCAATGATGAAATGGACTCTCTAGAGTCAAACAGAACTTGTAACTTTGTAGACTTACCACAAGGTTGCAAACCTAATACAAATGGGTTCTCAAAAAGAACCCGAAACCTAATGGTCCAGTTGATAAGTATAAGGCACACCTTGTAGCTAAAAGGCTTTAAACAAAGAGAAAATATAGATCTTTTTGGCACTTAGGCACATCAAAATGAACATTGATATTTCTGTTTTACACAATCTTGTTGTAAATGGATGTTAAAACTGCCTTTTTGAGTGTGAATTGGAAGAAGATGTCTATATGGATCAACTTAGGGGCTTTGTTGTTTCCAATCAAACCCATAAGTGTGTAAATTAGATAAGTCATTGTATTGTTTACAACAAGCACTTAAAAAAATAGCATGAAAATTTTGCCAATCTGATTATTTTAAATGTCTTCAAGGTGAATGAAAACGAATATATCTACTATAAAAACGAAAATGGTGTTTGCGTTATTATATGTGTATATGTTGATGCTTTGTTGGGTTTTGGATCTAATATTCACGTTGTGAATGTGTGAATTATGTAAAAACTTTAATATGAAAGATCTTGGAGAAGCAAATGTCATGCTTGGCATTAAGATAACTAGGTTTAGAAATGAAATTTCTTTAGATCAATCTCATTACATTGAGAAAATTCTAAAGAAATATAATTAGTTTGACGGTAAATCTGCATGCACATCTTATAACCCTAGTGTAAAGATTTTTAGGAACACTAAAGACAATATAAGACAATCAAAGTATGATAGTATAATTGGTAGCCTACAGTATGCAACTAATTGTACTATACTCGGTATAGCTTATGTCGTGGGATTATTATGCATATTTACTATAGTAGACCTAATATTGAGCATTGGAATGCTATAGAAAGGGTCATGCAATACTTTAAAAAACTATCAAAACTCAGATTGCATTACCAAATGTTTCCAACAATCATTGAGGACCATTCTAGCTCAATCAACTATGGAATCAAAACTTATAGCACTAGCCACGGTTAGTGAAGAAACATGTTGGTTGAGAGGTATGTTAGCTGAGATTCCATTATGGGAAAAACAGATTCTATCATTATTGATCCACTATGACATTATCATGACTATTGTTAAGATTCAGAATCGTTACTATAATAGTAAGAAACAACAAATACGTTATAAGCACAATACTATTAGAGAGCTGCTCTCCAGAGAAACTGTTAGAGTGGATCATGTAAGCTCTGAAGAGAATTTATCCAATCCTTTGACGAAAGGATTGGTTAAAGAGAAAGTCCAAAGTACCTCAAAAAGTGTTGGCCTTATTCCCTTGCAATGATGAATTACACATAATGATAACCCAACCTATAGATTGGAGATCCCAAGAAATAGGTTCAATGGGTAACAACAAGTTGTGATGTAATAGAAATTAGATCATGCATTTTGAAGCATGAATTTCCTGAATCTATATTAGGTTGATGTAATAGCAACTCTTACTAAGATCTATACTCCATTTGGAGTGAAGTACATAGCTACATGAGTACCTCTGATTGACTCGCTTATATGAATGTGGAAGTGGGGCCACTTCCTATGAGTTTAAGGGAAAAACTCTATAGCATTCATTAGACCAGGATATACGTGGATGGCCATATATACACGAGCTACTGAACTACACTCTGAAAAAGGTTTGGTGTGGTACAATGTCAGAGATATAGATTTCAAGAAACAGGTTGTAGGCAAGGGTTCAAATCGGAAGTTACCTTTGTTTATGCTCGATCTCAAGTGGGGATTATTGGGCTAGGCCTAAGTTTGAATCTATCAAAAAACCTTAAAGATTTGCCCTCAAATGGATAAAAAGGTAGTGTAAGCATCTCACATTTTCTAAATACCACCATATATAAAGAGTGTCCTCACACTATTGGCTATACCCTAATGGATACCCTACTTTTGTGAAAGGGTGAGTACATACATGATGTTTAACCACCACACACGTGCATGCCACCGTCGTCCGACCCGGACTGGGTTGGAAACTATATTTCTTGAGAAAAAATTATTTTTGATTTAATTAAAATTTTAGAAATAATTTTAATTAAATAATTTATTTTCACAACCGTTGATACTAGGACTAAGCGTGGATCTTGGAGATTCTTGAATCAGACCGAAACCCGAAAAAAAAGATCAAAAATTGGATTGAACCATTGACTTTTTCTATAGGACCGAACTGAATTGTACCGTTGACTTAATTAGGTACAAGTCTGGACATTTTCAAATTCCTAATATAATTGAGTAAATATGTTGGAGATTCTAGAATCGGACCAAATATCCGAAAAAAGATCCAGAATCGGATTGAACCGTTGACTTTTTTGTTAGAACTGAACCGAATTGTACTGTTGACTTTAGTAGATATAATTTTGGAGATTTTCAAATTTCGGAATTGTACCAAACCGTACTCACCCATAGTCTCAACTTTACACCATTGTCCTGTTTTTTCTTCCATTTCTACTCCACTTGACCAGTATGCAAACAACTTGTTTTCAACTATAAATAGCTTTTGTTTTGGCATTCTTCATACACTGCAATTTCCGCTTCCTCTTTAAAATAAATCCTTTTTCTTTGATAATGAACCTGCGTAAAAACCTTGAGTTTATTTTTTTGACCGGCCTTTTATTGTGAATAAATTATTGTGTACCAAACAAGAATATTCATTGGAAATTTTATGATACTGCTACTTTGTAGGTTTATTTCCTTATATTTAAAACCAATGGCCAAATTGCTTATACTAATATTTATTCCAGTTGATAATTTCAAACCGTTAGACTAAATATCTTATCTTGAATTCTTATATTCAGTGAGGATGTGATTGGCAAATTTTATATTATTATGTGCCCAGGCAGTATTTAGAAAAAATCTCAGATTAAAAAGATATTAGTGTAACCCAAGTTAAGTAGAGGTTTTTCATTTTTTTCTGAAAAGTAGAGCTCTATCTTTATTAATGGCAACTTGTTTTTTTCATCTGAAAAGACTTTTTCTGTTAGTTATTTGAGTTTCGCGAATGATGTGGATAATAAAACATTATGCTGTTCATTCATGTTTTTTATTTTAACTATGTAATAAATAAGTAAGGCTATGTTGTTGTTTTTTTACAAGTGAATGCTACTGAACCGATTTAATTAAATTGAATGTTATTAAATTTAATGCTACTAAACTGAACTTAACTTAACAATAATAGTAATATTAGACTTTCAAAATAACAATAAATAAAATAGTAATATTAGACTTTCAAAATAACAATAAATAAAATAGATAAGTTTATAATAATATTTATAGTTCTAATAATGATAATGATTCTAATAATAATAACAATATAATATATATATATAAATAATTATAATTATAATATTATATTATATAATTATAATTATAATTATTTATATAGGCCGCTCATTTGGTAGTTAGGCGGGCTTGTTCCAATGCTAGCGATTACTTTTTTTATGTTTTATCTGTTTGGTTGTTGAACATTATTTTGGAAGATACAAATGCTTCCTATTAATCTATTTGAGGTTTTGCCCAAAAAAATAATTATAATTATAATAAAATAATTATAAATTACTGAACTGAACTTAATGATGTTGAACTAAACTGAATGCTACTGAATTTAACTGAACTAATGAACTGAACTGAAATTACTAATACAGAAATTAAGTGATAAAGATCGTGGCCTAAGAGGGGTTCTAAAATATGCCTAAAACTTAAGCTTAGTCAATTTATTTATTTTTAATGCGAATGGAGCGATATAAATTTACAAATCCACGTCATAATTGAATCAAATTAGAAACTTCATTAACTAATAGGTAGAAAGTTATGCTTATTTTGTTTTTTTTTTATAAAGTAAGTATTACTTTGTTTATTCTCACCGTTGGATGATAGAGTGTAAAATTAATTATAAAATAGGTATTTCAAATATTAATTATTTATTATTTTAGTTTTAAAAATTATAAATCTTTCAACCTCTTAATCAATAATAAGATGAATTATATTTTTAAAAAAAGATGAATTATAATTCAATACAATTAATATGATGGGAAATTTACAAAACTAGATTTTGGAGTGGCTCATTTACATTTCTAGACCTATTTCGAGACATGCTACCAAACTAGATAATTTCAATCCGTATACCTAAAGTACTCTTAGACTGTTTAACTTCCTATCCCAAACGCGTATGTCTAATAATAATAATATGTTTATTGTAATCAAGCTGAAATATCGTGGTGACGAATTCATAGAGCTTATTAGGTTGCAATTGAAAAAAACAATTCAAATCTTCAAGAAATGTATAGTTGGTTTATAATTTTAATTTTCAACTGTTACAAATAACCAACTATAAATGTATAAAACTGCTTTAATTTATTGACAATCTTGTTTTAAAGGTTTGATGTGACATTTAAATAAGAGGCAAACCAAGTTTTATAAATTTCCGATCATATAGAGCTAAAATTGATTTACTTTAAGAACTTTAAGTTTAAATTTGTATTATTTTATACATTAGACTAAATCTATACTTCTTCTAAAACGTTAAAGTCAAATTTGATATTTATGCTCCGTAAATTATATCATTGTATCAACATAAAACACCTTAAAAAAAACTTGAGGATGAAAAACAAACAAAAAATATTTTCAAGATAGGACTAGATATCTATATCCATTAAAAATTATCAGAAACTAAAATACTTTGAATTTGACTCATTTTTAAGTAAATATGGCAATTTTCCAAATTAAAGATAATGATGAAGTTCCTTCTCAAAAACAAATTTCAAATTTTCTAAGCTATTCATTGTTTATTGATTTTATACATTAAATTAGAATAGAATAGATATGATATCTAAAAACATCTTATACTTTCTGTTAGCGATATTTTTTGAATATGCTAATTTCAACCTTGTCACGTGTGGTTAGGGTGCGGGCGTGCCAGAGAAGATTACTTCTCAATTGAAATGGTTAAGTTTATGGAATTTGCGCGCCAAAACTTGAATTCTAAACGAAACGATTGGCGAGGGACGCAAGGATTGAAAAAGTCACTCTTGGGTCTCTAGCGCCGTTATAGAAACTTTGCTAGATAAATTGTTTTATTTAAGCTAATGCGGGTAAATTGAAGACGAGAAAATAAAGGAATTTAAAGTGCGAAATTGACACGAAATTTGGTGAAAAATCGGTATTTTATTGATGTAAATCAAGGTTTGAATACATGTGTTTGAGGTAATTAAAAATGAATTACAATTGAAGAACTTCTATACTAAACATATAGCTAATTCAATTGAAATGGAAGAACAAATCAAATACAAGGAATTGAAATGCAATTAAAATAAATTGGAATTTAACAACAAACTCGGAGCCACAATAGCTATCTCGGATTGACGTTGAATTTTGGTGTCGGCTGGAAGTTCTTGGAGAGCTGCAACCGGTCGGGCCCGTACGGTATATGATCTTGGCAATAGCAAAACGTTGGTAGGCAAATGGGGCAGATTTAAACTTTGACTTTGGGGAGCTTGGTTGGAGTGTTTAAGAACACGGAATTGGGCAAGTAAATAGTGTAAATTGAACTTCGGGAGGTTAGGAACAACCTTCTATAAGGGATCGAAGGCTAAAACGGATTCTAAATGGACGGAATCTGGCTTTGAAAACAACTAGTCGAATCTGGGAAATTCTGGGCAGAATAGCTAAAATGATTTGGGGTGCAAAGATCAGCTTGTAGATAGAGTTTCTGGACACGAAATTGGGAAAGTAAATACACTAGATCGAACTTCAGAACGTTAGGAACAACTTTGTCGAAGGGATCGAAAGCAAAAAATCACTTTAAATGGACAGAATTGAGCTTTGAAAAAGGATGGACGAATCTGAAAAATTACTTTAGAAAGGAAATTCTAATTGAAAACTTGAGCAGAGTAACGACTTAAAAACACTAATTCGAGTCGAGAAACTTGAAAAGAGGCTTTGGAACTTGAATTGAAGCTAAAGGAAGCTAAATGAGGGATTAGAACTAAGAAAAACGAAGAACGAAAAGAAGAACTTAGAAGAACTTGAAGAACTAGGAGCTAAGAGCTAAGAACTAAAAAGAGAGCATTGAGAGTAACCTTTAGAGAGGGGTTTTGTTGTGTATTGAGTGTGTGTTTTAGTGTAGGGGATGGGGTCTATTTATAGTATTTTTGAGTGGCACTTTGGTAATTATTGAGTGGTATTTGGGTATTTTGGTCTTTTCATCATCAACTAACTCAACTAACTCCAACTAACTCTAACCAACTAACTTAACTTCCTCAACTGCCGTTGACTGCTTCCGGAAGAGACGATACGCCCCGCGTATGTCCTACTACGCCCTGGGTGTTGTGGCTCCTGGGCCTTGTGCGTTTCATTGCTGATTTTTACGCGTGGCGTCTCTGGTGTCACGTCTCGCGTAAAGGAGTACACCCTGCGTATTGGCGGATACGCCATGCGTATTGGCGGATACGCCCTGCGTATCCGTGCTTCTGATCTTGGAACACTCTACGGATGCGTCTTACGCATGACGTATTGGCAAGTACGTCCCGCGTAATAAAGTACGTCCCGCGTAAAGTGAAGGACGCGCTGCGTATTTGAGTCTCTGATGTTTGATTTCTCCGGACGCCTTGTTTACGCGCTGCGCATGGAGGACACGCCCCGCGTAGTGCCGGACTCTCTCGTGGGTTGAAGGTTAGTTTACACATGTATTATTTTCTAGAAAATATAAACTATATCCTAAAAACATGACCCAAGCATTTTATATACATAAAAATAATTATTTTATTTTTTGGGCCAACAATTGCCTCCTCTTTTGTGCATAAATGAATTAGTAACAATAAAATTTATGTACAAAAGAAGTTTTATTAAATACTTTTTTCTTTTTTAAGATAATAGAGAAAAGAATCCTGCAGGATTTTTAGAATTTGAATTCCTTGGAACTCTCTATCTTAATCAATCTACAACTCTTCTTTCTTTTTGATACTTTTGTTTCTGCCATTTTCTTTTCCCCAAGCTCAAGAACACTCAGAATCAAGCTCTCAGTCTCTCAAGCATGGGTATGCAAACTATTTTTCTTCTTTATTTTCTTTCTTTTTGATTTTTCTTTTGCTTTTGTGTGTGTAGAATCACATTTTATGAGAAAATAAATTGAATTGGAATAAAACATAAGAATTTTAGAGCTATTACGTGGGGATGGAATTGTATTACTGAAGTTTTGCATCTGTCTGTCACAGCTGCGGACTCATATTCTGACACCATTCGCGCTGATTCTCGCCTAGGCATAACCCTTGGCTTGCAGGAGGTAATTTTTGTAATTTCATGATCATGTATTTGAAGGTAGCATCCATAGGCTTTGATTGATTGTGTCTGTACTTCCAATTTCAGGATAGTGTCTTTACTATTAGCCCTGTTGCTATGAATAACTCGCCTTTGCCCCCTTATCCCATGAGTACCGCTACCGAATTAGCCCTTCATATGGAAACTTATCAATTCCCTGCGAATAAGAAAGGTCTGGTATTCCCTCGTTGTTACACTGGGTGGAATGACCTTGTAGATCGTTTAGAATTGAGGTATGCAAGTGTCTGGGACCAGGTTGGCATCAGGGATTTTGTTCGTTTGACTCGTCATGAAATTACTCCTTGTGTGAATGTGCTTGAAGGAGTTTTGAATTATTGGTCACCGACATGCAACTCATTGATTCTCCCGCTGGGTCCTATGTCTATCACTTTACGTGATGTGGTTGCTTTGACGGGGTTGCCTATTATTGGAGAGGAAGTCCCAAGTTGTGTTGATACACACGCATTCCCTGGAGTGCAAGCCATCTTATCTAAAGAGGCTGGGATGTATGTCCAAATCATTAAGAAGAAATTGGATAAGACGGAGTTGGATGATGAGGATCATGTGCATTTCCTGTGGATGATGCTTAGCAATTACATTTTTGAACCGTTGGGTCTTAGGCCTACCGCTGAAATATTGATTATTGCTAAGGCTTTGGCCTCAGGCCGTCGTTTAGCTCTTGGCACCATGTTGTTAGCTTCAACCTTCCACCGCCTAGCTCTTACGGTTGAGGGCAGACCATTTGTAAAACCTCGGGGTGGCTTATGGTTGTTACAACTGTGGGTTTTTATCTACTTCCCTCATTTGGCTACTGTTTCATCAGTGGGGGTTTCAGATCATCTTGGTGTAGACCTTTGCTACAGCTCTTCGATTTGGCCGTTGGTGTGGTTGTGAGATTTCTTCGTACTTTAGTGCCATCCATTCACAATGAGCTGTTTCTCTTTTGGAATAAGAGTAATTCATGTCTACCATCCTGGGCGCTTTCTTACTTGTCTGCTGCCCCCCATGAAGGTACTGAATGGTGGATGACGGTGTGTGCAACACGTCGGTTACACCACGGGGTGAACCGAACTAGAACCTCGAGATCATCAAATCCTGGTGTAGACACCGAGTCGGAGGACCTGTGACGAAAACCTGAAAACAAGACGGTTGAAGCGATTGATTCCGAAAGTTTCGAAAAAAATAAAATAAATAAGTTACAGTGGGTCGATGTGGTGATGTGCGTAGTGCGAGTGCTTAGCGGCAGCCGACGCGCGTTCGGCGGTCACAACGCGTGGGCGCCCGATGGCGCGGAACGCAAGCCCAGCGGTCACGACACATGGACGCCCGACGGCGCGAAACATGAGCTCGACGGCCGCGGGGCATGCGCGCCCGACGGTGCGAGACGCGCCCCGGCGGCCGTTGGGCGAGCGCCCAACCGCGTCGGGCGGACGCCCAACGACAGTTGGGCGCGCGCGCCCAACCTCGCATTGGGCGCTCGGCCAACGCTGTTGGGCGATCGCCCAACAATCGTTGGGCGGTAGCCCAACGCAAGGTTGGGCGGCCGCCCAACATGCTTTGGGCGGCCGCCCAACCCTTTGGGCGACGCCCGATTTTACTCGGGCGTCGCCCATTGGTCCGGGGACCCGTTTGCCTGTAAAAGGCACGGATCCCCATGCATTTAAGAGGGGAGGAGAAGAGAGGGAGAATTTTGGAGCCTTTCTCACTCTAAACATTTTTAGAGAGAGAAAGTGATTTTTTTTAGAAAAATATTTTTTTTTTCTCAAAAATTCCGAATTTCCCAAAGTTAAATTTTTACTAAAAAACCGGAAAATCACGACTCGTGTAATCAATCGGCTTCGACTGTCAGATACCGAACTTGAGGTATTATCCGAGGACTAGACTCGTTTTATTTTATTTAATTTATTTCTTTTCCTTTATTTATTTTTATGTTATAATTTTATTTATTTTGTCATTTATTTATTTATCACGTTTTATTTAATTTTTCGTATTTATTTAATTCCCGTCTCGTGTTGAATAAAATTCGGTTTTGCTTTAAAATAAAAAACCTCGTTTTGATATCCCAATACGAACCGTGATCCGATAAAAAGGTAGTTCGGGTGTTAGAAACGTTGTAATTATAAGTTTTAATTTAAAAGAATTTCCGAATAATGTTTTAAAATAAAAACGTTGTTTTAGGAATTTCCGTTATTGACTATGATCCATTTTTGGTAGTTCGGAAATCCAAAACGATTGAATTAGACTTAATTTAAAGCTTTTGAATCAATCTGGAAACAATTGGAGTGCTGCTGTAATTTTCTGTTTCTGTCACTAATTGCTGTTTACCGACGGAGTTTTCGTCGGTAAATCTGCCAAAACGTAAAAAAATGCCATTTCAGTCCATTTTTCTTAACTTTTAAGCTTTTAATCCTTAATATATATATGTATAGTTATGTAATATATATTTTCAAACCATTTTAGATATTTAGTGTATATAATTATTTAGGATGTTTGTATATCATTTTTTATTCAATTTTTTAAGCATAGGTATATGTATATATATATTCTCCTTTTTTATTCATTTGAGTTATATTAGATTCTATTTTAAAAGGTTATTTATTTGGGCATTTTGGGAACTAATTAGTAAGTATTAGTATATGGATATATGTTATTTTTGGTATTTAAAACTATATTAGTTATGTATATATATAGTTTTGGGATATTTGAGTTATGTTATTGTTTATTATATGAAACTATTTTGGATAAATGTTATTTTCTTATCTAATGAGATTTATTTACTATTTCCACCTCTTTAAAGTATAAATGTATTATATCTAGTATTTTCATATATGTATTATATAGTTTCTTTTTATTAACTTTTATTTTCATATTCTCTTTTTGATTTGAATGTATATATATATGCTTAAATTATTTTCTTTATTCTTTTGGACCATTTATGGGTCCATGTTTCAAATGGGCTTTATTTGGGAGTGAATCTTGGTTTAAATGGGTTTATTATTGTAATTATAATAGGTAAAGAGTCCATTAAATAAAAGGAGAAAATAAATCACAAAAAGAGAGTTTTCAATTTAATTATTTAAATTAATGAATTTTTAGAGGTTCCTAATGTAAATAAATATAGTTGTTTTATTAATATTTTAAATCGTTTTCAAAACACCACGTTTTAAAACCTTAATCCGTTCCAAAGGCGGATTAAGTGAACCTTGTAATTAAAATCATTTTCATTGTGAATAATCGAATATTTTGAACCATTTTCTCAAAAGAATTGGTACAAAATAAAATGGACTTGTATGTTTAACCACGTTTTCTTACTAAAGGTTTTTATCTCAAACGTTTTCAAACACTTGAGTCGTTCCAACGGCGATTCGAGTAAACTTCACCAATCGGGGTTTTAAAACGCACCTAACTCGTTCCAACGGCAATTAAGGTGCGAACCACGTAAATAAACTTGTTTTGGGGGGAAATAAGTTAGCATAGAATAAACACACAACATGACATTTAAATAAAGTTGTAAAGAAACCACTTCTTTCTTCCCCCTTCTCTGTGTATGTATAATATAAATGGGTGATTCTTTACTAATGTGGCTTTTCAATAATATATGCTCAAAACGGTTTCCAAAAAAGAGAAAGAAAAGGTTTCAAATGAATTTTAAACTTAAAGAAGTATACGATTAGTCCGTTATCGCCTAACATGCTAAGTAGGAGGCCGGTGGTTCATAACCGGGCGATGTCGGGGTGCCTAGTAGCCTTTCTCCGGAAAGGAGCTAGCCTTCTCGGCTCGTACCTAAGTTTCCCGAACCCACACCAGTCCCCCACAAGGGATCGGTGTTCATTTTCCCATTCGTGGGTGGCGACTCTTCCATATCTCCGAGCTCCGGTCCTGCCTAGCAGCTTGATTCCACGATTGGTTGCTTTCGGCGCCAATCACCGCTTACGTCGCCATGAGGTGTCCACCCCCCGGTCCGCCTGGTAGATTAGGTCGCGGCACCTCGTCTAACAAGTGGCGACTCTGCTGGGGAAGCGAGAAATTTAATTCCGGAAGGCGTGTATTAAGCCCTTAATGGGGACGGATCGTTTTACTTCTTTTCGTATGCATTCATGTGCATTATTGCAAACCCTTTGGGTAATTTTCGCGAAACCTCTAGCGAGAGTCCATTCGTCGCTCGAAAGAGGCTAGTGTAAGTTCCCCCTTACAGTAAGGCGCCAAAGGGTCCCCATCCATTCGTTAGGGGCGAATTTATGCGGTCCTGTGAGGTCCCGCGGTCAGCCGTGTCAGCATATAGTAGCCTTAGAAGTTTCCATAGGATCACCCGTTACTATTTTTGATGTGATAAATGAATCAGTTCGTGTTTTCAAACCGCCATGATACGTGTCTAATCCTAAAGTATGTAAAGAAAATGAGACGATGCGTTAATATATACTCATGAATCGACATACTAATTACCCTAAAACATCGAAACGATTTGAACTAAAGACGACTTAGTTATCTCATATGAATGAATATGTGCGACCCGCCTTGTCCCTTTTGGTGTCCCGACGAAGGCACGTGTTCAGGAAATGCGTTATGATATAAGCACGTATTAGTATGAATCGGTTCGGTGTTAAGGATAGTTACATTTCGATACAAAAGACTATATTAACAGTAGCCGTTATTCACATTCTTTAGATAAATTGGGATAAAACGAGATCACGACGAAACGAAAACGAAGAACATTTCTGTCTTGAACGACCCTGTCGTAACGTGAAAAGTTTCGCACAAGTAGCCCGTCCCTTCCGAATAAAAGATGAGCTTTTACGTTATGCCTCGTGTCGTTCTTAAGAGAAATGGATGTGTCCGCAAAGGTGACTAAGAAAATAAAAGAAAAGAAAGATGAACTAAACGACCAAAATCATTCCGATTCTATGATATATGTCAATCTCAAGAGTAGTTAAAGAAAATAAACCAATGCCGTTGAATACGTGCCTCGAACGAGTGTATACCCTGTTTAAAACTTTGAAGCCGAATTAAGCCAAATCATATAATTGCGCCATATGGACGAGACTGCGGGTTTTGACTAACGACTCGATCATTTCGACCATTACCAAAACTGCAAGAAATATGGCCCGATATACGTGTTTGCTTAATTCGCGCCTAAAGGAAAGAGAACGGTGATATCCTCGCCTCGAATAAACATGCGATTCAACGAAACGTTGATTTTCTATAACCACACTAAGGTGATATATCCCGTGAATTGGGAAGAACAACGAACTGTTGCTAGCCGAAAGGTTACCGTGCGCTCAAAATAAGACTCGCAGTCTTTTCACGTAGCTAAAATGAGCAAATGGATCCTCGACGCTAAGAATAAACACGTTACGCGATGAGTCCGTTCCCTAAAATAAAATCCAAAAGTGATTCCATCACTAAATAAACACGTGGTTACGTCTCTCGATAGATCCAAAAGATCCCGTGGTAATCCAAAAATCGAGACACGAACCCGCGCGAACAAAAGGGAACGGGTCATTGTCAATAACGAACGATTGGACTGAAAGGATAACTCGTACCACGTCTGAAAAACCGAGATTCACTCAAAGGGAGTCAAAACCCAAACTAATGCGTCTCGCAAAATGACAAAAGATGAGTTATCCCGAAAGGACAATCCAACTTGGTCAATTTCTTAGTCACTGAACGTGGATACGTCAAAAACGAATTGTATTGTCTGATGGGTGATTTACTTTTCCGTAATAATCGACGGCATCACGCGTCCCTTGGACCGCAATGTGAGCCAAAAACCAAAATCCTAGGAAGGAGACCTGGACCAACGAGTGTGTGGAGGAATAAGGGTGGAAGAGAGATGTTGTGATACGTGTAATTAGACTAATGTTTGTTCTTCTTATCTTATATATCCGTAAATAAATAAACGCACACACCACGAATCATGCATATAAAATCATGCATACATACTAATGGATACCATTCGCACAGACGTCATCATTAAGCGGTTGTGGGTTCGCGAGAGTAATCGGCTTGTCAGACAGTTTGATCAGCTACGAGTAGACAGTTCCGAATCGGTAGTTGTGGCTTCTGAATCATCTTCGTCTGAGTATACTCAGTCTTCCGCCAGTATGTCTGCGACCGATGAGAAAGTGGCCGGATTGGAAAACTCTATGAATAACATTAATGAGCAGTTAGCGGTGATAGCGGCCCAGTTAGCTAAGCTGGCGATGAAAGACGACAAAAGTGGTAGTAAACACGCTGAGAATGAGGTGAACGATGGACCTCGCTTTGGGAATGAGGATGACTATCAAGATTATATCCGGAAGCAGCTTGAGAAATAGAAAGCTAAGGAAGGGGAGTGGAAGCAACACATCACTCAGGAGGTGCAGGATCTACGTGGGGGAAGTTCCGGGAGTCAGGACTTTTATAACTTGAAGAATTGTTTATCGGCAACGGCTTTGCCTTTGAAATTCTGGCTCCCTGACATGAAAAAGTTCGATGGAACTGGGGATCCCACTGCCCATATGAATCAGTATGTCGCTGTAATGAAGCACATGATCCTGACTGAGGATCAAGTCCTGGGACTGTTTAACACTTACCTAGAGGGGGTTGCCCTCACGTGGTTTCATGCATTGCCGATGGTCACGAAGAGGGATTGGAAGGAATTAGCGAAGTCATTCATCGCTCAGTATAGCTTCAATACCATGCTGGAGGTAACTTTGAAGGAGCTAGATAGCACTAAGCAACAGGCTGGGGAATCTTTTTCCGATTTTGTGAAAAGATGGAGGGCTAAGGCCGCGGTCATGAAACAGAAGCCGCTTGAGCAAGATCAGATCCGAATGGTAGTTGGCAACACATTGCCGTATATCAAGAATGAGTTGCGGTATATGCCGTTTACCGATTTCAATCAGATGTATAGTTGTGCTTTGACAGTTGAGGGGGATGGAGAGCCAAAGAAAGCCTATACCAAATGGATGAAGTCTGGATATGGTGCCGGAGGACCAAGTGCGAGTACAGAGTCCGCTGCAGTGAAAGTATTTGATCTTAATGCTATCGAAAAGAGGCAGTTCGCCAAATTTGATCAGACCTACGCAAAAGTTTTCGAACGATTGCAGAAAAAGGGGCTGCTGAAAGCTCTTACTCATTATAACAAGACACCGCCTCCTCCACAGATACAAGCTAGGGGATATTGCGAGTTCCACAGCAATTATGGGCATACAATTGAGAATTGTGAGAGATTGAAACACAAAATCCAAGATTTAATCGAGGAGAAAAAGATAGCTGATCCTTCGTCAGCGAACCCTTCCACTAGGCGTAATCCATTGCCTAATCATAGGGTAAGCATGATCGGAATGGGTCTGACAGAACGTGTAGTGATGGAATCCTTCGAGGAGAATGTAGAGGAGTTGTTGGACTCCGACGAAAAGAACAATGTGGGAAATGGTCTATATGTGTCCTTCCTTGGCGAGGAACAGGAGAATGAACTAATGGATGAAGGGTTGGACGGTGGAGCACCGTATGACGAAGATAGTGCCGAAGAGACCGAGGAAGGGTCGTCTCGGACTATTGTGCCAGAATTGGGTCTGTTTAGTGGTGGAGAAAACCCCGAGGTGCACTTGCGTGAATATATGCGCGATATGTTTGTCGAATCCTTCGGGGTGGATGAGATTGCTCAATGGTTCCACAATTCTCTGATAGGCGAGCCTTTGGGGTGGTTTCACTCATTACCCGACTCTTGCAAGTATGATTGGGATCAATTGTCAGATCTATTTCTAGAAAAGTATCAAAGGGCTGAGGACAGGGCCGCGGAGCGCTTCGCAATGCAGATTGGACCTATCAAGCGTCCGTTGCCGAGGGTCAGTAAGTATAATAGCAACAAAGATCTGATGGAACACCTTCACTTCTACTTATCGGCCATGTCGCCCTTGGGTTTTAAAGAAGAAGAGATCACTAGCTTGTTTTGTAATTCGTTGATGGGTGAACCATTGATGTGGTATATGTCACTTCCGATGTATGTTAAGACCGATTGGGCGGCAATGACGAAGAGGTTTATCAAAGAGTATATGGTATGGATGTTGGCGGATCAAACCCCGGACTCCCCCTCTTATGAAACGCCCGAGGCAGTATTGGCAATGCCTAGGTATGGTGGATACCAGGATCCTGTTGAGCATGCGAGGTTATTCCGCAACCATATGTACGACGCCGGATTCCCGCAATGTGAATTACATGAACATTTCCCGAAAACTTTAATGGGAGAAGCCTTGTTGTGGCACCAGGGCCTATCAGAAGAAGAAATGGGTCATTGGATACCTCTTAGGAATGCTTTTGTGGCGAGATATGAGATGTATGTTCCATGGACGGGATCCCTGGAAGACCTGGATAGGATCAGGCAATTCCCCGAGGAACTATTCGTGGATTATGCTAGGAGGTGGAGGCACCGGTATGAACAGTGTAACGAAACAATGAGTAATAAGGTGAAGCTTATGTGTATACAACGAGGTGCTATTCCGTTGGCCGTAAGAAGGATGAGCAGAGTGTCCCTCCGTGACTATGATGAGTTGATAGGTTGGGCTTTGTATGGATCGGCGGATCCCTTTTACTTGAATCCGAATGTTCCTCACGTCATGGATTTAATGGTCGTGGACATTTGGGAGAGTTCTTCAGACGAGGAAGATGCCAATCAGAGGATTCCTATTAACATTTGGGACGAATCGGATGATGAGCCGGAAATCGCGGTAATGACGAGATCAGGTCGTGTGGCCGAGGGAAAGGCACCTATGATAGAAACTGAGATTGGAGAAGGGTCGGCTCCTAAGCCCGATGACCAAGTTCTGGAGCAGTTGAAGAAGACACAAGCTAAGTCTACAGTCTGGGAAGTTTTATGCCATTCTAAGTACCATCGTGAGAACTTGATGAAAGAATTGCAGAATCTGGTCATTTCCACCGATACTGAGCCGGCAGCGCTAGTAGGGGCGATTATGGTCCGAAAGAAGACTGAGATCACATTTACTGACGAGGATCTCCCAGAAGAGGGGAAGGCTCACAATAAGCCTTTGTATATCCGAGCGGAAATTAACGGAAAGAAGACTAGTTGCGTGATGGTCGATGATGGATCGGCCATTAATGTTTGTCCTTTGAAACTCTTGTCGAAGTTGGGAGTAGAAAGAGGGGACCTAACGGACTTGGAAACTGTGATAAGGGCTTATGATGATAGCCGTAGGCACATTGAAGGAGTCTTCAAGGCCAAGTTGAAAGTGGGGCCGCATGAAGAAGAAACTGAGTTCACGGTGCTGGATATCCCGGTAACCTTTGCTGTACTGTTGGGACGCCCTTGGTTCTATAAGTTGGGAGGTGTGCCCTCCACGCTCCACCAAATGATTAAATTCCCCTTCGGGGAGGAGATAGTGACAATCAGAGCTGAGAAATTGAGCTCGGTGGCAGCATTGGGGATTGAGCCTCAACTTTTCTTCGGGTTCCAAGTTTCTGGGATTTACGAGTCAAGCATGACCACCGATGTGGTGAAGATGATGAAGGGAGGTTTCATCCTAGGAATGGGTTTAGGAGCACACCATTAGGGGTTGCCAGAATTTCCGGATTTTAAGAGTCAGAAAACCCGGAGGGGTTTGGGATATGAGCAGGGAGGTCCGTCCAATGTGAGTGGTGAAGGAAAAGTGGGCCTAAGGAAGTACTTCGTGAACGAGGGGCATGGAAAGGCGTATTCAGGGACCCCCGAGGCATGGACTAGCACAGAAGGGAAGATTCTGCCGGGGTTCGAAATCTTCAATGATGTTGCCAACTAGGGCAAAGGAAAGGCGAGCTGCTTTGTCGAGGAGATTATGATGCTGGATTTGAATGTCGAGGAGCAAGTCATCACCATTGAAGGAACTGCAGGAGCAGGAGATGAGCCTAGTACCTCCAAAATTCATGAGAAATCCGAAGACCCTGATGATGAAAATTGTATTACTGTGTTGTTTGAATCAGATGATGTAATCACCCATGCTATCAATGAAATGAATTCTGATTTTGCTTACTTGCTTGATGTTGATCATGATCATTCCATGCATTCTCATTCATATAACATGCCTACATTTGAAATCAATGCAATAGAAATGTCAACTTTCAATCTTGGTACGGATGAAAATCCTAAACTTATACAAATTGCTCAAGAATTAACTATTGAAGAGAGAAAAGAATTCGAGAGAATAATTAAAAAATACGAAATTGTATTCGCATGGACATACGAAGACATGCCTGGAATTGATCAATCTATCGTAACTCACCGCATTCCAACTTACCCCGAAGAAAAGCCCGTAAAGCAAAAGCTCCGACGTATGAGACCAGAATGGGCAGATAAGATCAGAGAGGAGGTGAAGAAGCAGTTAGAAGCAGGATTCATCGAAGTGATCGACTATCCCCCTTGGGTCGCAAATGTGGTGCCAATCGCAAAAGAGGACGGCAAAGTGAGGATGTGCGTTGATTACAGAGATCTTAACAAGGCATGCCCCAAGGATGAGTTCGCATTGCCTCATATCGACGTATTGATCGACAGTGCAACATCAAGCGTCTTACACACGAATGTGGATGGTTTCATGGGCTACATGCAAGTTCAGATGGCCGAAAAGCACAAAGCAAAAACCTCGTTCACAATCGAGTGGGGGACATACTGTTACAGAGTAATGGCGTTTGGTTTGAAAAATGCCGGGGCAACTTACCAGCGAATGGCCACAGCACTGTTCCATGATATGATACACAAGGAGGTAGAAGTCTACGTGGATGATATGATGGTCAAATCAGAGATAAGAGAAGGGCATTTTTCCGCGCTCGAGAAGTTTTTGGCCCGAATTGCAGAATTCAAGCTAAGGTTAAACCCGAAGAAGTGCTTTTTCGGCGTTTCGTCGGGGAAAATCTTAGGCTATATAATCGAAAATAAGGGAATCGAGGTGGATCCTGATAAAGTGAAGGCTATACAGGAGATGCCGGCGCCGAGAAATGAGAAGGAAGTGAGAGGGTTTCGGGGGCAGGTTCAGTATATCAGTCGGTTCATAGCGAGACTCACCGCAATCTGCGAGCCAATCTTTAAGTTGCTAAGGAAAGACCAACCCGCTACTTGGAATGATAAGTGTCAGCAAGCTCTGGAGAGCGTCCGGAACTATTTGTCTAATCCGCCAGTGTTGAGACCGCCTAAACTGGGAAAGCCGCTTCTCCTCTATGTAGCAATTGAGGAGTGATCTATTGGGGCAATGTTGGCTCAAGAGGGAGACACCGGTGTGGAGCACACGGTGTATTATTTGAGTAAGAAATTCCTAGAGTACGAGCTCAAGTACAACATGATCGAAAAGACATGTGTGGCAGTAGTATGGTTGACAAAGAAACTGCGGCATTATTTCCAATCGTATAAAGTGATCATTATTTCTCGGATGGACCCCGTGAAGTATCTATACCGAACCCTATCCTTAACGGGGAAGTTAGCCAGATGGTTGTTGCTTTTGTCCGAGTTTGACATTGAATATGTAACGAAGAAGGTTATCAAATGGAGGGCCGTGGAAGAATTTCTGGCCAACCAACCCCTGAATGCAGAGGAAGAAGAGATAAGCTATGATTTCCCCGATGAGCACTTGAACGCAATCGAAGTTATACCGTGGAAAATGTTCTTCGACGGAGCAGTTAATTCGAATGGAGCCGGAGTAGGAGTACTACTTACCTCACCGGAAGGAGAAAGGATCCCGATGGCCAAGAAGTTATCCTTCCCTCTCACCAATAATATGGCCGAGTATGAAGCGTGCATTTATGGTTTAGAGTCATTAGCGGCACTGGGAGCGTCATATGTCGAAATTTGGGGTGACTCAAAGTTGATCATCGAACAGGCACAAGGAAACTGGGAGGTAAGAGAAGAAAGACTACGTCCGTACCTCGATCAGCTAGAGGGGTTGGCACAAAGATTCAAAGAATGCCGTTTCTATCATATTCCTCGAGCACAGAACCAGGCGGCGGATGCCTTGGCCACTTTGGTGTCAGTTTGGGACAACCCCCGGAACCTTGCCTCGAAACCGTTGGTATTGAGAAGATCTCACAAACCATGCTACGAGGACGTAATGTTGTTAGAGGCAGATGAAAAACCGTGGTATTTCGATATCGTGAACTTCATGAAAAATGGAACATATCCGGCAGAGTCAGAACCTAGGGATCAAGCTGTGATTAGAAGGCTAGCTCGTCAGTTCGTCATCCATAACGACTTGCTTTACAAAAGGCACATTGATGGGTTACAACTAAGATGCTTGGATGCGGGAGAAGCCCGCGAGGCAATGGAATCAGTACATTCAGGAATTTGTGGAGCCCATATGGGAGGAGCAGTACTAGCTAAGAAAATTATTAGGCAAGGCTTCTATTGGCTCACCATGGAAAGAGATTGTAACGAGTATGCAAAGAAATGCCATGATTGTCAAATCCACGGCGATTGCAATCATCTTCCGGCCATGGAATTACATATGTTAGCACCTATTTGGCCATTCGCTGCCTGGGGCATCGACATCATCAGCGAAGTAAGGCCTAACGCTTCAAATGGACATAAGTTTATTGCTGTCGCCATCGATTATTTCACCAAGTGGGTAGAAGCAGAGTCGTTTAGCAAACTGGGATCCAAGCAGATGAGAAAGTTCATTGAAAAACACTTGATCACCAGGTTTGGAGTGCCTCATCACATGATTACGGATAAGGGGGTCCAGTTTCAGGGGGAAGTAAGGAATCTTTTCCGAGAATATGGCATTGAACATCACAGATCTTCTCCGTACCGTCCACAAGCTAATGGGGCAGTAGAAGCAGCTAATAAGAACCTTAAAAGAATTCTCGTAAAGACGGTGGAATCACATCGGAACTGGCATGAGCACCTCCCACTCGCGTTGTGGGCTTATCGAACGACAATCAGAACCTCGACAGGGGCAACGCCATTCTCCTTGGTATACGGAACAGAAGCAGTCCGGCCGATTGAGATCGAAAAGCGATCGTTGAGAATCGCAGTGGAAGCAGAAATCCCCGAGACGGAATGGGTGAAGAGGCGATGTGAGCAGTTGGCTCTAGTTGACGAGAAAAGGATGGAAGCCCTTTACCACGTACAGTTATATCAAAGAAGGATGGCTCGGGCTTTCAATAAAAAAGTCAAGACCAGCCCTATCAAAGAAGGAGATTTGGTGCTGAAACAGATCCGTGTGACGCACACCCACCCAAGGGGGAAGTTTAGGCCTAACTGGGAAGGGCCATTCGTCGTGAAGAAGATACTAAGCAAAGGAGCGGTGAAGTTAACTACAATGGACGGCATGGAATTCTCCGAACCTACCAACCTGGATAGGCTTAAGAAATACTTTTCGTAAAAAAAAAAAAAAAAAAAAAAAAAAAAAGAAAAAGAAAGAAAAATTCCCGATAGGTTGAAAACCCGCAAAGGGCGACCTATGCAACAATAAGGGAAATCCCAATGGGTGAAAACCCGAAAGGGCACTCATTTAAAAATTCCGGGATAGTAAAAGGAGAGGAGAAAAATCGCCGGGATCCGAAAACCGAAAGGCGGGTCCTGGTAACAATAGTTATGACTTGAGCAATTACAAAAACAATGTATAAGAGACTAAGTATTTCTGTTGTTTGTAAATAAATAAAGGCATGAATATATTTGACGAGAATGATTGGAATCATCATAATCTACTGAATGCATGGTAATATGAATCACGAGTTGTACATTTCCTATCCTACTTTTCACAAAAAGCCTACCTACTATCCACCCCACTCCCTATACATCAGCTATACAGCGGGGAAACTCCAATAAAAGCTACAGAGCAATAATGAAAGCTACAAAGCAATACATAACGAGCCTAATACGGAGGGAAATCCCAATAGTCCTCAAAATCTCTCAAGTGTGATGCCCGCTCCGCAGATAGTGCCTCCTCGGCAGCTCGCGCTCGCTCATCAGCAACTCGTGCTCTCTCATCGGTGACCCGTGCTCTCTCCTCGGCAGTGAGGCGTCCGATCGAATCATCACGCGCCCTCTCCTCGACGGTAAGGCGACCCTCAGTCTCCCGTCGCATCATCCCTGACTAGTGGTCATTTCTCTCCTGATACACCTGACCGACCCGGGCGTCGGCCTCCCGCACCAACTCGCTCTGCCTCCGCTCGTGGGCATGCAGATCGCTCTAAAGCAAAAGAAAGGAAAAACAGATAAAAATAAGAAGCAGCGTAGGCACGAACATAAATCATACGTACATGCATACATTCCACTACACTAAAGTAAAATAATGATACATACCAGGTGATCGGTGCAGCGCAAGCTGAGGCGGTCTCGGAGATAACCAGACAGCCCCACGTAATCCGTGCAAGTCTCCCTCGTAGTCAGCAAAGCGTCTGAGGGATCAAATGGGACCCTCGAGGAGAAGATGGGAGGAGCCGCCTCAAATCCCGCATAAGCGGCCCCGAACCCGTCATAACAAATCGTGGCAAAATCTCGCCCGTAGTCTAGTAGGGGCACACCTAGGGATGAGCTCTCTGGTCGGGCAGCGCTGGAAGACTCGCCGACATAGTAAGGCTGCTCGCACACGGGTGTCTGAGCTTGAATGCCGTCGAAGAAATCAGATAAATGTGCACTCCTCCAAGATCCCTCTTGCAAAAAACACACACGATAAAAACCTCTAAACATCTCATGAATGAAATGGTAAAATGAGAAGGGGGCGGAACCACTTACCGGGACCTCCTCCTGACCAAAGACTGCCGCGACAGCTTCCCTCGAAAATACATCTGCCACCGGATCCACCTCCATCGCTGCCGCCGGGGCATCCCTCGCGCTCAGCAGAGTAGATAAGTAAAGCTCGCGGCCCCCGGCGTGAACCCACACCGCTCTACCAACGAACCGACGAGACAAGTCCCGACGAACGATTGATAGGGGCATGGTCCGCACCGCAAACATAGAGACGGGGATCTCACCCGGTGTCCAATGTGCGTCACTAACTCCGGTGATGCCTCGATCCCCCAAATACCATGCCCGCACGCAGGGGCCGGTGAGCACACACTATTGCTCCTGGATCATAGATACATACGTATAATCGGGACCGAAGTCGAGGTCGTCCCACCTGAACTTAATCTAAAAAATGCACAAAGAGAAAGTCAGAAAGACTCAAACAAAAATCTAGCATGACTAGGCAAAATCTACCTGTCTGAGGGTCAGCGAGTCTATCCAATCTGGAAGTCGCAGCACCGTCCGTGTCCTCTCGGCACCCAAGTCGAAATCTCTCCACCGGGTCATGAGAGGCAGCCTCGGTACTCTCGGTCGAGGTCGAGACCGGCTGGGAAGGATGTGCCTCTCATACGCCCACACCTGCGGTAAAAACAAGGACTAGGAGGGTGAAAGATGCAAAGAAGATAAGACGGGCAAGTCAAAAAGGCGTCGCGTACCAGCAAAGAGAAGGTGTAACCACCGAAATCCTTGCGCTTCCGGCAAGTCAGATCCAAAAACTTGTAGAGAAAGGCTAAGCATGCCCCCGCCCAATCATAGGAAGCCGCCGCATCCAGATCGGTGAGTGCCTGAATGAGACCCGCGTGTACCTTCCCGCCCTTCGTGCGGAAAATCGTCTCACTCAGAGTATATACCAAGAAACTACGAACCGCCAAGTCGGTATCGTCAGTCTCGCAAAAATCTCACCGACTCAAAAGGCTCGCGGTGGAAATAAACTTCACCGGTGTAGATTTGGCGCATGGGCGAACCCCCGATCCAATCAAGGCAGCGGGCCTAGCAAGGTCGACCCGTGGTCGCATCATATCGAAATAAAAGGGAACGGGAGTGCTGCTCCCTCGCAACCCCGTCAGCAGTGAAAAATCTCTGGGCGAGATGGTCATCTCCCCAAAAGAAAGGTGGAAAGTGTGGGTCGAGTCAACCCACCGCTCACACAAGGCGCGTAGGCCAAAGCGGTCGCATACCCCGTTGGTGCGGGGCAACGCTGCAATAAAAGGCTCAAAGCCCAACTCACGCACGCGGGCTCTTGCCGCGGCGCCCAGCCTAGCGTACCACGAGTGAATCTCGGCGGTGGTCCCAGAAATCTCAATAAACTAGAAAGAACAAGACAAGAAAATTTAAATACAGTTCCTAAAGCATGCAATTAATGAGGACGCGTTAAGACTAGGCATTCTTTCATTATCTAACCTAGAGACATCCGGTCAGTTAGGACCAACTTTCTGTAAAAATCTCTCCTTTAGGATCGTCCATGTAAGGTTTAGTCAATTCTTTAACCCACTCTCGTCTGCATAGACGAGGGGCATAGATTAGGTTTACACTCACATGCATTAGTTAAGTTTTTTACTATTCACATTTTTACTATCCACGTGCATTAGTTAAGTTTTTACTATTCATGTTTTTACTATTCACGTTTTCACTATTCACGTGCACTATTCACGTTTTACTATTCACGTGCATCAGTTAAGTTTTCACTATTCACGTGCATCAGTTAAGTTTTCACTATTCACGTGCACTATTCACGTTTTCACTATTCACGTGCATTAGTTAAGTTTTACTATTCACGTGCATTAGTTAAGTTTTCACCATTCACGTGCATTAGTTAAGTTTTTACTATTCACGTACACTATTCACGTTTTTACTATTCACATGCACTATTCACGTTTTTACTATTCACGTTGTTTTTACTGTTAGCATGCATAAATTCGTAGTGTCACTATTCACATGCATATAGCGCGCATTCTCACACAAAAATAAACAAGTGAAGAAATTCATGTTTTCTAGCTAAAATCCTCTAAGGCAATCTAAAGGTTGGCATGCAAATCATGTTCGGATAGGAATGCTAAAGCCTAGAGCTTGAATCAAATAAAAGTGAGAAATCACTTACCTCGTTGCAGCGTGTCCGGCTCAGATGTGTTGTAGGGTCGTGGAAGGGATCCACTCGATCTAGGTTTACGTAAACCTCGTCCATGCCTCTAGTGCCATCCCATTCATCTAAATCCATCCCGAGAATAATCCAAAATCAAAGTCTAGAGAGAGAAAGAAGAAAGAGAAGGTGTGGGGTTGAAATGAAACCCCACCACCTTATATAGGAAGAGGGAATGGCATTCCCGTAAATAGTGAAAAAGTACGATGTGACATAAAGGTAAAAAGTAAATAATTAATTACCGGGTGCACAGACCTCCGATTTGCAGTCCGTTTCAGCCTGCATTTCTCCCAGACAGCAACCAATACTGTCAAGATATGAACTCCAAACAACAGCCAATTTTTACAGAACAGTGACACCAGTCAAAATACAGACAACAATCAACAGAAAAATAATCATTAATCTATATCATTCCAGACCAAAACACGTTCCCATTAAACTTCCAGGACACTAGCTCCAGTGAGAAAAATACAGACAACAGTGTTTTAAAAGAATTCAGAATCGTTAGAAAGAACCTTTTTCCCCTTGAGCCATCTTACCTACGGTTCACGACCGAGGTAGCTCTTTAGCCATCTTACATACGGTTCACGACCGAGGTAGCTTTTTAGCCATCTTACCTACAGTTCACGATCGAGGTAGCTTTTTAGCCCTCTTACCTACGGTTCACGACCGAGGTAGCTTTTTAGCCATCTTACCTACGGTTCACGACCGAGGTAGCTTTTTAGCCATCTTACCTACGGTTCACGACCGAGGTAGCTTTTTAGCCATCTTACCTACGGTTCACGACCGAGGTAGCTTTTTAGCCATCTTACCTACGGTTCACGACCGAGGTAGCTTTTTAGCCATCTTACCTACGATTCACGACCGAGGATGCTTTTGCGCCATTCTTACCCATAGTCAACGTACGCTAGATTCCGAGAGAAAAACATCCACCGACGGCCGATTCAGAGGCGAGGATGGAAAGAATCGGAGAACGACACCGGAATGCGCAGCGCAAAGGTCAGGTATGCTCCCTCCTACTCTTTACGTGTCTTTTACTTTTATATGTTTTACATTGCATGTGTTACGTTAGCAAAAAACGTTTTCAAAACACACACATCACTGTCAAAATAGAAAAGTAGGGGCAACTGTAGACACCGAGTCGGAGGACCTGTGACGAAAACCTGAAAACAAGACGGTTGAAGCGATTGATTCCGGAAGTTTCGAAAAAAATAAAATAAATAAGTTACAGTGGGTCGCTGTGGTGATGTGCGTAGTGCGAGTGCTTAGCGGCAGCCGACGCGCGTTCGACGGTCACAACGCGTGGGCGCCTGACGGTGCGGAACGTAAGCCCGGCGGTCACGACACGTGGACGCCCGACGGCGCGAAACATGAGCTCGATGGCCGCGGGGCATGCGCGCCCGACGGTGCGAGACACGCTCCGGCGGCCGTTGGGCGAGCGCCCAACCGCGTCGGGCGGACGCCCAACGACAGTTGGGCGTGCGCGCCCAACCTCGCGTTGAGCGCTCGCCCAACGCTGTTGGGCGACCGCCCAACAATCGTTGGGCGATCGCCCAACAATCGTTGGGCGGCCGCCCAACAATGTTGGGCGGTAGCCCAACGCGAGATTGGGCGGTAGCCCAACGCAAGGTTGGGCGGCCGCCCAACATGCTTTGGACGGCCGCCCAACCCTTTGGGCGACGCCCGATTTTACTCGGGCGTCGCCCATTGGTCCGGGGACCCGTTTGCCTATAAAAGGCACGGATCCCCATGCATTTAAGAGGGGAGGAGAAGAGAGGGAGAATTTTGGAGCCTTTCTCACTCTAAACATTTTTAGAGAGAGAAAGTGATTTTTTTTAGAAAAATATTTTTTTTTCTAAAAAATTCCGAATTTCCCAAAGTTAAATTTTTACTAAAAAACACAAAAAACCGGAAAATCACGACTCGTGGAATCAATCGGCTTCGACTGTCAGATACCGAACTTGAGGTATTATCCGAGGACTAGACTCGTTTTATTTTATTTAATTTATTTCTTTTCCTTTATTTATTTTTATGTTATAATTTTATTTATTTTGTCATTTATTTATTTATCATGTTTTATTTAATTTTTCGTATTTATTTAATTCCCGTCTCGTGTTGAATAAAATTCGGTTTTGCTTTAAAATAAAAAACCTCGTTTTGATATCCCAATACGAACCGTGATCCGATAAAAAGGTAGTTCGGGTGTTAGAAACGTTGTAATTATAAGTTTTAATTTAAAAGAATTTCCGAATAATGTTTTAAAATAAAAACGTTGTTTTAGGAATTTCCGTTATTGACTATGATCCATTTTTGGTAGTTCGGAAATCCAAAACTATTGAATTAGACTTAATTTAAAGCTTTTGAATAAATCTGGAAACAATTGGAGTGCTGCTGTAATTTTCCGTTTCTGTCACTAATTGCTGTTTACCGACGGATTTTTCGTCGGTAAATCTGCCAAAACGTAAAAAAATGCCATTTCAGTCCATTTTTCTTAACTTTTAAGCTTTTAATCCTTAATATATATATGTATAGTTATGTAATATATATTTTCAAACCATTTTAGATATTTAGTGTATATAATTATTTAGGATGTTTGTATATCATTTTTTATTCAATTTTTTAAGCATAGGTATATGTATATATATATTCTCCTTTTTTATTCATTTGAGTTATATTAGATTCTATTTTAAAAGGTTATTTATTTGGGCATTTTGGAAACTAATTAGTAAGTATTAGTATATGGATATATGTTATTTTTGGTATTTAAAACTATATTAGTTATGTATATATATAGTTTTGGGATATTTGGGTTATGTTATTGTTTATTATATGAAATTATTTTGGATAAATGTTATTTTCTTATCTAATGAGATTTATTTACTATTTCCACCTCTTTAAAGTATAAATGTATTATATCTAGTATTTTCATATATGTATTATATAGTTTCTTTTTATTAACTTTTATTTTCATATTCTCTTTTTGATTTGAATGTATATATATATGCTTAAATTATTTTCTTTATTCTTTTGGACCATTTATGGGTCCATGTTTCAAATGGGCTTTATTTGGGAGTTAATCTTGGTTTAAATGAGTTTATTATTGTAATTATAATAGGTAAAGAGTCCATTAAATAAAAGGAGAAAATAAATCACAAAAAGAGAGTTTTCAATTTAATTATTTAAATTAATGAATTTTTAGAGGTCCCTAATGTAAATAAATATAGTTGTTTTGTTAATATTTCAAATCGTTTTCAAAACACCACGTTTTAAAACCTTAATCCGTTCCAAAGGCGGATTAAGTGAACCTTGTAATTAAAATCATTTTCATTGTGAATAATCAAATATTTTGAACCATTTTCTCAAAAGAATTGGTACAAAATAAAATGGACTTGTATGTTTAACCACGTTTTCTTACTAAAGGTTTTTATCTCAAACGTTTTCAAACACTTGAGTCGTTCCAACGGTGATTCGAGTAAACTTCACCAATCGGGGTTTTAAAACGCACCTAAATCGTTCCAACAGCGATTAAGGTGCGAACCACGTAAATAAACTCGTTTTGGGGGGAAATAAGTTAGCATAGAATAAACACACAGCATGACATTTAAATAAAGTTGTAAATAAACCACTTCTTTCTTCCCCCTTCTCTGTGTATGTATAATATAAATGAGTGATTCTTTACTAATGTGGCTTTTCAATAATATATGCTCAAAACGGTTTCCAAAAAAGAGAAAGAAAAGGTTTCAAATGAATTTTAAACTTAAAGAAGTATACGATTAGTCCGTTATCGCCAAACATGCTGAGTAGGAGGCCGGTGGTTCATAACCGGGCGATGTCGGGGTGCCTAGTAGCCTTTCTCCGGAAAGGAGCTAGCCTTCTCGGCTCGTACCTAAGTTTCCCGAACCCATACCGGTCTCCCGCAAGGGATCGGTGTTCATTTTCCCATTCGTGGGTGGCGACTCTTCCATATCTCCGAGCTCCGGTCCTGCCGAGCAGCTTGATTCCACGATTGGTTGCTTTCGGCACCAATCACCGCTTACGTCGCCATGAGGTGTCCACCCCTCGGTCCGCCCGGGAGATTAGGCCGCGGCACCTCGTCTAACACCTGGTCTGACTTTATATGCGCCTTGTCTTTGGGCACGTCAATTAGGATTTTTCCAAGCTATTCCAGGGCCACTCCCATTTCCTACCTCTTCTCAGCGGTATGGAGCTAGTGACGAAGATATAGCCGCTGCGGTTCTGGACGCGGGATATGATCAGGGACCACTTCTGCTTGGATCGGATCGACCTTCGTTTGATGCTTGGTGGGATACTGTTTTTCAGCAGTGTATTCCACCCGTTGGTAAGCTCTTTTTATTTTGTTTTGTATGTACATTTTATATATATACATTCTTTTCTTTTTTTTCTTTTTTTTTTTTTTTAGATTCGAGCGGTAGCTCGGGAAAGGATAACAATCTGACTCTTCTGGTCCCGAATACTCTTGAGACAAACGAAACGGGCAAAGGCAAAGGCAAAGGCAAATCAATCATGTTGGATGGGGGAGGGCAGGTACCTACTACGGTAGGCCCTTCTGTGAGACCAGGAGAGAGAATTGATTCTGACGAAGACCTATACTTTGGTTTTGAGGATGGAGCGCTGGATCAACTAGGGGCACGTTGGAACGTGACTTCTTCGATTAGAACCCTGTCTCTTGATGATGGCTCGACCGAGGTGGACATGAATCCATTGCAACTTCCAGCACGAACACATCTTCCTTCTGCATCTTCTTTAAACCGATTGATTGCCGCACCATTATCTCAGGTTTGTATGATTTTGCGACTCCGTTATTTTATGAACTATGTTTGGGATGCTTGAGTCATATTGTTTGATTGAATTGTCATTTGTGAATATGGCAGGAATCAGCTCTAGTGCGTCCTCCATTAGTTCCTGTCGGTCTTAAGGCTGATAATCCTTTTGCTGGTTTGGATTTTTCGTTTTTGAAAGGACCGCCTAATGCCGTAGCTGACTCATCCTTGCCTAGTGATGATTCTTTGAGTGATGCTCGTGCCAATCTCAGTAAGCTTGTCGCCTCTCCTCTTGACTCTTGGACTCCGACCCGTGTTGAAAGAGCTATGATTGATTTTGACCTTATGATGGGTGTGTGTGCTCATCCCTTCAAGACTGAGCCGTTGAAATCCGCCAAGAACCACGTATTATTTTGCTATCAGTCCTATGTTACTGAGAAAAACGTGGCAGCAGGTCTCGCAGCTCGAGTTAGATCAAACATGGCAGAGTTAGAGGCCTACAGCAAGAAGTTTAATGCTCTGGTTGATGCTGAAGAAGCGGATAGGCAATGATTAGCCAAAATTGCAGCTGTAGAGGAGCGGCTTGCGGCATTGGAGAAGGAGGTGGCTGAAGCTCGAGCGTTTAAGGAAGATATGGTTAGAGCTAGCTCCGGGTTTAGGGCTTGTTTCCCACGGATGGAGGAAGAGTTGGGCCGTGAGAAAGATCGATTGGCCAATCATTATGATGAGATGTTGGCATGGCACCGACAGAGCGAGCAACACAAAGAGGCTGCCTCCAAAGTTTGTGAATCTTGGGCGAAATACCCAAAGCCTGATTTTTGTTTGTTTCCGTGAGGTACGTTCACGGGTTGCCCGTACTTTTCGTCTTTGTTTTGAGTTTGTATGCTCATTCTTTCATTTATTTATTTGTGTAGCACAAATGGACATTGTTTTGTGAGTTGATTGCCGTTTGAACATTTGCTAAGTCATCTGGTTACGCCCCGCGTATTTGTGCTCCTGATCCTAAAGCGCTTTCTCGATGATGAATACGCGTGGCGTCTTTGGGGCACGCCCCGCGTATGAGAATGCACGCCCCGCGTGTTCATGCTCTTGGAGCTGTCTTTTACACACGTCTGGTTTACGCCCCGCGTATTATCAAACACGCCCTGCGTATTTGAGCTTCTGATCTTGGAGCATCTAAAGAAGAGATTTACGCGTGGCGTCTTTGGCATTACGCCGAGCGTAAATGAGCCTCTGGGGTGTGACTTTCGTGCGTGCCTGAGTCACGCCCTGCGTGAAATAAAGATGCCCCGCGTATTTGGCTTTTTGAGCTGTCCTTCGGGTTGTGCTTCCTCTACGCCTTGTTGGCTGGCTACTTCGCACGTTACACATCGTGTGTTGCGCGTGACGCTCCCATCGGTTCCTGTGTTAATTACGTCCCACATACTTTGGAAATATTTCTTCAAGTATTTGCCGTTAATGTATCTCCTGTGTGGTTCTCCGCCCAAGCTCTTTAACCAATACGCGTTCCCGGGAAGCACTTTGTGGATTTGAAATGGTCCTTCCCAGTTGGGCGACCACTTCCCAAGCTCACGGTCCTTCGTCCCGATTGGTAGAATTAGCTTCCACACTAGCTCGCCTTCTCTGAAGTTTTTCTTTTTTACTTTCTTGTTGTACACATCTTCGACTTTCGTTTTCTGGATCATCATGCAATCGAGCGCTTTTTGTCTTTCATAATCCAAGTCTTCGAGTTCCATAGTCATGGCTTGCACATAATTATCCGGCTCTAAATCATGTTGACGCATCACTCGGAGTGAAGGAACGATGAGTTCCAATGGTATTACCGCATCATGGCCAAAGGTTAGGAAAAATGGACTTACTCCGGTCGCCCGTGTCTTAGATGTTTGCATAGCCCACAGTGTTTCTGAGAGAACTTTGTGCCATTCTCTAGGATTGTCTTCTAGCATCTTTTCCAAGATTTGAATTAGAATTTTGTTGTATGCTTCGGCTTGACCATTTGCTTGTGCGTAAAACGGAGTGGAATGTATCAATTTAATTCCGTACTCTTCTACGAACTCGCTCATATCTTCGCCTGTGAACATGGTCCCTTGATCCGTGGTGATGGATTCTGGGATTCCGAATCTATGAATCAAATTCTCTTTGATGAATTGGATCACTTGCGTTTGGCTGACTTGCTTCATTGGTGCTGCTTCTACCCACTTGGAAAAGTAATCTGTGGCAACTATGATGAAACAATGACCTTTTGATGAAGCTGGGAATATTTTCCCTATTAGATCAATAGCCCATCCTCTAAAAGGCCACGGCTTCACCACTGAGTGTAATTCTTCTGAAGGGACTCGTTGGATTTGGCCATACAGTTGACACTTCTTGCAACCTTTCGCATATGTGATGCAATCGCGTAGGATCGTTGGCCAGAAGTATCCATGGCGATTGATAAGCCATCGCATTCTCCTTCCGGACTGGTGAGCTCCGCATATGCCTTCATGGACTTGCTTCATGACTTCCATCGCTTTTGGGAAGCCGAGACATTTGAGTAGCATTCGTCGTAGCTCTTACGGTACAAATCACCTGCCATCAACATGTAATTTCGAGATTGAATGCTCAACGAATATTTTACCTTTTTGGATGGGTCATTGAGGTAGTCGGTAAATGGTTTCCTCCAATCCTGAGCTAAGTTGATGTCGGTGTCGAACGATTCAAATTGGACACCTCTGTCTGCCACGGACGGATGACCTTGTCTTCTGATGATGACGACTTTGTATGCTGTTTCTTTGGAGATCTTCATTCCAGAAGCGATTTGGGCTAACTCGTCGGCTTCCCAGTTGTCATTTCTTGGAATATGCTCCAAACTGACCTCATCAAACATTTCCAGAAGTTGAATTGGAAACGCGAAATAAGGTAGCAAAGATAAACTTGAGCATTTATATTCTCCTGTTAGATGTCGGATAACCAATTGTGAATCACCGAAAATCTTGACCTCTTTCGCTCCTAGGTGTATCAAGATTTCTAAGCCGATGATTAGAGCTTCATACTCAGCCTGGTTGTTCGTGCATTCAAAATCCAAGTTTACCGCTAATATTGTTTTAGTCCCGGATGGGGCTGTGATGATCACTCCTGCTCCGTTGGAACTGTCTGTACTTGAACCATCGAACTTTAACTGCCACGGTTCTTTGTGCATCAGATAAATTGGCAGTTCTGCTTCTTCGGGATATTAAAAGTTGGTTGGGTGGTCGGCCACAAAATCTGCAATTGCTTTCCCTTTTATCGAGGATTGCGGGAGATACACCAAAGTGAACTCGGCCAATGCTAGTGACCATTTTCCTATTCTTCCTCATTTCTGCCGATAGCAATGTTCGACTTAGTAGTAGATGGCTTGTTCATGACGGTTTGCATTGTCTTGGGCAAGCAAGCACCCAATTGACTCGTCGGTTGCTGATATATAGAGCTTGAGTGGAGTACCCTCCCTTGGTGGCATCAACACAGGTGGGTTGCTCAAGTAAGTTTTGATCTCTTCGAACGCCGCTTGATGCTTGTCGTTCCACTTGAAGCTTTCTTCGTCTTTGAGTCTTAACAGATCTGAGAATGCTCTGGATTTTCCAGCCAAGTTTGATATGAATCGTCTCAGGTAGTTTACTTGGCCCAAGAACCGCTGCAACTCCTTCTTGTTCTTCGGAGGTTGTGCTTCTTTGATTGCTTTTGCCTTATTGTCGTCAATCTCGATCCCTCTTTGATGGACTAAAAATCTGAGGAAGTTTCCTGCTTTGACCCCAAAGGCACACTTTAGAGGATTGAGTTTCAAATTGTACTTACGCATCTGCTCGAAGCTCTTCCTCAAATGGCCGACGTGTTCTGCCTCTCGCTTGGATTTGACAACGATGTCGTCTACGTATACTTCCATGGAGGTGCCGAGTAAATCGTGAAAAATGGCATTCATTGCTCTTTGGTATGTGGCGCCGGCATTTTTCAAACCGAATGGCATGACGACCCATTCCAACGTACCAATTTACCCCGGGCATCGAAATGCCGTTTTTGCAATGTCTTCTTCGGCAATGGGGATTTGGTTATATCCCGCATAGCAATCGCAAAGAGATATTAATTCATTTTTAGACACGGCATCTACTAGCATATCGGCAATAGGCATCACATAGATGTCTTTTGGCGTAGCTAGATTTAGATCGCGGAAATCTACGCATACGCGTAATTTACCGTTCTTTTTTACTACAGGCACGACGTTAGATAGCCATACTGCGTATTTTGCTGGTCTGATGAATTTAGCCTTGAACAACTTTTCTATTTCTTCCTTCACCTTGCCTTGAACCTCTTTGCTCATCCTTCTTGTTGGTTGTTTGAAGGGTTTGAACTCCGGTTTTATTGGCAATCTATGTTCCACTACGTTTTTGCTCAACCCGGGCATTTCATCATAATTCCAAGCGAAACAGTCTTTGAACTCCTGAAGCAAAACGATGATGGCTTCCTTTAAAGTTGGTCATAGTAAGCTACTGACGAACGTAACCCGAGGTTCCTCTTCTGTCCCTAGGTTCACTTCGTCTAGAGGGTCGACTGCCATGGAACCTTCATCTTCTAACTTCGGGTTCGCCCTTTTCAGATCTTGTAATTGGATTTCTTCTCCTTGAGGATCTAGTTCTGCTATTCCTTTGGGTGCTTCGATTTCTGAGACCCTCATGTCGTTCTCCTGGTATAGTTTCTCCGCTAGTTGTTGTGCATTCAGTTTTGATATAGTGGTTGAAGCCACCGCTTCTTTTCCGGATGCTGTCTTAATCATGGAATCTCTTCAATTATCGGTTCATCACGGAATGGCCTTCGACGGGGCACGATTGCCGTTGGCCTTAGGATATTCTTAATCTCTTCGCCACATGATTGCTCTTTGTAATTGGATCCCACTCGGATTGGGCCTACAGATTCCTCGTAGAGTCTAGCCTCGACCACATCTGAGTAGGTTTCGAATGGTTTCTCGTTTGCCCGAATGACTTCCACCTCGTCTCCCTTCCAGAACAGAAGAAGTTGGTGCAAAGACGAAGGGATGCATGAGTTGGAGTGAATCCAATCTCTCCCTAACAGTGCCTGATAGCTCGCGGTTGAATTTACCACGAAGAAAGCAGCCATGGCGGTGTGAGAGCCAACGGTGAGTTCCAATGGTAGGACGCCGTATGTCTTTGCAATTTCTCCCGTGAAGGCTGAAACTGACACCTCTGATGAGATTATATCTTCCTCTGATTTCCCTAAGGCTAGGACCATCTTCATAGGCATGATGTTAACGTCTGATCCATTGTCGATGAGCACTCTGGAGATTGGTTTGCCATTTACATGAGCCTTGACGTATAGAGGTTTGATGTGGCGAGTCATCATTGGAGTGGGCTTGTCGAAGTAAACCCTCTTCATGCCCTCTTCACCTGGTGCCTTCGGTGCTGCGTGTTCTCGCTCCTTGTACTCAGGCTTAGGGAATTCTTTCTTGATGTCTTCGCTTCTAAAGTCCGAAGGTAAGATTAAAGAGGTAGCTGCACAATCTACCCGTATGATGAAATCTCCAACCCGGATCTGGAGGTTCCTCTCTTGGTTTTTTCCTCCTCTTTTCGCATCGTTGGAGTTGACGCTGGACGACTCCTTTTGACTATTTTTCTTTTCTGCCTCTCTTTTCCTTAATCTTCTCTTTGCATTCTTGGAGAGAGGCCTTGGGAATTTCTTGTGGCTATTCAATTTCCATTCATCGACGGGGGACGTACTCGAAGGTGTCACGAAACGCGGCCGTTGTTGTTGCACGTCTCTTTTCTTTGCATTTTGTGACTGCTTTGAGCTGTCCTCCAATTTAGATGGCGTCGCTTTTGGTACCCATATCTGTCGGGTTCTCACGTCGCCCTGTTGCTTTCCTTTGCCCCCCCACACTAGTGAAGTGGCATTGATCATATTGGCTACCGGGAATGGGTCCTCGTCGATCAGCATGCTTTCCTTCTTTTCCGGGAATTGGAGTATCCCGCGGTTAATCCTATCCTGCACGGTGTTTCTAAAACCAAAACATGCTTGAGTGTTGTGGCTCCAGTTGTCGTGATACTTACAGTAGTTTCGTCCGTGTATTTCTTCTTTGGATGGGATCACATGTCTGGGAGGCAATGTGATGAACTGCTCCTTTAGCAGGTAGTCGAAGATCTCTTCCGTCTTCGAGACGTCAAACGTATATTGGGTGGTTGGGATCCTTTTAACTACCTCTGGTGCTTTGGGATTTTTTACCAACACGGGACATGTTCGAGATCCGGTGTTCGTTAAGTCGGCAATGGCTACCTCATGCGTTTGTACCTCCCCTTGGTAGCTTCCCACAGAGTTCTTCTTGCGTCGATGATCCTCCCTCATCAACTCCTCATACTCTGAAACCTTGGCCACCAACTCGTAGTAGTCGCGGAAATCTATCCCCTGAAATTTCTTCCGATTTTCGAATTCCAACCCACGTTGGGCAATCTTCACGAACTCGACCTCGGGGATGTTGATTCGACAACGATGTCGCATATTTTTGAATCGGTTGATAAAATTTTCAACCGGTTCTCCATGTCGTTGCGTCATTCGGGACAGCTCCGCAACACAGATCTCGGGCTCCGTTCGATAGAACTGGTTGTGGAACAGTCTTTCCATTTGTTCCCATCCATGAATGGATCTGGATGGTAAGGTGGTGTACCAAGAGAAAGTTGGTCCTGTTAATGAACCTGGGAATAGCCGCAAGCGTATCATGTCGAAGTTTGTGTCCATGCTCAAACCGCTGCACTGGAAGGTGAAGCGTGCCACGTGCTCCACAGTGGATTGCCCTTCTTCTCCTGAAAATAAAGGGAAATCGGGTACTCTAAAATTGTGGGGTAAAGGGTATAGCTGATCATAGTGCCGTGGATAGGGTTTCTGGAACTCGGGTCGGTATACTTCCCTCACGGCTGGCCCATAGATCTCTTGGACGATGTTTCTTATACGTTGGGCCTCTCCCAAGTTGTTGGTGGGCTCCATACGTGTGTGCGTCGTCCGTTGTGGGTGAAAGTTGGTTTGTCTCACATTGCCCCCGGTATTACGAGCATGGCTTTCCTCGTAATGTTCGGCATGGTTACTAGGTCCGGTATGAGATCTAAACTGTTGTTGAGGTGGTGGGACTTGAATGGGTTCTGGGCTGATCCTGTCACCGCGCTCATTGAACCTGAGATTCTCTTCTCGAGCTGGTGGCGGGGTATACCTTTCCCCAGCTCCTGATGTCGGTGTTTTCTTCCCACCGTCTACCGGTCCTTGAGATGTCGACCTTTGTGTGAACAGCTCGGCGCACTTTTCCGGGTTTTTGCTGATCTCTCCGGTTAAATCAACGATCCTTTCCTCGAGAGGCGGTCCCTTGTTGGAATTGTTCACCGCCTCATTGTTGGCTTGCATTGCCTTGCACATATCCTCATAACTCTCTCTCATGGATTGCGAAAATCCATGTAGAAATTGGTTGATCTGCTTCTCTAGTTTTGCTAAAAATGGTGCCATGTCGAATATGGGTGGGCCTTGAGGTGGTTGTTGGTTTGCACCTCCGCTATTGTTCACGGTCTCAGCCGCACAACCTTCAGGCATGCCGGGTTCGTTGCTCTGATCCCGGTTTTGATTTTGACTCTCTTCGGAGTCCGATGGGATGAGATCTTTCCCCGTGTTCTTCCTAGGAGGCATTCTCCGTGAGTACTTATAGGTGAAAATTATGAAATTATGTTAGTAATCTAGTGCTGAAAAAGAAAGAACAAGGAAATAAATAAATGCTTATTAATGGAATAAAAGCAAGGCATGAAAAACAAGTGGTTTAAAAACTGACTGAAAAAAGAAACGAGTTTTAAATTTTTGGGAAAGCCTAAGAAAAAAGTCCCACTGGGCGTGCCAAAAATTGTTAGCGTTAGCTAATAAATTTTGGTAAAGTGGAAGTGGGATAATGAGTGTGGAAAAATTATGTGTGATGGGTATTGAAATTTTTAGCAAAGCCTAAGAAAAAAGGTCCCACTGGGCGTGCCAAAAATTGTTAGCGTTAGCTAATAAATTTTGGTATGGTAAAGTGGGGCGAGAAAAGTGCAATACGAGGTCCAAAAAATAATAAATTGTGTAAAAAAGAAAGTTTTAGGTTCTATATGCAATTTTTGGTAGCCTAAAAAAAACAAAAGGTCCCACTGGGCGTGCCAAAAATTGTTAGCGATATTTTTTGAATATGCTAATTTTAACCTTGTCACGTGTGGTTAGGGTGCGGGCGTGCCAGAGAAGATTACTTCTCAATTGAAATGGTTAAGTTTATGGAATGTGCGCGCCAAAACTTGAATTCTAAACGAAACGATTGGCGAGGAACGCAAGGATTGAAAAAGTCCCTCTTGTGTCTCTAGCGCCGTTATAGAAACTTTGCTAGATAAATTGTTTTATTTAAGCTAATGCGGGTAAATTGAAGACGAGAAAATAAAGGAATTTAAAGTGCGAAATTGACACGAAATTTGGTGAAAAATCGGTATTTTATTGATGTAAATCAAGGTTTGAATACATGTGTTTGAGGTAATTAAAAATGAATTACAATTGAAGAACTTCTATACTAAACATATAGCTAATTCAATTGAAATGGAAGAACAAATCAAATACAAGGAATTGAAATGCAATTAAAATAAATTGGAATTCAACAACAAACTCGGAGCCACAATAGCTATCTCGGATTGACGTTGAATTTTGGTGTCGGCTGGAAGTTCTTGGAGAGCTGCAACCGGTCGGGCCCGTACGGTATATGATCTTGGCAATAGCAAAACGTTGATAGGCAAATGGGGCAGATTTAAACTTTGACTTTGGGGAGCTTGGTTGGAGTGTTTAAGAACACGGAATTGGGCAAGTAAATAGTGTAAATTGAACTTCGGGAGGTTAGGAACAACCTTCTATAAGGGATCGAAGGCTAAAACGGATTCTAAATGGACGGAATCTGGCTTTGAAAACAACTAGTCGAATCTGGGAAATTCTGGGCAGAATAGCTAAAATGATTTGGGGTGCAAAGATCAGCTTGTAGATAGAGTTTCTGGACACGGAATTCGGAAAGTAAATACACTAGATCGAACTTCAGAACGTTAGGAACAACTTTGTCGAAGGGATCGAAAGCAAAAAATCACTTTAAATGGACAGAATTGAGCTTTGAAAAAGGATGGACGAATCTGAAAAATTACTTTAGAAAGGAAATTCTAATTGAAAACTTGAGCAGAGTAACGACTTAAAAACACTAATTCGAGTCGAGAAACTTGAAAAGAGGCTTTGGAACTTGAATTGAAGCTAAAGGAAGCTAAATGAGGGATTAGAACTAAGAAAAACGAAGAACGAAAAGAAGAACTTAGAAGAACTTGAAGAACTAGGAGCTAAGAGCTAAGAACTAAAAAGAGAGCATTGAGAGTAACCTTTGGAGATTGGTTTTGTTGTGTGTTGAGTGTGTGTTTTAGTGTAGGGGAGGGGGTCTATTTATAGTATTTTTGAGTGGCACTTTGGTAATTATTGAGTGGTATTTGGGTATTTTGGTCTTTTCATCATCAACTAACTCAACTAACTCTAACCAACTAACTTAACTTCCTCAACTGCCGTTGACTGCTTCCGGAAGAGACGATACGCCTCGCGTATGTCCTACTACGCCCTGCGTGTTGTGTCTCCTGGGCCTTGTGCGTTTCATTGCTGATTTTTACGCGTGGCGTCTCTGGTGTCACGTCTCGCGTAAAGGAGTACGCCCTGCGTATTGGCGGATACGCCCTGCGTATCCGTGCTTCTGATCTTGGAACACTCTGCGGATGCGTCTTACGCATGACGTATTGGCAAGTACGTCCCGCGTAATAAAGTACGCCCCGCGTAAAGTGAAGGACGCGCTGCGTATTTGAGTCTCTGACGTTTCATTTCTCCGGACGCCTTGTTTACGCGCTGCGCATGGAGAACACGCCCCGCGTGGTGCCGGACTCTCTCGTGGGTTGAAGGTTAGTTTACACGTGTATTATTTTCTAGAAAATATAAACTATATCCTAAAAACATGACCCAAGCATTTTATATACATAAAAATAATTATTTTATTTTTTGGGCCAACACTTTCATAACTTCATATATTAGAATGAACTTAATTGGTATTTGATCAACATCTACTACAAATATTTAACCAAAAATAAAAATGTACCATCTCTCATATCAAGATGTCAATCTAAACTGAACAAAATCAAAATTATATTACAAATGCATCTCTTTTTCATCCGATTCATGGCAGAGAGAAATTCTACTTTTCTCCCGATATAATACATCGGACCAATCAAAAAATGGGTCATCAGATCTGTCCTTTAGCTGCAGCATCAGTCAGTTCCGTAGTCCTAGCCAAATGCTTGCTTCCATTTAGGTGACAGTTCATGTTTCCTTCACTAGTGCAGCTTACATTACAAATGGTGCACCACCACTTACAATCTCTAACCTCAACAACGGATCCACTTTTCAGATTCATTGCTTCACATTCCGGTGAATTGAAGTTAATTTCCGATGAAGCAGAAGAAACCTCACCTTTTCCAGACATTTCCTCCACTTTCTGATTTTCACAGGCAGCCAAATGCCGTTTCGATTGAAGATGTGAAACCAGATTGTTTTTATTCTCGAGCATTACGTGACATATGGGACAAGTCCATGGCTTGAAATAATACTTGGTATTTGGTCTGGCTTTTAGACTCTCTAAAGCCTTGGCATGTCTTTGACCTTGAAAATGTGCAATGAGATTGAGCTTTCTTGGGCATTTTACCTTGCATAAAACACAAGTCCATAATTCTTGGCTGCTCTTGGCTGCACAAGTTTCTGCTTCAATTGTAGCACAAGCCAATTCTTTTTGCAATTTCTCGGAAGTTATAAGATCAGGAAGATTATTTCGTCCGACTATTTCAGCATATGTTGCAATTCTTGGCTGACCCAAGACAGATTCTATTTGTGTAACCTGAAATTGTGGTAAATACATAAGCACTAAGAGTCAAACTTCACAAGCATAAAAAAAGAAGCACTTCAAATAAAAAAGTATCCTAATGCATTTCAGGCTTCCTAATTTCTGACGCAACAACATGATTACAGAGAGAACACAACCGGTTCGACACAATGATCATTGTTGTGTTATTTATATCATTTGGAATATATTTACCAAACTACGTCCATTCTATGCAAAACCGCCTATGCAGATTGGGAAAGCTTTTGCAGTTCATATTCTGGAAGAATTTATCTGTTATAGATGAAATTTCTGTAAAAAGACATACAAGATCAACATCTTACTGGCTTGGTTGTTGATAGTCCATCCTTCTGTGTTATTTCTACAGCATTAATGGCTTTCTGGAGAACTGTAGCCTGCTCCAACCGCGGCTGCAATTTATAAAATCAGTTCATAGGTAAGCTTTTGAAGAAATGCAATAACCAGGAAAATGAGAGAAGGTAGCATAAAATAAATTTGGCAAAAAGCATCCTGAGCCCCCTGATCTTTCATTGTTTGGTGCATTAAGCCCTCGATCTTTTATTTAGACACATTGAGCCCCTGATCTTTCACCATTTGGTGCATTAAGCCCTCGATCTTTCATTTAGACACATTGAGCCCTTGATCTTTCATATATGAGTGTATTAGGTCCTTCCATAAATCAATTAATATATAGGTTTATTAAGGGCATGTTTGGTGTGACAACAAATGATGTTCTAAAAATAACAAATTATAAAATAAAATATATATTATACAAATTAATAAAAATAATTTAAATAAAAAATAAAAAATTTATTGAACACAATAAAACCTTATTTTTCGATAATTATGTTCTAAAAATAAAAATAATGTTAAAATTGAAGCACATTTTGTGGAAATAAGAAGGGTAATTTTATCAATAACAAGTAACTACAAACAACTGTTCATGAAAAGAGCTTTTCGTGAAAAGCTCCAAAATGTTGCAGTTTCCAGAGAAAATGCGAAACGTTGCAGTTATATAAACCTAACCAAACATGCCCTTAATAAACCTATATATTAATTGATTTACGGAAGGGCCTAATACACCCATATATGAAAGATCAAGGGCTCAATGTGTCTAAATGAAAGATCGAGGGCTTAATGCACCAAATGATGAAAGATCAGGGGCTTAATGTGTCTAAATAAAAGATCGAGGGTTTAATGCACCAAACAATGAAAGATCAGGGGCCTCAGGATGCTTTTTGCCAATAAATTTTGAGTTAAAGACCATAGAACATGTATACCATTAGATTCTGCCGGGCTTCAAGTTCGGTTTCCTTCAAGATGTCCAACAATTTGATAAACCAGTTGAAGACAAAGCGAGGATGCATAGACGACAGACATGGACGGACAAGTTGATTATAGATGTAAAAAGAACCATCGAAGTGAGGTGTAATCAAGCAACCCACTATTATTAGCTTCATGTAAGGCCAATAGGGCAACCTTGATTAAGGGAGATCAAAAACATTAGGTCCAAAGAAAACATGTATAACAGAATAGCTACCTAACATTACAAGCAAGAACATTTATAGCTACCCAAACAAGTAAAACAATCAACGAATTAATACAAGGTTGTTCTAACTCAACCGAAAAGGTAAGAGGATGATCATCGCACGTATATAGAATCATATAGCTCGCTAATTAACCAATGTGGTACTTGTGTAGTATATCTAGTAATTGATTATTTCATGATACTCTCAACAAAAAGGCTCTTAAAGTCAGTATTTGCTTGTATCTTGTATATGTTTTCATGAAGACCCGCCTAAAGGCATTTCTTCAGAATAATAATGAAGGGAAAGATACCTAGAATAATAATAAATCTTCAGAATAATAATCAAGAGCAAAGAGTATTTAAAATGCAGGTTTTCAGTAGTAAAATTACCAGTGTAGTAGGTGCTCAAAAGTATTTTCAAATAGTAAAATCAAGGAAAAGCAGATCCAATAACTGATGAGCTTCTCGGTGTCAGAGTTCGAGTTGGTCTCAATCGCTTGAATGGAAGCACATCTGTTAAGTATATACTCAACATGAGAATCTGTTAACATAAGGCTATTTATTTCATTTGCATTCAAAATAGTTTGAAACTAAATGTAAAATTCATGGTATTTTTATGAAGTGTTTTAAAATCACCAATTAAGTCCCTAACATATATAAATTGAAATAAAATCGTATTCAGAAATGCCTGGCCTTGATAGGAAGATGATCGAACACCAGTTACCGATCAAGCAAGGCTTCAAACCTTACAAGTAACCGCCCAGCCCAGAGTTCGGTTATTTTATATTCAGTTTGATTGGAAAAATATTTTCGGACTTTTTAGGTTTCGGTTATAAGTTTAGTTTTAATAAAACATTGGTTTAAAACCAAATCAAAACTAATATATTATACTAAAATAATTTTTTTTACATGTTTTTAGGCTCAACTATTTATTTTTTTTACTAAAACTAAGCTCATATCTGAAAGCGAAAATACCATACAATATGAATTATCAACCCTAATTCACAATATAAAATAACTGAACCGATAACCAAAACATAAAATAAAAATAATTTTCTCAAAAAAAAAACATAAAATATAAATAAAACAATCAGAAAACAAACAAATTTTTTATTTCAATTAAAGGAGCAATTTTAACATAAGTTGAAGATTTAGTTAGAATTTTATAAGGATAAGGATCTAATTGACTCTCTACATGTATCAGTTGAGAATCTAATTAGAAAGTTAAAAAACCTAATTGATTTTAAAATATAGATTGAAGACCTAATTGAGCTTTGAAGATAGAGATGCATGGAGTGAAAAGAGAGTTACATACAAGGGATATATTATAGCAAAAAGAGGCCTGCAAGAAGAAGAGCAAAAGAATTGAAGTCAATACCCATAAACAGAAGGAAAATCACAATCATGTATTCCTAAAACCAGCTTCATCAAGTTTTTTTTTTTTTTTTGATAAAAGCTTCATCAAGTTTTAATTAAAGCAAAAGAATACACAAAATTAGGAATCAAAGGCATTATTAACATACCATGAGACAATGTGAAAGCATTCCAAAGCAAATTTGAAGATGAGACCCGTAAAACCCATTTCGAAAATTCAATTTCTCTGAATGCATTTTCTGGGCTTAAAACTCCATTAAAATGACATAGTAAAGAAGGGGGGAGGTGAGGCGGTCAGCCACTTTGAAATGACCAGGTTACCCCGTTACTGTCTTCTTCTTTCCTAAAATTGGGAGAACACTCGCTTTAACACAATGACACGCGTAATGTCTGTAGCGGAACGGCTATCCAGAGAGCGAGTATTGACTGGGGATGGGAATATACAGAAAAGGAATAAACGGTACGTGACGACTAGGAAAGTGTGCATGTGCTGTGGGATACTAATTTCATTATATTTCCAACAAAGTAAATTAACAAAGTAAATTATTCCCTAATTTCCCGTAAACATTTAATTTTGGTTGCAAAATGGATTAACACAAACTGTTCATCAATTATTTTTCCAATTTCCATATTCAGCTTTTCATCATTAATTGTGAAAAGATAGATTTGACGATTTTAATACTGAAAATCAAAAAATAAAAGAGGAAAATATCGAGTTTCAAAAAATCCAATAAAAATTAATTTTTATAATTTATTGTTACTTTTTACTCTCTATCTATCCTAGTTAATAAGCCGAATCGTCCTAATGATGTGTGTCGGCCCAAACTCAACGTAAAATTTAAATAATGGTCAAATCCATAACAGAATCAATGATCAGGATTCAATGTGAAAAAATAATTGATCATGAGCTTGATACTTAAAACATGTAAAATTAAGGGGTTTGATTATGCTTTTTGCCATTTTTTAATGTTTATTATTTATTGAAATAATGTAACAAAATAGGTTCATGGTATGTGGAGAACTACCAATTTAAGCTCCATACAAAATAACATCAATATATACTTAACATTTAAAAAAGAGTAGCAATTTAGACATTGATAACGGAACATGACACGTCATTCATATTACTCTGTTAAATTCTGATTTCTCTCTTCACGTATAATTGATAGAACCTAACGAAATAATATTAATGACGTGTTACATTCCGTTATCAAGGTCTAAATTGTTACTTTTTTTTAAACGTTAAGCTTATATCAATGTTTGCATGTAGAACTAAATTAGATACTTCCCCAAAAATCATTTACCTATTTTAGTACATTATCTCTATTTATTATGCATTGAACTTGTAAACACAACAACTCATTTAATGCAATCATATATTCTTTTACAGTTTTAATATCTATATTTATTATACATTAAACTTCTAACGTTTTTGAAAAAATACAATTTACCCGTAACTATGAATTTGTGCAATTTTACCCCTAACAATGTCAAATAAATTCAGTTTTATCCTTACACTGTAAAAAATTTGAAATGACTATTTTACAGTTATTTTGATTATAACATTAGATCCTAAGAGGAAGTTTAACTATAAATAAAGCAGTTATTTGTATTTTGACCGGTTGTATGCAGTTTTTTGTGACTAACTTACATACTTAAATATTATCATTTCGACAGATTATTTGCAACTGTGTTAATAACCGAATAAATATTTTAGACATAATTTATGTTTGTAAGATCTCACGTGATAATTAAATAACAAGTTAAATAACAGTGAAACAACCTATTTAAATTTATGGTTACAGATAAATCTACACTTTTCCAAAAACGTTAGAAGTTCAATGTATAATAAATGTAGGTAATGAAAATATAAATAAATATATTTGAAAATATAAAAGAATATACAATTGTATTTTGTTGGAAATGAGAACACTTTATGCAATTTTTGCATAACATGACCATTGTGCAAATTGCTTGGTTCGCTATCCTCCATTTACAACTACACCTTTGTTAATTGAGGTTTTAACCTTCGCCGACGGAATATCTTCGGAAACCGGAAACCTGAACAAGTGTAGTCATGGGAGGACTATCCTGAGAATGAAACTCAGTAGTTGAGATTCCTTTGGTTAGAGTCAAAGCCCCTTCAGTGTGAGTCGTGGACTTTCCTACTTCTGGCAAAGTAGGGGACTTCTCAAGGTTCGATCCTCCAAAGGTCGATAAAAGGATAGTATATACTCTGGCAGCCGACGTCCTAGCCACGTTTGAAGCTTAACTCCAACATTTAATCTCGTGATCAAAGTTGTAGTTTGTCTTTTCCTCGCTATTATGCAAGCATGAACACTCATATTAGAAGCCATTACAACATCTAAAAGAAAAGTTAAAATAGAGAATCACTTTCAAATAATTCTTCGTAACGATTTTCTTCATCCAAATGGAAGACCCTTCTAATTGTTAGATTATCTAAGTATACAAGTTATGTAATAATTTTATTAATATAATGGTAGTAAATTACTTCAAAACAAGATTTGATGTTAGTTAATAAGTCATTTGTAGATTTTGAGAAATATATAGTAGCTGGTGTTGTGAAAAGGAGATTAATAGTTAGTAATATCTAGGAGTTAGGTGTTAAATGGTTAAGATTTGGTGACCTTTGTGTTAGTAAAAGATAAAATTAAGTGATTTTTATGTAATTTTAATGTTGAGAACACTGGCCGATTTTTATAAGCAAAATTGAATATTTTATACCAAAGTGTAAAATTTTATAAGCAAAATTGAATATTTTATACTAAAGTGTGAAATTGGGTAAATGTTATACTCCAAACATATATAATTTACCCAAACTTTCTCTTACTAGTCGGCGAAATTCAGAACACTGGCCGATTTTTTATAACTGGGCGGGTTAAATTGGGGGTCCGATATATTTCCGCCTAGGCGGTTCAAGTCGGGGTAAATCGGGGCAAGTAGGGCTAGGCGGGCAAGTCGGGTTAAGCGGGTAAGTCGGGTTAGGCGGCTAAAAATCGGGTCAAGTCGGGTTAGGCGGCTAAAAATCGGATCAAATCATAAAATTATAAAAAATTTGCTACAAAATAAATAATACAAATAATTAATGATCACAACAACAACTAAAAAAAATAAAACTAATTTACAAATAAAACTAATTTCAACATATATTGAAAATTAAAATAAAAAAAAACCCAAACTAAACTAATTTCAACATATATTGGAGTATATTTGTGGAATTTTATGGATGTTAGTATTATTTTATTTTGTGCACTTTTATGGATGTCAAGGTTATTTTATTTTGTGGACACTTTATTTTTTATTTTTGTACCGATATTAAGTTACGAATATTAAATATTTTGAGGAAGAAAATAAAGAATTATTTGATGAATATGGAGAAGGTAGTAGAAACATTTTTTTATGAATATTTATGGATATTTTATTATTTATTTAAAGTAAATATTTATAATATTTATTAATATTATTTTTAGATGTGATAATTTATATTTTAAATGTGTTTATATTTTATATTTATTTAATTATAAATATAAAAAAATAGAAAAGTACATATCAGATTAATCCCCGATTAATCCCCGATTAATCTTTTGAGGTCTTGTCCGTCCGACTAGTCAAGAGTCGTTTCGTACCAAAGGTTAGATTTTGTTCTTTACATTTTTCCTCTCTTTCACTAATAAAAGAACACATTTTATCCACGATAAATATTTAGTCAGAAATATAGACGGATTACCGATGAACTAATAAATATATAGTCTTTATAGGACTTCCAAACTATGAAATACATATTATCCATGTTTCAAATTTTCATTTACCTGTGATTTTGAAAAGTGGTGTTGTTGAACTCCCTCGTGATTACTGCAAAACTAAAATGGAGTAAGATTTTTCTTTTATACTACTTTAATATTAACTTTTCTTTTTTGGAAGAGAGAGAGTGAGAGTGAGAGTTAGAGAGAGATAGTATAACGACCCGGTCCGGAGAGGGTGGCGCCGGGGTAGAAGGCCTGAGCAAGGAGCAGCCCTAAGCGATGGTGATGGGGACAGGAATGAACTGAATCCCACATCGGAAATGGAGAGGGAGTGTTTAAGACTTATTAGTAAGATGATAATCCAATACATGTAGACGCATTTTAAAGCCGTGAGGCCCAATGTGTTGGAATTGGGCCAGAGCGGACAGTATCTACATGGTATTGGACCAGAGTGTTACCATTGGTATCAGAGCCGACTCTCCACGTACGATGTGTGGTTCGGGGACGAACCAGGCGGAAGTTGGTGGGCCTGTAACGACCCAGTCCGGAGAGGGTGGCGTCGGGATAGAAGGCCTGAGCAAGGAGCGGCCCTAAGGGATGACGATAATCCAATACATGTAGACGCGTGCCGTGAGGCCCAATGTAGACGCGGTGAGCAAGTCCAATCCACTCTTCCGTCGCCATGAAAGATTAAATTGGGTCTCTTCCTATTCTTCTCTTCCATCACCGTGATACCTATCCTCAAATTGGAACTGATGGCTTGATTCATCTTCGGTTCTTCTTCTTTTAATGGGTTCTTTGTATTTAATCTCAATTCCGTTTCATTTACAGTAATTGGATTAAGAAAGTGGCCTCTGACTTCTTTTGTATTTTCCACAACAACTTCTTGTTCACCAGAGAAAGAACCACCGCCAATTCCAATTCGTGTTCATGAGTTTTGGCATGATTGATTAAAAAAAATTATGAGTTCATTATTTTACTTAATTATTTGGTCAAGTGACTGCTTTATGAGTTGAATCTTTTGTACTGAAAGGATAGATTTTGAGTTGAATGGAAAAGTGAGCTTCCCAGATTTTGAAACAGGTGCATTTCGAATTGCTTCAATAGTGGGATTGAAGTTCAATTTTAAATATTTATTCTGATGTATGGTGCACGAAAACTCTTCTTTGTTAGCGTTTCCGTGTTTCGTGTCCCTTTCCATTTTAATTTCGTTTTGCTTTCCTATTTTTTCTTAGAAACAGTGTTTCCCAGTGTTTCTGTTTCTATTTTCATTTCCTAAATCCTAACTATGTTTTTTAGAAATAACACTTCCGGTTGTAGGTTTTCGTTTCTGTGAAATATAGATTCTGATTTCTGATACAATTTATCACATGACAACACGAAGACAACCCACTTAATACGACTTGTTTGACACGATTATAACCACGTGGAATATATAGATTACTTAGCACGATAACCCATCTTAACGTCCGTAGTTCCTTACAACATGAGAGGTCCTATATGCAACTCCTTTGCTCTTTATCTTGGATGCCATTTGTGCTCTATGCCTTCATCTTCTTAGTGTTTGCATACTTTGAATTGAACCATTTTCATGTTGTGCAACATCAACATCATGGATCAGCCGAGGCTAAATTTTTTACTCATGCTTCACTTATGTTCTGTACTTCTGTTACTACTGGTTACTGCATCTTATTTTCATCTGTTTTTCAAAAATTGTTATCTTTCCATGTTAGTTAGTTGAAGTGTTTCCAGAGTTGGAAGTTCAAATCTCTGAAACCTGTGGACAATCAAATTGAACAGTTTGTACTGGTCCTGAAATTGTTTGAGTGTTCCTCATATGCTTTGGGATAAATATGAACTTATTGACGTTTGTAAATGCAGAGGCATGGATTCTTCGACTGCTCTCTGTGATATGGACGTCCCAACTGGCTCATGTGAAATAGATACAACGTACAATGATGTCAAAGAAATACCAGAGTTAAGCCTTTGCAAATTGGGTTGCTGGCAAAGCTCTGAACTCACTTCCAGCTTTGTTGTTTTTGCAGCTCTACAAGAACCTTAGGATTTTTGCAGCTCTACAAGAACCTTATGGCTGGTTGTTATGTTATGAGCATGACTTGATTTTGTATGGTATGTGTGGTTGAGTAGCCACCACCACTTGGGGACCCATTGAAGTTGAAGTTTATTGAAATTGAATTTGTTTGATTTTTTTTTGTATTAAAAAAAAGACAAGATGTTGCTTCAAGAGAGAACTTGTTCTTTCATTTTCTTCTGTTTTTTTTTGTGCTCCCACATTATCTACTTTCATCTCAAGTTTTTTTACTATTCATTCAAAAATAATCAGTGATCAAATTAACCCATTAATATATTTCCTTCTTTAGCATCCCAGTGGAAAAGACACAAAACTCAAAAAAAAAATAATTAATATAGTAGCATAATTAATACAATAGCAGAACTAGAGAAAATATTGTTTCACTTAAAGATACAATGCCAAAAAAAGCAATTTATAACCCAAATGGTTATATCCAGGATACAATAGCCAAAAAAGCATTCCAATAGAAAAGACACAGTACCAAAAAAAAAGCAATTGATAACCATCTTTTACTTAAAGAAAATCACTCAACTAGTCTATATTTTTTTGTAACAAAATAAACTACCAAAATTGTTCAAAGAATTTCCTGAAAAGTTAATAACCAAAATATCCTTCGACTATAAACTTCAAATTTGCAGACCCATGAATCATTCCATTAACTGTAACTGCAAAGAAAAAAAAGTTATGAGTTCAGGAGCAACACTACCAAAATGTATTAATTTCATAATTTTAGTAGAAGCAATATAAACATCAGATTGTACAACTTACCACAGCTATAGTTCATGAACTAAATGATCATGTTGAACCACGTCGACATCAGTTTCTACAACCTTTGACCTGAAAGATGGTATAATCTAAGCAAACTAACCAAAGATAATAATAAGATAGAAGTGACACAAATATATATATATATATATATATATGTATATAAATACAAACCTAATTGATGTGCATGTTTTTTTAGTATGTTTAGTACTTCGACATATCAAGCAATATTTAGCTTTTCCCTTCCTATCTCTCCATGATAATAGACGTTTTCCACTGCCTTTAGTCTTCACTTCAAAAGGATCTAGGTAACGATTTTCTTGAGAAGTTTTAGCTACAAAAGGTTTTGTAGAAGATTGCCCAATAGAAAGATTTAATTCCTTAAGTTGCTCTAATAGGCCGTCGAATGATTTTTTTACCAACTCAGTACCTTCAATTGAAATAGCAGTCACATCTATTAAGCTAGAAGCAATTTTAAACATACCGTTGTGTCTCATTATCAATGAACTATCTCCATCGTTTTTACCTTCACATGTTTCCTTATGAACTCTTGAAAACCTTGTCCATCTTCTCAAAATATAATCTTTTGGCAACTCCATAATTTGTTTCACCCGTAAAAAAGCCAAAATATGTCTGCAAAGAATACCTTCAAACTCAAACATTCTACAGCTGCATGTCACTATGTTTGACACTTTATCATGCACAAGTGTTCGCATTCTAAGGTTGCTAGCATACACCTTTCTCGTTTTGTAAACACCATGAACGTCATCCTCTAGTACAACATCAACAACGTAGCCATTACCATCATGAAGTTGCGCTTGAAAATACTGAAAATATTTTTTTAGTGTACAAATGACCCATTTGGATCTCCATTGGCATCCCTAGCTTTAAAACAGGTGTCTCATTCAAATCTTTATGGTCTTGAATCAATTCTTCATGTCTCTGATGGGCAAGTGCCCTATTAAAACGTGTGACAAAATCCATTAAGCTATTTTCTTTACTGCAATAACGCTTAAAGAATGCATGTTCGGATTCAACCCTTTGGCTGCTTGACATCCCTGCAGAAAAATATTTTTTGACATATGCAGGAATCCACTTTTCACGTAACTCGTACATTTTTCTCAACCATACATTATCTGTTTGTTCACTTCTTTCCAATTCTTCAAACCATCTTCTATCAAATTCTTCTTCGCACTCTGAATCCCATATGCACTTTCTAAAGAACTCATAGTAGTTTTTCATAAAAACAATATTAGTTTTCTTGGGAAATTTCTTTAGAATATGTCATATACAATACCTATGAAATGTGCTTGGAAAAACTTGAGCAATTGCCTTTGCCATTGCTTGATCTTGGTCGGTGATAATAACATTCGGGGGACCATTAGGCATTGCCGCAAGCCAAGTGTTCAGCAACCATACAAATGAATCAAAAGTCTCATCACTTAGAAATGCACATCCGAAACCTGTGGTTTGCCCATGGTGGTTCACACCTACAAAAGGAGCAAAAATCATCTTGTAACGATTAGTGTTGTATGTCGAATCAAATACAACCACATCACCAAAATTTGAATATGCTCTTTTTGCAGTTGAATCGATCCAGAAACATCTAACAAGTTTTTGTTCTTCATCGGTATCGAATTCAAAAAAGAAATCAGGATCCTTCTCTTTTTCAGCTTTGAAGTGCTCATACAAAATGTCTACATCATGTCCCTTAACTTATTCTTTCTCATCTCGGACCGCATTCCTTAAATCCATTTCAATGCAACCGATATTTTCATGTCCACCAACTTGTGTTTCAAATAAAGCGAATTGCTGGTATAATGGAATATGTAACACCCTTTTTTCTAAAACCGTCACTTTCTTGAACAGTAATAAATCTCATTTAATATACTAACAAAACTCAAAAGCGTAGCAACATTTCATTTACAAATGCATTCCAATAGGTTCAAATAAATGAACCCCAAACGTTTAAAATTTTACCAAAAGTACAGACAAGCTAGACTATTAGTAATATGAACCTAATAATGACGAATCTACACACTGGCCGATCCAAACGAGCATCGCTAAACATTGCATGACATTAACCTGACAAGAAAACTGATGGAGAGGGGGTGAGCTTGGGAGGCCCAGTAAGATAGCCAATTAAATACATAGCACAACCACACACGCATACAATTCAGTTTACATGCATTTAATATTTATTAGTTGTCAAGCAGAACATCCAATATTTAATGAATTACTATTAATTTATTCAAGGGCCCTGCTTACTCTAGTCTAGTAATACCCAATGGTTGCTTGGCCAATAAAATCATATCATGGGATACCCTGTCGTAACAAATACCCGGTATCCCATCTTCTAGGTACCCTATCGTAACAAATACCCGGTACCTTAACACCCTATCGTAACAAATACCCGGTGTTTATATTTCACGTGATCACAATATTCCTTTTTCTCATTTCAATTGCAACCATTGAATATACTATCCTAGTTTAATCTTTTATTCTCGTATCTCTGACATTTTCTAGATTCCAATTTACGTTTACCATATATATTTCTCATTCTCATGCCATCATCGTCAATGTCATCCTCAAATATTTTCCTACCAACATGATCATCATTAACGTATCATATAGACATGTCAAACACATAAATCAAACTAATTACACAATTTATATCAATTAGTCAGTATATATAACAACAACCACACAATCAGAGTAATCGTATATTTAATTAAATACTCACATTCATTACAAGCATATCAATCAATTACAATAAACATACAAATAAGCAAACAAAGAGCTACGTATATAATTAACCACTTACCTCTATTACTCAAAGCAAGTCTAGTCAATCAGTTAACTCGTTTAGCCTATCTTCTGATTGATCATCGAGTCCTAAATAATTTGTGTGCTCAAGCATTACTTTATATATTCATAAAAGACGATATACAAACTAAATACCCTTTCAAGACGATTAAGGATTATAGAGTATGTATAAATAATTATCCAAAATTTCAAAGGCTGAAAGTTATTATAACTATTACAATACAATAAAAAAATTTCACACCATAATTAGAATATAACTTTTCTGTACCTTAAAATCTTTCCTTAAAATTCATTTTAATGGTTCACAATTTATTTAAAATTGAAATAATTAATCTACTTTATATTATAGTGTAAAGAGGAAAAACAAAACAAAATGAATAATGCCTATTTTAACCAATGAAATTAGTTCCTGGAATTTTGTATCCACCAATTGAAAATCCATAATTGAATGAAATTTAATCACAAAAAGAAGAAAATATTGATAATGGTGAACCTTGAATAGAAGAGAGACTTGGCGGCGGCTTCTTTGATGGTAAAGGAAAAAAAATAGGGTTCAGTAAGGTGTTATCCTTAATATATATATACATATAAAATTTTCGGTGGAGTTAGAGATAAATGGTGAAATTACGTTTTACCCTAATATTAATAATAATAATAATAATAATAATAATAATTTCAATCTTACAAGGAAAAAATAACGTTACAATTTCTTGATTGGTTTAAAACTTCACGTCTACGTTCGAACTCAAACTCAAAATCTAACTTAACCGATTTGAGGTCCTTAACCACTCAAACCAACACTAATTAGTTTACTATAAATACATTTTTAATTTATATGAAGTTATTTTGTTTTTCAATAAATAAAAATATACTTATCTTTAATCCTTAGAATTAAATAATCATTTATTTTATTATTATTTTAATATCAAAATTAAGGTAACATTGATGCATGCATGTCATTAAAATATACATGAATAAATTTTTTTTACGGACGTTACAGTTCTTCCCCTCTAGAAAGAAATTTCGTCCTCGAAATTTACATATCAGAATTATGAGGTATGAATATAACTAAAACATAGTAGTTGAATAATTAAAAAAAATTAATGGTTTTCTATTTGTACAATCTCTATCCAAACCCTTAATTTCAAAACATAAAAATCATCAAACATGATCTAGAAAAAAAAAATACTAAAATCGAACAATAATACAAATTATTCCACTGTCCTCTGATATCAAATTTATATAACAAAAACAATCTTTAATAGTTATAATTTAATGATTAAAAGAAGGAAAGGAAATGATTATATAAAGAAAAAAAAGAATGTCCAAAGTTGTATATCAAATTTCTCTTTGAATGAAACCACTGACAAAATTGTTTTATTAAAAGAATTAAAAATCAATAGAGATAAACAAACCGTTGAAAAAGATTTCTATTGAGATTTATCCAAATAATAGCACGAGAGAGAAGAAAAAAAAATTTATACAAATATGACACTAAGACAGAGTCTTTTCAAATACTCTAAGTAACAATTTAATTCAGTAAAACATCTCAAAAGAAAAAAAAATCAAAATTTAAGCTTAAGTTAATTCCCACATTGGCATACAACTACTAACCAAAATCGGTGTAATCAAAACCATATAAGTAAAATGGATAGTAAAAGAATATAAATTAATCAACATTTTGGTCATTGAACTACCCCAATATGAGGATAAAAGGTTCTTAAAAGCACATGGTCATGTTTAAGATCACAAAACTATTTGGTTACCACCCATTTTTTTAAAAAAATTAACCTTCTACTCTTCACAAATTGGCATAAAAAAACTATTATCACCAAACAATCGTTAATCTATGCATAATTTTAAGGATGTTATAACCATCACATCGGTTTAAAAAAAATGACCACATGGAAAATAATTAAAAACATTTTATTGATTGATAACTAAATGATTAAATAGACCAACCATTAAGTTGGAAGAATCTAATTATACATATCTAATCAATTAGCATAGGATTCCAAAGTCAGCCTACTATGTTTTGTTAATCTGATTAAGCCTGAGAGGTGCCACAAATCTAATTAAGTATAAACTGCAACTTATTATTCTTTTCGGAATATGCTACATCATTTGTAATTTATTTAGGCAAGGTTGTTGAACTTGGTATATGAATCATCCATAAGAAACATAGAAAAGAAAAAAAAAATTAAATAAAAATAAATAACAATAATCTACAGCTAATGCTAGTCATCCTAGATTCCTTTTGTAGGGAAATGACGTGCATCAATTAACAAAACAAGAGGGAAGTCAATTCGCGCCAATATATCACTCACACTTTTTGACAATTGAAAATTATACAAAGTATCCTTATTAGCATAGCTTGATAATAAGAACAATCTCAATACAAATAATAACAAACATCACTTGAAAAACTGAGCTAACTCATAACAGATATAAATAGTAAATGTTTAGAAACATAGTTAAAAAAAAATATAAGAAAATTGAGATGTACAAGATATAGTTAATCCATATTAAGTCATGTCACAAATGCATGAAGTTCAAGTCTTAATATATAAGAACTAAGAGATATTTTAATCATATACGATAAAAAAAATGAAACGTGATAAAACATAATATATGAATCTGCATAGGACAATATACTCAATATCTCAAGCTTTAAGCCTTAAATTTCACTTATGATATATCAGGACTGATATGCAATGCAAACTAATAGAAGATGAAAGTTATCAACAACTAATGTAGACTAGGAAACTAGATTACAGTAGAATTTTCAAGCATAGATGATAACATCTACATACCAAAGAAGGCTTAACATAGAACTATGGAAGAAAAAGAAAGTGTCGTGGTTATATAGTGAGACTCAGATGACAAATGGACTGTAGAAAACAAAGAAAACATAGCTGAGAGAATTAGTAATTACACAACAGACACAGAACACCAATATACTACTTTCCAAATGAATTGATCAGAATAACTATCAAATGCTGGGTATTCCGAACTAAGAATATGAAAACAGTGGGGTTTATGTCAGTTGGGAAATGTTGCACTGAATTGAAAGGATATCATCAAGTACTGACAGTTTAAGAAATTTTGAGACCATTATGACATTGAGATAATAACAATTGTTTAGTTTTTGGTATGAGAAGTAACAAAAATCAAATTAAAACAAATATTAATTATGATAAACCATCAAGTAAAGATAAACATGATCGTACCAGTATGAGTATGAGAGGAATTAAATCAGTATGTAGAATAGAGGTTGATCAAACACACTATCATCACGAAAGTATACAAGCTGATGAGAAGAACATAACATAGTGAAGACTCAAATTATTTTTATTTTTTTTTTATTTTTTTTACCATGTCAGATTGTCCAAAAAAAATATATATTAGTAAAATTAAAACTTAATAAGGATAAATATAAAACATATCAAACCATGAAATTCAAATGATTGTCAGTCTTTAGGAACATGAATATCAACAAGGTTAAAAATTCAATAGGCTGAGAATTAGGATTTTTTTTTCATCTTTCATTGTTATATAAACTCCTTTTCTAGTTTTAATAAAGTGAATTATTATAAAACAAAACACATAAGGTTTTATTCTCACTAAACGCTCGGTCAGTATGTATCCTAACTCTTATACTCTACCCATTGAAACGTAAAACTGACGCTCTGATACCATTAAATGTAACACCCTTTTTTCTAAAACCGTCACTTTCTTGAACAGTAATAAATCTCATTTAATATACTAACAAAACTCAAAAGCGTAGCAACATTTCATTTACAAATGCATTCCAATAGGTTCAAATAAATGAACCCCAAACGTTTAAAATTTTACCAAAAGTACAGACAAGCTAGACTATTAGTAATATGAACCTAATAATGACAAATCTACACACTGGGCGATCCAAACGAGCATCGCTAAACATTGCATGACATTAACCTGACAAGAAAACTGATGGAGAGGGGGTGAGCTTGGGAGGTCCAGTAAGATAGCCAATTAAATACATAGCACAACCACACACGCATACAATTCAGTGTACATGCATTTAATAGTTATTAGTTGTCAAGCAGAACATCTAATATTTAATGAATTACTATTAATTTATTCAAGGGCCCTGCTTACTCTAGTCTAGTAATACCCAATGGTTGCTTGGCCAATAAAATCATATCATGGGATACCCTGTCGTAACAAATACCCGGTATCCCATCTTCTAGGTACCCTATCGTAACAAATACCCGGTACCTTAACACCATATCGTAACAAATACCCGGTGTTTATATTTCACGTGATCACAATATTCCTTTTTCTCATTTCAATTGCAACCATTGAATATACTATCCTAGTTTAAGCTTTTATTCTCGTATCTCTCTGACATTTTCTAGATTCCAATTTACATTTACCATATATATTTCTCATTCTCATGCCATCATCGTCAATGTCATCCTCAAATATTTTCCTACCAACATGATCATCATTAACGTATCATATAGACATGTCAAACACATAAATCAAACTAATTACACAATTTATATCAATTAGTCAGTATATATAACAACAACCACACAATCAGAGTAATCGTATATTTAATTAACTACTCACATTCATTACAAGCATATCAATCAATTACAATAAACATACAAATAAGCAAACAAAGAGCTACGTATATAATTAACCACTTACCTCTATTACTCAAAGCAAGTCTAGCCAATCAGTTAACTCGTTTAGCCTATCTTCTGATTGATCATCGAGTCCTAAATAATTTGTGTACTCAAGCATTACTTTATATATTCATAAAAGACGATATACAAACTAAATACCCTTTCAAGACGATTAAGGATTATAGAGTATGTATAAATAATTATCCAAAATTTCAAAGGCTGAAAGTTATTATAACTATTACAATACAATAAAAAAATTTAACACCATAATTAGAATATAACTTTTCTGTACCTTAAAATCTTTCCTTAAAATTCATTTTAATGGTTCACAATTTATTTAAAATTGAAATAATTAATCTACTTTATATTATAGTGTAAAGAGGAAAAACAAAACAAAATGAATAGTGCCTATTTTAACCAATGAAATTAGTTCCTGGAATTTTGTATCCACCAATTGAAAATCCATAATTGAATGAAATTTAATCACAAAAAGAAGAAAATATTGATAATGTTCAACCTTGAATAGAAGAGCAAGTTAAAACCATGACACCTAAATTGAGAAATTATATAAAAACTAGTACCTGGATTAGAGAGACTTGGCGGCGGCTTCTTTGATGGTAAAGGAAAAAAAATAGGGTTCAGTAAGGTGTTATCCTTAATATATATATACATATAAAATTTTCGGTGGAGTTAGAGATAAATGGTGAAATTACGTTTTACCCTAATATTAATAATAATAATAATAATAATAATAATAATTTCAATCTTACAAGGAAAAAATAACGTTACAATTTCTTGATTGGTTTAAAACTTCACGTCTACGTTCGAACTCAAACTCAAAATCTAACTTAACCGATTTGAGGTCCTTAACCACTCAAACCAACACTAATTAGTTTACTATAAATACATTTTTAATTTATATGAAGTTATTTTGTTTTTCAATAAATAAAAATATACTTATCTTTAATCCTTAGAATTAAATAATCATTTATTTTATTATTATTTTAATATCAAAATTAAGGTAACATTGATGCATGCATGTCATTAAAATACATGAATAATTTTTTTTATGGACGTTACAGAATATCTACCTTTTTGAGGTCTTGTATAAGATTCTTTTTTACTACTGACATTTTACGATGTGATGGTAATATATGAACTCTGCTTGGTGTCGTAGGCGGATGATTGTGTTCCTCTATGAAAGTCTTAACAACATAACAACTTCCATCATGGCTTACGGTCAATTTTGCATTACACCCTGTTCGAATATTCTTGCGGTCTCTTTCTTCTACTTCATTCTTGTTTCTCCATGTCTCATCAGTCTCCCCTTCTTTGAAACATACATATTTTTTCCAAGTTACTATTCCATTCTTCTTTTTATCCTGGCTTTTTCTAACGCTAAATCCAGCCTTACCCGCATAATCATTATAGAACTTGTGCACAACATCTAATGAATCGAACTTTTGATCACTTTTTGGTTTCAAGTCATCTTCAACATCAGGGATATATGTCTTCTCACTATTTTTTTTGCAAGAACATCAATTTTTCTGATGTGCTTTCCATATTCTACTTGATTCGAAAATATCCTAATAGCCACTTTTTCAATCCAATTACAGAATTTTCTTAATAACTGTACATGAATCAAGAATTGAGATAAAATACAAAGAATTGATTAGAAAAAGAACATAAGTGGAATGTGCCGAAATTGAATAGAAATTAATGAAAATTGTACAATTATCAACAAGATAAGCATAAACAATTAAAGTATACAATTAGGATAATCCTATCAAAACAATCACCATGGACTAAATAATTAAAATCATAAAAAGAAATCAGGTCAGCAGTTCCAATTTGAAAATATGTGGTTAACGATGATAGAAGAGAAGAATAGGAACAAACCCAATTTAATCTTTCACAACGACGGAAGAGTGGACTAGATTTGCGAATAGGACAGACGAACAGGAACTCGCGGTAGTTTTTTTTTCTCCGGCGAACAAGAACGGACGGTGCTGTTACGTTTCTCTCTCAACGTAAGAAGTCGAGATATTGATGAAGAAAGTTAGTTAGTATTTGGTCCAGTTTGATTAATTATTAATGGATTTCAATTAAAAGGATATTTTTTAATTTGAATAATACGGTAAAATTCTCAGCCCTTTGATTTAATACTTCTATATCCAAGGGTGGTTGATCAAATTTCACTTGCTCACCTATTGAGCAGGTGAAAATTACTGATTGGACCAGAGTGTTACAGATAGGATAAAGAGAGGTAGAAAGTGAGAGTTAGAGAGAAACACGGTAAAAGTTGTAACCACCTATGTATTTACCTAAAAAGTTAAATGATTACGATGTAATTTACAACATAATTAAAATCACTCACTTTTGTTTTTACTAATATATTTTTTTTTACCTTTGACAACTCGGGTAACAAATACCTCTCTAACATGCAGAGCTTATGGAAATGATGATATTTTAAACAATTTTGATTTTTAAATTTTGTTTTATTTTTAATTTATTCGTTGTTTGTTTAGATGATAGAAAATGTTGTTTAAAAAGATAAAACTCTAAAAAATGCTAAATTAGAAAAATGAAAATATGTGGTATTATATTTTAATTTTTACATTTTTTCATTTTGATATCGTTTATTTTCATTAGTAACTTTTATATATATTAGTAAAAAATAAATTGAGTGGTTTTTTTTATATCGGATTTAAATTTTAAAGTTAATAATTATCATATTAATAAGGGTCTTGGTTTAAAAAAAAAGGGTAATTTCTATTAATTGTTACTGAAATTTGAGCTCTATTTTAAAAAAGTTATTGAATTTTAAGTTCAATAATTATCATATTAACGATAGAGAGGTATTTATTACCCGAGTTGTAAAAGTAATTGGTCAACCCTACTCAACTCGCCACATCACCCATTTTTAACTCAAAAATAGAACTCATTCATATTCTTCAACCAATTCTATCTCTTTCATTTTTTAAAAAAATCTTTTTTTTTTTGTCTCTAACTCTTAGGTGTTGTTTGATAAAATTAAAAATTAAGTGCTGAAAAGATAAGTACTGAATTTTAAGTGCTGAAAGTATTGAAAGATGTAACTTTTATAAAAATATTAGTTGATAATGTTTAAGTTAAAATGTTAAGTTAAATATTTTGACTTACCAAAATAAGTGAAAATATTTTGACTTACCAAAATAAGTGATTTTTAACTTAATTAACTAATTTAAGTGGTGGAGAAACAACCGTTATCAAACGCATTTAAATTAAATAAGTTCTTAACATTTTAGTTTTAAGTAATTAGTGGTTTATCAAACAATGCCTACTTTCTCTCTCTTTCTTCTCTCTCTAACTCTCCCTTTCTCTCTCTCTCTCTCTCTAATGATCATTTGCATTTAATTAATCGAACATCACTTCTAAATTGGTCTGGTAGATTCAATCGCCATTGGAATAGCCAAAGCTTTGGAATACCTTCATCAACTTCGTCAACAATTCCTTTAGCTTTTGTTTAGGAGTTTGAAGGTTAATGGTTGTTGGGCAAATTCCGCAAGTGCACGGTATACGCTTGTAGTAATAAAAGATATCGATCCCACAGGGAACGCTTATTTTATAAAAACTTAATTGATTCAGATTAAATTCACTTTCTTAGGTTTAATTAGAAAATCGTTATTGTTTGGTTTGAATGGAATATATTGCTGTGACTTAGAATCCAATTCTGTCAACAGTTTGGATTACAATTACAGTAACTTAAGTTTAAGTATAAGAAGAATTCAAAACTCGCTTGGATAAAGTAAGAAAGTAACTTATAACTTTGATTAGATTATGAATATGTAATAACTTATCATTTAATACAATTAACGGGCTTCGAACTGCAGACAGTCTTTCTACGGTCGGAACAGATTGCTACCTTAATCAAATTGGTGTTCTATGTTTGATAAGCCGAGCTATCAATCATATTATCCATAAATCCTAATTCTTTTAAGTGTTCAACAAAGTTTGTCTTCTTCTATTCTCAAAACTACTTTTCCTTCCGACACATCGACTAATGCACGTTCCGTATTCATAAACGGTCTACCAAAAATTAGCGGACAATTAACGTCATATACAAAGTCAAGTATAACAAAGTCGAGAGGAAAAATGAACTTATCGATTTTTACTAAAACATCCTCAATTATACCATATGGTTTCTTAGTGGTTTGATCTGCTAATTGCAAAACCATATTAGTACGCTTAATATCTTATTCTAGACCTAACTTTTTGAATATAGACAATGACATTAAGTTAATGCTCGCTCCTAAGTCACAAAGACAACTTGGGAATTCGATATCTCCCAATTTACACGGGATCGTGAAGCATCCAGGGTTTTTTAGCTTAGTCGGCAAATGACTTGACACAATTGAACTACAATCTTCGGTTAACACTATGGATGAAATTCCTTCCCAACTTATTTTCTTAGAAATTAAATCTTTTAAAAACTTACCATAGTTAGGAATTTGCGTTACCGCATCCATAAATGTCAAATTAATGTGCAAATTTTTCAGTTTGTCTAAAAATGTTAAAAGTTATTTGTCATAGTCTTTATTTGGGATTTTATGTGGAAAAGGTGGTTTTGGTGAAAATGCTTTTGTATTAGCATCAATGGGCGAACTCTTCGAATTTGCATTCTTCCATAGACTTTGTCGTCAAGTCTCTTCCTTGCAAAATGTTAGTAGTATTTCCAGGCATTTCCGGACCTAAATAGTGTTTTCTCGGTCTAAGAGTTATAGTCTTAACATGCTCTTTAGGATTTTCTTCCGTATGGCTAGGAAGACTTCCCTCTTTTTGGGATGAAATTGACTTAGCAATTTGTCCAATTTGTACTTCCAAATTATGGATGCTAGATGAATGGTCTCTTAATTAATTGATCAAACTTGTTCTCAATTCGTTTAAAACCTTCATCGTGGTTGTTAATTTTACCACCGATAGCATCTATAAATTTATTGATTTTAGAAGATAGTGTGCCAATAGTGTCCCTTGATTGATTTTGGTAATTATTAGTTCTACCTTGATTGGCACCAGTATTGTTATTCTCTTTCCAACTAAAGTTAGGGTTATTCCTCCATCCGGGATTGTAGGTATTCGAATAAGAGTTATTGATTTGATTTTGTCTTTGGACAAAATTTACCTGTTCTACCTCGTCCGCACCACTATAATCCATATCAACTTGGATAGGGTTTCCATTAATGCATAACATCTTTATAATATGCATAACATATTCTGTTATTTGATTTAGGCTTAGTACACTAGGGGGCTCTATATTTGGCCAACTAATCCAATTGGCTCCCCAAAGTTTGGAGTGCCTCATTAGCCTCTAAACTTGCTCTACCACATAAGAATTAGGGGGTTAATCATGTCACTTTAAGCAACTTCAAGGGCTAATAGTTTGTTTTCAAAATTTGGAGGGCGAATATGCTTTTATGGCTAACTTAGAGGGTCTAGAAATGTATTAGGCATTTGATTTAAGTTGTGTAACAATATCCTAATTAATCAGAGTTACCCTTATAATGTTTGTAATGATACAATCCTGGATATTTGCTGAACCATTGGTCTTGAGCATTAATTCTTATACTTGAAAACCATATAACCATATCGGGAAGGATCGCGTTAGACGGACGAACTGAGATTTCTATCTTAACGAGAATGATTCAATTAGTAATTGTGTAAGCGGATCTCTATATCTTAATCTGAATCTCAAGTATTTACTTTCGTCATCAATAACTAATTATAATAAAGACAAACAAAGGTATCATCTTTAACTCTCGAATTTCACCTTCAAATAACGCTCGAAACAATATTTTTCCCTTAACCTATTTAAAATGTTGGTGTTTGTCCATGATATTTTATGTGGATTACTATACCCAGCCTCAATTTCACACTTCTAGTCCCGAAAAAAGATATAACCGCCCTTTAACCAAAAATTGAAAATTTCAAACCCTCCCAAACTCTCTCAAACTCTCCCAAAATTGAAAACACCGGTTTATTACTTTAAAGAATATCGCTAGATGAAACTTGAAAATAACAACAGTAGAAAATATATTGAATTGAAAAGGTAATTTATTAATGAACTGTGAATCGTCACAAGTTAACAGAGAAGAAGAAGCTTGAATAGCATTTTAACTAATTTGAGTTTTGGGTTGTCAATCCTTTCCTCAAACTTCGTAGGCTTGTCAGACCCTGGGGCGCTTCAGCCGCTGGTTCTTCATGCTGAATCCTTGAAATAGAGATCGCTGGATCCACTACATAATGTAAACTTGTCTTCGAAAAATTCTCGAATTTAAACTAATGAAACTGTGTTTGTATCTAAACTAATGAACAACTTGTGTACAGCAAGTTTGCTTTTACAGGAATGAAAAACTAAATCTAACTCTCTAACTCTCTTCTGAATTAGAGTTTCTTCAACAAAATATCCAACTCTTCAACCTTGAATTCTAAAAATGAATCATTTATTTATAGTTAATGAAAGGTCTTGTTTGAAGTGTCGTGTCCGTTGGTGAAGAGTCGTTTCTATCCGGACGAACAGATGCGTTGTTTTGAATTAAAACATGTGAAATCTGTGCAGGAAAGTTGCTGTTTCTATCGAGATTCTTGGAATCTCGGTCGCGGCTTTGGGTTGAGGGAGAATTATGCACGAACGGGCGTTTTCATGTCTGAAAAACGCGTGTCGCGACCGAGATATTGGGAATCTCGATCGCGACAGGGACTTTTGTCTCCGTTCGTCGATCGTTTCCCAACTCTTTGTTTCGGTCTCTGAATTGTACGTGCCTCTTAGCTTGACAATTGTGATTTCTCCTCGTTTTTGCTCCGTTTTAGCTCCTATTTGGATTTTTTCCAAATAATTAAGTACCTTGCACAATAGAAACAAATATAGACGTAAACGTATTCTAAATGAATATAATTAACATGATTTTAATACAAAACTAATGTAATTATTAATGATATTTTAGGTATATTTTGGGCTTATCAATGGTGTGAGAGTTAGATGGGGTAATAGAAAGGGAGAGGAATTGATGGAAATGAAAGTTAAAATTTTACCTTGTTTAATAGTTGATGGAATGTAAATGAAAGTTAAAAGGTTAGTTTTTATTAAAAAAAAATTCAATTACTCCCATTAATATTCATTTTAAAGGTTAAGATATAGAGTTAATGGAAATAAAATGTTAACTCCAATTAACTTTTATTTACTCTTAACAAAAAAAAAAAAACTCTTAAACAAGGTTAATTTAAAATTTTACATTTCATTACTTCAATTAACCCCAATTGACCTCTTCCCAGACAAATTCTTACTTTTTAGTTATTAAATCCAATCTAGATTATTAAGGAAAAAGTACAAAAATAAACCATGTGTTTTTAACTATTTTCAAACGTAAACTATGTGGTTTAAAAGTTGGTAAACAGGTACCTTGAGGTTGATTCCATTAGCAAATATAGTCCAAATTTACTAACAGTTTAAAAAAAAAATCAAAAGAGAAAAGAGTTAATTATATTTTTATATTTATTCATTTTATAAGTTAACCCCCTTATTATCTAATTATCACAAACAAACCTCAAAAAAAAAAAAAAAAATTCAAACTCATCATCTCTCCTCTCTTGCTCTTCAATCTCTCTCCTCCATCTTTCACCACTTTTATGACATACAATCCGCTCTTTCATCAATTGCAATATCATAGCGCAAGTCAAGAGTCGTTTCGTACCAAAGGTTAGATTTTGTTCTTTACATTTTTCCTCTCTTTCACTAATAAAAGAACACATTTTATCCACGATAAATATTTAGTCAGAAATATAGACGGGTTACCGATGAACTAAGAAATATATAGTCTTTATAAGACTTCCAAACTAATTAAAATAACTATTATCCATGTATCAAATTTTCATTTACCTGTTGAACTCCCTCGTGATTACTGCAAAATTAAAATGGAGTAAGATTTTTCTTTTTATACTACTTTAATATTAACTTTTCTTTTTGGAAGAGAGAGAGAGAGTTAGAGAGAGATAGGATAAAGAGAGGTAGAAAGTGAGAGTTAGAGGGAAACACGGTAAAAGTTGTAACCACCTATGTATTTACCTAAAAAATTAAATGATTACGATGTAATTTACAACATAATTAAAACCACTCACTTTTGTTTTTACTAATATAATTTTTTTTACCTTTGACAACTTAAAATTCAATAACTTTTTTAAAATAGAGCTCAAATTTGAGTAACCATTAATAGAAATTACCCTTATTAATATGATAATTATTAACTTTAAAATTTAAATCCAATATAAAAAAAACCACTCAATTTATCTTTTACTAATATATATAAAAGTTACGAATGAAAATAAACGATATCAAAATGAAAAAAATGTAAAAATTAAAATATAATACCATATGTTTTCATTTTTCTAATTTAGTATTTTTTAGAGTTTTATCTTTTTAAACAACATTTCTATCATCTAACCAAACAACGAATAAATTAAAAATTAAAAAATTTTAAAATTAAAATTGTTTAAAATATCATCATTTTCATAAGCTCCAAGGAATATTCATTGGTGGCCTTCTGCTCCTGCTTTTTGCCACCGGTTTATCAATGATGACATTTGTAGTTGTTGGCCCAAAATAAATAAATTTTATTTTCATGTATATAGAAAGCTTGAATTTAATTTTAGGGTATAGTTTATATGCTTCTAGAAAAATAACAATGATGAATGGAAAATAGAAAAAAAAATATATATATATATATATATATATATATATATATATATAAACTAACCGCTAGTTGATAAGGGCATCTTGCTCCACGCGGGGCGTGCCTTCTCATATGCGGAGCTTAGATCAGGCATCCGGACAAGTTCTACCTAGGAACGCCACTCGTAACCCCCATCAACAGGACGCACCAGGTTCAGAAGCTGCACCACGCGGGGCGTGCCTTCTCATACGCGGAGCTTAGAACAGGCATCCGGACAAGTTCTACCAGGAGGTCAAACACGCGGGGCGTAACACCAGGAACGCCACACATAACCCCCATCAATAGGATGCACCAGGTTCAGAAGCTGAACCACGCGGGGCGTAGCCAGACCTACGCGGGGCGTGCCCTTTCTCTCGGCGAACTAGAAGTCAGCACGGCAAACGAGAGATCAGTCCTCGCCCGGAGCCCGTTTCGGTCCACCCGACTTCTCCAAACGCATCCGAACACAACCACGAGCTAACCTACGAAGCCTAGCCCATCCCCACATCTAGGTCCAAGCCTTAAAATTCTCTCTAACCATAAGGTAGTGGGGTGATGTGGCATGGAAGTTAGTGGAGGTTAGTGGTAGTTGGAGGAAGTTGATGATGTGGCAGGTTAGTGGGCAAGGTTAGAGAGAAAAATAAGGGTTAGTTGATAATTAATTACCAAAATTCCATTCCAAAAATGCTATAAATAGACCCTCCATTCTTCATAATTAAACACTCACTCAACACAACAAAAACCCCTTCCTAAAGTCCATCCCAATGCTCTCTATTCTTAGTTCTTAGTTCTTAAGTTCTTCCTTTTTGTTCTTCAAGTTCTTAGCTTTAGTTCCTTCTTTTAGCTTGCCTTTAACTTTAATCAAGTTCCAATAGTCTCTTTCCAAGTTTTTCAATTCAATTTAGCATTCCCAAGCCTTTAATTTGCTCAATCCTTAGCTAGAATTCTGTTTTCAAATTAATTTTCCAGATTCGTCCAAGTATTTTCAAAGCCAGATTTCGTAATGGAGGTTTTCATCCCTATAATTACAAATATAACTATTTCGGCAATGAGGATTACTCATCCATAGATGCTCCCATACTTCAACATAATCAGGACCATGTGGATTCTTATAGGACTCCTGGACTTGCTCCACATAGCAACCATATCGATCATCATAGAATGACGTAGTTTGAATATAAGCACAACACTTGCAGTCAATATTATGTTCGTCACTATGAATGAACTGAATATAGCCATCATTATAGCATTTAAATACGGTGTACCAATGGACCCACAATCCGGTTGTACTTATTGTAAAATGTCGATCTTGATTGAAACCACCAAAATACACCGGTATCGTAGCATCCCTTGCATCTTCGTATGCTGTCCTCGTCATGGTTTGATTGCTTTACACCTATTGATATTCAGAGGCATTCTCCGTGAATAACGGTAAGCAAAAATGATTAAACTAAATTAGTAACTGGAATTAAGCAAGAAAAATAAATAAATAAATATTGGTTAAAGTACTGATGAAGCAAAGAATGAACACAAAGCTCAATTGAAAATACAAAAAATATGTACGTAGAAAACTGGTATTTAAATTTTTGGCTAAGCTAAAAAAAAACAGGTCCCACTGGGCGTGCCAAAAATTGTTAGCGATATTTTCGAAATATGCGAATTTCAACCTTGTCATGTGTGGTTAGGGTGCGGGCGTGCCAGAGAAATTATTTCTCAAATATGAAAAACGGTTACGTTTGTGAAATTGTGCGCCAAAAACATGAATTCTAATCGAAATGATTGGCGAGGGACGCAAGGATTGAAAAAGTCCCTCTTGGGTCTCTAGCGCCGTTATAAGAACTTTGCTAGATTAATTATTTTTATTTAAGCTAAGCGTATGAATTGAAGACGGGTAAAATAGAGAAATTAAACGTGCGAAATTGACACGAGATTTGGTGGAAAAATTGGTGTTTTATTGATTTGATCAAAGTTTGAATACATATGTTCCAAAAGCATGAAATTGAAAATGAATTACAATTGGAAAATTTCTATACTAAACTTATAGACAATCAATTGAATTGGGAAAAAACAAATCAATACAAGGAATTGAAATGCAATTAAAATAAAATTGAAATTCAACGACAAACTCGGAGCCACAATAGCTATCTCGGCTGGACGTTGAACTTTGATGTCGGCTTGGAATTCTCGGAGCACTGCGGTCGGTCGGGCCCGTATGGTATACGATCTTGGCAATGTCAAAACGTGTGGTAGGCAAATGGGGCAGATTTAACCTTTGAATTCGGTGGGCTCGTTTGAGTACTTAAGAATATGGAATTGGACGAGTAAATAGGCTAAATTTAACTTTGGGAGGTCAGGAACAAACTTCTATAAGGGATCAAAGGCTAAAACGGACTATAAATGGACGAAATTGAGTTTTGAAAACAACTGGACGAATCTGGAAAATTCTAGGAACAGATTAACTAAAAGAATTTGGGCTGTAAAGATTGGCTTGTAACTATAGTTTCTGAGCACGGAATTGGGAAAATAAATATACTAGATTGAAATTCAAGATGTCAGGAACAACTTTGTTGAATGGATCGAAAGCAAAAAATGGATTTAAATGCATCGTCCTTGTCGGCAATCTTGCTTTGAAAAAAGTACGGTCATGGCTCCAATCGAGCATAAGACATATGAAAATGTTGTGTGCTCTAATATGAGTTATGACCAAAATTATTTCAAGGATTCTAGTCGTGTGGAAAAGGTGGAAGCAGTCCAAGTTGTTGAGGATGATGGAGAAATCGAATCATTACTTATGGAGGAGAACCAATCAAAGGACGATGAATAGCAACGATTTTTGGATCAACTCGAGAAACAGACGGCTAATATAGCAGCTTCTTTCAGAGCCTGCATTGAAGGCTGTATCAGGGCCATCCAAGATGGAGAACTTCATTACAATACAAAGTTAGAAGCATTTCCCACACGCCCGACTCTTCCAAGAACGAAGATTCCTAACGGTGAGACGGCAATAGAAAGTCAAAAGAATGGAGACGATCCCTATGACTATGATTCTAAGTCCATGCAAGAGAATGACGCTGCTTCCAATGATCTTGATTTGGGGGGCATCCACGAAACTCCTATAGAAATTCAAGAAGAAGAAGGAGATGTTTTTAGGAGCTATGACTCAGAATCCAACGAAGTGGATGATGTCGTGTCTAATGATCTTGATTCGGGGGGCAACATAGAGGAAGCAACTCAATAAGAACCCACTCTAGAAGTATTGCCCATATATGCAAATCCCCAAAGGTCAATGGGATTTTTATGGAGCCTCGACATGAACGAGAGGGAAGTTGTGCAAATCCAAGACGAGGATGAAGATGTATCCCATGACCTCAATTCAGGTTTCAGCCAGGAGGATGATGACCTTTCAGATACTCCGAACTCGGGGGGCATCCACGAAACTCCTATAGAAATTCAAGAAGAAGAACGGGATGTTTCTAGGAGCTATGACTTAGAATCCAACGAAGTGGATGATATCGTGTCTAGTGATCTTGATTCGGGGGGCAGTAAAGAGGAAGCAATTCAGCAAGAACCCACTCTAGAAGTATTGCCCATAGATGCAAATCCCCCAAAGTCAATAGAATTTCCAGGGAGTCCCGACGTGAACAAGAAGATAGTTGTACAAGCCCAGGAAGAGGAGGAAAATATATCTCATAACCTCAATTCGGATTTCAGTCAGGAGGGTGACGACCCATCAAACACTTGTAACTCGGAGGGTATCCACGAAGGACCTGTAGAAATTCAAGAAGATGAGGAAGACGTTTCTTGGAGCTATGATTCAGAATCTAGTCAAGAGGATGAGGTATCCAACCCGGGGGGCATCCAAATGGAAGAGGTGCAATAATTTATTCTAGAAGAATCTCTCATTCTTGTGAAGTCTTTAAAATCAGAAGATTTTATGAAAAGTTGTGATATCGAAGAAGAAGCGGCTTGAGAAACACAGGAAAATAAGTTAAATTTAGCCTATTTACTCGTCCAATTCCGTGTTCTTAAGTACTCAAACGAGCCCACCGAATTCAAAGGTTAAATCTGCCCCATTTGCCTACCACACGTTTTGACATTGCCAAGATCGTATACCATACGGGCGCGACCGACCACAGTGCTCTGAGAATTCCAAGCCGACATCAAAGTTCAACGTCCAGCCGAGATAGCTATTGTGGCTCCGAGTTTGTCGTTGAATTTCAATTTTATTTTAATTGCATTTCAAATCCTTGTATTGATTTGTTTTTTCCCAATTCAATTGATTGTCTATATGTTTAGTATAGAAATTTTTCAATTGTAATTCATTTTCAATTTCATGCTTTTGGAACATATGTATTCAAACTTTGATCAAATCAATAAAACACCAATTTTTCCACCAAATCTCGTGTCAATTTCGCACGTTTAATTTCTTTATTTTACCCGTCTTCAATTCATATGCTTAGCTTAAATAAAAATAATTAATCTAGCAAAGTTCTTATAACGGTGCTAGAGACCCAAGAGGGACTTTATTTTACTCGCCAATCGTTTCGATTAGAATTCATGTTTTTGGCGCACAATTTCACAAACGTAACCGTTTTTCATATTTGAAAAATAATTTCTCTGGCACGCCCGCACCCTAACCACACGTGATAAGGTTGAAATTAGCATATTTCGAAAATATCGCTAACAGTAGTATTTCACACTTGCGTTTTTCTTGACTTTTCCTATCTTTTCTCCTTCCCCATTTTTTTATTGTTTGTTCTCCTTCTTGTTCTCTTGTTCAAACACTCACTTTTTTCTTTTATTAATATATTGCGGGTTCGACAGTTCTTGGGCCATGGGTGATCACACCGTCCAAGTTCTGTCTCGTCCTAATTTCTATCAAAAAAAAAGTTCAATATAAAATTATTAAACTTTTGATTTTTCTTATTTCAATAGTGACATGACAGTTAGGTGAAAAAAAGATTTAGTGACATGATACGACTCTAGCTTTGGAAATCGACCAAAAGGGATTATCTTGGGGTGAAGATAATCAAGAACACCTAATCTCTTTTCTAGCAAGAGAAACTGAATGAAATTATTATTGATTGCTTGAAGAAATTTAATACACCCAAGCCTCTTTATATAAGAAGAGGGATCCTAATAACACACAACTTAGGAAATGCTAACCTAATGTAACTAGGAAAACAATAAAATAACAGAACAATAAACTGTAAAATAATAACGAATCCTAATCCTACTTGACATAGTCATCAAGCCATCCAGGAGCCTTCTTTACTCGGCTAGACTTCCGAACCGACCCACCGCCGACCTCAGCGACTTCTTCGGTAACCGGAGATGTATCATTTGGCTCCTCTTCGAAAAGCACCTTATCCTCAAGGTTGATTGGAAAGTCTGGATAAGTGGTAACAAATGAATCAAGCGATACCCACGTAGCGTCCTCCAAAACCGACCCCTTCCACTGAACCAATACTTCAGTAGAGTCGCGCCCCTCATTGCTAATCTTACGAATAGCGCAAATAGCCATGGGTACGGGCTGAGTTGGCTCCACACCTATAGGAATGTTATCAACTTCTTTTGTCGTACTTCCGTCGGAGCGATATAATTTCAGACGAGACACATGAAAAACATTGTGGATTTTAGTGTGATCAGGAAGTTTCAGACGATAGGCGACAGGCCCAATGCGCTCTAGAATTTCAAATGGTCCATAATAGCGCGGTGCGAGTTTATTACTGACTCGGAGAGCTAAGGAATTCTGTTTGTATGGTTCTAATTTAACCAATACCATCTCCCCAACCTGAAATTCAAGTTCTCGACGATGTTTATCTGCCATTTGCTTCATGCGATTTTGCGAGGCAAACAAGGAGGTTTTAAGGTGCCGCAGCAGTTGGTCGCGCTCAGTGAGTTCGTCATCTACAGCTTGAATAATGGATGAACGGGGATGATAACTTGGAATAGTGGGTGGGCTGCATCCATACAGTGTTGTAAAAGGGCTCATCTTAATACTCTGATTGAAGTTTGAATTATAGGAAAATTCCGCCCAACTCAGAAACGAATGCCAGGATTTTGGTTTGTTTGAGCAAAATGCCCGTAAATATTGCTCAATCCCTCGGTTAACAACCTCAGTTTGTCCATCTATCTGCGGATGATAAGCAGTACTATATTTGAGTTTAGTACCGCTCAATTCAAATAATTTTCTCCAAAATTGACTCAGAAAGATAAGATCACGATCAGAGACAATTGTAGCAGGAAACCCATGATGACGCACTACGATATCCACAAACAACTGTGCCGCCCCTGTAGCAGTAAAATTAGCTTCTAGAGCACCAAAATGTGCATACTTAGTCAATCGGTCGACCACTACCATCAAGGCCGAGAATCTTTTGGAATTTGGTAAACCGACAATAAAATCCATCGTAACATCTTGCCACACCAATTCGGGAATCAGAAGAGGTTGAAGTAATCCTGCCGGAGCTTGTGTGGAAAACTTAATCTTTTGACAAATTACACAATTCTCCACAAACGATTGGACGTCTTTTTTCATATTTGGCCAATAGAATAGAGATGAAAGTCGAACAAGGGTGCGTTTCTGGCCAATGTGTCCGGCGGAGCGGCTGGCATGAAATTCCTCCAAGAGTTTAGAGTGTAAGGATGAAGTGGAGCTGATATACATGCGCCCTTTAAAGCAAAGCAGTCCATCATTAACCGAGAACCCAGCCGACAAGGTTCCGAGTTGAAATTTCAAATGGAGATCAAGGAGATCGGGAAGAGTAGTATTTTCATGTTGGAGAATCTTGTGAATCTTGGAGATAGGCTGGCTAATTAAAGACAACAGTTCGGTAGTGGGGCCCTCGTCAATCCGCGATAAAGCTTCGACGGCTAAATTAGTATTGCCGGCTTTATATTCATTTCGAAAATTATATCCCAATAATTTGCGAACATAGAATTGCTGATCCGGAGTGTGGATAGCCTGTTGAAATAATTCCTTGAGACTGCGATGATCTGTCCGGATTATAAAAAAACCACCCTATAAGATACTGACGCCATTTTCTTACTGCCTCAGTGACAGCAAATAATTCCTTTAAATACGCCGAGCTAGCTTGCATACGGGGTCCTAATTTCTTGCTATATAAAGCTAAAGGATGGCTGTTTTGAATGAGAACAGCTCTGATGCCGACGTTTGAAGCATCGGTCTCAATAACAAAGAGTTGATTAAAATCCGGGAGGCGGGGTACCGGAGTAGTCGTAACAGCCTCCTTAAGGGCGGCGAAAGCTGTGTCAGCCGTAGGAGACCACTGAAAAGAATCTTTGCGGAGGAGATCCGCCAATGGTGCTGCAATAGTAGCGTAGTGAAGGATGAAACGTCGGTAATACCCTGTAAGACCCAAAAATCCTCGAAGTTGTTTGACATTGGTGGGGCGTGGCCAAGAAAGCATGTCTGACACCTTGGATGGATCTACCTTAACACCATTTTTGGTGATTAAGTGGCCCAAATATTCAATGGAATCTTTGCCAATGAGACACTTTGATGGTTTGAGGTAGAATTTATTTGCTTCCAAACATTGAAGAACCAATCGTAAATGTTCAATGTGGCTCTCTTCGGTGCGACTATAGATGAGGATGTCGTCAAAAAAAACTGCTACAAATCTGCGCAAAAAAGGTGCTAACATGGTGTTCATAGTAGCCTGAAAAGTAGAAGGTGCATTGGATAACCCGAAGGGCATAACAAGGAATTCATAATGACCTTCATGAGTGCGAAAAGCTGTTTTGTAAACGTCTTTTTCCTTCATCCGAATCTGAAAATAACCAGCCCGAAGATCAAATTTGGTGAACATGGTGGCGTGTCCGAGCTCATCAAACAATTCATCTACAGTTGGGATGGGAAAATTATCCTTGACTGTGACCACATTTAGGGCCCGATAATCAACACAAAACCGGTAAGTACCATCTTTCTTTTTGACGAGTAGCACGGGAGATGAAAAGGGGCTATGACTAATTCGAATTAGCCCTTGATCAAGCATTTCTTGGACCATCTTTTCAATTTCGTTTTTCTGAAAGTGTGGGTACCGAAACGGTTTAACATTGACTGGTTTAGTGGCGGGAAGTAGGTGAATGCGGTGATCGAACGTGCGGTTTGGCGGTAGTGATGTTGGAGGCCTAAATACACAATGAAATTCCTCAATGACTGTCCGTATGGCTGGAGTAACGGTGGAATCCATCTGGAGTTCTGAAAGAGGGTCTAAATCTTGCGCGGCGGAGAGCTGATGGATTTCATAGAGACCACAGACTTCCTGGCTGTTCAAACAAGCTTGAAGCTGTGAAAAAGAGACGGTCTGAGGGGTAATTTCAGAATCCCCTTGTAGTCGAACCTCACGCCCGTCCCAATGAAAGTCCATAGTAAGCTGTTTATAGTCATGGTAAACTTTGCCCAACGACTGTAACCATTGTATGCCTAAAACAATATCCGGGCCTTTGATCGGTAACACAAACAAATCCATTAAAAACTCCGCTCCCTGTAAAAGAAGGGTGACATCTGGACAGATGGTGGAACAAGTGAGGGCATCACCGTTGCCGACATAGATATGGAACGGCGAGGTAGGAGTTGGTTTGAGTTGCAGGAAGGATGCCACAAATGGTTTCATAAAGTTATGTGTGCTACCGCTATCAATAAGGACAAGAACGTCTTTTTCGCGACAGTTGCCTTTTATTCGGAGTGATCGTGAATTGTTGTGTCCTTGTAGTGATGTAAGACTAAAGATATCACCAGTAAATACCACCTCCGGGGAGGCATCATCGAATTGATACATGGGTTCAGTAGGAGCTGCTTCAGTTTCTTCCCCAATCATCATGAGAAAACGCCCATTGCACTTATGAGTTGGTGAGTATTTTTCATCGCAATTGAAACACAGACCTTTTTCCCGGCGTTCCCTCATCTCCTTGTAAGAAATTTTGCGGAATGGAATAGCTCTACTGTCAGTAGTTTTGGCAGGGGTGGTGTGTAATTTCGATGAGTCGAATGGCACAATGGGTAGTGCGGACCCGAGAGTCTTCGTCGTTGGACGGTTGGAGCGATCGAACCGGTTTTCAATTTCACGAGCCTCGTACTCCTTGGCGAGATCAATTGCTTCCAGTAAAGCTGTTGGGCGTGCAATCCGCACTTGACGACTTAGATACGGTTTAAGGCCGGAGATGAAGCATGATACGAGTTGATTCTCCGAAAGACCAGTAACTTTATTCATTAATCTTTCAAATTGAGCGAGATAGTCTTGAAAAGAACTAGATTGAGTCAATTTATATAACTGACCCTGAAAATCCTCAAATTGAGAAGGTCCAAAGCGTTTCTTTATCTTGTCCAGGAGATCTTGCCAACCGTTAAACATGTTGTTTGCCTTCATCCAACGAAACCATTCAAAAGCGTCTCCTTCCAGATGGAGAGCAACGATTTGGAGGCGGCTTTCTCTGGAAGCTTTATGGAAGTCGAAATATTCCTCCATTTTGAATATCCAACCTAGAGGGTCGGTGCCGTCAAAACGAGGTGGGTCCAATTTGAGGGAACGAAATAATGGTGGTGGATTGTTGTTGGAGGGTTCGACGGTGGGGAAAGTTTTCTTGTTACTTTCGGTGAGGCGGATAATAGTCGAGTTTAGGGTGGTTTCAATGGCTTCTCGGAGGGAATCGTGAAGGGATTGAAATTCGAGGTTGAGTTCGTGACGGTAGGATTCGGGGATTTTGTCCGACATGATGAAAGCACCAGTTGATACGACTCTAGCTTTGGAAATCGACCAAAAGGGATTATCTTGGGGTGAATATAATCAAGAACACCTAATCTCTTTTCTAGCAAGAGAAACTGAATGAAATTATTATCGATTGCTTGAAGAAATTTAATACACCCAAGCCTCTTTATATAAGAAGAGGGATCCTAATAACACACAATTTAGGAAATGCTAACCTAATGTAACTAGGAAAACAATAAAATAAGAGAACAATAAACTGTAAAATAATAACGAATCCTAATCCTACTTGACATAGTCATCAAGCCATCCAGGAGCCTTCTTTACTCGGCTAGACTTCCGAACCGACCCGCCGCCGACCTCAGCGACTTCTTCGGTAACCGGAGATGTATCATGACATGACAATCACTTTTGCCACATGATAGTTGTAGATTCACACCCAATAAAGATACAATGGAAGCAAAGTCTAATTCTTCGTCATACGTGTTAGGAGATGCAAACAGTTATGCGAATGAATTTGAAGAATTAATGGTTTAAATTTAACTCTAACGTTTCAAGCAAGAATAGTATTAATCATATTTTACTGCATATTTGAAAAAGTTAGTTTGAATTTTATTTAAGGGGTACATCGGATTTTTTAAACATAAATTCAAAAACCATCAAACTTCTCTGCTATATATCTCACACCGGAAAACGTCAATAAAGCAGCACTCATAATACAAGTGATATTGATTCTGGTTTCTGCAATTAGGGGCGGAGTCCGTCCAGGGCTTGACCTCCGGCCACTAACTCCACCATTGAGTATTAGTGTTTCGGTAATTGGAAGTCCCTCCCAATTTTAGTTTATATTAGTGCATTTATAGTTTTATTATAATATTTAAAATAATTGAGTTGGTTAAGAAGCACCTTTTAATACAAGAGTCCGGGTTCAATCCTATGAAGCTCATTTCATTTTAAAAAATTAGCGTTAGATTTATAAAATATTAAGAATTTGTTTGTTGTTGTTACTGTCGGAAAAAACTAATGCTACTTTTTAGGTATAAAAGGCAAACATAGATCACTAACCAAACACTTGAAACTCTTTTTTTTTAAGTGAAAATGCAAACAATAGTATGAAAAAAACAACCACCCGCTACAGATATCTACTCTTTTTAGACTCAACACTTTTGAATTTTCTTAGCATTCTAACACAAAAAAAAAAAAAAAAAAACGAATAATTGGTTGCATATTTGTGCAACAACCAACATTTATGAGAGAGGGACTGGATTGTTACTTCAATTAATAATTGGTTCATGATTTCATTCATTTGCACTGTTATTAAATGCCGTGGGTTCTAACCCCACTCTGGTCTGGGCTTTTTCGGATACGGTTCGTCTGTATGTAATTTAATCAAACAAATAAATAGCCATGCAATTAGTTCTTCTAAAGTACTAATAATCCTTCTGTTTCTAAATAATTGTTAGAGTATAATTTTTTTTGTTGATAGGAAGCGTAGTTGTTAAATCGAGATTTGACTGTTGAAGAGTCATTTAATTAAAATTAATTGTATTTCATGATTTATGCACGTTTTTTTTATTTTGTAAAATGTCTATTTCGAAATTTCTTTTGTACGTTTTTTCATTTGTTAGAAATTGAATTTTTTTTTTAAATGGTGGCCATGAAGTTTCGGATTCCTACCATAGATAGATACGACTCGAATACTTTATGAATCTAATCAAATCATATGAGTTGACCTGCGACTCGTACGATTCTAACAACTATAATGAAAAGTACCTAAAAGTTTATAGAAACTCTGAACTGATTTTATTTTTTTTAAGTAAAAACACTAGAAAAAATATCAATTTGTGAAACATAATAATGTATGAATTAATATTCAAGAATTAATAGTCATTTCCTTATTTTTTTTTTATTGGTTGGATCCATTGCACCGATCTACTATAGAAGTTCTCCGTGCCAACACCCTCAAATGGTGGTTGAAAACACATGCAACCTCCCAGTCAAATAAGTTCTAACCAACAACTTCAACACCTTTACTCCCTATAAATTCAATCCATCTTAATCTCCACAAAATCAACTCAAACATTTCATTTTCAATTTATACCTGCAACCTGATCTGAAACATGTCAATTAAAACCAATCATAAACATGTAGCAGCTCTTGCCTTCCCATTTGCCAGCCACCCTAAAACTCTGATGGATCTTTTGCTTAAAATCTCAAATTCAGCTCCTCACATTCTTTTTTCTTTCTTCAACACTAAAAATTCCAATGATTCCTTGCTTTCCGATCTTCACTTACCATCTAATATCAATATTTACAATGTGGAAGACGGTGTTCCCATGGGTTACCGGTTCACCGGGGCACCTCATGAGCAAGTTAATCTTTTCTTGAATGCTGCTCCTGAAATATTAACTAGCAGAATTGAAACGGTGGTTGCAGAAACAGGAATGAAGATCAGTTGTATTATAAGTGATGCTTTCTTGACGTTTTCCGGTGAGATAGCAGACAAGTTTGATGCTTCTTGGATTGCTCTTTGGGTGGCTTTCCCTACTTCTCTCTCTGCTCACTTCTACACTGAAATTATTCGCAAAAAATGTGCAACTGAAAAAATAGGTAATTTTAATATTAACTATAAACTCACGAACATTAAATTGAATTTAGTCACTTATGACAGTATAATTTTCTTAAATTCATGAATATTAAATCCAGTCCAGCCACCATATACTTTACGGTTTGAGTATGCAAATTAAGCAGTATATATTACCAAATTGGAATGAGAAAATTTCTGCTATTACTAAGTGTAATACTCCTATTTAATCTGTAATTGGATAACTAAATCAGAAATATTATATTTTTAAGCATGGATATATAAAATAAAAAAATTTAATAATCTAAAAAGGTAAGAATGATTGAACTCGATCCACACATAGAGGAGGAAAAAGTACACACGACGCGAAATCGAGACACAATTTTAGTTTTTAAGTTTAACTTAGTAGGTAATGTGTCATTTTTGGATTGATATGAAACTGACACGCAAATTTTTGGGTTGGGTTAGGGCTGGTATGCTAACCCGAAAATGACAAGAAATGATACTAATATTTAAAATCATTGTTATATTCTCTCATGTTTTACATGTCAATATATGAGTAAAGATAATAAAATTATAATTATTAGTTGCAAATATGATTCGAATATCCTAAATTGTTATAAACACATTACATAACCCCTAACATGATATTAACCCCTAACACTAACTCAAACGGGTTAACAGGATTGTGACACGAAATTTTTTAGATTGGGTTTGGATTTACTCTTTTTAACACGAACAAGACTCGAACACGATAGTTGTCAGGTCTATCCACAAATGACGGATTTGGACGGGCTAGCAAGCTCATAAATAGGTCTAGTAAAAAACATAAGAAAGCATACTTTTAGAATAGACCATCCTTATCTCTTAATAAGTAAATATCAAGAACTAAATTCATTTTGTTGCTTATTTCTATTTTTTTTCATTTTTTAATTACAGGCAAAGATGAAGAATTGGATTTTGTTCCTGGTTTATCTTTGTTGCGTGTGAAAGATTTACCGCCTGACGTTTTTGCGGTCGGTGAGAGAGAATCAGTTTTTTCAAAAGAACTGTCTCAGATTGGAGAAAGGTTTCCGAAAGCTACTGCTGTTGTTATAAATTGCTTCGAAGAACTGGTTCCTGAGGTCACAAACAATGATCTGAAATCTAAATTCAAGAATTACTTAAATTTATGTTTTATTTCAATGACTTTGCCTCCACCTCCACAGCTACCAGAATCAGATTCTGATACCACAGGTTGCCTGTCATGGCTAGACAAGCAACCATGTAAATCAGTAGCATATATTGCTTTCGGAACAAAGGCAACATTACCAGAGAAAGAGCTGAAAGCCTTAGCTGAAGCTCTTGAATTTAGCAAGATTCCATTTTTATGGTCTCTTAAGGAAAACTTAAAAGAAAAATTAGCAAATGGGTTTGTTGAAAGAACAAGCAAACAAGGAAAAATAGTGGCATGGACACAGCAAACCTTGGTTTTAGCTCATGATTCAGTAGCTGTTTTTATAAGCCATGCCGGGTATAACTCCGTATGTGAGAGCATTGTTTATGGTGTACCGATGATTTGTCGAGCAGTTTTCGGAGATCAGATGATGATGGCTCGAATGGTGGAGGTTGGATGGGAAATAGGTGTAACATTTAAAGATGGAGTTATTACTAAAAATGGGTTGTTAAATATTTTAGAGATGTTCTTCCATGATGATGATGGAAAAGTTAAGAAGATGATAGAAAATCTCCATGAACTGAAAAAGATTGTTTTAATGGCTGCCTTGCCTAGTGGGTCTGCTGCTAGAGATTTCACCAAGTTGATGGAACTAATTTCTATAGGTTGAATTTGGTTGTTTTTGTAGAAGAATAAAGAAGGGGTAAATAATTTATTAGTGACCTAATTTTTACCTAACAAATTGTTTATTACCCTATTTTAAAAAACACATTTTAAGGTGTCTATCTTTTGCCAATATTAACCTTGTGGTCCTTTTATCTATTTTTTTTAGAATTTTAACCGAATATATCTTATCTTTTAGGAGAACCACAGTATAATACAAGTTGACCATGCTATGCTACTCTGGTATTTTATATCTATCTGTTTATGCTAAAATATAACGATTATAAATCTAAAAAAACTAGACAAAAGGACCAAATGGTTAATATTAGCAAAAACTAGAGACTTTATAATGTGTTTTTCAAAATAGGAGAACTAAACAGTGTGTTAGGTAAAAAATGAGGGACTAATAAATTATTTACCCATAAAAAAGTATAAGTTTAGGGACTTTGTTATAATTTGTTAAAGATTTTAGAGATGTTCTTCGAAGATGATGATGGATAAGTAAAGAAGATGAGAGAAAATGTTTATGGACTGAAAAACGTTGTTTTAATGGCTACCCTGTTCGGTGGTGCTGCTGCTAGAGATTTCAGCAAGTTGATGGGAATAATTTCTATGGTTTGATTTTTTTTTTCTAATTTTGTTACACTTTTTCTAATAACGGATCCAAAATTGAATTGGATTCAGGACAGTTAATAGTTGATTCGAATGGGTGGAATTGGATACCATTTTTATTATTATTAGTCTTTAATTTGGTTCAGTTTATTGTCCAAGAGTCATTTCTGTATCTGTATTTATATAGAGTTAATATTGTTTACTAAGAGTCATGTCTGTAATCTATAAATATCTATAGTAAGACAAGAGAATTTTCTTCCAACAATTATACTCTTCCTCTATTACCTGTGAAAGTTCATTTATTTTATCCAACAAATTGGTATTAGAGGCACACAAATTCTCCTGAAAATTGAGAATCATGATGAAAAAAGAAATCAAGTCGCAGATTTGGAAAGCTATGTGTTGCTGCATCAATGACATCAAAGAAAGTTGATTCTTTGACCTTTGAAGGGATCAGGAGGTTGTTGGAGAAGGATTTGGGATTGGAGAAATATGCTTTGGATGTATTGAAGAAATTTGTCATGCGATGTCTGGTGGAATCCTTAGAAAATGATGATGATGAGAATTATGGGGATTTAGGAAAAATTGGTAAAATGCATGTGTATTTAACCAAACAAGAAGAAGAAAATGTGTCAGATGACAAGAAGAAAATGGAAGATCCTCCTGTGATGGGCCTTTTGCCAGAAATTGATCCAGTCAGTGAGAAGAAAGAAGTTCCAAGTAAAAGCATCATTAGCAAGGCCATGATGAAAATAGCTTCCTATATTAAAGCCAATTATGAGGAAATTACAATGGTTCGTCTTTGTCAAATTTTAGAAGAAGATATTGGACTTGATAAATTTGCACTTGATCCACACAACAAATATATAAGCAATCATAGATGATGTATTGCTATGGGCTCACGAGAATTCGGAGTCTTCAGACAGAGAGATTGATGAGGATGATGAAGATGAAGTAAAACCAGAGAATAAAGTTAGTGCAAATCAAAAGGTGCAAAATCATGAAGTATCTAAAAAGAGGAAGAGGCTTGAAAAAGAAATCAAAGCATCAGGCAAGAAGCAAAGCAAGCTGATGGAAGAAGCAACAAAGGATAACAGAAGTGCAGAAAGCATCGAGAATGACTCTAATGATAGTTGTTCTCAATCATTTTTTCAACAAACTGTCAAGAAAAATGAAGTTTCACCACCAGCATATGGTAAAGACGTTGAGCATATGATAATCAAACACGTGCCTAAGAAGAAACGTGAGGTCGAGCTAATTAAGGAACTGAAGGAGATATTTTTCATAGAATTATTATTATCAAATGCATCTGAAAAGGACATCAATGAAGTTGAAAAGTGAAAGGAAAGAGTGAAAGAACTAGAGGGCATTGACATGAGTAATATTGTGTCAATTTCACGTAGAAAGTGCACTAGTTATGTGCCTCATCCAAAATCCAAAATACGAGTTGATAGTGATAATAGTGATGCTGATGGTACTAATAAGGATGATGAGGAAGACAACAATGATGACAGTGAAGGAGAAGATGATATAGATAATAATGGGTATGATGGCAACTAGAGTGAAGAGGACAATAAGGATGAAGTTCGAAAATGTAGTAGATCAAGAAATGTTGTTGGTGTTACTAAGGGATAAATTATAAGTTTAAGGGGGTGTGTTGAAATAATAAACTTATAATTAATAGTCTTTAATTTGGTTCAGTGTATTGTCCAAGAGTCATTTATGTATCTGTATTTATAGAGAGTTAATGTTGTTTACTAAGAGTTTATACTCTTCCTCTGTTACCTGTGAAAGTTCATTTATTTGATCCAACACAACATTCAAGAAAATATCAATTTGTTTAACAGAATTTCCAGTGAAGCAATCGTCTTCCATATTGTATATGTGGATATTAGAGGTTAAGTGAAGATCAGAAAGCAAGGAGTCATTGCAATTTTTAGTGTTTGGAGAAAGAAAAAAGAATTTCTGGAGCTGAATGACATTTTTAGCAAGAGATTCATGAGATTTTTAGGGTGGCTAGCGAATGGGAAAGCAATAACCGCAACATGTTTCTGATTGGTTTTAATTGGCATGTTTAAGATCATATTGCAAGGAGATATGGAAAATGAAGTGTTTGAACTGATGTTTCTTCGGTGACCATTTGAGGGAGCAACAAACCTTTTATGGGAGTTGGCATGTGAGAGAGTGAGTGACTCGCCATTAATTGTTCCGATATTTAGGATCTATTATCCAAACAGATGGAGGAGTAGATGGAGATGTTGCTCATATGATTAAATCTGGTTGGTCAAAGTGAGTGCTACGAGTTTCCTTTGTGACCCCGACATGCCTATAGATTGAAGGGAAATTCTACTACACGGCAATCAGACCAGCATTGTTATATGGTATGTAGTATTGGACACTGAAACACTATCACATTCATAGGATGTCGGTGGCGGAGATGCGTATGTTGAGATGAATGTGTGGTCATACGAGAAATGATCGGGTGAGTAATGAAATAATTAGGACAAAAGTAGGGGTTACATCTATTGAGAATAAAATGAGGAAAAACCGACTAAGGTGGTTTGGCATGTAAGACGAAGAGCACTTGATGCGCCGGTTAGGAGGACTAAAGAGTGGTAAAGGGATGTAGTGGTGAGGGGTAGGGGAAGATCTAAGCAAACTTGGAGGAGTGCGATCGAGAGTGATATGAGTTTATTGAGGATTGAGAAAAATGTGGTAGTAGATAGGACAGAGTGGAGGAAGAGAATTTGTGTCGCTGATACGACTTGATTTCACGGTTTTATATGATGGTTCAGGTTAGCCGACCCCGAATCATTTCGGGACTAAAGTTTTGTTGTTGTTGTATTAGTTGATCTTTCAAGTTTTGGTGTAGTAAGCCCGTATCATTTATTTATATACATTAATTGATCTTTCAAGTCTCTATGAGCAACTCTAATCGTTATAGTGTTGCACACCGTTCAACTATTACAATTCACCCATTTCTAACTACTCTCTTCTCAAACACGATTTACAAAAAAAAAAAAAACATCGTTAGTGGATAGTTACAATCACACCATTTATTATGTCACATAAGTCCTATAATATTTTATTCCCTTTACTTTTAATCAATTAAGGTATTTTGTAATAGAATAAATTTTAAATAAAAATACTTATTAAGATTTATTATTAATTGAATAAATGTTTATAATTTGAATAATTTATTTAATTGAGTTAAGATTGAAATCAACACGTTCAACATTAATCCGTATCATTTGTAGCACAAGCCAACTCTTTTTGCAATTTCTTGGAAGTTATAAGATCAGGAACATTATTTTCTCTGACTATTTGAGCATATGTTGCAACTCTTGGCTGCCTAAGTCGGATTCTATTTGTCTAACCTGAAATTGTGGTAAATACAAAAGCACTAAGACTCAAAAACATCACAAGCATAGAAAAGAAGCACTTCAAATCAACGAGTATCCTAATATTATGAAACCTCAGTACATATTCTCAAAGAATTTATATGTTATAGATGAAATTTCTGTAAAAAGACATACAAGATCAACATCTTACAGGCTTGGTTGATGTCCATTCTTCTCTGTTATTTCCGCATCAGTGATGTCCTTCTGGTCAACTTCAGGCTGCTTCAATGTCGGCTGCAATTTATAAAATCAGTTCATAGATACATGTAAGCTTTTGAAGAAATGCAAAACCTAGGAAAATGGGAGAAGGTAGCATAAAATTAATTGTTTATATTTATATATGATATGGTTTTGACTCGAAGACCATAGCACACCCATACCATTAGATTCTGCAGGGCTTCAAGTTTAGTTTCCTTTAATTTGATAAACCAGTTGAAGACAAAGCGAGGATTCATAGACTGACATAAACGAACAAGTTGATTATAGATGTAAAAAGAACCATCGAAGTGAGGTGCAACCAAACAACCCACCATTATTAGCTTCATGTAAGACCAATAGGGCAACCTTGCATATGCAGATTAAGGAGATCAAAAAGATTAGAACGAAAGAAAACATGTATAATAGAATAGCTACCTCTTATGCTATAGCACATCACAAGACAATAACATTTATAGCTGTGTAAACAAATAAAAGAATAAACCAATTAATACAAGGTTGTCTTAAGCGCCTTCGAATCTGTCAATTTGAACAAAATGTCTAACTCACTCTAAGAAGAATGAGGTAAGAATTACTTTAATTCTTCATTATATTTCTCATTAAAAAGATTACATAAAACTCACCCTATATATATATTTGTCCTAGGCTTGGTGACCAAGAATAAAGGACATTAACACAAAATGACAAAGGAATAAAGGACTATAACAAGTGGAGCAATCCTATCCGTTGATCAATTCGGTTGGTGATGGATGGCTGTGATTTGAAGAGGGTTGTGATTAGCTGTGTGGTGGTATAGGGTTGCCCATTGTGTATTTATTCTAGAACCTACAATGAATTCAAGAGGAGTGGAAAAGGACCAAAGTACCCTTTGGATAGTTGAAACGTTTTTTGGTGGCTGGCTTTATTAGTGTACTTCGTCGTTTGAGAATCCAAACTCAAACGGTTGGGAAGTCAAAGAGACGTCCTCCATTTTCGTCTTCCTTTCTTCTGGTTTGTAATGGAAACCCTCTGAATCTTATTACCTTTCCTCAAACTAGACTTGGTAGATATTACGCAAGCCGAGTTTGCTAAGTAGAAATCGGAGCTGAGGAGAATGTTGTGCCTTGGTGAAGAGGTCCGCAAGTTGTAGGGCTGAGGAAATAGGCATGAGGCGGATCAACCCTGACTGTACTCGTTCCCGAATCACGTGGCAATCAATCTCGATGTGCTTCGTGCGTTCGTGGAACACCGGATTCTGGGCGATGTGCATAGCGGAGACGTTGTCGCAAAAGAGGAGAGTAGAGGTGACTTGTGGAGTGGCCAGGTCGGCGAGGAGGAAGGTGAGCCAGTGAAGTTCACACGAGGTGGAGGCCATGGCCCGATATTCTGCTTCCGAGGAGGAGCGGGATACTGTATTTTGTTTCTTTGATCTCCAGGAGATGATGGATGAACCCAAAAAGACAACATAGCCAGTGATTGACTTTCGAGTTTCGCTGCATGTGCCCCAGTCTGAATCCGAGAAGGCTTGAAGTTGGAGGTTGTTACTGGACGAAAAATAGAGGCCGAGTCTGATGGTTCCCTTGAGGTAACGTAGAACTCTATTGACTCGCTATTGATCATCTGTGGTTGGTTGGGTTAAATGTTGGGATAGTTGATTGACTATGTATGTGATGTCGGGTCTAGTGTGTGTGAGGTAAAGTAACTTGTCGATTATCTGTCTGTAACTGGTTATGTCTGTGAATGGTGTAGTTGTAGGATGGGTTTGTGGTTAGGCAGGGCTGGGGATGAGGCTGGTTTGCAGTCAAGGAGGTTTGTTTCCTGGAGTAGTTCTAACGTGTATTTCCTCTGTGACATATGCAGTCCTTTTGGGCTCCGGGCAAATTCAAAGCCGAGGAAGTAGTGGAGAGAGCCAAGGTCCTTGATGCTGAAGGAGGCGTGCAAAGAGTTCTTTGCTAGGGATATGGTTTGGGCATCGTTCCCCGAGACAATAACATCATCTACATAGACTAGTAACATGGTGACAGATTTGTTCGCCCTTTTGATGAAGAGGGAAGGATCTGCGCTGGATTGCGAAAAACCCATGGATTTGATGGTAGCGGTGAGTTTGGCGTTCCACTGTCTCCCCGCCTGTCGGAGGCCATAAAGGGACTTGTGGAGTTTGCAAACTTTCTTTGGAGAAGCCCCCTTCATCCCGGGAGGGAGTGTCATGTAGACATCTTCGTATAGTTTGCCGTGGAGGTAAGCATTGTCGATGTCTAACTGTTGAATGTCCCAACCTTTTGCAACGGCCACTGTCAACAAGGTTCTAATGGTTGTGAATTTTGCTACAGGTGTGAATGTTGCTGTGAAGTCGACCCCTGCTTGTTGATTGTAACCTTTGGCTACCAGTCGTGCCTTGTAGCGTGCAATACTGCCATCCGCTTTGTGTTTGAGTTTGTAGACCCATCTGCAGCCAATCGCCTTTTTTCCTTCTGGTAAATCCACTAACTTCCACGTCTGATTAGTTTCCAAGGCAGTGAGCTCTTCACTCATGGCTCTTTGCCAATTGTTATCTAAGCAGGCTTGTTTGTATGTTGTGGGTTCGATGTTGCAGGTGATGTTGAGGGCAAAGGTCTGTTTGCTTTGGGACAAGTTGGCATAGGACAAGTGTTTGTGTAATGAGTGTGGGGAATTGGTGAAGTCTGGTGCTTTGGTGCCTTGCAACAGGGCCAGGTGGTAGTCTTGAAGGTAAGTTGGAGCTCGCCTTGTTCTAATTGGCCTTGTGGTTGTGTGTTGCTGATTGATATTTGTGGCTTCTTCTGGTGGTTGTTCATCTGTGTGTGGCTCTGTTTGCATCTCTGCTTCATGTATTGTGTCAGTGTCAATGCATGTGTCTGTATCATTGTCTGTTTCTGCATCCTCGGTTGCCAATGTCATGTGAATGATATCTAATTCATCTTCTGTGCAGTATGATGTATCCAACGTGTCATTCTTCTGATCTGTAAATGGAAAATGATCTTCGAAAAACTAAACGTGCCTGGAAAAGAAAAAAATGTTAGTAGTGAGGTTCAGTAGTTTGTAGCCTTTGGTGTCTTTTCCGTATCCCATAAAAACACATTTTATGGCTCTATCAGTGAATTTATTTTTGTGTCTGCCTAGTGTTGAGGCAGAGGCCAAACACCCGAAAGTCTTGAGGTCCCCCACATCACTTTTCTTTCCATAGAGGCGTTCATATGGTGTTTGTGGTTGTATTGGTGTGGATGGTAGCCTGTTGATTAAGTATACTGCATGACTGACTGCTTCTCCCCAATAGACTTTTGGCATTGAACTTTGAATCATTAGAGCCCGCGTTGTGTTCATTATGTCTAAGTGTTTCCTCTCCACTCGCCCATTTTGTTGCGGTGTCTCAGGGCACGAAGTTTGATGTATGATTCCTTCGTGGAGGTAGAAATCCCGCATAGTGAATTCGGGGCCATTATCTAATCTTACTTTCTTTACTTGCTTATCGAATTGTCTTGCTACATGAGTACAGAAATGTTTCAATGTTTGTCCGGCCTCGCCCTTGTTCTGCAACAGTGCAACCCATGTGTATATGCTATAGTCATCGAGGATAGTCAAAAAGTAGTGTTTGTCAAAATGGGATTCCTTTACAGGGCCCCATATATCTACGTGGATTAACTCGAAGGTCTGTGTTGCTATACTGTTGCTTAACGAAAAAGGCTTTTTCTTTTGTTTGGCCCTTTGGCAAATGTCACATGGCATTCCTTTTAATTTCTGAAAGTCATTACATGGTAAATTTAGGCTCTTCAGACGCTCATAAGAGGGATGTCCAAAGCGTGAATGCCATACATTTCCTTTGATTGAATAAGCAAAAACAGAACTATTTCTAGCTATATTAGGTAATGGATGTTCTAAGTGATAGAGGCCTCCATGTTCCTTAGCCCAGCCAATCCTCTTCCAATTCGTGGTGTCCTGTAGCACACATGTCGAACCGGTTATAACAATACGTATTGCACTTGTGTCTAACAACTTGCTAGTTGATATCAAATTATAATCAAACTTGGGAATGCACAACACATGATGCAGGATAATTTTTGGACTTAAAATGAATGTGCCTATGTGATTTGCTTTGACCTTTTCTCCATTCGGTAAACTAACCCAGCAATTGTCTATTCTTTTGTATGAGCTGAAAAATTCAATGCTGCAAACAATATGGTCGGTAGCCCCAGTATCTATTATCCAGCATGAGTTTGCAGTTTTATCAAGAGAGGTGTTGAAAACATTACCAGAGTTGTCCCCTTTCAAGAAGGTATTGACACTGCTTGTGGTGGCAATTCCTTTTCCGTGCGGTTTCTGAGGTAGCAAAGCAACGAGCTTCTGATATTGGTCCTTTGTGAGGGCAAAGTTCTCGCCGCTGCTTTGTAAGTTGTCCTCTTCCCCCGAATCTTCTGCACTCTCCCTTCCTGGATTGGTAGTGACATTCGCCTTTGCCTGCGATGTTTTGTAACTGTTGTTTTTGCCTCTATTACCATAGCTAGGGGGATAGCCATGTTTCTTGAAGCATATGTCCTCAGTGTGCCCAGTTTTGCCGCAAAAGGTACAGAGTAAGGAGTTTCGGTTGCTGTTGTTGCCCTTGCGACTAGGAAATCTGGTGTTGGTTCTATTTCCCTGTTTCCCTTGTGCATTAGTGAAGCCGGCAAAGGGGCTGTTCTCATTTCCTTCAATCTGTTTTGCAGGTGACAACCCGATTTGTCGCTCATGTTGTATTGACAAGGCATAAACCCTGTTGAGTGAAGGGAGTGGTTCCATCAACAAGATCTGAGAGCAGACGGTGGAGTAGGCCTCATTGAGACCCTGGAGGAACGTCATCACCTGGTCGGCGTCCTGTTGGTTCCGTAGGACCATAAAAGCGTTGCAGTGACACGCCGGAACACACGAGCAAATAGGCATAGGTCTGAGGTTTGAAAACTCATCATACAGTATTTTGAGGTTGGTATAATAGTCGGTAACGTTCCCATTTCCTTGTCTCAGGTTCTGGATTTCTCTTCGAAGCTCGAGGATTCGCAAAGAGTCTGTTTGAGCAAACCTTTCCTTGAGGTCAGCCCAGATTTGGTGTGCTTTGTCCAGCCAAATGATGCTTCTAGCTATTGACGGAGAAAGGGCATGGTGTATCCACGACATGACCATGTTGTTGCATCGCTCCCACTGGCTATACATGTTGTCCGTCACTGGTGGTGCGAGCAGAGTCCCATCAACAAAGCCATACTTGTTTTTGGACAGTAAGGCCACTTTCACCGATCTAGACCACTGATGGTAGTTGGGTCCAGTAAGGACATGTGAGACAAGAGCCAAAGCTGGGGTTTCATTTTAGGGAAGGTGATAGGGACTGCTTGAGGTGATTATGGGGCCAGCCATGATTGCAAAACAAAAGATTATGAAAAAGCTTGATAGAGGCAGAGTATTTGCTCTGATACCATAAGAAGAATGAGGTAAGAATTACTTTAATTCTTCATTATATTTCTCATTAAAAAGATTACATAAAACTCACCCTATATATATATTTGTCCTAGGCTTGGTGACCAAGAATAAAGGACATTAACACAAAATGACAAAGGAATAAAGGACTATAACAAGTGGAGCAATCCTATCCGTTGATCAATTCGGTTGGTGATGGATGGCTGTGATTTGAAGAGGGTTGTGATTGGCTGTGTGGTGGTATAGGGTTGCCCATTGTGTATTTATTCTAGAACCTACCATGAATTCAAGAGGAGTGGAAAAGGACCAAAGTACCCTTTGGATAGTTGAAACGTTTTTTGGTGGCTGGCTTTATTAGTGTACTTTGTCGTTTGAGAATCCAAACTCAAACGGTTGGGAAGTCAAAGAGACGTCCTCCATTTTCGTCTTCCTTTCTTCTGGTTTGTAATGGAAACCCTCTGAATCTTATTACACTCAAAAAAAGTAAGAGGATGATCGTCACATATACACATATATATATATATAAGGAGTCATATAGCTGGCTAATTAACCAATGTGGTACTTGTTTCTAGCATGATAGTATATCTAGTAACCGAATATTTCATTATACTCTAAAAAAAATTAAGGCTCTCAAAGTCCGTATTAGCTTGTATCTTATATATGTTTTAATAAAGTACCCAACCAAAGGCATTTCTTCAGAAAAAATAATGAAGGGAAAGATATCTAGAAAGTTGAACTCTTCCGAGAATTCAACTAATAAACAAACAATCAAGAGCAAATAGTATTTAAAATGCAGGTTGTCAGTAGTAAACTTACAAGTGTAGTATGTTGAAAAGTATGTTCAAATAGAAAAATCAAGAAAAACCAGATCCAATAAGTGATGAGCTTATCCGTGTCAGAGTTTGAGTTTGTCTCAATCGCTTGAATGGAAGCACATCTATTAAGTATATATAAAACTCAACATAAACCTCTTTATTTCATTTGCATTTGAAAACATTTTTAATAGTTTGAAAGTAATTTTTTTTTATTTGTGTGATGTTCAACGATGGACCCAAAAATTCAAAAGGCGACATTGTTACTATTAATTATTTTTGTGAAGTATTTTAAAATCACCAATTAAGTCCCTAACACATGTTGATATAGTCAATCAATCCCTTCCATAATTGAAATAAAATCTAGTTCGGTTATTTTATATTTTCAATTTGGTTGGATCAATATTTATAAATATTTTAGGTTTCAGTTATTAGTTAGTTTTAGTAAAATATTGGTTTAAATCCAATCAAAACTATTTTATTATACCAACATAAATTTTTATATGTTTTTAAGGTTTAGCTATTTTTTGGCATAATACACGTTTGGCTCCCCAAACTAAGGCTTCAAAGTCAATTAGGATCTTAAACTATTAAAATCATCAATCACGTCTTTAAACTAACCAAAAATTATCAATTGAGTCTTCATTCTAAACAAAAATCATTAATTGATGTCTCATAAAAAATCATTCAGTTGAACAGTTTGAGACCTTTTTCCCCAAGCTTATTTTAAATCAATACAAAGATTATTTTAATCTCTATCAAATAGTTAAAATTGGTGATTTCAGGATAGAATAGAGACTCAGTTGATATTTTTGCTTAGTTCAGAAATTTGATTGATAATTTTATAGTTTCAGGTTCTAATTCACTTTGAAGTTTTAGTTTGGAACCTAAACTGGTGAAATGCTATTTTTAACGAAAACTAAGCTCTTAGATGAAAGCAAAAATATCATAAAATATGGATATAGATTTACAAGGGATAGACTATAGCAAAAAGAGGCCTGCAAGAAGAGCAAAATAATTGAAGTCAATATCCATTAACAGAAGCAAAATCAGAATCATGTCACTAATTGGTTCCTAAAACCACAACATTATTAGATTAAATTTTGGAGATTTACCATGCGAGAATGTGAAAGCATTCCAAAGAAAACTTGAAGAGAAGACTCATAAAACCCATTTCCAAAATTCAATTTCTCTCGATGGCTTTTTTTCTTAGCTTAAAATGACATAAAATTGTAGTCAACTTTAGAACTAATAAATAACATATATTAATATATTAATTTTGGTAAACCACCATTTATTATGGTAACAATTTTGTATTTAATTCAAATATAAATTTTATAACTAACCATTTGACAATAGAAAAAATTGACAACTAATATGTAAGTATTACAACCATTGGCATTTATTTTAAGATAAACTACAATTATAGTCATTAGTCAAATTTGCTATTACTAATACATAATGGTCTTTTAACTTTAAAACTTAAATTTGTCCTTACTAACATTATGATCACTCAACTTTCTTTCTTTTTTTTTTTGATGAAGATCACTCAACTTTCAAACATAACCTAAAAATCGCACAACCTTTGATATATTATGAATATTCATGAAAGTAAACGGTCTCAAAATGATCATTTTGGTACCCTCAAAATATAAATAATAAAGAATTAAAGTTGTTTAGTACGTACTTTTTTTTTCAAACGTAATATTTTTTTTAGTTTTTTTCTCTCTCTCAACCAAACAACTATTGGAATAATGACCTGTTGTAACCTTTTTATTGGATACCTTTTAAATCATTAAAATATATATTGATTTGTCTCTAAAAAACATATATTGGTAACCGACCATTTATTGTGGTTTATATTTTGTATTTAAACTAAATATAAATTATGTAATTGACCATTTATTTTGGTAACGTTTTAGTTTTTTATAACAAGTTTTAAATGTGTATTTAATTCTCTTCCTATAAATACGTTTTATAGGAAGAGAATTAGCTGATCATGTTATTGAGTATTTCTCTAATCTATTTCGTAGTTCTAAGGAGCATATTGATCTTTCTCCAATTAATGAGGTAATTCCCAATTTAGTAACTTCCTTGGAAAATGAGGAATTAACTTCTAAACCTCCCAATGAAGTTATTAAAGACACGGTCTTTTCCATGGATCCTGACAGTGCCCCTGGCCCTGATGGTTTTGGGAGAATTTTTTATCGTTTCTTTTGGGATATTGTAGGGAAGGATGTTTGCAGTATGGTTCAGGGTTTCTTTGATCATGGTTGCATCCTGCCTGGTTTAAACTCTAGAACTATGGCTCTAATTCCTAAAGTTGCTGAGGCTGACAGAATTGAGAATTTTCATCCAATTGTGATGAGTAACTTTGGTTTCTGTTAGCGATATTTTCGAAATATGCTAATTTCAACCTTGTCACGTGTGGTTAGGGTGCGGGCGTGCCAGAGAAGATTACTTCTCAATTGAAATGGTTAAGTTTATGGAATTTGCGCGCCAAAACTTGAATTCTAAACGAAACGATTGGCGAGGGACGCAAGGATTGAAAAAGTCCCTCTTGGGTCTCTAGCGCCGTTATAGAAACTTTGCTAGATAAATTGTTTTATTTAAGCTAATGCGGGTAAATTGAAGACGAGAAAATAAAGGAATTTAAAGTGCGAAATTGACACGAGATTTGGTGAAAAATCGGTGTTTTATTGATGTAAATCAAGGTTTGAATACATGTGTTTGAGGTAAGCATAAAATTAAAAATGAATTACAATTGAAGAACTTCTATACTAAACATATAGCTAATTCAATTGAAATGGAAGAACAAATCAAATACAAGGAATTGAAATGCAATTAAAATAAAATGGAATTCAACAACAAACTCAGAGCCACAATAGCTATCTCGGATTGATGTTGAATTTTGGTGTCGGCCGGAAGTTCTTGGAGAGCTGCAACCGGTCGGGCCCGTACGGTATGTGCTTTGTGCAATGACTAAACGTTGGTAGGCAAATGGGGCAGATTTAAACTTTGACTTTGGGGAGCTTGGTTGGAGTGCTTATGAACACGGAATTGGACAAGTAAATAGTGTAAATTGAACTTCGGGAGGTTAGGAACAACTTTCTATAAGGGATCGAAGGCTAAAACGAATTGTAAACAGACGAAATTGAGGATTGAAAATGACTAGTTGAATCTGGAAAAATCTAGAAACGGAATGTCTAAAATGATTTGAGGTGCAAAGATCAGCTTGTAAACGGAGTTTCCGGACACGGAATTAAGTGAATCAAAAGGCTAGATCGAAATTCAGGACGTTAGGAACAACTTTATCGAAGGGATCGAAGGCAAAAAATGACGTTAAATTAACGGAATTGGGCTTTGAAAAAGGATGGATGAATCTGGAAAATTACTTCAGAAATGAAATTCTAATTGAAAAATTAAGCAGAGTAACAACTTAGAAACACTAATTTGAGTTGAGAAACTTGAAAAGAGGCTTTTGGAACTTGAATTGAAGCTAAAGGAAGCTAAAGGAGGGATTAAAACTAAGAAAAACGAAGAACGAAAAGAAGAACTTAGAAGAACTTGAAGAACTAGGAGCTAAGAGCTAAGAACTAAAAAGAGAGCATTGAGAGTAACCTTTAGAGAGGGGTTTTTGTTGTGTGTTAAGTGTGATTTTTAATGAAGGGGAGGGGGTCTATTTATAGTATTTTGGAGTGGCACTTTGGTAATTATTCAGTAGCATTTTGGTAATTATTCACCAACTAACTCAACTAACTCCAACTAACTCTAACCAACTAACTTAACTTCCTCAACTTCCTCCAACTACCACTAACCTCCATTGACTGCTTCCAACTGCTTCCGAGAGAGAGTTTACGCCCCGCGTATGTCCGACTACGCCCCGCGTAGTGCAGCTTCTAGAGTTGGCGCGTTTTGTTGATGGTGCATACGCGTGGCGTACTTGGCATTACGTCCCGCATAAGGAAGTATGTCCTGCGTTTGAGAATGGACGCCCCGCGTATTGGAGCTTCTGATCTCGAAACGCCTTGTTGCCAAGTTTTACGCGTGGCGTCTCTGAGGTTACTTCCCGTGTATGGAGCCTCTGAAGCAGACCTTCTCTGGTTGCTTGATCTACGCCCCGCGTATTGGAAAACACGCCCTGCGTAGTGCCGGACTTTCTCATCGGTTGGCGGTTAGTTTACAGGTGTATTTTTCATTATTCTCTAGACAAAAATAGAAACTATACCCTAAATTAAACATAAGCTTTCTATATACATAAAAATAAAATTTATTTTATTTTGGGCCAATAATTGCCCCCCTCTTTTGTGTATAAATTGACTAGAATTGAAAATTTGTACACAAAAGAATGTATTTAGGATTTTTTGAACCATTTTTTTTTTTGGTGAAAATTCTGTTTTATTTTTGTTATACCAATTGCATCAATCTCCTGGAGGCTTCGACTCCGTTTGAATAGGTTTTGAATGGTTTCTCGTTTGTCCGTACAACTTCCACGTCCTCTCCTTTCCAAAATAGAAGGAGTTGGTGCAAAGATGATGGGATGCATGAGTTGGAGTGAATCCAATCCCTTCCTAAAAGCGCTTGATAGCCCGCAGTTGAATTTACTACGAAGAAAGCAGCCATGGCGGTGTGAGAACCAATGGTGAGCTCCAAAGGTAGGACACCGTACGCCCTCGTGATTTCTCCCGTGAAGGCTGAGACCGACACCTCTGATGAGATTATGTCTTCCTCCGATTTGCCTAGGGTTAAGACCATCTTCATTGGTATGATGTTAACGGCTGATCCATTGTCGATGAGCACTCTGGAGATCGGTTTGCCATCTACATGAGCTTTAACGTATAAAGGTTTAATATGGTGAGTCATCCTTGGAGTGGGCTTGTCAAAGTAAACCCTCCTCCTGTCGTCTTCGACGGACGCCTTCGGTGTTGGATCTTCTCGCTCTTTGTGCTCGAGCTTAGGGGCTTCCTTCTTAGTGCCTTCACCTCTAAAATCTGAAGGTAGGGTCAAAGAGGTGGCTGCACAATCTGCCTGTATGATGAAATCCCCCACACGGATTTGGATGCTCTTTTCTTGGTTTTTGCTTTTTCCTTTTGCGTCACTAAAGTTAATGCTGGATGATTCCTTTTGACTATTTCTTTTGTCTGCCTCTCTTTTTCTTAATTTTCTTTTTGCATTTTTTGAGAGATGTCTTGGGAACTTCTTATGGTTGATTACCTGCCATTGGTCGATGGGTGATGTCTTTGGAGGCTTCACAAAACGTGGTCGTCGTTGTTGCATATCCTTCTCCTTTGAGCCCTTCGAACTCTCCTTCGACTTAGATGTTGATGATATCGCCTTTGGTACCCAAACTCGCCGAGTCCTTGGGTTGGAACACTCTCTTCCCTTGCCCCCCCCCCCCACACTAGTGAGGTGGTGTTGACCATGTTGGCTACTGGGAATAGATCATCATCGATCAACATGCTTTCCTTCTTTTCCGAGAATTGGAGTATCCTGCGGTTTATCCTATCATGTACGACATTTCTAAAACTAAAACAAGTTTGAGTATTATGGCTCCAGTTGTCGTGATACTTGCAATAGTCTCGTCCACGTATTTCTCCTTTAGATGGAATCACATGTCTCGGTGGTAGCGTGATGAACTTTTCCTTCAACAAATAATCGAAGATTTCTTCCGTCTTTGAGACGTCGAATGTGTACTGAGTGGCCGGACTCCTTTTGACTACGTCTGGTGTCTTAGGGTTCTTTAACAAAATGGGGCACATCCGAGATCCGGTGCTTGCTAAATCGGCAATAGCTACCTCATGTGTTTCCATATTTCCTTGATAGCTCCCCGTAGTGCTCTTCTTTCGCCAATGATCCTCCTTCATCAACTCTTCATACTCAGATACTTTGGCTACCAACTCATAATAATCATGGAAGTCGATCCCTTGGAATTTCTTTCGGTTTTCGAATTCCAAGCCTCGTTGAGCAATTTTTACAAATTCGACTTCGGGAATGTTAATTCGACATCGATGTCGCATCTTCTTGAATCTACTAATGAAATTTTCGACCGGCTCCCCACATCGTTGCATTACATGGGAAAGTTCTGCCACACAGACCTCGGGCTCTGTACGATAAAATTGATTATGGAAAAGCCTCTCCATTTGTTCCCATCTATGGATTGACCCTAGCGGCAATGTGTTGTACCAAGAGAACGCCGATCCTGTTAGTGATCTGGGAATAAGCGTAAGCGCAACATGTCGAAATTCATGTCCATGGTCAAACCACTGCACTGAAAGGTGAAGCGTGCCACATGCTCTACGGTGGATTGCCCTTCCTCTCCTGAAAACAAAGTGAAATCAGGAACTCTAAAATTATGAGGCAAAGGGTATAGTTGGTCATACTGCCGTGGATATGGTTTTTGGAACTCGGGTCGGTACACTTCCCTAACGGCTGGCCCATAAATCTCTTGGACGATGTTCTTTATGCGTTGGGCCTCTCCTACGTTGTTGGTGGGTTCCACGCGTGTGTGCGTCGTCCGTTGTGGGTGAAGGCTGCCTCCTCTCCCATTGCCCCCCGAATTACGAGTATAGCTCTCCTCGTAATGTTCGGCATGGTTACTAGGCCCGATATGAGACCTAAAATGATGTTGAGGTGGTGGGACCTGAACGGGTTTTGGGCTGATCCTATCGCCGCGCTCATTGAACCTGAGACTCTCTTCTCGGGCTAGTGGCGGGATGTACCTTTCGCCGGCACCTGAGATCGGTGTTCCCTTTCCATTGTCCGCTGGTCCTTGAGATGTTGACTTTTGTGAGAATAGCTCGGCACATTTTTCCGGGATTTTGTCGATTTCTCCGGTCAAATCGACAATCCTCTCCTCGAGAGCCGGAACCTTATTGGAATTGTTTACCGCCTCATTGCTAGTTTTGAACAGGGTCTCATTGATAGCTTGCATTGCGTTGCATATAACCTCATGATTCTCTTTCATGGTTTGTGAAAATCCATGTAGGAATTGGCTGATTTGCTTCTCCATACTCGCTAATAGTGGTGTTATGTCGAATATGGGTGGGCCTTGAGGTGGTTGTTGGTTTGCACTTCGGCTATTGCTCACGGTCTCGGCTACAAAGCCTTCAGGCATGCCGGGCTCATTGTTCTGATCTCGGGTCTGATTCTGACTTTCTTCTGGATCGGATGGAATTGGATCCTTCCCGGTGTTCTTCCTTGGAGGCATTCTCCGTGAGTATTTATGGGTGAAAATGATGAAAAAAAGTTAATGATCGAGTTTAAACAAGAAAGGACAAGAAAATAAATGAATACTTATTAATGGAATAATAACATAGCATGAAAAACAATTGGTTTAAGAACTGAATAAAAATATATACGTGGTACGAAAAGAAACAGGCTTTTAAAATTTTTGGCTAAGCTAAAAAAAACAAAGGTCCCACTGGGCGTGCCAAAAATTGTTAGCGATATTTTCGAAATATGCTAATTTCAACCTTGTCACGTGTGGTTAGGGTGCGGGCGTGCCAGAGAAGATTACTTCTCAATTGAAATGGTTAAGTTTATGGAATTTGCGCGCCAAAACTTGAATTCTAAACGAAACGATTGGCATGGGATGCAAGCATTGAAAAAGTCCCTCTTGGGTCTCTAGCGCCGTTATAGAAACTTTGCTAGATAAATTGTTTTATTTAAGCTAATGCGGGTAAATTGAAGACGAGAAAATAAAGGAATTTAAAGTGCGAAATTGACACGAGATTTGGTGAAAAATCGGTGTTTTATTGATGTAAATCAAGGTTTGAATACATGTGTTTGAGGTAAGCATAAAATTAAAAATGAATTACAATTGAAGAACTTCTATACTAAACATATAGCTAATTCAATTGAAATGGAAGAACAAATCAAATACAAGGAATTGAAATGCAATTAAAATAAAATGGAATTCAACAACAAACTCAGAGCCACAATAGCTATCTCGGATTGATGTTGAATTTTGGTGTCGGCCGGAAGTTCTTGGAGAGCTGCAACCGGTCGGGCCCGTACGGTATGTGCTTTGTGCAATGACTAAACGTTGGTAGGCAAATGGGGCAGATTTAAACTTTGACTTTGGGGAGCTTGGTTGGAGTGCTTATGAACACGGAATTGGACAAGTAAATAGTGTAAATTGAACTTCGGGAGGTTAGGAACAACTTTCTATAAGGGATCGAAGGCTAAAACGAATTGTAAACAGACGAAATTGAGGATTGAAAATGACTAGTTGAATCTGGAAAAATCTAGAAACAGAATGTCTAAAATGATTTGAGATGCAAAGATCAGCTTGTAAACGGAGTTTCCGGACTCGGAATTAAGTGAATCAAAAGGCTAGATCGAAATTCAGGACGTTAGAAACAACTTTATCGAAGGGATCGAAGGCAAAAAATGACGTTAAATGAACGGAATTGGGCTTTGAAAAAGGATGGATGAATCTGGAAAATTACTTCAGAAATGAAATTCTAATTGAAAAATTAAGCAGAGTAACAACTTAGAAACACTAATTTGAGTTGAGAAACTTGAAAAGAGGCTTTTGGAACTTGAATTGAAGCTAAAGGAAGCTAAAGGAGGGATTAAAACTAAGAAAAACGAAGAACGAAAAGAAGAACTTAGAAGAACTTGAAGAACTAGGAGCTAAGAGCTAAGAACTAAAAAGAGAGCATTGCGAGTAACCTTTAGAGAGGGGTTTTTGTTGTGTGTTAAGTGTGATTTTTAATGAAGGGGAGGGGGTCTATTTATAGTATTTTGGAGTGGCACTTTGGTAATTATTCAGTAGCATTTTGGTAATTATTCACCAACTAACTCAACTAACTCCAACTAACTCTAACCAACTAACTTAACTTCCTCAACTTCCTCCAACTACCACTAACCTCCATTGACTGCTTCCAACTGCTTCCGAGAGAGAGTTTACGCCCCGCGTATGTCCGACTACGCCCCGCGTAGTGCAGCTTCTAGAGTTGGCGCGTTTTGTTGATGGTGCATACGCGTGGCGTACTTGGCATTACGTCCCGCATAAGGAAGTATGTCCTGCGTATGAGAATGGGCGCCCCGCGTATTGGAGCTTCTGATCTCGAAACGCCTTGTTGCCAAGTTTTACGCGTGGCGTCTCTGAGGTTACGTCCCACGTATGGAGCCTCTGAAGCAGACCTTCTCTGGTTGCTTGATCTACGCCCCGCGTATTGGAAGACACGCCCTGCGTAGTGCCGGACTTTCTCATCGGTTGGCGGTTAGTTTACAGGTGTATTTTTCATTTTTTTCTAGACAAAAATAGAAACTATACCCTAAATTAAACATAAGCTTTCTATATACATAAAAATAAAATTTATTTTATTTTGGGCCAACAGTTTCAAAATCATCTAAAAAATTCTTGTAGATCGACTCGCAGTTATTGCAGCAAGGATTGTCTCTCCCAACCAGTATGGTTTCCTTAAAGGTAGAAGCATTCATCAGTGCATTGCCTTAGCTTCTGAGGGAGTTAATATGCTTGACAGTAAACGTTTTGGTGGTCACATGGCCTTAAAAATTGATATTAGTAAGGATTTTGATACTTTAGATTGGAACTTCCTATTGGCTGTGTTGGACTCTTTTGGTTTTTCTCTCACTTTCAGAGATTGGATCCTTAACATTCTAGCATCTGCTCGTATTTCTGTGATGATTAACGGTTCTCCAAAGGGTTACTTTTCTTGTTCTAGAGGTTAGACAATGGGACCCCCTCTCTCCTCTTCTGTTTGACATTGCTGAGGATTTTCTCTCTCATTGGCTTGCTAAGATGGTGAGGGAGGGTTCGTATTCTCCCATGTATTATTCTGGAGGAATTTCTTTTCCATCTCATCTTATTTTTGCTGATGACATGCTCATTTTTGGAGTGGCATCCTTGAGCAATTTGCATGCTCTCAAGAATTTCTTCCTGCTATATGGAAAGATCTCCGGTCAGCAGGTTAGTTGGGACAAATCTGCTGTCTTTTTTTGTTCTCAGGTGAGTCCTCCAAGGAGGATTCGTCTTGCTCACTGTTTTGGCATCCGTCTGGAGTCTCTCCCCTTCAATTACTTAGGAGTCCCTCTATTTAAAGGAGCTCCAATAGCTCGTCATCTCAGCAGCCTTGCAGACAAATTTCGCTCTCAATTTAGCAAGTGGAAAGGTAGCTCTCTCTCCTTTGCAGGGCGTTTAACCCTAATTAAATCTGCTATTACTTGTTCTCTGGTTCACTCATTCTTGATCTATAAGTGGCCAGTGGGATTGTTGAATAAGCTCAATAGAAGTGTTAGGAATTTTCTTTGGACGGGTTATGTTGATCAGAGGAAGTTAATAACGGTTCACTGGCATACTTGTTGCAAAAGTTTGGAGGGTGGAGGTTTGGGCATTAAGGACTTTAGGATCTTTAACCAGGCTCTCTTGGTAAGATGTGTTGGGAATTAATTCAAGGCACCAGTCTAGCTATTTCCAACCAAAACATATATGAATATAGAGATGCATGTAGGGAAAAAGAGAGTTACAAGGGATAGACTATAGCAAAAAGAGCAAAATAATTGAAGTCAATAGCCATACACAGAAGCAAAATCAGAATCATGTCAACGATTGGCTCCTAAAACCACAACGTAATCAAGATCAGATGAGGAATAAATGATACGAGATACGTAGGAGAATTATTAGATTAAATTTTGGAGATTTACCATTAAAGAATGTGAAACCATTCCAAAGAAAACTTGAAGAGAAGATTCAAAAAAACCCATTTCCAAATTCCAATTTCTCTTAATGGCTTTTTTCTTAGCTTAAAATGACATAAACTTGTAGTCAACTTTAGAACCAACAAAAAAAAATATGTACTAATTTTGATAATTGACCATTTATTATGTGATAACAACCCAAATTATTCTAGGAGGAGGAATAAAGGGAAAATTAATAGAAATAATGGAAACCATTATTTCCTTTGTGAGATTTATGCATGTTAATATGGAATTAATGACAATTAAATGTAGGATTAATGCAAGGGTCACTAAATCGTTATCAAGGAGAAACCTCCGATATTTATGATACTAACAACTCCATTAATACTGAAACCATCGAGTATAACTAAAGTAACATCAAAACCCACATTTAAGGACAATAAAGGGGATTAATGCAATTGTTACAGAATTGCATATAAATACCCCAACTTCCTGGGATCGAAGGGACACACATTATTTCTAACCTTACTTTTGTGATTACAGTTTATTTTTTCAAGAATATTACTGATTTAGACATCGGAGTGTCCCCGACCGATCCCAACGGCGCCTCATAGGAAGTGTTTCGATCAAGAACTTTTTCACAAGTTATCATTATGGTAAAAATTTTGTATTTAATTCAAATATAAATTTTATAACTAACCATTTTGAAAATAGAAAAAATTGACAACTAATAAGTAAATGTTACAATCATGGGCTAATTTATTTATTTTAAGATAAATTACAATTATAGTCATGACTCAACTTTTCTATTACTAACACATAATGGTCTTTTAACTTTAAAACTAGACATAAAAATCAGATAAATTAAACGCATATAGTTACTTAAATTTGTCCTTACTAACATTATGGTGTCAACTTTCAAACATAACATAAAAGTCACTCAACCCTTGATATATTATGAATATTCATGGAAGTAAACAGTCTCAAAAAGATCATTAGTAACCTCAAAATGTAAATAATCAGAAATTAAAGTTGTTTAGACCGTGCATTTTTTTCAACAGAACATTTTTGGATTTTTAACTCTCTCAACCAAACGATTATTGGAATAATAACTTGTTGTAACCTTTTTAATGGATATTTATATCATTAAAACATATATGGATTTGTCTCTAAAAATATATATAATGATAACCGATCATTTATTATGGTTTAAATTTTGTATTTAAACCAAATATAAATTATGTAATTGACCATTTATTTTGGTAACATTTTAGTGTTTATAATAACAAGTTTTAAATCTGTATTTAGTTATCTTCCTATAAATAAGTTTTCTTATTTTCATTTTAAATGTGTATTTTACAAGGCATTTAAGTTGTTGTTCTAGGGTCCTAAACTCAAGTGCGCCAGTTTAGGACATGCTATGTTAACCTTAGGGAGCGACTGATGGTTGAAATTGCACCTATGTCTATCGAGAAAATTGCTTTTAGGGTAGTAGTTTGTTGATGGTGCAACAATTTTTCCATAAGTTTTTTATTTTTGTTCTTTATTTCCAACGACACTTAATTAGTAGAGGATAAATTAAAACTGTTTAGAATATCAATTTCATGATCTGTATAATAGAGGATTAACGCCTACTATTTTTCATATGCAAATTCTTTTTAATTATAAATGTTGAGCAATGAATTTTTTTACAATAATTATAATTTTTTAGTTTAATTATTTTAGAGGTAAAATATATTAGGGGTGGGCACGGTTCGGTTAAACGGTCCATTAGGCAAAAAAATTAACCGAACCATTATCAACGGTTTTTTAACCATTCAAACCGAAACTGGTCCATATCAACCGGTTAACCATCAATTGGTTAACCATTAATTTCGGTTAGGTTTTTCGGTTAACGAGTTTTAACCAATTCTCATTAGTTAACCAAAAGTCAACGGTTAAATTTTTACCCAAACCTAAATTTTTAAACAATATTAAAATACACATAATTTTAAAAATTCAAACGAAACGAATTCATATAAAAGTTTAGAATTCAAACATAAGTACCGAACTAAAAAACAATCCATCAAGTTTACATTTAAAACATAAAGAAATGTAAATAATATTTTGTCAAAGTACTTATATTTGCCTTGCCATTTATTTAAAGCTTTTGGCCATTTGGCTATATAGCATAACTATTCGTGCATCCTATTTAAATGACACGCTGTCCGAAAGTGAAACTCTAGAGTTGATTCAGAAATGAAGCTTTTGTTGCAAAGGTTGCACCATCAATGATCGTTTCTGAACTGAGCAAGTAGTCGGTAGTTCAGAATATTTATGTTGTTGGATTTTTGGCATAAGAATTGTCTAGATACTCTAAGTTGATTGATTCGGCATACGAACTAGTAGAACCCACACTTGTTTGGGAAGATGGTGTCAACGAGCTGAAGAAAAATAGAAAAATTGGACGAACCAAGTGATCGTAGACGAATACAGAACAAGTGAAGCCATCTTTAATCAGCCATCGGGCTTCAATGAGCATTAAATATAGAGAATAGCGCAACCTTGAAAGGGAAATCAATTAGAATTACGACTAGTGTAACATATAATAGTTTTAGAAAACATGTATACGAAAGAATACAAAATTACCTAGGCAGAGTATTGCAAATAAACAAAACGGATGATAAACACATCCAATAGCAACACATTTTGTGCTTGCAAGATATATTATTTGTCTGCACAGGATAAATAGAGACATACCTGTCAAGTACAAATTATTTAATTAGTACTAATTAAATAATTTGTACTTGACAGATATGTCTCCATTCATGTTGTGCAGACAAATAATATGTCTTGCAAGCACAAAATGTGTTGCTATTGGATGTGTTTATCATCTGTTTTGTTTATTGGCAATACTCTGCCAAGGTAATTTTGTATTCTTTCATATACATGTTTTCTACAACTAATATATGTTATACATGTTTTCTACAACTATTATATGTTATACTAGTCCTAATTCTAATTGATTTCCCTTGCAAGGTTGCGCTATTCTCTATATTTGATGCTCATTATAGCCCGATGGCTGATTAAAGATGGCTTCACATGTTCCGTATTCGTCTACGATCACTTGGTTCGTCCAATTTTTCTATTTTTCTTCAGCTCGTTGACACCATCTTCCCAAACAAGTGTTGGTTCTACTAGTTCGTATGCCGAATTAATCAACTTAGAGTATCTGGACAATTCTTATACCAAATCCAACAACATAAATATTCTGAATTACCGACTATATGCTCAGTTCAGAAACGATCATTAATTGGTGGTGCAACCTTTGCAACAAAACCTTCATTTCTGAATCAACTCTAGAGTTTCACTTTCGGACAGCGTGTCATTTCAATAGGATGCGCGAATAAGTTATGCTATATAGCCAAATGGCCAAAAGCATTAAATAAATGGGCAAAAACTTTGAATCAAATTGAATATTATGCTATATATTAACTTTGAATGATATAATTTATTATATTTAATTTATTTTAAATATATTAATTTATTTTAAATATTTAGTTTATTTATATTATAAAAACAATGTGTATTTATTTTATTTTTTAGTTAATTTAATAATTTTCTTTCGCAATAACTTTTTTTGTTGCGATAATATTAAATTTTTACACAACACGCATTTGTTGTTGTAAATACTATCATTTACAACAACATGTTGATGTTGCTGTAAATGCTATTATTTACAACAACTACAACATGCAGTCGTTGCTGTAAATCCTATCATTCACCGCAATCACATGCAATCGTTGTTGTAAATCATAGTATTTACCGTAACGATGCTATTGTTGTAAAACTTGTTACTTTTTTTCTACAAATCCCACCATGTGATTTTTTTATAGGCGAAGATAAGAAATTTACAGCAGTAGTCTTTATTAACAACTCGAATATGTTTATTGCTAAAGTTCATATTTTGAACAACTGTATCCGTTGTTGCCAAAAAGCAATTTTCTTGTAGTGATAAAAACCACTACTCATTGTTTTAAGCGAATTGAAATTGATATATGGGTCCTTTTAAGTCTTTTTTTCACCAATAAACATTATTTTCTTTCTATAGTTGATGATCATAGGACATGCATATGGTTGTCAGTGAAATCAAACTAGGAGACTATTAATACAAAAAATAGCTTTCAGTATAATATGAAATTTTATTATTAATTAAAAGTCCAAATACTCTTAGTAAATCCAAATACTCTTAGTAAAAGCTTTTAATAACTGGAAAAGCCCCTTATGACCCCTTATTAAATGTTGTCTTACTAAAAATATAAGAACGTCTTTATCACCAAAAATACATAATAATAAATAATGCCCTAATTAAATCACTATTTTTCACCAATTAAATAATCTCAACACAAATTAATCATAAAAAGCTACCGTATAATAAAAAAAGATTAACCATCCAATAATTACAATATATATTCAAAAAATTATTTGCAAAGTTAGATTCATTAAGAGATACACAATTTCATATTTACCTAACAAAATACATCCAAAAAGTTGTTTGGAAATTTAATCTGTCTATCTTAGACCACTACAACAAATCATCACTTGCGCCACAGTTAGAATCGTGAGACAAGTATAATATTTTCGTGGCTAGGTAGTTGCCATGGAAAAACAATGGTCGTGGCATAAATTCATTTTTGTGCCACGGGAAAATTCGTGGCTAATCATATCCATTTGCTACGGATAAAATCATGACAAAAGTATAAGGGTTAATTTCATATAAGTGCCTTGTAGTTTCACTTTTTTACAGATAGGTTCTTGTGCTTTGTTTTTTAGCAAATAAAGGATTGTACTTTTCTTTGTTTGCGGAATTGAGGAAGAGACACAAACGGAGTCAGAATCGATGATGTGTCCAAGGGAAGTTTTGCCATTTTAAAAAATCGGTATATATTAACCTTTCAAATTTATGTACCGATTTTTTAAAATGGCAAAATTTTCCTTGGACACGTCATCGATTCTGACTCTGTTTGTGGCTCTTCCTCAATTCCGCAAACGTAGAAAAGTACAATCCTTTATTTGCTCAAAAACAAAGCACAAGAACCTATCTGCAAAAAAGTGAAACCATAGGGCACTTATATGAAATTAACCCAAGGTATAATACATGTGGCAAGACATAACAGTGTGTGGCGATGGACCTCATTTAGCCACAAGCATAACTGTGGCAAAATCAGGAAACTTGTGACTAGAAACCTTATTAACCACGATAAACTTTATCAAATTTTGATAAATATTCTTAATTTCTTTTCTTATTATTATTATATGAACTTTTGGATTGAAGGGAAGAATATTAAAATCAGTAACAAAGAACAAAACAACAAATAAAACAAGAACGTTAAAATTCGTGGTCAGCAGACATAGGATCACAACAATTTTAATAAGACACTAATAACTTGTTTGAGTTAATAACACAATTTTACATTCCATAAGGAAGCCTATTACTGGTATTTTCAAACGATCAAGTTGACAATCCAGAGGATCCTTGGAAGTAAAGTCTACAAGTGGAAGCAACGACAATCCACTCGTCACCGAAACCAATAGAAATGGAAAGCATATGTTCCTATCATCCCTAGCACAAACGTTGTCCTTTCCATTTTTTATTCTCATCTACAAAAAAAAAAAAAAAAAAAAAATATTCATTGTGTCGCAACACATCTATTTAGTTAAGAAAAAAGTTTAGAACCTCATAATGAAAGAAATTTCTTCTTACAATTTCCGTTGTCTCCTTGCAGCCAACTCTGGAGCTTTAATCATGCTCAAAAAGTCCAGGAAAAGTACATGAAGAACAGTTTGGAATGCACCGGCTCTACTCTCACGTCTGTGCCTTGATAGTAATATATATTATAATTATTAGGTGTGTGATTTTTATTTGGTGCTATAGGAAAAGTTTGGGGTTAATTTGATGGGTTTATGTGTAAATTAAAAGTTTAGGGTAATTATTAAAAGATTATATAAAGATGGAGGATCAAAATGGATATTTGCCAAAAATTGGATATAAATCCTAACTTCTTCTTCCAGATTCCAGCGTCTTCTTCTTTCTTTTCTTTTTTGTTTCTTTTTCTTTCTGTGTCTTCATCGTTCTTCGACCGTTTCTCCACCGTTTCTTTGATTTACGAAGATTCGACCGTCTGAATCACTTGAAATTTAAAATATAGCATCCTTATGTATAGATCTAAGTCCTAACTGAAGAGGTTTTGAGTTTCGGCAGTGTTTGGAGGGGAAACGTTTTAGACAGAATTTAGAGGAGAATTGAACGGTTGTGTTTTCCTCAATTAATAGCCAAGGTAAGTAACTATCAACTATATTTTGAGTTATATATATATATATAGATATATATAATCAAAGAATTTTCAGGAATTGATATTTTAGGGTTCTGAATGAATTTTGTAAAATTGAGGTTTTTCATGATTTTGCTTTTTATTGTGAAATTATGGTTCAAATGAAGCTATTGACTATGTTTCTATGTGAATTTCAGATTTTACTTGATTATGTTGATTTAAGGCTTAATTTGATTGATTAACTTTGGAATTTTTATTGATTAAGGATTGATATTTTGAATAACTGTGGTTAGTTTTACAAAAGGCCAATTGAAGCCAAATGATTTATGATGATGAAATAGTTTGGAATTTGATTGTGAAAGGAAATTTGAGCACGTTATGATTTTATGATTTTATATCCATCGAGAGTTATCTGGATCGGTGGTTTAGTATTAGAAGACCATATTCAGTGAGGGACATGGCCTTTGTACACAGTCTGAAGACCTATTGGGTATGGCAGCGAAGTGTTGGGTATGACCATATGGGATAGACAATGTTAAGAGACGTCTCGACTATATATGTGGTTATGGATTGATACTTAAGGGGAGAAACTCGAGGATGGATACAATATTTTTAGTTCATTTGGATTATGTTTTCGGTTATGATTGATTTTTATATAAGGTTTTACGTTTGATTGACTACGCGTTGGTTTGATAAAACATTTATTTGATTACAAGTTGGTTGATAAAACATTTAGGGATAAGTACAAAAAAAATGCCTGTGGTATACCGGATTTGCGAACTGGGACCTGTGGTTTTTTTTTTTTACAAACGAAGGTCTGTGATAAACGCCGTTAGCAAAGAACGGATTTTTTCACTCACTCCGTCATTTATGCTTACGTGGCACTTTGACCAAAATGTTGACCAGGGGAAAAACAGGGATTAAATTAAATATTTTATATATAAACCCAAAAAACACAGACCCCAATATCGCACCTCTTCATATTCCAACCTTCGAACTTCAACAGTACCAGGCACCACAAACCACTGAAAAACCTCACCTTTAAGTCGGAATTTGGAGGGGAAAAGTCGAAATTCATCATCTCCTGCATCATACGGTTCGTTTCCAACCTATTTTCCAAGAAAACGGAAAATCATAAAGAAGTATGAAGGAGCAGAAGTAAGGGTGAAGACCACTATTTGAGGGTGTAAAAGCTTGGAAATCAAGGTACACACACTGTTCGCACAGCCCTCTAATCTCGATTTCGTTACGTTCTGTTTCTTTTAGTTAGGGTTTTTGCGATAGGATTTCGTACATACGATTTTTCTTGTACGATGTTGCGAATTTGTGGTCATTGTTGTTAAGGTTGCATGTTAGTGTTAATAACGTTTGTTGATTTGGGTTGCCTTTAATTTGATGCCTTGTTAGTTCAGAGTTGTGTTTGTAATGATCGTGAGATCAGAGTTGTCTTTAATTTGATGCTATTTCTTGTATGATGTACAGTGATAATGAGACAAATGAATGTTTATACTTAGACGTTGTTGTTGTGAATGAATATTATTGATTTGGACTGTCTTTAGTTCGATGGCATATGAGTTCAGAGTTGTACTTTAGTTCAATGTCATGTTGATTTGTTCTGTCATTAGTTCGATGTCATGTGAATGAATATTGTTGAATGAATAGTGTGAATGAAAATTGTTGATATGCTATTACTTATTTGATGTACAGCAATCATGGCTACAATGCATACGTTGATTATTCATTATGGTGGTAAATGGGTAGACATGGACAAACAACTATACGTTGGAGGTAAAACGAGGATGGTGAAAATGGATATTGACTACATGAGCTACTTTGAGCTAGCGGATATTGGGAAGGATGTAGGGTACAAACACTCAGTACAAATGTGGTACAAGATCGCTGGGTTATCTGGATCAGAAGGAATTGAGGAGATTGTTAACAATAAGAGTGTTCGAGACTTCATTGACTTTAATGCAGGGTATCCGCATACAGACATTTACTACATGGAGATAAAGCCATTACAAGTTATTGATGATAATAGGTGTGACATAAATGATATCCCAAGCACAAATGTTTACCCTTCCTCTAATGGTGAGAATGATTGGAGTTTTGATATTGGTGCGAATGATGAGAATGTTGAGGTTGATGCCAGTAATGAGAGTGTTGCGGTTGGAGCCAATGATGAGAATGTGGAGGTTGGTGCCAATGATGGGGTTGGCGCCAATGAGGGGAGTGTGGAGGTTGGTGCCAATGATTGGAGTTTTGAGATTGGTGCCAATGTGGATAATTTGGAGGATATGGGTGCCAATGATGATACTGGTATCAATGTTGACACTAATGAGGGAGGGTCTGCTTATGACGACAGTGATGACACTAATGAAGGAGGGTCTGATTCTGATGACAGTGATGTCAGTGATGCAGAGGATGAGGATGTTCACACTCCTAACAATGATGACATGGGGTCTGATTCTGAAGATAGTACTTATGTTCCAAATGGTGGTAGCAATGAGGAGGATAGTGAGTCAGAATCACTAGAGGAAGAAGTAGAGCCGATTGGAGATATCCCAAGGACATATGCAGGTGGCAATGATTTGGAGGATGATGATATGGCAGAATTTAATGAGAGAGGATATGATAGTGATGAGTTGCGTAGTTTTAAGGGCTCTGATGATGAAGGTCCACACTATACGGACTTTAATGAGAATACTGGTTCTTCCATTCTTGAGCTATGTGTAGGTATGAGGTTTACTAATGTGTGTGTGTTTAGGAAGGCTCTGAAGGATTGGTCTATTCATAATGGCTATGACTACATCTTCGTGAATAACAATCAACAGAAGGTGACAGTTAGGTGCAAGCATAAATGTGGATTCAAAGTGCATGCTTCTAAGCTACGTCAGTATGACACATTTCAAGTGAAGACATTTCAGCCAGTCCATCAGTGTCCTAGGGATAACAGAAACAGGCTTATAGGTTCTTCTTACATTGCAGAGAAATATCTAGAGGATTTGAGGGACAATCCCAGTTATGATGTTGATGCGCTAGGTAATAAGGTCCAAAGGGAATTGGGATCTGAGGTGTCTGCAGCAAAGTGTTACAGAGCAAGAAATCTTGCAAAGAAGTTGGTTGATGGAGCTGCAAAGGAGCAATACAGGAGATTGTTTGATTATGGTGCAACAATAGAGAAACAGATGCCCGGTAGCAGAGTCAGATTTAAAACTGAGCTTGAGTTGGAAAGGGTTGAGGTGCCTAGAGAAGGAGAGCTTACAAGGCTACCCAAAGAGATAGTTACTTTCCAATATATGTATGTGAGGTTCAATGCACAGTTAGAAGGTTTTAAGTCTGGCTTGAGACCAATAATAGGGCTTGATGGGTGCTTTCTAAAAACACCATTAGGTGGCCAGATTTTGTCTGCCGTGGCAAGAGATGGAAACGAGCAAATGTATCCATTGGCTATGGCAATGGTAGACAGTGAATGCAAAGCATCGTGGGAGTGGTTCTTGGAGAATCTATTCAATGATTTTGGGAATCCCAGGGCAACAAAGTGGATTTTTATGTCTGATAAGCAAAAGGTAACAATACTTTTGTTCCTTATTAAGTTTGATCTAATTATTATGGAATTGGATAGATTTTTATAATTGTTTATGTATTTGCACAGGGTTTGGTTGAAGCTATGGAGAAGTTGATTCCTAGGGTAGAGCATAGGTTCTGTGTGAAGCACATGTATGACAACATGAAGCTCATATTCAAAGGACTAGAGTACAAGAAGCTGTTGTGGGATGCTACTAAAGCTGGGACTATTAGGCTGTGGGAACACTATATGGACAAGCTTAAGGCATTTGATGGAGCAGTATGGACATGGGTGATGGAGAAAGATCCCAAGACATGGGCTAGGTGCTATTTCTCAGTTGAAACAAAATCCGATGCTGTGCAAAACAATATGAGTGAGTGCTTCAATGCTTATATTAAGAAGAGTAGGGATAAACCTGTGGTTAGTTGCTTTAAGTGGATTAGGAAGAAAATGATGAAGAGAATTCATGTGAATACTAAAGGTATGAAGAAATATAGGGGTGATATTTGTCCTTACTATCAAGAGAAGCTGGAGAAGCTCAAATTGAGTGCTAGAGGTTGTATCGCGACTCCCGCTGGGCAAAAGCTTTATTCTGTTGATTGTGGGGATTACACAAGCGTTGTTAATTTGCAAGATAGGACATGTAGCTGTAGGATGTGGGATATAAGTGGTATCCCTTGCAAACATGCAATATCTGCTATTTTCAGGAATAGGGAGATGCCTGAGGCATACGTGCATGAGTACTTCTCCAAAGATGTTTACTTAAGTGTATACAGTCATATAATGGCACCAATACCAAACAAGGAGGAATGGGAGAAAACAGATCTTCCAGACATCCACCCATGGGTTGTGAAAAAACCTGTAGGAAGGCCTAAGAAGAAAAGAACTAGGCGGTCCGATGAACCGAGAAATCCATACAAGGTAACAAGAGCAGGAGGAATTGTCGTATGTGGTAATTGCAAGAAAGAAGGGCATAATGTTAGAGGTTGTACCGCGTCTGTTACAGGCGAAACCGGCTGGCAAAGGAGGATGAGGAGAGCCAAAAACAAAGAATTGAATGTCCAGGTAAGGTTATATCTAATGAGAACTGGTCATTTGTTTACATTATCTAATTTTTTGTGCATAATGATTTAGTTTTCATGTTTCTTTGTAGTCCTCACCCCCTAGATGGGCTGGAAGACCAAAGAAGAATGCTCGTACATCTGCACCATCATCTCGGCCTTCATCATCTGCATTGCCAAGTAGGCGTGTAAGAACACCATTATCACAGCCACAACCAGCATCAACTCCACTCTCTGCAAGAATACCTGCAGTTTCAAGTTCACAGCCCCAACCAATGACGAGTTCACAGTGCCAAACTATGGTGAGTTCACAGCCTCCAAGTGCAAGCAAGACGACACTCGAAGATATCTTGCGGAGGCTGAAAAAATGAGCTTGGGATTAGATGTTTTTTTGGATGCTTATAGCATGTTAGATGTTTTTTGGGATGCTTATAGCATGTTATATGTTTTTTTGTGGGTCTGAAGTACCCATAGCAGTACTCTGTTTATGTGGCTATCGGGTCTGAAGTACCCTATTTTTGGATGCTTTGTAGTAAAATTTATGTGTCTAGCGGGTGTGAAGTACCCTGTTTTTTGTGTATGTTATTACAGGTTTAGTTAAGACGATTGAACGATGTTGACTTAACTGCTTTTGTAATGCATCTTCGATGTTTTTTTGTAAATTACAGGTCTATACAATGCTTACAATTATGTGTCAATTACTGCTTCAAGAGCTTACAATTATGTGTCAATTACAGTTTCAAAAGCTTACAATTAAGTGTCCATTTCTTTTCAATTACAGGTCTCTACAATACAGTTGTGTGTCAATTAAGTGTCCATTTTTTTTGTCAATTACAGGCTTCATTGCAAATACATAATGAATGTGCTTGCTAATGTCGCCAATATCAACCTTAATCCATACCTAAATAACCTACTCCAGTTTACCCAATACCTTTACATAATTCTAACCAAAACATTAAGCAAACATTCCCATTTTGTGTCAATAAGAACAACATGCAACTTAAGCAATTAATATCATAGAATTCCAATACCAATTCATAACACAAATTAACATTTCATACAAAATCCCATTTCATGCCCAATTGGTATCACAGAATACCAAATACATACCAAAAAATCCAAGAACAATTCAAGAACAATTCAAGGTGCCAAAGAATTCCTATCATTGTTCCCTAAATCCAACCAATACATCTTTAACCCTATTATGACAATAACCAAGCAAACTACATTTCCTATACAGCAGTTCCATGTCCATCTTCTTCTCTGCCTCTCACTCTGCCCAGCGATTTCTTTTTCTGCCACCATCTTTTTAGCCAAACTCAACTCCACCTCCAACTCTTCAATCCTTTTCTGAGCAATTGCAATACCTTGTTCGTATATCTTTCTCTCCTCCTTCAATGCTAATAACACCATCTTTCCCCTCCTGCATGGCAATTCATCAATCCATTCAAAGAAATTACAGCCCTTCACCTCCTTAAAACGCCCACAACCAAAAAACCGCCTGCCCATGTTCCCCGGCGTCTTAGCTGTTCGTAGTGGTGAAATGAATCCGCAATTGCATCTCACAGGTCCTGACCATTCTTCTTGACTTCCCTGCACCCACAAATTTGAGGATGTTCGACTCATCCTACCTGAAACGCGTTCGGGATTACAATACGGTGGACGGAGAGTTACAATTCGTGCCAGAACGGGAGTGTTGGGTATCCAATTAAGGAATTAGGGTTTGCAATTTGGGAGAGGGTAATCGAATTAGGGAAAGGGGAGAAGAAGAAGGGGTGCGATATTGGGGATTTTTGTTTTTTGGGTTTATATATAAAATATTTAATTTAATCCCTATTTTGCCCCTGGTCAACATTTGGGTCAAAGTGCCACGTAAGCATAAATGATGGAGTGAGTGAAAAAATCCGTTCTTTGCTAACGGCGTTTATCAAAGACCTCCGTTTGTAAAAAAAAAACATAGGTCCCAGTTCGCAAATCCGGTATACCACAGGCATTTTTTTTGTACTTATCCCAAACATTTATTTGATTATGAATTGGTTTGATGAAACGTTTATTTGTTTTAATTCGTTTTGATAAGACGCATTATATATATATATATATATATATATATATATAAAGTTATATGAACTTAAGTTTTGGGTATATTTTATAAGGTTTTGATTAAATCCCTTTATAAATGTATAGCTATGTTAAGTAAAGTTGGTTTTTATAGCTGATAGTTTCTTACTGAGATTTTTGTCTCACATTTTTAAATGTTTTAATGTTTTTAGGTGATAAAATACAGGATATAGAGGTTACCGACCGATTAGGTGAGGTTTGGAAGTTGGCTGCTTATTGTTAGAATTATGGTTAGAACGTTGGTATTTCAATTGTAATATAATGGAGCTGGGGCCGCTGTGTAGGGCTCCGGGGGGTTCTACGTTAGGACGCTCCGGTACCCCTACTTAGAGGTCGCCCGCATTTCAATTAAAAAATATATGTTGAGGTCCTCGAATGACTAATGTAGTAGAAATATACATTATTTTAGAATATATTTTGAAGAGGAAGGCCAAAATAAATAAATAAATATGATATTATGATATTTGGATAAATTGGAGACTCTTAAATTTATTAATTTTGTCATGTTTTATTTTACTTTATATTATTTTAATTTTAAACATTTTAAATTTTATGGAGTTTAAAAGATTATTTCTGTTAGGAACCAAGCATAAATTTTCGTTTCTCAAATCCATGCTTGTGGGGGGCAATTTGTTTACACCATAAATAATTTTTGACTTTGAATTATTTTTAATATATTAATTGGCCTAACTTACGTCTAAATAAATTTTAAGACTTCACCTTAGGGGAAACCAATTACCTAAGGTGAACCTCAGAGGAAACCTAAGGTAAATCAAAGGGACATCAGAAGGCCAGTTAATATTTTAACGTGTATTTTTTAGCCAATTAGAATGCAGGAAAGTTAGAAAGCGTCAATTTCATCGTGGAAGTCAAAATGGAGCGGTTACCCAATGTGGTGGAGAACGTGGATTAGTGGAAAGAAGCAGGAAGTTATCTCCAACATCTATAAAAGGAAGAGATCACGAACGAGCCAACCAACTCAACAACTCAACAAACCCAAGGAAAAACTCTAGCAAATTATCCTTAGACTTCAGCATCTTTAGATTTCTCAGTTTGTTCCCTTAGTTTCAATTTTCAGATCTAAAGTTCATTCATTTCCCAGTACATTTTTATTTTTATTTTGTTCAATCGTTTCTGTAAGGTCGGTATCGTTTTGATAATCTAATCTTTGGAATTTTACGGTCTCTTTTATTCCATACAATCGTTTTGATAATTAGAAGTTAGAAAGTGCACTCAATTTCATTCCATAATTTGATAATACTATAATTATCTGGCACGCCCGCAATTTTCCACGAAAGAGCCAAACAAAAATTGGCACGCCCAGTGGGACCCAATCACCATGCCGCCGAAGAAAAGTGATAAGAGCAACAAAGATACTGTAGTTGCAAGTTTTGAAGAAGAGGAGGCCATGGCAACAGGCAATGTTCCACAGATGGTGGGACGAATCGAAGGGGAAAAGGTTGCTAGCCCTAGAGGAGAATCATGGATCTTTACAGAGATCCAAAATTCACCATTCTTGAAGAGGCGTTTCGGTTCTATCGAGAAGAATATGGAAGCTCTGTGGAGTGACATAGATTTGAAGATGGATAAAATACTCCAGAAGTTGTCAGAACCAGAGGTAATCAAGAATGGAGAAGACCATGTCCATCAAGGCTCCCCGGAGTCCAACGGGGGATGTGGGGTGTCCGGCATTGAGAAATATCAAATTCCACATTTGAGGGACGAAGTTGTCTTATAGAAGGCCGCTAGTTCAGCAGGCCGGGAAAATACTGGTAAGTCACCCGTTTCTCAATATTTTGGAAACACTAATCCTACCTCCCATACAACTTCGTATCATGAGGAGGCAGGAGGCCACCATATCACCGGGGGACATGGGGGGGCAACTATAGAGGCAATGGAAGGAACACTGGATTTCTTCATATGCCTTACGGTCACCATCAGAATGGCATGCCTCAACAAGTTCCAGCATTCAATATGGAGGCTGTGAGAGAAGTTGTCCAAGAGCTGTATGGGCCTGGCCTTCGTCAAGTTGGCCGCACTGAGTTCCACAAGCCTTACCCTCATGCGATTGACATGGAGAATCCTTACCCAAGGGGATACAGAGTACCTGAATTCTCCCTATTCTCTGTGGAAGATGGTTTGTCAACTTTGGAGCACGTAGCAAGGTTCACGATCCAGTGTGGAGAACTTGCCAACTACCCTAACTTCAACCATCTCAAGTTGAGGCTTTTCCCAAATTCTCTGACGGGACCAGCCTTCACTTGGTATGCTACTCTCCCTAGGGACTCCATCCATGGTTGGCAAGATAGGGAGAGGCAATTTCACACTCAATTCTTCCGAGAAGAGCCAGAAGTATGTGTTGCAGAACTTTCTAGACTTACTCAAAAGGGAGGTGAAAGAGCAGACCAGTTCATTTCTTGTTTCAAAAAGATGATGAACATGTGCAATGTCTATCTCCCAGAGGTGGAGTACGTGAAGATGGCCCAGAGGGGACTTGACATCAAGCTGAGGAAGAAGTTCCAAGGAATGGAGTTCAGAGACTTTTATGAGTTAGCTGCAAAGGTGACAAAGTATGAAGATCTGTTGAGGGAAGAGAGTCACAGAAAGAAGAATGCCATGGGAACTTATTGCCAAGAAATATACCATGAGGTTGTAGTGGCAGATCTTAAAAGTACAGGGACTCATGTTTGCCCCTTACTCCAGTCCACTGGAGGATATGATGCAGCAAAGAAATCTTTCAATGATAAACCTCCGCAATTCAGCTTTGATGTGTCCAAGAGTGATCCTCTCATTGACTTTCTCTTAAAGGAGAAGTTTATTGCTTTGCCTACAGGTCATAAATTGACAACAAAAGAGGAAACCAAAGGGAAGACATATTGCAAGTATCATGATTCCTGGAATCATGCAACCAACAATTGTTGGGGCTTCAAGAACGCAGTTCAGGAAAGAATCAAAAAGGGAATTCTTAAGTTCCCAGAGAAGAAAGAAGCAATGTTGGTTGATGAAGATCATTTTCCACCGGTGGTGACTATGAACATGGTAGCAGTGGATATGCGAGATGTCCTCAATAGAAAGAAGGGAGACCTTCTTTTGAAACTTAGAGAGTCCAAAAAGGAGAAAGGCAGAAGTTACCATACTTGGATCCCTAAGGAGTATCTTAGAGGCCCCGATGAAGTTCAAGCTAACACCTGTGAGCAAGGGGGGCAGAAGTCAAAAATTCGAGTAGAAGTGAAGAGCATCGGAGGGAATCATTATAAAAGAAAAGCTCAGACTGAGAGGGATCAAAAACCTCTAAGAAGTGAATTTCACCGAGAGAAGTATTCCCTAACTGCCAATCAAAGGAGACCTCGTTTTGTGGTGCCTCAAGAAGAAACTTCTGGTAAGTGGCGCGTGGTACGACCTAAAAAGTTTCCCTAACCTCTTACTAGAACACAAAAGAGAAGGATGCAGCGTAAGAGAGCAGCTGCTGAAAGACATCATGATGAGAAAGATGAAGTAGGGGAACCGGTGGAAAAAGCAGAAGTGCAAGCTGGTGATCCAGAGTCAATAGTTTCAGAGGAGCCAGAGGAAATCATTCAGAATGTGCGAATAGGTGACATGGTGATACCTATCAAATGTGCAACAACATCAGTGACATTGCCAGCAGATTTCCTAGGAAATTCAAGGGATCATCATGCTGAAAAGGAGAATAGTTCATCTATTCCTGAGAAGAGAGATTCATTCACCAGTGGGGTCTCAATTCAATCGAGTGGCCCAGGAGAACCAAAAAGAGTGGTTTTTGAGAAACCTGCAGATAGCATGACCAAACACATTAGGCCTCTTTACATCAAGGCACACCTAAATGGCAAGCCAGTATCAAAAGTGTTGATTGATAATTGTTCTGCAGTGAATATCATGCCATTTAGGATGATGAAGACCCTGGGGAAGTCAATAGAAGATCTAATTGCCACAGAGGTTATGGTGTCAGCTTTCACAGGGGAAACCACCAAAATCTTAGGAGTTCTGCCAGTAGATATTACTGTGGGAAGCAACACATCTATGGCAGCATTCTTCATTGTTGATTCAATAGCAAGCTATCAAATCTTGTTAGGGAGGGACTGGATTTATGCCAATTGGTGTGTGCCGTCCTCACTCCATCAATTCTTGCTTTTTTGGAAAGGAAATGAAGTAGAAGTTGTCTGCGCAGATGGGAAACCATTTACAACTCAAGCTGATTCCGTGGAGGCAAGGTACTATGATGGAGATGTAGGTCCAATAGAGTTCAGAGGTGAAAGTAAGAGAGGAGGACCCAAAAGTATCACCTGGAAGAAGCAATGTCAGAAAAAAAGGGAAAGCTATCCTCCAACCATCAGCCATCATTCCATCCAAAGCTTGGGGAGCGTTGGGAGAACCAATCATCGAAGAAATCGACGATTAGTAAGCATAAAGAGAAAGAAATGGCAGTAGCTGCCGCTGCCATAGAAAAAGCCCAAGTGCAGCAGGTGTTGGAGGAAATGCAGAAGGAAGAAGGTCTGGAGGCTCTAGGTGCTGAAGTAATCTATGAAGAAGAGCCTTTGGAAGAAGAAAGTGAAAATGTCATCCAGATAGATGAATTGAAACCAACTCCTTCACCACTAGAGGATGACAGATCATTGGCCAGAGTTCCATTGGAGGAAGTGAACTTGGGAACTTCTCAGAACCCAAGATGTACATACATCAGTAGTCTTTTGGATCCACACATCAAAAAGAGACTCATTGCATTGTTGCAAGAGTACAAGGATTGCTTTTCATGGGAGTATCGTGAGATGCCTGGACTTAGTAGAAAGTTGGTGGAGCATCGTCTGCCAATGAAGCCAGAATTCAAACCTTATAAACAACCTCCCAGAATAATGTCCAAAGAGGTAGAATTGAAGGACTTCAGAGACCTTAATACAGCAACTCCAAAGGATGTGTATGTGATGCCCATGGCAGACATGTTGGTGGATGCAGTAGCTAAAAATGAGCTTTTATCTTTTTTAGATTATGTGGCAGGATATAATCAAATTGCCATTGCTGAAGAAGATACTTCAAAGACCGCCTTTCGATGTCCAGGTGCTATTGGGACATTTGAGTGGCTGGTCATGCCTTTTGGCTTGAAGAATGCAGGTGCTACCTACCAAAGAGCAATGAATGCCATTTTCCATGATATGATTGGAAAAAATCTTAAAGTTTACATTGATGACATCGTCATAAAGTCCAAAAAAGAAATGGAGCACATAGATCACTTGAGATTGTTGGGGTTTGGTGTCCTATAGACAATTGTTCTAGGATACAAACTTAATGTAAATGAAGTGTTCTTTATATCATTTGTTTTAATGAGATATATGTTTTATAACTATATAAAGGCAATCCTTTTTACAAACAAAATAAAGTCTAATAAAAGGAAATCCGTAAGTTTGTTTAAAGTGATTATAAAGTGTTCATACAAGCATGAAGTGAGACTAAACTTTATGATAAACTAATAAACTTAAAACCACCCCAAGTCAAGTGATATGTTTGGGATTGATATATCACTGTTGAGACTTGTATGAAACAATGTCTTCTGTCCGACAGAAAGCTGATCTCACAAGCTTCATATATACAGATATCTGGACAGTTACATAGATCCGATGAAAAGTTGTTCATTAGGATTGGGGATCTGATTTGAGATAACAGGATGGGTAGATTCATCCTTGTCACCCGTTCATCTCATTGGTATTAATAGGTATAACTAATCCTCAGACTCAAAGGAATATTAATTGGTATTCTGGATTACGGAATGTGATGCTTTGACTCTGGTGTAACACGATCCTTAACAGAGATGACTAACAGTAGATGTTGGGTATCACAGGAAGTGATTGCGGGATCGTTATATATTGGATTGAGCATTTATCACTCCCGATAAATGGGAGATACATCCAAGGATCTCTTGTGGAAGACTTGACTCTAAATCCTTGCAAGGTGATAACTTGAGACTTGAAATACAGATTTCACTTAACCTATCTATTTGAGTTGACTCGGCCTGTACAAGTAAAACGAACGTCTCACTATATGTGACTTGACATCATCCATAGTCATAAGATTCAGTTCAAGAATGTAGTTGATAAAGGATCGAATTATACTGTAACTAATACGGAAAGGTTAACAACAGAATCAACCTGTCTTCTTATGGACTATGGGGGAATGATTATGGACTTGCTAATCACATACTCTTTACATCATTCCGTTATGCAAAGATTAAATGTAATTCTTTGAGAATTAATTTAATAGTTGCATATGGCCAGAAGTAGTAGGAACCTAAAGGGATCACACATAAGACTTGGAAAAAAAAAGGGAGATTGATGTTAATTAATTGATGGAAGCCCAATTGAGCCCAGTAAGGCCCATGGACTATAGGGGGCCGAAATTTATATATATCAGTACATAAATAATTAGTTTGATTTTATTAATCCTAATTAGATTAGGATTACGAATTAAATTAATTAAAGGATAAATAAGTTAGGAGTTTTAATTAGATTATAAATGCTCCTATTATTATCCAATAAGGTTATTATTATTATCCTAGATATATTAGATATATAGTGAGATAATAATTAGGAATTCTATTCCGAATTGAATTCCTATTCAGTAACCTAATTCTATCTAACTAGGGATTAGATACAAGTGATTATATATAACCCCCTATAGGAGGATTTCGGCCAACTCAAGCATACTAGCCCTAGTGGATTTTCGAAATACACATTAGAGAAAGAGAATTTCGACTCCCCCAGTTCGAGGACGAGATTTTCTACGGCTTCCATCGATCAATTGATTTCATCTATTTCTCTTTTCTTTGATCTTGTGTTGATTAATTGGAGGCAATCTATTTTGGTTGCTATTCAAACGGTTGATTCTAACTTAATCTTACTGTGTTCTATTTTGTGCTCGGGAACTCGGAGAAGAGTTGTGGGCACTTCATTAACAACGGTAGATTGATCATCGAAAGGTAATTCTTCTTATCCCTCTTTATATGAAATAACGATTAACGGATTCTAGGGTTAAATGGAAATAGGTTAAAAAATTTATATTTTCGCTGCTATACATTAGCCTAATTTCCAACAGTGGTATCAGAGCCATCGTTAAATCCGTTATTTTATATATGAAAAATTTAGAAGTTTTTCAATAGGATTGAATAAATATTTATAGTTAGGATTAAGGGTAAATTAAAAAAAAACCCTGTGGTTTCACCGATTTCCAAATAAACCCCTGTGGTTTGTTTTTACCAAAAAAAAAGAAGCGTGGTTTACGCCGTTACCCGAAAAACGGAAAATGGGTTAACATTGTTAAAAATGCTGACGTGGCAAAGGGTAAAGTTGGAAAAACGATTTTTTTATTTTTTATATTTTTTATATTTTTCTTTCTTTCTTTCTTTCTTTCTTTCTTCTTCTTCTTCTTCTTCTTCTTCTTCCTCCTCCTCCTCCTCCTCCTCTTCTTCTTCTTCTTCCCGTCTCTCTCTCTCTTCTCTTTTTTTCCTCTCTCTTCCCTTCTTCTTTTTTTTTGTTTTTTTTGTTTCGATTTCAGATTTCCAAAATCGGAAATCTGAAAATTCCAGATTTCTGAAAATTTCCAGAAATCTGGAAATTCCAGATTTCCAAAATCGGAAATCTGGGAATTTCCAGATTCCTGGGAAGAAGAAGAAGAAGAAAAGAAAGAAAGAAGAAGAAAAATAAGAAGGAAAGAAAAAAAAAGAGAAAAGAGAAAATTAAAAAAATTAAAAAAATTCGGAATTTCCAATTTTACCCCTCATTTATAACACTGTTAACCCATTTTTCATTTTTCGGGTAACGGCGTAAACCACGCTCCTTTTTTTTGGTAAAAACAAACCACAGGGGTTTATTTGGAAATCGGTGAAACCATAGGGATTTTTTTAGAATTTACCCTAGGATTAATTAACAAATTGTTTTGATTAATTAATTCTAATGATAAATAAGTTTTAATTAATTGTTAATTAAAATAGATTATGCGTATGTTCCTAATTATTTTGGTTGATAATCATTATAACAAAAATCTATTAGTTTTATAGTTAGGTTAATAGAATTAGTTTTATTGATTCTAAAGATAAAACGGAAATCTATAGTAGTTTTTTCCTATTTCTGAAAATCGTTTTAAAACCATTTTAAAACTGATATATATATATATATATATATATATATTATATTTAAAAAAATAAATAAATAAATACGACGGCGGCGGCTCGGGTCACGCCTCGCGGCGCGACCAGCCACCACCGCGCGGTTGCTGCCTCGCGGCAGCAGCCGCGTGCGCCGCCGAGGGCTGCTGCCAAACGGCAGCAGCCCGACCTCGAGCCCCATCCCGAAGCCCACTTAATTTTAATTGTTAAAATTGGGTTTTGAATATAATTTTAAATATATATATTTCGGAAATTGATAGTTTTCTGTTTTGATTATCGAATGAAAATTCGTTTAAAAGTTTGTTTTTACCAAGTTGTAAATCAAAAGTATTAAATGAATTAAAATCAAAATAATTGGGACGTGCATAATTAAAATTTTGTATAGTTGTATTAATCTAAAGATTAATATAAAAGATACGAAACTATTAGAAGTAAAATTGGATGAAAGTTAATTTGATAAGTTAATGTTATTAACATAAATATTACATAAAATAGTTATGTAATCAACCAATTAAATTTATTTAATTGAGTCTGTGCATGTTTGGAGTTATGGACATATTTAGACCCTCTTTTAGTCTTTTGGTATTTTTGAAAGAGGACCTGCGCGTCCTGCCTTTCTACTATCTATTGTAATTTCTCCTCTCCTCTAATTCCCTTCAATTCAATTGAAGTTTTCTTTAGTAGTATAGAAATTAATATGTAATTTCAAGGCGCCATGGAGAAAACGGAGGACCTAAAGAGAAATATGTAATAGTTAGTATTTCCTTAGATTTGGCCTTTTATTCCGTCTCTGGCTCGACGGAATAATTTAGATGATATGTCCATAACGCCAATGTATGTGAATGTATGTGTCTGATGTATGCTAAAGCAAATCAAGACTAAGTTAGATTATGAGACCGAAAATAAAATCCCTCATTAAAAAGTTAAGTAAATAAGTAAGTTATTAAAATCGGTTGCCCCTCCCTAATATTATAATTCAGCCGGCAGTACTGGGGGCCTTTGGGTTGTTGAGCAAACTCAAACTCGGGGTCTTATGGTAACACCTGAATTATCGAAAAACGTTCTTTCATGAATATGGGGTAATACTTAAATTAGATTATGATAATTGGATGAGCAAACTCATGTTGTCATAAACTAATGGGCAATATGGTTGAGATTAATATGAATAGCATATTAGTTACTAATGTGGTTAGTAACCCGATAACCTAGGAGTCACATTGAAGATGTGATTGATTACATGAATCTACCTAACAAATGAGACTAGCTTGTTGAGCAAACTCAAGGCGAAATCTCAGGAGTTAGGATCCTAGCTCACTAAAGGATTTGTGACATTCTTCGAATTAATATGGAGGGCTATAAATTTAGAAAAATAGTGGGAGTGATCTAAAATAAACTAAAAGGCCTATAATTTTAGATTGATATACTTTAAGAAAATGAATAACATACGTTTACTCTTTCTTACATCTCAAGTTTTAAATTAAAACACTCCTAAAATCATGACTAACACCAATCTGCAAAACATTCTTACCGATAACAAACTGAATGGTTCAAACTTCACTGACTGGTTTCGTAACCTCAAAATCGTTTTGAAGTTCGATAAAATAGGGTATGTACTTGATACATCGATACCCCCTGTCCCTGCTGTTGATGCTCCCATTGAGGAAATTAATGCTTACCAGAAGCACAAGGCTGATGATGATCATGCCGGATGCATCATACTTGCATCGATGACACCGGAATTACAAAGGCAACATGAAGAAATGGATGCCTATTCCATCATCATGCACCTAAAGGAACTGTTTGGGAAACAGACCAGGTGCGAACGCTACGAGATATCCAAGTTGCTATATCATTGCAGGATGCAAGAGGGCACATCTGTCATGACACATTGTGTCAAGATGATTGGTGATAACAACCCAAATTATTCTTGAATAAGGAATAAGGGAAAATAAATAGAAATAATGGCAAACCATTATTCCTTCTAAAAGAGATATTTATGCATGATCAAAGAATACGAAAAGGCGCCTTTATTACCATCCATGAATGGGAATAAATACAATTAAATGGCAATTAATAGCCATTAAAGGGGAATAAAGACTTGACTGTTCGAATACCTCAACTCTGAGGGTTTCAATTCTAAATGCTGGGATTAATGGAGAATTGATAGCAATTAAAGATGAGTAATGACCTGACTCTTCACCTGCTTCCCCATTAATGCTGAAGGTTACAAAAACCTATATAAATACCCCAGCTTCCTAGGATCAAAGGTACACTTACTGATTCTCTACTTTTGTGCTTACAGTTTATTCTCAGAAATATTACTGACTTTGGCATCGGAGTGTCCCCGGCCGATCCCAACGGCGCCTCACAGGGAAGTGCTCCGATCAAGGATTTTTCCACAAGTTATCAATTGGTGCGGTGAAGGTGGATCTCTAACAAACAGAAGATCACAAAATCTTGATTGTATAGAGTTTCACAAAGAACAAAACAATGGAGTCAACAGAATAGAAATCACAATCTCAAACTTTGGCTCAATCAGTACAACAAATCTATCCAAAGATACAGTTCTCCATATATAGGTAGGAAAGAGTTTTCTACATTAAATCTGGAATTTTATGATGAAAAAGATAAGTTTCCTCTCCTTTCTTATTCCATTTTTAATTACAGAAAATTGAGATCCCTCACTCTTATAAAGTGCTATGAATATCATTACATGTTATTATGATAAATCTAATAAACTGTGAAAGATGAAGTCATAGACACAAATCTTTCATTAAATCTTGCATGCTTACTATGCCCTCATATTTTTATGCATGACAAGTGTAATATGATATTATCATTGAATTAGTACAAACGCATGTATAAGACCCGTAATCTTGGGATTTACACAAAAAATCATCCATTCAATGTGATTTTGTCATTTGATATTAAAATATCATAAAAGGGCTCATGTAATTACAAATGATTTAAATCTGGTTGGTCTTTTGGATGAACATGCATATAACTATTAGAAGAAATTACAAAAAAATCATATTTGGTTTTTCCTTGTACAATTCGCCATCTATATATGGCTTTTCTCCTATATAGTACTTTTAATATCAGAACTTCATATTTTTGAATATTGTTTTGTCAAACAGTTATTTCATTCCCCTTTTTTACAAGGATGTGTCTATTCATATAAAAACTGTTTATTTGACATTGTTAGAATTTCTGTTACCAACACAAGAGACTTGAAAATATTGAGTCTATTTGTAATTATCCTGTAATGTCCCTAACTATTAAGGCCATTATGGGTTGATGAATTACCAAATTGGATAAACAAAACTTTCATGTCCTGAGCTAACTACAAAATAGTGCAAGTGTCGGTTTCAGATCAGAACATTAATTTATGCGAAATTCTTAAGATATACATGAGAATTCCTTAAAAATTGGAGGATTGTATGTGAAGGTAGGTGAGAGTGGATTTTGAGTAATTTTCCTTACACTCCAAATTGGAGGAGAATCATGGTACATGTATTTTTCTTCTAAAATTACCCTTTCTCTTTTATTTTATTCGTACAAATGAAATAATATAAGAGTAATTTTATATATAACTATATTATCACTTACCTTTCTTTAATTACACCTCATTCAAATGAGGCTTTAATGATCTCTGAATGCCATTAATGTATGAATGCACAATATTAATTGCAAGTAAATAGCAACTATGTAAGATATCTTACCCAATATAGAATGTCATAACTTTTATGACGTTTAAAATAAATATGCTATCTCGGATATTAATGCGCATTGAAATACAAAAGGACATTATTCTTAAACCATTCTCATTATGGTTATTTATTAAGAAGTCATTATGATATTCATGTGCAGTAGCAATCTTTATGGTTATGACCGTTATACGTGATATTATTATTAAAACAAGCACGATTAAAATTCTATTATGAATTTGTTTGACATATAATATTTACTCGCTTTTATCCTTTGACTAAGTTCATTCTAGAGTCAGGGACCAACGTGAAGAAATTATTAAGTTGATTCCAAGATGAACTAAAAATTCCATAAAGAGACATTGCATTATACATGATATTTGCCAACAAGGTCAATGCAAACAGTCTTTTGCTATGAAGTATGTTCCGTGGATCAAGCCACTGATCCCCAAGGTAAGTGAATATAGCTTTTATGCCTTACCACAATCTTTTAATAATGGACAGAGTATGCCCTACTTCTGGAGTTCTTTCAGTGCTAACCCACAGGTACAAGGGAGTTGCTAATACTACAACCAGTGCAAACACTGATATGAAAAATAAAGCTCAATCCAAAGAAGTGTATATGCAGAGTCACTTCAGAAAAATTCCTTGACTATGTCATTAGCAAAAAAGGAGTTAGAGCAAATCCAGATAAAGTAAAAAGCCCTGCGAGGAAAAAGGTGAAAAGAGCGCCTAAATAAAAGCCATGCGAGGAAAAAGGTGAAAAGAGCGCCTAAATGAAAGCCCCACTATGGGTGAGAAAGATCCAGAGGTTGAACGGGCGAATCATCGTACTAGAAAGATTGTCAACAAGCATATATCAAGGTATAAAACAATTCCTAGCAGAACCACCCTTGATGAGTAGACCAATCTGAAGGGGAGACCTGCATTTGTATCAATCTGTCATGGATAAAGCTATGTGCACCGTGGTTATTCAAGAAGAATAAGGTCAGCAGTTCTCCATCTATTATGTTAGCAACACTATACCATAAAACCTCTACTGCAACCAAATTTGAATTTGTTGCTTGAAAATTGATGCATTAAGTAAGTTTATTTTGCTGTATTTCAATAATGTTGCATTTTGTTGCATTAATCTTCAAATTAGTAAAATGATAAAAATTATGCAACAAAAATATTAATTGTTGCTTGCATGTTGCTTTTAAGTAAGTTAATCTAACAATTTGTTTAAATTGTTACAAAAAATAAGGTAAAACCGTGAAAGCAACAAAATTATTAGTGTTGCATTGACATTTAAGTGATCCATTGCAACAAAAACAAAGAAAAACTAACAAATATATAATGTTGCAATTAAAATTATTTATTATTTTATTAATATATATATATAAATATTTATTTTTGAGAACAATATATAATATTAATTTTTGGAAACAATTATACAATATTAAATATTAATTTTTTATTAATATATAAATTTGCAAATGAAATTTTCTAATTTTTATACAAAATTTTTCTTTTTACTGTTTTATGATGCTTTGCACAAATTAATTTGAATTTATTTACCAAAATTAATTTTTCTAAAAATAAATAAATACTTTCTAATTCTATTTAGATTAAATATATTAAGGATGAAATTTTAATTTATAAAAAAAATATTGCAATCTTTAGTATTTCAAAAAATTTGGTTGGGTATAAAAAATTTATAATTATAGGTTGGGTTGTTTTTAATCCTTGGATAGAAAACATCAATCATATGAGAGCCCTATTTTACAAAGCACAAATAATAACAAATATTTTGGAGGTTACATTGAAGTTTCAATAATCTAAAGTATGTAATGGTAATGTATAGGGGTTTAATCGAACCATATTTAAACAATTGGGGCTCACTGAATATATGGAAGAGTATGATTGAAAGGATTAAAGAAAGTTGGGGTGAAATTTAAGGATTAATAAAACCGGAGAGGGGTAACCTGTAATTCATAGGGGTAGGATCGGAATAATAAACAATGGGTTTCAATCCATTACCCTAGTTTCTTTTGAAACGATTTACAATGCTTGCCTCCTCTCTTCGCCGCTCTCCACCTCACTGAACGCCATCCATCGGTCTAACTTAGTTCGTGTCTTTCTCCCTCTCTCTTCCTTTCCTTCTCTCTTTACTTAAGCAGATTTCTCTCATTCAAAACCAGAATTTCATCTCAGAGCTTCGTAGCGTTGCTGCAGAACATAAAGATGTCACTGGCAAACTTACGGCAATCATCTCTCTGCGGCCGCCATGATTGGTATAGACAGAAGCTTTTGGGCCCAGAGCTCCACCTTCCTTAAGGTCTTTTTCTACTTTGTACCTTTTTTCTTCCAAGTATTTCTAGAATTTGATTCATTACCTACTGGATTTTCTGCTTAATATTTGATCTCATGGACTTTCGGTTCTTGGTTCTTGTGTCTTAATTTCTTAGTTTTTAATTTTATTTTAATTTCCTTTTGTGTATTTTTCTTACTAAATTAGTTTATGCAATTTGCTGGAAAATAATTGATTATTTTCCCTTCGTTCTTCAAATTGTGGTTGATGCTCGGCCACTTGAAGAGCCGCTTGCTCACTTGGGAAAGGCGAAATAGGTGTATGAATGGGGTTTGAATGTAAGTTTGAGATGTTTACTTAACAACATGTGTTGATTCAGGTTAAAGTTCTGCAATCTTTGAGACATGTTCAGCTAGAAGATGTTGTTGTCAGGGCAGTACAAATGAAGATGATATTCCATATCCTGCTTATATTGAGAATCCAAATGTGTTGGAAAAATAGCTTGACTCCAACTTTTGCAGCAGCAACACTCTTCATTAACAATGCTCGTGGGATGGAGTCCAGTTCCTGATGATAGCAGAGAAGGCACTGCAAATACAGTTCCTGATGATAGCAGAGAAGGCACTGCAATTCAAGAGGTGCGCAAATTTTGTTTACAAAATGATTTTTTTAGTTTTCCAATTTATACTGATTCAAATGGATGAAATGAGATCCAACAAAATGATACTTGCAGTGTTGTTTGCAAATGTGGAAGGCAACATCTTGATCGAACGGTACTCATAAATCTCATTCACTTTTTTTCTGGACGATTCAGTGATTAAAAATTGATTGAATCTTCATTTCTTCTTGTTTTTTTTCAACTTTTCCTTTTGAAATCATAGATATCTTGATTATGAATACCCTTTGTGATTAGGTGAGATAGATCTAACTGGATTAGTAATACTAATTATTAGATGAATTTGGGATTCTTGCACAGGACATAATCATAATATTTCAAGTAATGTGATTGCATGCGGCTGTTGTCTTGTTCAAGTCATAGGAGTCAACCATATGTTTCCTACATGAATTAGAGAAGAACCAAAATCTAAATGGATAGGTTTTAATTGGAAACTGCAAAAAGGGTTGTTCCCTTGGTTTATGTCTGTACTGAAGCTAGACCAAGCTACAGGACTGATTTTGTTGTTCGCATAGGGCATATCATGTGCGAGTGGCAAGACATTGGCTTGTAGTTACCTCAAAGGCACGACTTCCTTTAGCATCAAAGAGTGATGTAATTGTGTTAATATTTCACATATTCATAATAGAATGTTATAGCATTTGATGGGGCTGAAGTTGATTATTTCATTTAATTTCAGATTGCTATATAGACAATTTCCTCCTGGTCATTTTAAATTGAATCTCCAAAAGATCCATTGATGCACATCTATTAGGTCCGTGGCATCAAAATTACCAATATCATTTAAGCTTGTGATTTTAAATTCTTTCAGGCCTGGTATCTTGTGATTATATGAGTATCATATATTTGTATTTGAACAAATTTCAGTGAGTTTCACATAAACTTTGGGATTTAGGTGTTTCTCATTGATTTTTTCTATTTGCATTTTTTATTTTTTTCCACTATATGTGAACCCCTTTTAATTGGTCATTTTGATGAATAAATATTTGAAAATAGATTATAGGGATAAGGTACCAAAATAGGTCTAAGGTTTTTGGGAAAGTACCAATTTAGGCTCCACGTTCAAAATAGCACCAATATAGGCTTAACGTATACAACATAGCATCAATTTAGGAACTACTAACAAAACGTGACACGTCATCTGTTAAGTCTGTCAAATCAGCACCACGTCACATAAGGTGCCAAAATAGGCCTAAGGTTTGTAGAAAGTATCAATTTAGGCCTCACGTATAAAATATCACCAATATAGGCTTAGTGTTTACAAAATAATACGAATTTAAGCTTAATCCAATTTAAGCTAAACGCCACAATTAATCATATTATATTTTTTCCTCTCTTCACATTTTTGTGGCTGCATTTACGTTATTTTAAATTTATATAAAGTTAATAGAGAAATAATATAATATAATTAATTGTGACGTTTAGCTTAAATTGGATATATTTTGTAAACGTTAAGCTTAAATTCGTATTATTTTATAAACGTTAAGCTTATATTGGTACTATTTTGTACGTGAGGCCTAAATTGTAAACATTAAGCCTAAATTGATATTATGTTGTAAACATTAAGCCTATATTGGTGCTATTTTGAACGTGGAACCTAAATTGGTATTTTTCCAAAAACCTTAGGCCTATTTTGGTACTTTTTCCCTAGATTATAGAAAGGATATTAAATGTTTAATTGGTCATGTCTAGCAACAGGAAAAAAGAATATTAAATCCCTCAAGCCATTTTGTCTTGTTTTCAATTAGTCCCCCATAATTGGTCATAAGATGAGCCTACCCTTATTCACAATCACGAGATAATTTTGTTTTGTGCTTTTCCTTTATAAAAAGATCCTATGGCTATGGTGTTAGTGGTCCCTCATCATCATTAATCTTTATAAGGAATTTCATCTTAATTTTGCTTATAAGTTGCGAAACAATATTATATATATAAGAATGTATGAGTAATAAATAAATTACTATTAGAAGCACCATCAGAGAAACCAGATACATATTTGCTAATTTGTATCACTATATTTCTGATTCCTAATTTGTTCGGGTTGTTCTTGTTACAATCGCCTTGAACTTTTGAACTTTTTATATTTGCTTTTTTGTAGGCAAAGATGGAACAAATGCTTTCATGGTTGATCAAGTGATGTTCAGTGATTCATCCCGTTCATGGGTTTTTGGTAGGGATGCCAAATATGTGTTGAAAAAGGACAAAAAAACTGAAAGCTCCACCTGAATTGGTGAATGAATTAAAAACAAGCCTAAGGGAGGAAGTGAGACAAGAAGTGGAAGAAAATTTGAAGAAAAAGATGGAGGTAGAAATGCACAACAAGATGGAGGGAGAAATGAACAAAATGTTGGATACAAAGATGGCTTTGATGATGAAACAATTGGTACGATACAAGTTAAATATATAATATAACTTGTACATCATTATAATATAATTTCATAATGAGAATTTGCAATTGACATGAGTTATACGTCAATTATTGTACATGATTATGATGGGGAAGATAACAAGTGATATTAATGAAAGATGGTGGTTTCTTAGAATTTGAAAACTATGTATTGGACATATATTATGATACTCTATCTTGTTTTATAAGAGATTCTGTATGTATGATTTGGATTATTGTTTAGAAGTATATTCATTATATTTCAGATTATACTTTCCGAAATTAGTCAAAATTTACATTTATTACAGGTATAAATTATTCAAAATAATGCAGAAAAAAAAAAAAGATGCAGATTTCAACCGTTGCAAAAATCAATTATAAATGTTGTAAAATGCTACTAAATATGTAGCAAATTTCAGTTAAAATTGTTGCAAAAGCTAATAAATATGTTGTGGAAGCCAATTGAAATTGTTGCAATTTCAACTAATTTTGTTGCAAATTCGAATTAAAATTGTTGCAAATGAAGCAATATTCATGGTGCAAAAACTATTAAAATTGTTGCAAAAATTAAATAAATTAGTTGCATTTGATTTAGTGCAACAATAATAACATGTTGTATTATTTTGTAAATTTGTTGCTTCAATCAAAAATTTGTTGCAACTAATTAACAAATATCCAACAATTGTTAATTGTTGCTATTCTTTAAAACTTGTTGCATTAGCAAAAAATGCTACAGGAGCATCCGCAACAATTGAAATTTTGTTGCGTTAGGCATATTTTTGGCCTATTGCAACTCAAAAAGGGGTCTAAGCCAACAATTTCACTTGGTTGCATTAGGGGTTTTATGGTGTAGTGCAAAATGTTGAAGGATGCGGGGACAAGATATTCGAAGCTAGATAAAATGGCTCCCACGATCGTGACAACATCCATCCGCGTTAAACCATAGCTCCAAGCATAACCTCAACATGATCGAGATCAAGATCAAGAGCCGGCTTCACCATCATGATTCAACATTGAACACACGGATGATGAGATTGAAAGACGAGGGCATACCGCTCTATATAGACAAGAGAACAATGCAGAAAGGTACGCCATCAAGTTAACATGAATTCGCCATTCACAGCACGGATCCTGGGGTACCAAGCGGACAGAATGTTTAAAGCTTCCAACTTGCCACAATATAAAAGAAAAGATTCAATATAAGCGGGACATTACATATCCCGAACCCAAAGGAGGGGAGCATGTAACCGTTGGAAGAAACGCCAAAGCGTACTACAGGTTGGCCACCACACTGAAGCTTGTTGGGAGCTGGCAAACTAGATATCTTTGTCTAGAATAACAAATAACAAGATGACAAGCAGAAGACAGATCCCAAAAATAAATTCAAAAGTGTCATTAATGTCATAGCAGATGGACCAGTGTATCTGCCACCCGTGGAAATAGCAAAAATATCCGCTCTGGATAAAACATCCCTCCGTTGCTCCTTTTGCAGAAACAGGTCCAGTAATCTCTCCACATGCAGATGCATTGGTAGTAACAATGGCGATTCAAGGATGGGAGATAAAATAAAGTGAGTAAAGACACGGGCAGTTCTCGCAATGTCATCACCAAAGGTGCATTCGCCAAACTAAAGGTTGATCCGATCCAAATAGAAACAACCATTGTTGACATCATTGGAGTGACGGGTCACACTATCCAGACCAAGGGCCAGAGGTTACAGCCCTAATTTCCATCCGTCGTCTGACAATGTACATTCCCACCAACAAAGGAGGAGTAATGATTAGCGGGAACCAAAAGGTGGCTAAAGAGACTTATACTCGGCGTCACTATCAATCCGCCCACAATCCAAAGAGGACGAAGGTGAGAAATATTAACTTGTCACTACAGCTTTGGGCGACACAGAAACGCTCCTTATTGCTGATGGAAAGCGGGTGCGGATCGCCAAAAGATTAAAACTTGAGATCAAAGAGGATGTTAAAAAAGTTCTCATTGAATCTGAAAGCATATTTACATAGGAGAATGAGATCCCCACAGGAGTAAGCCCAGATGTGATTACTCATAAGTTAAACATCATTGAGGATGCGGTTCTAGTTGCTCAGAAAACACGGAACCATGGGCCTAAAAATCAGTATTTTTACATATTCTTATATGTGCATTAAACTGTTATAGTATCCTATGTTTTATAATTTATTCTTTCTCGCCATACTTCTTATATTCATTTGCCTAGCTTTTAGTGCTGATATACGCCCAGTGGCTGGCGAATGAAAAGTTCCACAGGTGGATCAATTACCTCAAAGATAGGACAATTGATCCCATCACGGGCGGATCCCTTTTCCATAAAGATAAGAAGCAGAGACCCTCAGGAGCTTTCAAATGAGCTCAACTCTCTCCTCAAAGACAGGAAAAGGATTGACCACCATCAAAAGCGGGTTAAAATCGTCTCAAACATGAGATCATTACACCCTCAACTTTCTCCTCAAAGATAGGAGAACATTCTCATGGGCGGATCCATCTTTAGATGATCACCATTCGAGAAAGAGTTAAAACATTCCTTGGACGCAAGGACTTTACACTCTCTCACTCCCTTCCCAAAGAAGGGTTCACAAGTCCTACGGGCGGATCGCTTACCAAACTTTCTAGTATTGGATTTGGGATGGATAACGAATTAAGCATAGACTTAATTCTTCAATCCCTCCCAGAGAGTTATTCACAGTTCATCATGAACCATCAGATGAATGACTTGCAAACCTCTCTTGAAGAGCTTGCAAATATGCTCAAGTCAGTTGAGCCCAATATGAAGAAAGACAAAGCCATACCGGCTCTTGTCATAGAGGGATCAAAGAAGAGGAAAGGGAATTCTCCCAATCCTAAATATCCTAAGAAAGGTAAGAAAGCCGTGCCCAACAAAACTAAGGGAAAGGAAGTGAAGAAGCCCAAAGAAGAGTGCCACTTCTGTGGTGAAGACGGGCATTGGAAAAGAAACTGTTGGTGTACCTAGCCTTCCTCAAAAGGGGAAGAAGCCGGGACTTCAACATCTGGTATGTTTTATATTGAAATTTCACAGTCTGAATCTTTTGGTACTTGATACCGGATGCAGCCTAAGGATATTCCAGGAATATCTAGAAACATTATTTCTATTAGCCGTCTCGTTGACGACGGTTTTCATATTTCAATAAAAGACAAACGTTGCGATTTTTTTAGAGAATCGATCTTCTATTTTTCAGGAATATCACAAAATGGGATTTATGTGTTAGATGACAAAATTTCTGTTTTCGCAATTGATACCAAAAGACATAAGCTAGATAATTCAACTTACTTGTGGCATTGTCGTTTATGCCATATAAACAAAACACGCATGCTTAAGCTACATCAAGATGGGCTTATAAATTCAATTGATCCTGAATCATTGAAAACGTGCGAATCATGTTTAAAAGGTAAAATGACAAAGACACCCTTTAGCAATAAAGGTGAGCGTGTATCAGACACTCTAGGACTTATTCATTTAGATATATGCGGTCCTATATCAGTCCAATCAAGAAGGGAATTCAGATACTTTATAAGCTTCATAGACGACCATATTAGGTATGGTTATATCTACTTGATGAAGCACAAATCTGAAGCTTTTGAGAAATTCAAATGCTTCAAGAATGAAGTAGAAAATCAATTAGGAAAGAAAATAAAAGACACTTCGATCAGATCGAGGTGGCGAGTATCTTTCAGATGATTTTCTGAATTATCTAACTGAATGTGGGATATGCTCACAATGGACACCTCCCTATACACCACAACACAATGGTGTATCCAAGAGGAGAAACCGTACCCTACTAGATATGGTAAGATCCATGATGAGCATGGCCTTACTTCCAAAGACGTTCCGGGGCTATGCCTTAGAAACTGCCTCTTCACCCTGAATCAAGTACCAACTAAATCCGCTAGTTCCACACCATATGAATTGTTCGTTGGTAGGAAACCCGTGTTCTCATTTATGAGAATATGGGGTTGTTCAGCATTTGTCAAACGCATTGCGTCTGACAAACTAGATTCTAAATCTGATAAATGTTTCTTCATTGGATATCCCAAGGAAACCGTAGGGTATTACTTCTATCATCCAGATGATCAGAAGGTAATAGTATCCAAGCACGCAACCTTCTTAGAAAAAGAGTTTCTTGAAGAAACACAAAAGGGAAGCATGATTGAACTTGACGAAGTTCAAGAAGAAAAAACACCGACTGAAACAACAGAGGCGGTTGAGGTACCCGAAGTAGTCCCATTAGATGAGACTCTAGTGCCACCTATTCGTAGATCACAAAGAGTTCGTGAACTCCCAGTTAGATATGTTTTTCTAGTGGGAGATGATAATGAGGTTCCCGTGTTAGACGACGAACCCGAAAACTACGAAGAGGCTCTAACTAGTCCAGATTCTAAAGCATGGCTTGAGGCCATGGATTCTGAAATGGATTCCATGTATACTAACCAAGTGTGGACTTTGGTTGATCCACCCGAAGGGATAAAACCCATTGGGTGCAGGTGGATCTTCAAAAAGAAGACTGACGTGGATGGAAAGGTTAGCACCTACAAAGCTAGGTTAGTAGCGAAAGGATATCGTCAGAAGCAAGGAATTGATTATGACGAAACTTTCTCTCATGTGGCTATGTCCAAATCAATCAAAATCATGCTTGCTATTGCCGCTCACTTCGATTATGAGATTTGGCAAATGGATGTGAAAACAGCTTTCCTAAACGGAAACCTGCTTGAGGATGTATATATGATGCAACCTGAAGGTTTCATATCGAAGGATGGAAACAAGGTTTGCAAACTTCAGAGATCCATTTATGGACTCAAGCAAGCATCGAGAAGCTGGAATAAGCATTTTGACGAAACCATAAAACAATTTGGTTTCGAACAAAATTGCGAAGAAGCTTGCATTTACAAGAAAGCAAGTGGGAGCTCTATAGCATTTCTCATACTATATGTGGACGATATATTATTAATGAGAAATTGTTGGGGTTTGGTGTCCTATAGACAATTCTTCCAGGATACAAACTTAATGTAAAAGAATTGTTCTTTATGTCATTTGTTTTAATGAGATATATGTTTTATAACTATATAAAGGCAATCCCTTTTACGAACTAAATAAAGTCTAATAAAAGGAAATCCGTAAGTTTGTTTAAAGTGATTATAAAGTGTTCATACAAGCATGAAGTGAGACCAAACTTTATGATAAACTAATAAACCTAAAACTATCCCAAGTCAAGTAATATGTTTAGGATTGACATATAACTGTTGAGACTTGCATGTAACAATGTCTTCTGTCCGACAGAAAGCTGATCTCACAAGCTTCATATATACAGATATCTGGACAGTTACGTGAATCCAATGAAAGGAGTTCATTAGGATTGGGGATCCGATTTGAGATAACAGGATGAGAAGATTCATCCTTGTCACATGTTCATCTCATTGGTATTAATAGGTATAAGTAATCCTCAGACTCAAAGGAATGTTAATTGGTCATCCTGAATTACTGAATGTGAGACTTTGATCTTGTTGTCCCACGATCCTTAACAGAGATGACTCTGGGGTGTGAACAGCAAAGGTTGGGTGTCACAGGAGGTAATGTCAGGGTAGTTATACATTGGATTGAGCATTTATCACTCCCGATAAATGGGAGATACGTCCAAGGATCGCTTGTGGAAGACTCGACTCTAAATCCTTGCTAATCACATACTCTGTACATCATTCCGTTATGCAAAGATTAAATATAATTCTTGGAGAATTAATTTAATAGTTGCATACGGCCAGAAGTAGTAAGAACCTAATGGATCACACATAAGACTTGGAACCAAAAGAGAGATGGATGTTATTAATTGATGGAAGCCCAATTGAGCCTAGCAAGGCCCATTTAATTAGAGGGGGCCGAAATTTATATATAATAAATAAGGAATTATTTTAATTCCATTAATCCTAATTTGATTAGGTTTGTGAATTAAATTAATTAAAGGATAAATAAGTTAGGAGTTATAATTAGATTATAAATACTCCTATTATTATCCAATTAGGTTATTTATTATTATCCTAGATATATTAGATATATAGTGAGATAATAATTAGGAATTCTATTCCGAATTGAATTCCTATTAAGTAACCTAATTCTATCTAACTAGGGTTTAGATACAAGTGATTATATATACCCCCTTTATACATGAATTTCGACTAAGCTCCCTAATCCCACCTAGTGATTTTCGAAATCCCTAGCTTAGAGAGAGAAAGAGAATTCGACTCCCCCAGTTGGTGGACAAGAATTCCTACGGCTTCCATCGATCGATTAATTTCATCTATCTTTCTTTTCTTTGATCTTGTGTTGATTAATTAGAGGCAATCTATTTTGGTTGCAACTCATACGGTTGATTCTAACTTAATCTCACTGTGTTTTACTTTGTGCTTGGGAACTCGGAGAAGAGTTGTGGGCACTTCATTAACAACGGTAGATTGTTCATCGAAAGGTATTTCTTCTTATCCCTCTTTATATGAAATAACGATTAACGGATCCTATGGTTAAAAAGAAGTAGGCTAAAATTTTTATATTTCCGATAGTATACCTTAGACTAATTTCCAACAGTGGTATCAGAGCCATCGTTAAATCCGTTATTTCATATATGAAAATTTAGAAGTTTTTCAATAGGATTGAATAAATATTTATGGTTAGGTTAATTAACAAATAGGCTTTGATTAATTAATCCTAAGGATAAATAAGTTTTAATTAATTGTTAATTAAAATTGATTATGCGTATGTTCCTAATTATTTTGGTTGATAATCATTATAACAAAAATCTATTAGTTTTATAGTTAGATTGATAAAATCAGTTTTATTAATCCTAAAAGATAAAACACGAAATCTATGGTAGGTTTTCCTATTTTCTGAAAATCGTTTTAAAACCGTTTTAGAACTGATTTATATATATATTTAAAATAGTTATTATAAAAAAATGCGACAGCAGCCCGAGTCGCGCCTCACGGCGCGACTGGCCGCTGTCACGTGGTGCTGGGGCGGCGCTGCCGCAAGGCAGCGACGTTCCAGGCGCCCTAAGGGCCGCTGCCAATGGGCAGCGGCCCACTCTCGGGCCCGGCCCGATACCCACTTGATTTTAAATAGTTTAATCAGAAATTGATAGTTTTCTGTTTTGATTATCGAATGAAAATTTGTTTAAAAGTTTGTTTTACCAATTTGTAAATCAAAATGTTAAATGAATTAAAATCATTGGGACGTGCATAATTAAAAGTTTTGTATAGTTATATTAATCTAAAAGTTTAATATAAAAGGATACGAAACTATTAGAAGTAAAGTTTGATGAAAGTTAATTTGATAAGTTAATGTGATTAACATAAATATTATATAAGATAGTTATGTAATCAACCAATTAAATTTATTTAATTGAGTCTATGCATGTTTGGAGTTATGGACATATTTGGACCCTCTCTTTAGTCTTTTGGTATTTTTGAAATAGGGCCTGCGAGTCCTGCCTTTCTACTATCTATTGTAATTTCTCCTCTCATCTGATTCCCTTCAATTCAATTGAAGTTTTCTTTAGTAGTATAGAAATTAATATGTAATTTCAAGGCGCTATGGAGAAGACGGAGGACCTAAAGAGAAATATGTAATAGTTAGTATTTCCTTAGGTTTGCCATTTTATTCCGTCTCTGGCTCGACGGAATAATTTAGATGATATGTCCATAACGCCAATGTATGTGAATGTATGTGTCTGATGTATGCTAAAGCAAATCAAGACTAAGTTAGATTATGAGACCTAAAATAAAATCCCTCATTAAAAAGTTAAGTAAATAAGCAAGTTATTAAAATCGGTTGCCCCTCCCTAATATTATAATTCAGCCGGCAGTACTAAGGGCCTTTGGGTTGTTGAGTAAACTCAAGCTCGGGCTCCTTTCGGTAACACCTGAATTATCGAAAATCATTTTTCATGAATATGGGGTGATACTTAAATTAGATTATGATAATTGGATGAGTAAACTCATGTTGTCATAAACTAATGGGCAAGATGGTTGGGATTAATATGAATAACATATTAGTTACTAATGTGGTTAGTAACCCAATAACCTAGGAATCACATTAGAGATGTGATTGATTACATGAATCTACCTAATGAATGAGACTAGCTTGTTGAGTAAACTCAAGGCGAAATCTCAGGAGTTAGGATCCTAGCTCACTAAAGGATTTGTGAAATTCTTCGAATTAATATGGAGGGCTGTTAATTTGGCAAAATAGTGGGAGCAATCTAAAATAAACTAAAAGGCCTATAATTTTAGATTGATATACTTTAAAGAAAATGAATAGCATACGTTTACTCTTTCTCACATCTCAAGTTTTAAAATAAACACTCCTAAAATCATGACTAATTGAATGGTTCAAACTTCACCGACTGGTTTCGTAACCTCAAAATCGTTTTGAAGTTCGATAAAATAGGGTATGTACTTGATACATCGATACCCCCTGTCCCTGCTGATGATGCTCCCATTGAGGAAATTGATGCTTACCAGAAGCACAAGGCTGATGATGATCATGCCGGATGCATCATACTTGCATCGATGACACCAGAATTACAAAGGCAACGTGAGGAAATGGATGCCTATTCCATCATCATGCACCTAAAGGAATTGTTTGGGAAACAAACCAGATGCGAATGCTACGAGATATCCAAGTTGATATATCGTTGCAGGATGCAAGAGGGCACATCTGTCATGACACATTGTGTCAAGATGATTGGCTACATTACCAAACTTTCTAGTATTGGATTTGTGATGGATAACGAATTAAGCATAGACTTAATTCTTCAATCCCTCCCAGAGAGTTATTCACAGTTCATCATGAACTATCAGATGAATGACTTGCAAACCTCTCTTGAAGAGCTTGCAAATATGCTCAAGTCGGTTGAGCCCAATATGAAGAAAGACAAGACCATACCGGCTCTTGTCATTGAGGGATCAAAGAAGAGGAAAGGGAATTTTCCCAATCCTAAATATCCCAAGAAAGGTAAGAAAGTCGTGCCCAACAAAGGTAAGGGAAAGGAAGTGAAGAAGCCCAAAGGAGAGTGCCACTTCTGTGGTAAAGACGGGCATTGGAAGAGAAACTGCAAGGAGTACCTAGCCTTCCTCAAAAGGGGAAGAAGCCGGGACTTCAACATATGGTATGTTTTATATTGAAATATCACAGTCTGAATCTTTTGGTACTTGATACCCGATGCAGCCTAAGGATATTCCAGGAATATCTAGAAATATTATTTCTATTAGCCGTCTTGTTGACGACGGCTTTCATATTTCAATAAAAGACAAACGTTGCGATTTTTATAGAGATTCGATTTTCTATTTCTCAGGAATATCACAAAATGGGATTTATGTGTTGGATGATAATATTTCTGTTTTCGCAATTGATACCAAAAGACATAAGCTAGATAATTCAACTTACTTGTGGCATTGTCGTTTAGGCCATATAAACAAGAGACGCATGCTAAAGCTACATTCAGACGGGCTTATAGATCCAATCGATTCCGAATCATTGGAAACATGCGAATCATGTTTAAAAGGTAAAATGACAAAGACACCCTTTAACAATAAAGGTGAGCATGTATCAGACACTCTAGGACTCATTCATTCAGATGTATGCGGTCCTATGTCGGTCCAACCAAGAGGAGGATTCAGATACTTCATAAGCTTCATAGATGACCATACTCGATATGGTTACATCTACTTGATGAGGCACAAATCAGAAGCTTTTGACAAGTTCAAATGCTTCAAGAATGAAGTAGAAAATCAATTAGGAAAGAAAATAAAGGCGCTCAATCCGATCAAGGTGGCGAATATCTTTCGGATGATTTTCTGAATTATCTAACTGAATGTGGGATATGCTCACAATGGACACCTCCCTATACACCACAACACAATGGTGTATTTGAGAGGAGGAACCATACCCTATTAGATATGGTACGATCCATGATGAGCATGGCCTTACTTCCAAAGATGTTCTGGGGCTATGCCTTAGAAACTGCCCTCTTCACCCTGAACCGAGTACCAACTAAATCCGCTAGTTCCACACCATATGAATTGTTCGTTGGTAGGAAACCCGTGTTCTTATTTATGAGAGTATGGGGTTGTTCAGCATATGTCAAACGCATTGCGTCTGACAAACTAGATTCTAAATCTGATAAATGTTTCTTCATTGGATATCCCAGGGAAATCGTAGGGTATTACTTCTATCATCCAGATGATCAGAAAGTAATAGTATCCAAGCACGCAACATTCTTAGAGAAAGAGTTTCTCGAAGAAACACAAAAGGGAAGCGTGATTGAACTTGACGAAGTTAAAGAAGAAGAAACACCTACTGAAACAATGGAGGTGGTTGAGGTACCCGAAGTAGTCCCATTAGATGAGACTCCAGTGCCACCTATTCGTAGATCACAAAGAGTTCGTGAACTCCCAGTTAGATATGGTTTTCTAGCGGGAGATGATGATGAGATTCCCGTGTTAGACGACGAACCCGAAAACTACAAAGAGGCTCTTACTAGTCCAGATTCTAAAGCATGGCTTGAGGCCATGGATTATGAAATGGATTCCATGTATACTAACCAAGTGTGGACTTTGGTTGATCCACCCGAAGGGATAAAACCCATTGGATGCAGGTGGATCTTGAAGAAGAAGACTGACGTGGATGGAAAGGTTAGCACCTACAAAGCTAGGTTAGTAGCGAAAGGATATCGTCAGAAGCAATGTGTTGATTATGACGAAACTTTCTCTCCAGTTGCTATGTCCAAATCAATCAGAATCATGCTTGCTATTGCCGCTCACTACGATTATGAGATTTGGCAAATGGATGCGAAAACAGCTTTCCTAAACGGAAACCTGCTTGAGGATGTATTTATGATGCAACCTGAAGGTTTCATATCGAAGGATGCAAACAAAGTTTGCAAACTTCAGAGATCCATTTATGGACTCAAGCAAGCATCGAGAAGCTGGAATAAGCGTTTTGACGAAACCATAAAACAATTTGGTTTCGAACAAAATTGCGAAGCAGCTTGCATTTACAAGAAAGCAAGTGGGAGCTCTATAACATTTCTCATACTATATGTGGACGATATATTATTATGGGAAATGACATTGCTCTACTACAGTCGGTAAAAGTATGGTTATCAGGTAACTTCTCAATGAAAGACTTTGGTGAAGCAGGTTATATACTTGGTATAAAGATCTATAGAGATAGATCGAGAAGACTGCTTGGTCTTTCACAGGCTACATACATTGAAAAGGTGCTAAATCGGTTTAGCATGCTTGAATCGAAACGAGGTAACTTACCCATGTTACATGGAGTAAAGTTAAACAATCATCAATGTCCTAAAACTGATGATGATAAACGACGCATGGTTGTAGTCCCGTACGCCAGCGTAATCGGTTAGATTATGTATGCTATGATATGCACTAGACCTGACGTAGCATTCACATTATCTGTAACGAGTCGTTACTAAGGGAATCCGGGAGACGAGGATTGGATTGCCGTCAAGAACATTCTTAAGTACTTGAGAAGGACTAAAGATATGTTCCTAGTGTACGGAGAAGGTGATCTGAAAATAGAAGGATTTTCAGACGCAAGTCATCTCACAGATGAGAATGATTATAAATCCCAATCAAGATACCTGTTTATCTTGAATGGGGGCTCGGTCAGTTGGAAGAGTTCCAAGCAGGGAAGCGTAGCGTTCTCTACGACCGAGTCAGAGTATATCGCAGCTGCGGAAGCAGCAAAGGAAGCGGTTTGGATTAGAAAGTTCATTACAAAACTAGGTGTGGTGCCTGACATTGTCAATCCCATTACACAGTACTGTGATAACAATGGAACCATTGCGCAAGCAAAGGAACCACGGTCTCATAATGCATCCAAGTATTACCTTAAGCGATACCACATCATTAGAGAGATTGTGGCTAGAGGAGATGTGAGAATAGAAAGAGTACCTACAGAGGACAACGTTGTAGATCCGTTGACAAAGCCCTTAACCCAGAGAGTACATGATCGTCATCTAACCTCTACTGGGATAAGTTTTAGAAACAATTGGCTTTAGTCCAAGTGGGAGTATGTTGGGGTTTGGTGTCCTATAGACAATTGTTCTAGGATACAAACTTAATGTAAATGAAGTGTTCTTTATATCATTTGTTTTAATGAGATATATGTTTTATAACTATATAAAGGCAATCCCTTTTACGAACTAAATAAAGTCTAATAAAAGGAAATCTGTAAGTTTGTTTAAAGTGATTATAAAGTGTTCATACAAGCATGAAGTGAGACCAAACTTTATGATAAACTAATAAACTTAAAACTACCCCAAGTCAAGTAATATGTTTAGGATTGACATATCACTGTTGAGACTTGCATGTAACAATGTCTTCTTTCCGACAGAAAGCTGATCTCACAAGCTTCATATATACAGATATCTGGACAGTTACGTGAATCCAATGAAAGGAGTTCATTAGGATTGGGGATCCGATTTGAGATAACAGGATGGGTAGATTCATCCTTGTCACATGTTCATCTCATTGGCATTAATAGGTATAACTAATCCTCAGACTCAAAGGAATATTAATTGGTATTCTGGATTACGGAATGTGATGCTTTGACTCTGGTGTAACACAATCCTTAACAGAGATGACTCTAGGGTGTGAACAGTAGACGTTGAGTATCACAGGAAGTGATTGCGGGATTGTTATATATTGGATTGAGCATTTATCACTCCCTATAAATGGGAGATACATCCAAGGATCACTTGTGGAAGACTCGACTCTAAATCCTTGCAAGGTGATAGCTTGAGACTTGAAATACATATTTCACTTAACCTATCTATTTGAGTTGACTCGGCCTATACAAGTAAAACGAACGTCTCGCTATATGTGACTTGACATCATCCATAGTCATAAAATTCAGTTCAAGGATGTAGTTGATAAAGGATCGAATTATACTGTAACTAATACGGAAAGGTTAACGACAGAATCAACCTGTCTTCTTATGGACTCTGGGGGAATGATTACGGACTTGCTAATCACATACTCTGTACATCATTCTGTTATGCAAAGATTAAATATAATTCTTGGAGAATTAATTTAATAGTTGCATATGGCCAGAAGTAGTAAGAACCTAATGGATCACACATAAGACTTGGAACCAAAAGAGAGATGGATGTTATTAATTGATGGAAGCCCAATTGAGCCTAGCAAGGCCCATTTAATTAGAGGGGGCCGAAATTTATATATAATAAATAAGGAATTATTTTAATTCCATTAATCCTAATTTGATTAGGTTTGTGAATTAAATTAATTAAAGGATAAATAAGTTAGGAGTTATAATTAGATTATAAATACTCCTATTATTATCCAATTAGGTTATTTATTATTATCCTAGATATATTAGATATATAGTGAGATAATAATTAGGAATTCTATTCCGAATTGAATTCCTATTAAGTAACATAATTCTATCTAACTAGGGTTTAGATACAAGTGATTATATATACCCCCTTTATACATGAATTTCGACTAAGCTCCCTAATCCCACCTAGTGATTTTCGAAATCCCTAGCTTAGAGAGAAAGAGAATTCGACTCCCCCAGTTCATGGACAAGAATTCCTGCGGCTTCCATCGATCGATTAATTTCATCTATCTTTCTTTTCTTTGATCTTGTGTTGATTAATTAGAGGCAATCTATTTTGGTTGCAACTCATACAGTTGATTCTAACTTAATCTCACTGTGTTTTACTTTGTGCTTGGGAACTCGGAGAAGAGTTGTGGGCACTTCATTAACAACGGTAGATTGTTCATCGAAAGGTATTTCTTCTTATCCCTCTTTATATGAAATAAAGATTAACAGATCCTATGGTTAAAAGGAAGTAGGCTAAAAATTTTATATTTCCGCTGCTATACCTTAGCCTAATTTCCAACAGAAATGACATTGCTCTACTACAGTCGGTAAAAGTATGGTTATCAGGTAACTTCTCAATGAAAGACCTTGGTGAAGCAGCTTATATACTTGGTATAAAGATCTATAGAGATAGATCGAGAAGACTGCTTGGTCTTTCACAAGCTACATACATTGAAAAGGTGATAAATCGGTTTAGCATGCTTGAATCGAAACGAGGTAACTTACCCATGCTACATGGAGTAAAGTTAAACAATCATCAATGTCCTAAAACCGATGATGATAAAAGACGCATGGCTGCAGTCCCATACGCTAGCGCAATTGGTTCGATTATGCATGTTATGTTATGCACTAGACCCGACATAGCGTTCGCGTTAAGTATAACGAGTCGTTACCAAGGGAATCCGGGAGACGAGCATTGGATTGCCGTCAAGAACATTCTTAAGTACTTGAGAAGAACTAAAGATATATTCCTAGTGTACGGAGAAGGAGATCTGAAAATAGAAGGATTTTCAGACGCTAGTCATCTCACAGATGAGAATGATTTTAAATCCCAATCAGGATACCGATTTATCTTGAATGGGGGCGCGGTCAGTTGGAAGATTTCCAAGCAGGGAAGCGTAGCTTTCTCTACGATCGAGTCAGAGTATATCGCAACTGCGGAAGCAACAAAGGAAGCGGTTTGGATAAGAAAGTTCATTACAGAACTTGGTGTGGTGCCTGACATTGTAAATCCCATTACAATGTATTGTGATAACAATGGAGCCATTGCGCAAGCAAAGGAACCACGATCTCATAATGCGTCCAAGCATTACCTTAAGCGATACCACATCATAAGAGAGATTGTGGCTAGAGGAGATGTGAGAATAGAAAGAGTACCTACAGAGGACAACGTTGCAGATCCGTTGACAAAGCCTTTAACCCAGAGAGTACATGATCGTCATTTAACTTCTACTGGGATAAGTTTTAGAAACAATTGGCTTTAGTCCAAATGGGAGTATGTTGGGGTTTGGTGTCCTATAGACAATTGTTCTAGGATACAAACTTAATGTAAATGAAGTGTTCTTTATATCATTTGTTTTAATGAGATATATGTTTTATAACTATATAAAGGCAATCCCTTTTACGAACTAAATAAAGTCTAATAAAAGGAAATCCGTAAGTTTGTTTAAAGTGATTATAAAGTGTTCATACAAGCATGAAGTGAGACTAAACTTTATGATAAACTAATAAACTTAAAACCACTCCAAGTCAAGTGATATGTTTGGGATTGATATATCACTGTTGAGACTTGTATGTAACAATGTCTTCTGTCCGAAAGAAAGCTGATCTCACAAGCTTCATATATACAGATATCTGGACAGTTACATAGATCCGATGAAAAGTTGTTCATTAGGATTGGGGATCCGATTTGAGATAACAGGATGGGTAGATTCATCATTGTCACCTGTTCATCTCATTGGTATTAATAGGTATAAATAATCCTCGGGCTCAAAGGAATATTGATAGCGCGACGCCTAGTGGTAGAGTTTTCTAATGACGATTAAATGTGTATTGCGGTGAATGTGCTATGTCTATGGATGTGGTCTTTATAAATTGCTCTTGACTCTACTTAGATGCTACGACTACTTAGGGGCAAGTGTACCCCGTCGTATCAAGTAATAATCCGGTTAAGACCGGGTATCGAATCCACGGGATTTATAATTACAAGTATTAGACGACTCGGTTTCGTATGTTATTTAAACGGTAATTACTTTGGCGTTAAGTAAGACATAATTACACACTATCCCTCACTATTGGCGACACAAATTTATGTAGCTAAAACTCTATGAAGTGGGATGATTACGATAAGTTATAACCATGATAAATAATGACTCTAAATGTATACGGATAATAGTTTACTCTTGCAAAGACGACCAAGTGTAGTAGAACCGACCCGTGAAGCACTTAGACTACGTGATTCCTAGTCAAGGCGTGTCTAATGCGGGGGAATTAGAAACTAGGGCCCGTAAGTTCCATGGCTTGTCAATTCCTACGGTTTCCGGTTTGTCACTTTCGGTAAGGCAACACCTATATAACTCCCTAAAGATAGCCCGAATGGCGGCAGTAATCGCGTTCTCCTACACAATAATCAATTATCAATATCAAAACAAGCAATAAACATTAACACATAAAGGGAAATAGAGATCATAAATCATAAATTATGAATATGGAAAGTGATTAGATGAAATACAACCAAGCCTAGTACATAGGAAGAGTACAAGCTAATTAGCAAGTAAAAGGGAGAATCCGCCCTTGGAACTAGCTAACCGGACTCAAAGCCGTCTCCTAGGTCGTGGAGGTGGAACTCTCGAGCTTGGTGACGAATGGTGGAACGGAACGTCAATGGAACGCCGGAACAACGAACAAGCTCTCGAGGGGGAGAGTTTAACTTACAAAATCTGAATCTAAATTACAAGGAAAGAAAAGAGTATAGTGTAGCTCCCTAGTATGTAATTGGTGTCAAATGAAGTTCAAGAGCTTCTTATTTATAGACATCAAGCAAGGGCAAGTTTGTAATTTCACAAAGCACAAGTATGGAGCAACATTATTTGGTGCAGAAATCCCATGATACGCCCCGCGTAAATTGGTCTACGCCCCACGTAAATGCCCATTCCGTCAGAAATCTCCTGCATGTGGACCAATTCGTTGTCTCGTTGTCTCAAGCACGCCCTGCGTAGAGGATTATACGCCCCGTGTGTTTGCGTCTCTGAAGTTTTATTGCTTGAATTGGTGCTTTTACGCCGTGCGTAGCTCAAGTACGCCCCGCGTAAAAGAGTCTCTGATTTTTTTACGTTGAAGAACTGCCTTTTACACCCCGCGTATATGGTGGTACGCCCCGCGTAAGGAGAGTTGACTCTAGGAGACAATGCAGTCTGACTTTCAGGATTAGGCCAATTATTGCCAACATGTGTCATACGCCCCGCGTAGTGTGTCATACGCCCCGCGTATGCTGAGTCAGTTCCACATGGTGCCTGCAGATAAGGCAATTATTTCTGGCACTATGTTTTACGCCCCGCGTATAGGATAATACGCCCCGCGTATTGTGTGGATTTTTTCTCCTTTCTCGTACCTGAAATACAAATCTTGCGAGCCGAGTTAGCTTGACGTTTTTATTTCAAAAACTAATAAAAAATACGGGAAATTAACTGAAAGTTCAACATCTATTTTTATTTCTTTATTTTATCAAAACACTTTATTTTTGTAATTAAACTTATTTATTTTATCCAAAATCAACCCGTAAATCACGCTAAAAGATAGGGGTAAAATACCCCTATCAAACCTCCTCGGACTTTAAAGTTTTACTTGTCCTCAAGTAAAAGAAATCGAAAGACAAGGGATTGAGAAAATTAAGAAACAAACCGAAGGTTGGTTTTGCCAAGTGCGTGATTTCAAAGTTATGGTTTTGTGCAAAGGTTTCGGTAAGTACCTACGCAAACAATTGAGTACGAAACTTGTTTGAAACCTCCATGATCAAGATTTAATAGGCAATATTAACGGGGGTTGATTATCTTTTGAGGACCCGATAGTACCTCACCAAGGGATTTCGCTCTTACGCTTAATTTTAGGTGGGTCGGTGTTTTATCGCTCTTCTTTGCACTTAATCAAGATCATGTTGAATTTGCATTTTTATCCGGATTTTTCCTCCTAAAATATGGTTAGGCAATATTAAAAATGAACCCGGAGGGGGGTTGTAATGTGGGTGGCTTCTTTAGTGGTTAGTGTAAAGGAACTCGAGTTCAAAAATACCGTTTGTGATTGCACCGTATCGTTGTTTATTTCGGCCTTGGCGAATTTTACAGAATATACTTCAAAATTGCTCGGGTGGAGCTTGAGAATGCCTTTTTTATTTTTATTGTATCTTTTGTTTTGATAGTGGCACAAAAACAATATTTGAGAACTTACGGTGCTCATTTGCTAAGGCCGTGACTTATTTCGGGTAATTCGGGTGCAACTTGATTATGTCGGTAATTGAACAAGAGGAAAAAGGGTTAAATGTTAAGAGGGTATTAACAAAAAAATTGGTTAATAGGCTCGAAGGGGTTTCCTAATATTCAATGAAAACGAGAAAAATAAATTAAGAAAAATTAGCCTAAGTGGGTTCGGTTTATCATCTATTGCCTTTTTACCATAACTAAGTGTACTTAATCCGGTATTGGATGCAAATTCTATGAGTCGAGTGAAGTCAAAGCTCTCGAAAAATTGTGAAAGAATTAGAGTTCTCGTACGAACTCTTTTAGGCTCAAAAATACCTCACAAAGATTCGGGTTTAAATTGTCTACTATCAAGTTTTCGCTAAATTCTCAACTATCCCGTTTTTATTGCCTTTTTAAAGTTCATTATGGAGATAACATTTGGGTTAAGACTCAATGCCTTAGTTTAGTACTATCCTAAGCTTTGCACAAATTCCCTAACTTTAAGATCAAGACTAAAATTTCTTAATCGAATCATTCCTTTATGTTCTGACACTTTTATTTTTGATAACAAATAATGGAACTTTAATTGATTTCCGAAGGAGGGATAACGTGTCGGGAAAATTTAAAAGAGTCAATAAATTAGTTTAATTATTTTGTTGTATTTTTATTTTTGTTTTTGGTAGTGCAAAACAAACGTTAAGTGCGGGGTTGCATATCCCTCCACGTTATTTAAAATGACGCTTATTCCAAGGGCGTTGCAAAAAGAAACGAAAACAAAAACAAAAATAAAGTGAGAAAAGGAAAAGAAGAAGACCCTTAGTGGTCAGGGGCCCTAAGCGAGACGTATCCAGGGGGCGCCCCGCGTAGGCCGGCATTTTTAATGCGTTTTGAGTCAGAGACTCAAAGACGCGGGGCGTAATAGGGAGGGTGCCCCGCGTAAGGTGGTGTTTATATTGTTTTTGGAGTCAGAGACTCAAATACGCGGGGCGTGCCATAGGGAACGCCCTGCGTAGGTTTATTATAACCCGCAAAAAATGAACGCAGAAATAGCACGAAACATAAACGGAAATTACTAAGGAAATAAAAAGATAGTACATTAAAACATCAAAACATGAAAACATCAAAAGAAAATGGAAATCAAAAGAAATGGAACTATGGTTGAGATGGAGGGGGAGTGCCATGGAGGTTGAAGTAGGAAGCGAAGGAGGCGGTGAGGGCATCGAAACGAGAGTCGATGTGAGCCCGGTCCTCACGTTGTTGCTCCTCAATGGTGTCGAAGCGTGTGTCAAAATGGGCCCGATCCCGACGTTGGTTATCCTCCAAAATATCCAACCGAGCGTAAAGGGCATTGAAATCGTGGAGAGGTGGAGGGCTAAAATTGAGACCTAAGCTCGAATTCGAGTGCGAACCCCCTTCTTCGTGGGCATGAGCCGCCCCCGAAGTCTCTCCCGGGCCCGAAGTGGGACGGTTAAGGGACTTAAAAGCATTTTTCTCCACGGGCTTAGGCATAAGGCGCGGGAGGCGCTCAATGGCGTCGGAGCCGAGAGTGGAGAGGGCGAAGATGGTGATGAGGTGGCCGAACCCGAGCTTAGCCCGTTTTCGGATAGGTGTGGAGTGGAGGTGAGCAGCCACATGGTAGGCGAGGTCATAGGTGAGCCCATTGACACAACAGTAGAGAGCCAACAGTTCATGTTTGTTGACCTTAGAGGCCTCGGACTTCCCCGAGAAGTAAAATGAGATGAAGCAGTGGAGAAGTTGGAGGATAGGGTCACGGATGAGAGATGGACGGAGGTTGGAGACGTGATAGTCATCGGACCTCGTAATGGAGGCCCAAAACTCATGATCCGCAACACCTTTGGGCCAACTAGATCTGCCCCCCTCCGTTTGGAAAGTGAAGTGGTGTTGGAGCCATTGAGTGTCAATGGAGAATGGACGGTTGTGGAGGCGGAAGTTGAAGAGTGCGGCTCCGGGGACGTTGTTGGAGGTGAGGGAGGTGAAGAACTCGATGACCAAGGAGGGGTACACATGGTATTGTTTACGGTAGATGTCGTACTATCCGAGGGCACGGAGACGAGCTTCAAAGGTCGTGCCAAGATCAAGTTGATCGAGCACGCTTCTAGGAATGAATGGGAGCTCTTGAACGGTGGCGGCACAAAGTTCTTCATACCGTTGGGCCTCCTCCTCGGTGAGGAGGTGAAAGGGGGCCCGGTATTGGCGGGTGAGCGGTGGAGTTTCCTCCCGTTCGGGAGGTGGAGGTTGCTGATTTTGGGTGGAACGGGAGGAACGAGTGGTGCGAGCTCGACGAGCTTGCATTTGTTGGTCGAGGGGGGTGTTAACGGCAACTCGTTTGCTTTGGGTCATGATTATGGTGAGGAATGGAGAAGGGTTGAGAGAAGGTGGGAGGAGGTTGGGATAAAGTTGAGATAATAGTGAGGGAAGAAGAAGGAGAAAGAAGAGATATATATATAGGAGAAAAGTGGGGAATCCAAGCAAAGCTCGGATTCCCAGAGGGGTACGCGGGGCGTAAAGGGGCCACGCCACGCGTATCCCTCCCCATGTTGTTTATCTTACGCAAAATCGGTGAGATACGCGTGGCGTAACCAGGGTTACGCCACGCGTATCTGACCTCCTGCCCCTTTTTTATGACAAAAAAGGCAGGGATGCGGGGCGTACATGGGGTTACACCCCGCGTAAGCAGACGAAAGATGAAGGGTTTTGTGGGTTTTTGGTAATTTTCTGATTTTTTTGATTTTTTGGATTTATGAGTGTGTAATGATTTTTGATTATTTTATGATTTTTAAGTTTTAATTTTTTTTAATTTGTAATTAATAGGGTAGTTAATGAAAATTTATTATGGAGGGAAGTTAAAGATTTAAATTTGAAATGATGGAGTTTGATTGGGTGGAAGAGGAGGTGGAGTGTGGAAGTGGAAAAGGTGTATAGGGAAGAGGAGTGATGGGAAGTTTGAGAGATGGGTAGTTGCCATGGGGAGTTGTGATTCACAACTCCCCGAGGATACGCGCGGCGTACCCTGGAGTACGCCCCGCGTGTCCTCTACGTGGCATTTATTAAAAAGAGCTTGTTTTAGGGAAGGCGTACACGGGGCGCAAATTCAGGTACGCCGCGCGTAGTGTGTCCTTTATTAAGTAAAAAGGGGCAGACACACAACTACGCGGGGCGCAATGGTTTGTACGTCCCGCGTATTTTAAGATTTTGGATTAATGTGGGATTTGTTTTTCTTTTGATTTTAAGAGAATACAAGAAAAAGGAAGAAAATAAAATAAAGTGAAGATGAAGATGAAAATAAAATCACAATAATGCAAAATAAAGAAAAGAAATAACGTTTATATAGACAAATGGTTCGAGGGATACAAACCGATGCTACGTTTTGAGTCGAAGTAGCTCGACTTTCTTATATGGCGGCTTATTGCAAGACGTCTGCGTTGGAGCTTGACGGGTCCGAACTCATATTGTTGAGGAGCGTTATCACTTGTCCGGATTCCCGATTCTTACCCCGCGGATTTTGTTGAGTGTTCGCCGGGAGGGTTCCTATTGGCCTTTCTTGTTGTTGACGATTTAGGTGGGCCACCTGGCGGCTAAGATCCCTACAAAACACTTCGCTATCGGAAAGACGGGTTAATATGTCCTTCAACAAGGACGTGACCGATTGGTCGTGTACATTGTTGGAAGGTGGAGCGTTTCGATTACCGGGCGCGGCTTGTGATTGCCCGAGCCCGTTTTCCCGAAATTCTTGCTCAAAGCCGGATGGGGGCCTCAACACATTATTATTATTGTCGTATGATAAGTTCGGGTGTTGGTACCGAGGCCTACATCCGCCGTTATTATTATTACTATTGTGGTGAGAATAGGAGTTCGGATGGGAATTATACCTTTGGTTACCTCCTATATAACTTACGTTTTCGGCATCGCCGGCGAAGGGGCTACCGATTTGGCAATTAAACGCATCATGGTCTCCACCACAGTGAGTGCACATCAGGACCTGCACACTTTTATTGAGGCTTAATTGGGCGATCAACGAGTCAAGCTTCTTGTTCATTTCAGCTATGGAGCTTTTCGGAGCCTTTTTCTCCATAGCGAATGTCTGGTGTCGCGACGGGCCGGCAAGCCGATCCTCTTGCCATTGAACACTTTTCCTTGCGAGCTCATGAATGAGCTCGTAGGCCTCACTAGCTGACTTCCGAAATAGATCCCCACCTGGAGCGGAATCAATAGTCACACGGTTAGTGGGAGTTAACCTGTGGTAGAAAGTGCTTACCAAGTCGTGCTTTGGGATGTAATGGTGGGGGCAGTTTCGGAGCAACTTCCAGAACCTAGTCCAAGCTGCGTGAAGGGCCTCGCATTCCAACTGCCTGAGGGATGTGATATCGGTCCATAACTTGACTGTTTTGGACGGCGGAAAATAGTAGGAAAGGAACTCCTTTTCGAGCTCTTCCCATGACGTGATGGATCCCGCCTCCAATGAGTGTAGCCATTCCAACGCCTGTCCTGTCAATGAAAAAGGAAACAATTTCAGTCTCATAGCCTCAACGGGAACACCATTTTGCCGAGAGGTATCGGCACACATAAGAAATTTATCCAAATGTTCGTTGGGGTTCTCATGGAGTTCCCCTCCGAATTGACCGCATTGTTGTATCAATTGGATCATTCTGGTCTTGATCTCGTATGTGTTGGCCGAGATCGTGGGAGCGACAATGCCGTTACGATTTTAGGGATGATGCGGTGCAAGGATCTCCATCATCGAACGCGTATCATTGGCCCCGCGGACGTTGTTCACGTGTGGCCTTTGGTTTCCATTGGGTTGGTTGACCTCGGCGTTGGGGTTTGCCATTCTTTCTCTACGTAACCTACAAAGAGTACGTTCAATTTCGAGATCAATAGGTATGAGAGAATCACTTTTAGATCGGGTGTGCATAAAGTAAAACAAGTATAAAAGAATTATCAACAAGAAAGAATGATGTTAGCAAAAGTATATATAAACAATTTATACAAAAAGAATGCTTAAACTAACAATGAAACGTTTTTGTCTAATATTGTAGGAAATTATAAATCCCCGGCACCGGCGCCAAAAACTTGATAGCGCGACGCCTAGTGCTAGAGTTTTCTAATGACGATTAAATGTGTATTGCGGTGAATGTGCTATGTCTATGGATATGGTCTTTATAAATTGCTCTTGACTCTACTTAGACGCTACGACTACTTAGGGGCAAGTGTACCCCGTCGTATCAAGTAATAATCCGGTTAAGACTGGGTATCAAATCCACGGGATTTATAATTACAAGTATTAGACGACTCGGTTTCGTATGTTATTTAAGCGGTAATTACTTTGGGGTTAAGTAAGACACAATTACACACTATCCCTCACTATTGACGACACAGATTTATGTAGCTAAAACTCTATGAAGTGGGATGATTACGATAAGTTATAACCATGATAAATAATGACTCTAAATGTATACGGATAATAGTTTACTCTTGCAAAGACGACCAAGTGTAGTAGAACCGACCCGTGAAGCACTTAGACTACGTGATTCCTATTCAAGGCGTGTCTAATGCGGGGGAATTAGAAACTAGGGCCCGTAAGTTCCATGGCTTGTCAATTCCTACGGTTTCCGGTTTGTCACTTCCGGTAAGGCAACACCTATATAACTCCCTAAAGATAGCCCGAATGGCGGCGGTAATCGCGTTCTCCTACACAATAATCAATTATCAATATCAAAACAAGCAATAAACATTAACACATAAAGGGAAGTAGAGATCATAAATCATAAATTATGAATATGGAAAGTGATTAGATGAAATACAACCAAGCCTAGTACATAGGAAGAGTACAAGCTAATTAGCAAGTAAAAGGGAGAATCCGCCCTTGGAACTAGCTAACCAGACTCAAAGCCGTCTCCTAGGTTGTGGAGGTGGAACTCTCGAGCTTGGTGACGAATGGTGGAACGGAACGTCAATGGAACGCCGGAACAACGAACAAGCTCTCGAGGGGGAGAGTTTAACTTACAAAATCTGAATCTAAATTACAAGGAAAGAAAAGAGTATAGTGTAGCTCCCTAGTATGTAATTGGTGTCAAATGAAGTTCAAGAGCTTCTTATTTATAGACATCAAGCAAGGGCAAGTTTGTAATTTCACAAAGCACAAGTATGGAGCAACATTATTTGGTGCAGAAATCCCATGATACGCCCCGCGTAAATTGGTCTACGCCCCGCGTAATGCCCATTCCGTCAGAAATCTCCTGCATGTGGACCAATTCGTTGTCTCGTTGTCTCAAGCACGCCCTGCGTAGAGGATTATACGCCCCGCGTGTTTGCGTCTCTGAAGTTTTATTGCTTGAATTGGTGCTTTTACGCCGTGCGTAGCTGAAGTACGCCCCGCGTAAAAGAGTCTCTGATTTTTTTACGTTGAAGAACTGCCTTTTATGCCCCGTGTATATGGTCGTACGCCCCGTGTAAGGAGAGTTGACTCTTGGAGACAATGCAGTCTGACTTTCAGGATTAGGCCAATTATTGCCGACATGTGTCATACGCCCCGCGTATGCTGAGTCAGTTCCACATGGTGCCTGCGGATAAGGCAATTATTTCTGGCACTATGTTTTACGCCCCGCGTACAGGATAATATGCCCCGCGTATTGTGTGGATTTTTGCTCCTTTCTCGCACCTGAAATACAAATCTTGCGAGCCGAGTTAGCTTGACGTTTTTATTTCAAAAACTAATCAAAAATACGGGAAATTAACTGAAAGTTCAAAATCTATTTTTATTTCTTTATTTTATCAAAACACTTTATTTTTGTAATTAAACTTATTTATTTTATCCAAAATCAACCTGTAAATCACGCTAAAAGATAGGGGTAAAATATCCCTATCAAATATTAATTGGTATTCTGGATTACGGAATGTGATGCTTTGACTCTGTGTAACACGATCCTTAACAGAGATGACTCTGGGGTGTGAACAGTAGACGTTGGGTATCACAGGAAGTGATTGCGGGATCGTTATATATTGGATTGAGCATTTATCACTCCCGATAAATGGGAGATACATCCAAGGATCGTTTGTGGAATACTCGACTCTAAATCCTTGCAAGGTGATAGCTTGAGACTTGAAATACAGATTTCACTTAACCTATCTATTTGAGTTGACTCGGCCTGTACAAGTAAAACGAACGTCTCGCTATATGTGACTTGACATCATCCATAGTCATAAAATTCAGTTCAAGGATGTAGTTGATAAATGATCGAATTATACTGTAACTAATACGGAAAGGTTAACGACAGAATCAACCTGTCTTCTTATGGACTCTGGGGGAATGATTACGGACTTGCTAATCACATACTCTATATATCATTCCGTTATGCAAAGATTAAATGTAATTCTTTGAGAATTAATTTAATAGTTGTATACGGCCAGAAGTAGTAGGAACTTAATGGATCACACATAAGACTTGGAAACAAAAAGGGAGATGGATGTTAATTAATTGATGGAAGCCCAATTGAGCCGAGTAAGGCCCATGGACTATAGGGGGCCGAAATTTATATATATCAGTACATAAATAATTAGTTTGATTTTATTAATCCTAATTAGATTAGAATTATGAATTAAATTAATTAAAGGATAAATAAGTTAGGAGTTTTAATTAGATTATAAATGCTCCTATTATTATCCAATAAGGTTATTATTATTATCCTAGATATATTAGATATATAGTGAGATAATAATTAGGAATTCTATTCCGAATTGAATTCCTATTCAGTAACCTAATTCTATCTAACTAGGGATTAGATACAAGTGATTATATATAACCCCCTATAGGAGGATTTCGGCCAAGTCAAGCATACTAGCCCTAGTGGATTTTTGAAATACACATTAGAGAGAGAAAGAGAATTTCGACTCCCCCAGTTCGAGGACGAGATTTTCTATAGCTTCCTTCGATCAATTGATTTCATCTATTTCTCTTTTCTTTGATCTTGTGTTGATTAATTAGAGGCAATCTATTTTGGTTGCTATTCAAACGGTTGATTCTAACTTAATCTTACTGTGTTCTATTTTGTGCTCGGGAACTCGGAGAAGAGTTGTGGGCACTTCATTAACAACGGTAGATTGATCATCGAAAGGTAATTCTTCTTATCCCTCTTTATATGAAATAACGATTAACGGATCCTAGGGTTAAATGGAAATAGGTTAAAATTTTTATATTTCCGCTGCTATACCTTAGCCTAATTTCCAACAGATATGTGGTTTTCAAAGGATGAGGGAGCATCAACTAAAACTCAATCCCCTCAAGTGTGCTTTTGGGGTGAAAGTTGGAAACTTCCTTGGGTTCCTGGTGCACCAAAGAGGTGTGGAGATAGATCAGAACAAAACCAAGGTGATCATGGAGTCCAAATCCCCTCAAACAAAAAAGGAGCTTCAGCGGTTCTTGGGGCAAGTGAATTATCTCATGAGGTTCATCTCCAACTTGGCTGGAAAATCTAAGACATTTTTTGATTTACTGCAATTAAAGAGGAAGATGAATTCAAATGGGAGGAACACCATCAACAAACCTTCTAGAGTATCAAAGAGTATCTATGCAAACCTTGTACTTATGCCTCCAAGGCCAGGTGTACCTCTGAAACTTTATCTATCTGCCGCTCATGATTCCATTGGATGCTTCTTAGCACAAAAACAATTCCAAAGGATATGAGCAGACAATATATTATTTGAGTAGATTCTTGAATGCAACTGAGGTAAAATATTCACCAATCGAGAAACTCTGCCTTACATTGTATTTTGCTTGTACCAAACCGCGACATTATATGATTAGGGCAAGGGTGTTGGTGGTATCTCAGACTGACTTGATCAAGTACATGTTGAATAAGCCGTTCATAACTGGGAGGATTGGAAAGTGGTCGCTGGCTTTGGCAGAGTTTACTCTGGTGTACTATCCTCAAAAATCAGTGAAGGGGCAAGCACTTGCAGATTTCCTTGCAGATCACCCTTGTCTTGATGTGAAGGATGAAATAGATCAAGATCTACCAATCTTCAGTGTTGAAAAATCCGTTGGATTTTGAAATTTGATGGATCTAGCACCGAGACATATGCAGGAGCAGGAGTAGTCATTATATCCCCTGTGGGAACCAAAACAACAATGTCTTTCAACATGTATTTCAAATGTACGAACAATCAGACTGAATATGAAGCTATGGTCATTGGCCTAGAGATCTTGAGGGAGTTAAGAGCAGATGAAGTCTTGATCCAAGGGGATTCCCAACTCGTGCTGAGGCAACTATCAGAAGAATACAAAGGCACTAGTCTCAGCTTGGCTCCATATTATACAGCCGATGTTCCACTACTGCAGGAATTCAATGACTTCTCCTTTCTTCATGTTCCAAGAGAGATGAACTGGGAGGTTAATGAGCTAGCTCAAATAGCCTCTGGTTTGAAAATGTCAGAAGAACTCACCCATAAGTTGATAATGATCAAGAAGCTCAGACATGCTTCCATCATGGAGATGGGAATTCAAGTAGAGACATTCAATACAGATGTCAATCTAGCTAGTGACTGGAGGAGTCCCATCAAGGAGTATTTGTCGAACCCAGGAAGACGAGTACCTTATTCCCTCAAGATTAGAGCATTGAACTTCTTATTGCTGGAAGGTGTTAGGCATGAAATTGACTAAGTTTAACAGATAATTTATAAGGGAATTCGAGTATTTTTACATCATTTTATAAGGAATAAGGGCTAATTAATGTCCTTGTGCAGATAAGCAAAGAAAAATGCTAAACTCGCTGGAAACAGCTTGTTTCGCTAAAGCCAATGAGGAGTGGAGCCTTACTTGTGACCAGCGGTTAAACGCCGGTTTATCCAATGATAGACAGCGACAGATCATTGGTGGTAGTGAAAGGAAAGCGGCAGGGCAGCAGGTGAAAGTGTGTGGCGATGGGATTGCCCAAAGAAGCAAGATGATTTGAAGTCTCACCCCCTTGAGTGTTCAAGGGTTAATCTAAAAGTTAATCATTTTTTTGTTTATTTTAATTGTAGTAAGTAGTTGACTTTGCTTGTAAAAGGGTACGAAAGTTGTACCAATTTTGGATAGTCTCTGTCTTTTCCCTTTAAATAGGAAAAGCAGAGAAGGATTAGGAGGGGATATTTTTCTTAGTTTTAGTTTTTTTAACAAGTAGAATAGAAGGAAGAAGAGAGCTCTCATGGAGTCTCAAGATGTAACAAGAATCCTCTTCTGCTCACTGCTCGATATGAGTGAGTAGACATTTTGAATAGGCACGGCCTGGCCGGCCCGGTGATGTAAGTTTTACAACGTTTTTATGAATATCTAGTATTTTGTCAATGTTGTGGTCAATGAGGATTTAACTTTCTTGCTTAAGCATATATGCATGTGTTAGATGAATGTTAGGACATTGCTTTCATCTTCACCGATATCTCTATTGATCTCCCAACTTCGAAGCTGACAAGTTAGAAGGTTGCGTCGAAGGTTTTCTCATCTAGAAATGCAGTTTTGTTCTTAATGCTAGAAAGAACATATCTTTAGGACGCTAAAGATGTTAGTAAATCTTAGGAGTTTGAGAACACACGACAGTTGACTCAAACTCACTTCAAAACTGATACTTTGGCTTCGTTGACATTATCTTTTATTCATGGAATGTTGTAAGATGTAGCACACCGTGTTCGGTTATGCCGCGCCTGTTTTATTCCTTTAAATCTTTGAAAAGTAACCTTATTTCCTTGTTTTTATCATTCTGCCTAAGCCATTAAACAACCAATATCAAATAACCAACCCTAAAGGGAGACACTGTTGTAACACACACTGTTTAGCAACGATTTCCGATATTTATTTGAATCACAATCCCTGTGGAGACGATACTCACTTATCACTTTATTACTTGTATCTAGTGCACTTGCTAGAGTCCCATTTGGAGACAATAGAAGGTGACTTGTACCACAAAAATGTAGATGGACTTTTGCTGAAATGCTTAGGATTTCCAGACAGCATGGAAGTTATGAAACAAGTCCACGAAGGAGTTTGTGGAGCTCATCAGGTAGGCATCAAGATGAAGTGGCTCATCAGGAGACATGGGTACTTCTGGCCATCTATGTTGAAGGATTGTATGTATTATGCAAAAGGATGCTGCCAATGCCAAAGGTATGGGCAGATTGAAAGAGTTCCTGCAGATGAGATGCACGCAGTCGTCAAGCAGTGGCCCTTCAGAGGATGGGCAATTGATTTGATAAGGAAAATGTATCCTGTATCATCAAAAGGGCACAACTTTATGATCGTGGCAACAGACTACTTCACAAAATGGGTGGAGGTCTTACCAATGAAGAAAGTGGACCAGAGAGATGCTGTGAAGTTCATCAAGGAGAACATCATTCACATGTATGGGATCCCTCATTCAATCACTACAGACCAAGGAACCATGTTCACTAGAGATGACATGAAGGACTTCATGGAAGATTATGGAATCAAGTTGTTGCACTCTACTCCTCATTATCCACAAGCTAATAGTCAAGCTGAGGCCTCCAACAAAGTTCTCATCAACATTCTTGAAAAGATGATTGAAGATAATCCTAGGGAATGTCACGTCTTACTTCCAGAAACTTTATGGACATACAGAACATCAAAAAGGAGTGCCACAGGTGTCAGTCCTTTCTCATTAACATATGGACATGATGTCGTGCTTCCTATGGAGGTCGTAGTGTCATCCCTCAAAGTAGCTAGACAAAATGAACTCACTCCAGCAGAATACATAGAAGCTATGATGATGGAACTTGAAGAATCTGATGAAGCTAGAATGCAATGCAAGCACTTAATCGAATGAACCAAAGCATACAATAAGAGAGTGAAGAAAAAGACCTTTGAAGAAGGAGACATGGTTTGGAAACTCATCTTACCAGTTGGAAGTAAAGATAGAGCATATGGAAAATGGTCTCCAAATTGGGAAGGACCATTCAAAGTCTTCCAAGTTCTAAAAGGAAACTCTTATTGGTTAGCCAGCTTGCAAGGGGAGCCACATAAGAGGTTCATCAATGGAAAGTACCTCAAGAAATTCTATCCCACCCTTTGGGAACTGAGGGAGCATCAACCATAGGATGTAAGCAATCTGTATTTGATGTAATGCAAATCAATTTCAATTTGAAAAGTGTAAAGCTGGCTTATAGCCGCTATTTTAGTGCAATAAAATCATAGCAGGCTTCAAGGCTGCAATTTATTCATCAAGCAATGTCTATCAAGTCTATCTAACAAAGAAATCTCTCCGAGGAGAATTTACCTTTCCTTTGATGGAATCATGTTGATTTTCTCCATTGAATTGATTGATTCAGCCTCTACTCCTTGTCACCGCTAAGCCCATCGTCAACATAGGGATTGGTAGTGCACTGATGTCTACAACAGTTTCATTGGCAAGTTCTCTTTCTCCATTGAATTGATTGATTCGGCTTCTTCTCCTTGGCATCGAAAAACCCATCGTCAGAGTCAGAATATGGATCGATAATGCACCGATCTACACAGCAACCTTATTGACAGATTTGTTCATACTTGTTCATACTCCAATCTAACGTGCAAGTAGACTGAATTATGGAATCTTCATCAACAATACTTGGTAGTGTAACACGAACAACTTGGTAGCATTGTGATTAAAGGAAACCGATCAGTTGATTGATCCGACCTCTAATCCTTAGCATCAGCAAACCTTTCGTCAGAATAAGGATTGATAGTGCACCGATGTCCACAATAGCTTCATTGACAACTTGAGTTGGTGATGCAATCACGGGCAACTTGTTAGCACCTTGATTAAAAGAAATCGGTCAATTGATTGATTGATTCAGCTTCTACTCCTTGGGATCGCCACACTCATCGTCAGCAAGAGTTGGTGATGCACGTACAACTTAGTAGCACCGTGATTAAAGGAACCCGATCAATGATTGATTCGTCCTCTAATTTTTTATACTAGCAAGGTTTCCCATCATAATAGGGACTGTACATGTACTAATATACACAGCAGTCCCAAAGACGACTTTGTCAAGAAGCAGCAATCCAGGTCCAACAAACGGAACAACGTCGATGATTTTTGAAGACAGAATCTGAAAATACAACATCATCAATATTTAAAAAAAACAATAATAACAATGAAGAAAGTGGAACAGAGAGGAGATGTTGTAAACTTAGAATGAGACCTGATGACCCTCTTCGAGAAGAACTTTGTTGCAAAACATGTTATCAAATATAAACTCAGTACAGATGATTCTTCAGGACAGATTTCCCTCAAACTTTTTCTCTGCCTCCTCTTTCTTTTTCATCACATCATTCAACGAATTCCCTAATTCAGACCCGCCATCACTAGCCCATGATTCAGACCCGCCATCACCCGCCGTTTCTGCTGCTGTAGCTGAAAATTTGAGTTTTTAGCAATGGTCATTCATCCTCATTTGACTCCAACTCGATCAAACGATCTACAACTTCGGTTGCTTCTACAGGCTTCTGGGATCTGATCTTTACCTCCATGACGGTTCTTAAAGCTGTAAAAAGGGCAGCAATCGGTGCGGCAATTGCAGACTTAGTTTGGAGATGGAAGAAGAATAAAAGCAGCAGCAACAGTGAGAGCGAGGCAGGTGGATCAAACTTCATGTTGAAGCTCTCAAGATAAGGTAGGTAAACAAAACTCAATTCTCTACTGCACCGCTTTAATGAGTTGCTGTTGAAAATATTTAATTATTTTCAAGTTCGGTTTTTTTTATGCAGATATATATATATATATATATATATATATATATATATATATATATATATGTAGAGTTTGTTTTTGTTAAGGTTCCTTTTCTATTATGGTTTCCTAGTCCATTTAAAACTTTTTGTGATGCTGCAATCCTTATCACATTGTTATCTTATTTATTTATTTATTTTTAATCGTCAGGTTTAGATCCTCAGCCTATTCCTGTTAAGCTAAAAGACTTCTATTGCATTGGCAACTTAACTTTTTAATTTTTTTTTTTTGTTTATTTTTTACTTTTTAGGGTTTTAATTACTTTATGTGTTTTCCTAAGTTGTTTTCTTATTCAATTACAACTCTTAAAAAATCCGTATGTGCCCTTGGTTTCTAGTTTTCCATTTTTTCTAATTAATCATTTAAGTTTTTTTTCTTTGATTTCTTTTTATTATTCTGATACTTAAGTTAAGATAGATTTGTAGGGTTCATTCCAATTATTAGACTTAATTTAATTTACAACATGTTTTTTTTTAAATATTTCTTATTTTTGTATTTTATTTTAAATTATGCATTTTAAATTTCCGGAGTCTAGGATTTTGTTAGGGACCAAGTATAAATTTTTGTCTCTCAAATTCATGCTTATGGGGGGCAATTGTTTGCACTATAATTTAATTTTTTGACACTTGTGCATTTTAAATATATTAATTGGCCTAATATTGCTAAATAGATTTTTTAAGAGTGAACCTTAGGGGAAACCAAATTCCTAAGGTGAACCCCAGAGGATACTTAAGGGAAATCAGAAGGACATTTAATATTTTAACCTTGTATTTTGTGAGCCAATTAAAATGCAGGAAAGTTAGAAAGTATCATAATCACTTTTATCTTGGAAATCAAAGTGGAGTGGTTTCTCAATATGATGGAGAACGTGGATTAGTGGAAAGAAGCATGAAGTTACCTCCAACGTCTATAAAAGGAAGAAATCACGATGATAAAGACCCAACTCAACAGCTCAACAAATCCAAACAAATTATCCTTAGACTTCAGCATCTTTAGATTTCTCAATTTGTTCCATTAGTTTCAATTTTCAGATCTAAAGTTCATTCATTTCCCAGTACATTTTTATTTTATTTGTTGTTCAATCGTTTCTGTAAGGTCGGTATCGTTTTGATAATCGAATCTTTGGAATTTTACGGTCTCTTTTATTCCATATAATCGTTTTGATAATTAGAAGTTAGAAAGCGCACTCAATTTTATTCCATAGTTTGATAATACTATAATTATCTGGTACGCCCGCAATTTCCCATGAAAGAGCCAAACAGTACATAATTTATTACTTGTTGCTAATTTATTGAAATATGCATAAAACTAGCACTAAACCTAATAATTTAGCTTAATAATAAACCGTAAATTATCCCAAAAGATAAGGATAAAACGTCCCTATCACATCTGTGATTTCTTTTTTTTTTTTTGTTGCCACAAATTGCAGGTTGGATTGAAATGGGTTTGTAGAAAGTGGGTTTTTGAAATTGTTTTGAAACGCAAAAGGGTTTCACTGGACGAAAATAAGATTGAGATCGGACGAAAGTAGACGACGAGTAGGAGAGGAGTGGTTTCCATGGCTATATAAAGAGAGAGAAAATCTAATCGTAGGAAAGAAATTGAAGAGGGAGAATAGCAGAACAAATTTGGTGAATTTTGAAAAAAATTGGTCAAACTCTCGTGTTGACCGGTGTTGACCAATGTTGACCGATTAAATATATTACATTGTCCAGTCACCCTTACTTGAGGTATATTTTTGTAACGAAATGTAATTTAGGTACTAAAGTATGAATTGGGGTATAGTTCATGTACCATTGATGTAATTTACCCGTTCATTTATATTTTTAACATACATGTGCAATAGTTAACAAATAATTATAATCGTTGACTAAACGCATGCATGTACATTGTAAAAAAGGAACAATTTATGATTTACTACATGACATATTGCACAAGTCTATGGCTTGAAATAATACTTTGAATTTGTTTAATGTCTTAGGAATGAGTTCCTCAAAACACAAATTCTGTTAAAATGTTAAAAACTAAATCTGTTATATATAAGTTAATCACATTTTTGTCAAACTGTTTAATGGCTTGAAATAATACTTTGAATTTGTTTAATGTCTTAGGAATCAGTTCCTCAAAACACAAATTTCTATTAAAATGTAAAAAACTAAATCTGTTATTAACATAGTTGAAAAAAAAAAAAAAAAAAAATTCAGCAAAAATGTTCGGAACTGTATCAATTTATTGACAAACTTGTTTCGAAGGTCTAATGTGACATTTAAATACAATTTGAGACAACATGAAACGAGTATATATCTAAGTAAATTTGCAAGTACTGATTGAATGTGAGTAAAAATAAATTATAAGAGTTTTGATATGTTGCAATAAAAATCAAAGTAATAAAAATTCTACGAATTCTACATGATTTTAAGGCCATGGATGATGGTATTTGGAGGTAGGTGAAGATAATTCTAATTAACTAACCTTGTTTGTTTTGAGGTGTGATTAAAGAGTATAGTAAATAAAGGTAGGTAAGGTGAATTATGGCTAATTTTTCTTACACTTTAAATTGGAGGAGAATCATGGTTAGAATCTTTTTTTTTTTCAAAATTATCATTTGTTTTCTATTTTATTTATACAAATTAAAGGATATTAGAGTAATTTTATATATAATTACATTATTAAATAATCACTTACTTCACCTTACTTTACCTTACTTTAATTACACTTCATCCAAATAAGACCTAAGTAATCATTAAGCCCTTGTTTGGGAGGAGGTTAATGAGAGTAAATGGAAGTAATGGAACGTTAAGTATTAAGTTAACATTGTTTGGGAGTTATTTTTTGAGAGTAAATGGAGGTTAATGAGGTTAAATGTTTACTTCCTCTAACCTCTAACCTCCAAACTCTAACCTCCAAATTGAGGGTTAATGAGAGTAACGTAAACTTTTTTAAAATTTCTTATATCTGCAGAGTAAATTTAACTTTCCTTCCCCTCCATATTTAAACTCCCAAACAAGGTTAAACATTTAGCCTCATTTACATCCTATAAACTCACAAAAAAAGGTTAAACTTTAACTTTCATTTCCATCACTTCCCTTCCATTTCCATTACTCCCTTTAACTCTCACCTCCATTAACCTTCAAACTCCCAAACAGGGCCGTCTCCAGCATTTTGGAGGCCCTAGGTGCATTGTGCACTTTTTTTCATATCTAAATCTAATACTATTTTAGAAATAATAAATATTAAATAGTAAAACCAATATATTATTAATTACAATTCAACTCATATAATAATAACATAAAGCTAAGAAATTATTATTCTTCTTGCTTTTATATATGTAAAATCGAGTTTTCTTTTATATATTTAAAATCAAGTTTCTTCTCACCAGTCATACGAGAAGCAAGCAGACGGCAAAGTATTAATTTCTGGAAAATAATCTTGGACGGCTGAACTCGAACCTAACCGCAAGATTCTATGGAAAGAAAGAGGAAAATTGGTTGAGTCGCATAGTAATTTCATACAAAGTTTTTGGTTGTTCGCTTATTAGTTAAACCACCATTTTTGTTATAATCATGGGAGTCTAGATGTATATTGTTGTATCATTATGACCATGGTACAAAATCTCAAACTTTTGTAAGTTTATTATTATAGTCCTGCTTGTGAGAGTACGTTTATAGTGTGCAGATGTATAATTTCCTCTCCTAATGTTGAATTGCAGTGCGGTGAAGTTGACATTGATGGTTCTCTACTTGCTGCAAAAACTACTAGAGCTGTAGACATTATTATGTTGAACAATGGTTGTTTGTGCTGTACAGTGAGGGGTGATCTTGTGAGAATGATAGCTGAACTAGTGGCTAAAAAGAGAGGAAATTTTGATCATATTGTAATTGAAACTACAGGTTAGATATTACTGTATTAGTCAAAATGTACTGTTCTGAAATCACTATACAGTAGTGACTTGTTATCTAAATGCTTTCTTGTTGTGTGTACATCAAATGATGTACTTGTTACACATTTACTAAAATATGCCATACTGAAACCTTACAGGTCTTGCTAATCCAGCACCAATTCTTAATGTTAATTCTTAATGTTTTTCTAGTCATTGTTGATATTGGATGTATGCGGAAAGTATATTTTTTATGGCTTGGTGATGTTTTGCTTACTTGTGCTCTTTCTTTCTCTTTTGTTGATGTGTAATTGCAAAAAGACCATCAATCTTTGACGATTGACTGTTGAAACATAGGTGTTAACCACTTTTAGAAAGAATGATATTACGATATTGAGTGGAGGTCTTTTGGATCTGCAAACCCTTCAAAACATGTAAATGGCTGATGGCAATTTCTCTCAGGATAGAGTTGTTCATTCTATTGTTGTCTTTGATGCCTTGAAGGAAAAACTTATGGGAGCTACAAAAGAGCTTCAAGATGTTTTAACTACTAGAACAGAGGTTAGTCTTACAAATAGTTGTCATTACTGAACTTGCTTAGCATATTATAACTATTTACTGTGTGTCTATATATTGTATGCCTTCAGAATTTAAAGGCTCATCAGAACAGGAACGTATATCTTCCTCAAATGCTTCAAGAGAGAACCCTTTTGCACTTCAAGCGAAAGCCATAACTGAACCGCCCCCTTGGTCAGGTTCAGGAGATGCATTTGGTCATTCACAGCCATCTATGTAAGTTAAAGTCCCTGAAAACTTGTATGATAATACTTCTTGTCTATAAGCTGTCAATGAGATGCAGAAGTTAACCTTAATACATCCAAATGTTGGGATGCCTATTTTATATATTTATTTCCATGAAACTTGAGTATACCTGTCATTTAAATAATAGAGCTCTCAGTTGATTTGATGTAGTTTTCAAGTGGTTCTAAGGAATTTGACTTCTATGCACATGTAATAAGGAGGATCAGTAACCAAATGGTGATGGAACATCAGTGCTCTAGTTCTACAAAGTTATTGGGCTGCTGCATATGCAGATGAGTTGACAAACTTCGGAGAACATGGCCATGCTGGTGAAATATGGTAACCATTCATTTATTTTTACATTTCAAACAAAGAAATTCTTCATAACATTGCTTATTATAATCTTTCTAAGGAAATTTATCTAGTTGAATAGTCAGAGTATAATAGATTTTGCAAGTTGGTTTTCTGTTATGAGTCCTATCCTGTATTAGTTGCTTATAGAATCCTATACTGTATTAGTTGCTAATTTCTTCTATACTCATTTAATTGATATTATGTTTTCTTATTGCCCCAACACTCACATATATAGATTATAAATGGTTGACCTCTTTCTCTTCTCTTTCGCCTATTTCTCTTCGTTCTTTTCTTGACCTTCATCTCCGGCAATCTAAACTCTGATTCACCTCCCTCTCTAACCTCCATTTCTAATGGCATGTTGATAGTTCTGCTCTGCCCCTTCTATGATTCTGTTTTCCAAAAGCATTTATTTGAACCCTATCTTCCTATCACCAGAACAGAGCAATCTTCCCGGTGTCCCTCAAGCATGTTGATAGTTCTGCTCTGCCTCATTTCAGCTTATTTTCTCCAGGAAGTGTCGCTTTTGTTTAATCGGAAAATTTGACTGCAAATAGAAGAGAAGGTTAATGGTTAGCTTCAACAAGTGAAGGAGCTACAAATTGGCTAGGAAGATTCTTATGGAGCTTCAACAAGTGAAGGAGCTGAAAGTTCAGAATTGTTTGTCGAGGTAATTCCTCGAAATTTAGAAGAAATTAGTCTTATGTCATGTATTTTGCATTCCATTAAGGACTGATCTAAAATAATCCCTGTCAATTTGGTTCCTTGTTTGCACCTCCTAAGCTCCACCAACATCTACTCGAAACCAAAGGTAGTGCTAATATTGGATGGTTGTGTATATGGAGTCTTTGAGTGGAACCAAATTAACAATGTCAGATCTGCCATTAATAGAGTCTAAAATTTATGTATCTGAAAACGTTAGTTCTAACATTGCACGGTTTTGTTCTCTCCCAATCATGGTAATAAAAAGTTTTGTGCTTAACCCTTTATTTATCTATTTGTTTGTCAGCTAAATATTGAAATTTGATTTTTTTTTTTTTTTGAAGATTCTATCCGTAGACAGGAAAACTCTCTTATCCATTGTTAAGCATCAAATGTTTGACTCTTTAGGCGTAGAGTTTAAATAATGTATAATTTATATAACATCATTAGATATGATTAATGTTACCATTTATATATAGTTTTTTCATGTACTGTTAACTTCATGGGCCTTATAACAACTCTATTTCTAGTTTAGAAAGATTGTAGATCTTGACTTCAAATTTGAGTCGAAATCCACGCAGAATAAGCGACCCATTTGAGTCGTACTGAAGTTTTCTCTTTATATACATCATGTACTTCCTGCTTGATCCTCCTCCTAAGCTAATCTTGTCAGTGTATATGTGTATTTAACATGCAGACTTAGTAGGTGCCTGTAATTTGCTTGAATAATTCCAAATGCTGAGAATGGTATTTATTTGGTCATGTCATTTACTGGTAGGCTGTCGACCAAGTTCTATTGGAAAATTTCATCACCTTAGACTGATGGAAAAGATAATGATTTGCAGTAAAAGGACTTCGAAGATACGTCTTTCATTAGTTTGGACTCAATGCAGCGGGCAAATTCTACCCTTGAGGATTTTGTAAGTGAATTAAATAATCATGCAGCATGTTTTAAACTATGAAATTGAATGTTCAATATTCCTTTTCATTTCTTTTTGCCTTTGAAATTTCTACGAAGTTATGGTTTTGTGGTAGCTCTTGACTTGTTAGTTGATGGTTCCTTTTGCTGTCCAATCTGTGCAGCAACACTATGATAAAAAAAAGTAGAGTCCCGCTATCATCAGAGCAGGAAAAATGGCTGCAAAAATATATGCTGGAGGAACATTTACCATATCCTTGAGCATAGTCCAATGATGTAAAGATGCAGACTCCCATGGAAGAGGGCTAAAGAGCCTTTTAGGAACACCAGAGGGAACTTTGCCTGGTACACTAAATGAAAGTGCTGTCCACACAATAACCATTAAAGGAACTCCATAGTCTGCAATGAAACTCCTAAAAAACCGTGTGGATAGTGGAACATAAATGTTCAGTAACAATTTAATTAGGTTGAAATTCACTTGATTAAGTTTGATTGATATACAAACCTGTGCCATACCACCATGATCTTGCCTTTCTGCTCTTTAAGGCAGTATAAATAAGGCCAAAGGTGAATATTATACCCAATAATGCATTTGTGTAAAGCCACTCAAATTGATACTTGTCTAGCTTTGAATCTTTAGATATGGGTACTTTAAACTCACTCACAATTCCCTGTAGTCATTTGAATTGTTAAATTTTAGCTAAATTGATCAAAATTGCTTCCTCAAGCAGGAATTAAGCATGACAAGTAACTAGAATCGTGTCGGATCGTTTGCATTTTGAATAATAGATAATCAGGAGAAGAAAATCACATCTAATTATGTTATTCTAAGTATAATGAAATGCTGTTGTTGACAGGTTTATCAGCATATGGAGATTTACAAGGAATCTAGCGTCTGCTTGGTTCTCTTTCTTTTTGGTGCTGTAGTTGCTATAATATGGTCTGTAAGTCATATGATCTCAGAATTAAGGTTCTCTTCTTGATTTTCCCTCAGACTTGTTCTGCTCAGATTTTATTTAGTTGGCCTGTACTTATATGATCTGAGATGTTAAGGTCTTCTGTCTCAATTATTCAATCTCCCAAACATTTATTCTGTGGGCTTTAACGGAACAAAATTTCCTTTTTACTGGAGTTTAAGTTCCATAATGGTCTTTACTGAATTCCACTAATTATGTGCCATTCACTTGCTGCTGCAATCCCTACCTTTGTCATATGATGATTTTCATGTTTTTGAATCCTAGTGAGAAACTTGGTGGAATTAATTGTTTTTGGGAAAAAGACCATTTGCAGCATTAGAATCTTTCATATTTCTCGAGACAAAAGACCATTGTCAATAAGTAATTAATCATGTCCAATTTTGCATTTCAAATACTTCCTGTTCTTACTTCATCTCCATTTTGTCTTTATGTTTCATATGTTCCTCACATTATTCTTATGACATCAATAAATTTTGTTTAATGTCATTCACGAATATTCTCTAATTAAGTTTACTTCCTTGTGAATGTTTGAAGTTTGTTGGTGACCTTGCACTTTTCGTTGTCTACTGTGTAGTATTCTAATTTGTTGTGCTCATCTAAAGTTCATTTTATTATATTTCCATTTTAGTTTGTCAAAATGATCGGTTTCTGTTCTAATATCCATTCTGTTTCTGTTTGGTCCTCATATTAGTTTCTAATTTCTTGTGCATATGCTAAGTTAAGATTGATTATTTGTGTATTCAAAATCTAATTAGCTTAACATTTTGGTTCAATTGATTTCATAACATTGTAATATTCATACTTAATCGAATATAATATTTCGATCTATATAAAAAACATGATTTCAATTACAGGTTGCAGTATATCTAGGAAATGTCCTGACATTATATATGTCCAAGCCATAAGGCTTCATTTTCAACCGAATTTGGTGCGATTTAAGATATTTTAATTTATTTGAGATTTGAAATATATCTAATTTATAGCAGCTCCCTTCAATCCAAATAAATCACTATAAATATTAATAATGAGAGATTTTTAATCATTATAAATATTTCTAATGAGTGGAGTTTTTAATCATTATAAATACTTTTAATAAGCATATTTGTAATCATTATAAATACCTTTAATGAATGCATTTTTAATCATTATGCATGGTTTTTAATAAGGGTAACTATCCACTCATTGTAAGTTAATAATGAGCGAAATTATTCCGCTCATTAATACTTTTAGTAAGAAGGGCTTCCTCAAGGGGAAAACTCCGCTCATTAAAGGTCTTTAATGAGTGGAATTAGACTTTTAATGATGGGATTTCCTATCATTAAATCTCCTTTTTCTTGTAGTGGATTGATCCAAAGAATCTTGTCATTTGGCGCTTGATCTATCCAAAATTTTATCATTTAGCCACTGAACTATCCCAATTTGTGAAATTTCAATCCAATTTGGATGGAAACTTAATAGAATTATTGACATATGATGATATTTTGATAACTAGTTGATAAATTTTAGTTTAGAGATTTGTTTTCTTGTTTTAAGCTCATTAATTATTTGGGTAAATCAACTTTAAAACGTACGACATGTCAAGCTCATATATCAAAATATCACCACATATTATAAAGAAATAATTTTATCAAGACTTCATCATAATTAAGTAGAATTTCATCAATTTGAATAGTTTATGATCAAAATGTGATCAAATAATAAATTAGTTGTCAAATATTAAAATTTTAAATAAATCAGAATCTAAATAACATTTTATACCAAATTACAAATTGTAATTTATAAGTGCATTTCGTCTTGTAATTAAAAAAAATAAAAAAATTAAAAATAACTACAACAACAAAATAATAGTTTATACATTGTTTCCAAATATGAAAAAAAGTTCAGAAAAAAATCAGTATAGGTGTTGTCAAAAGAAAGAAAAAAAATGAATCAACAAATATTGATCCAAGGAATCATCAAAATTGAGTGAAATTTCATCAATTTAAATAGTTTATGGTCTAAATATGACCAAATAATAAATTAGTGGCCAAATATTAAAATTTTAAATAAATCAGAGTCTAAATAACATTTTGCATCAAATTACAAATTGTAATTCATAAGTGAATTTCATCTTGTAATTTATAAAAAAAATAAAAAATAACTATAATAACAAAGTAATAATTTATACATTTGTGTTGTCAAAAGAAAAAAATTAAGAGAAAATCTGAACAAAACAATGCTAATCCTGAATTGAACTCTCATCATCTTGTAATTTATAAAAAAAATAAAAAATAACTATAATAACAAAGTAATAATTTATACATTTGTGTTGTCAAAAGAAAAAAGAAAAAAAGAAAAAAATTAAAAGAAAATGTGAACAAAAAAAATGCTAATCCTGAGAATTGAACTTTCACCCTTGTTTTTTTAAATAAATCAGAGTCTAAATAACATTTTGCATCAAATTACAAATTGTAATTCATAAGTGAATTTCATCTTGTAATTTATAAAAAAAAATAAAAAAATAAAAAATAATCATAATAATAAAGTAATAATTTATACATTTGTGTTGTCAAAAGAAAAAAATTAAGAGAAAATCTGAACAAAAAATGCTAATCCTCGGAATTGAACTCTCATCATCTTGTAATTTATAAAAAAAAATAAAAAAATAAAAAATAACTATAATAACAAAGTAATAGTTTATACATTTGTGTTGTCAAAAGAAAAAAGAAAAAAAGAAAAAAATTAAAAGAAAATGTGAACAAAAAAATGTTAATCTTGGAAATTGAACTCTCACCCTTGTAAACAAATTCATTGTGTCTTTACCATTCAAGCTAACACTACTTTTTGTTATATATTTAAATCTATATTCCTTTTAACTATACATTTTTTAATAATTATCAAATTTTGAAAAAATTCTGATCGGAGGCCCTAGGCCGCCGCCTAGGCGGCCTCCCCCTGGAGCCGGCCCTGGACTCCCAAACAAAGGCTAATTGATTACAATCCATAATAATAAATTTATGCAAACAAACTATGCCCTTTTTTATTAACACAAATCAAGTTATTTTATAACATAAATGATAGTTTTTTTCTTCCACAAATAACCACATATTATTAAAAGGTTCAGACCCGGATGCACACATTTTTTTAATGTCACTCTTGATGGTCAAAAACAACAAACTTCAAACCATAGAAACTATTCCCATCAACTCGGAGAAATCTCTAGCAGCAGAACCACTAGGCAGAGCAGCCATTGAAACAACCTTTTTAAGTTGCTGAACATTTTCTCTCATCTTCTTCCCTTCTCCATTATCACTCCGAAAGAATAGCTCTAAATTCTTTAACAGCCCATTCTTGGTAATGACTCCATCTTCAACATTCACACCTATTCCCCACCCAACCTCCACCATTCGAGAAATCGTCATTTGATCAGCAAAAATCGGCCGGCAAATCATTGGTACACCATAAACAATGCTCTCACACACCGAGTTATACCCGCCATGGCTTATATGCACACCTACTGAATCATGAGCTAAGACTATAGTTTGTGGTGTCCATGGCACGATTTTTCCTTGCTTGCTTGTTTTTTCAACGAACCCATTTGGTAATTTTTCTTTCAAATTATCGCTAAGAGACCATAAAAATGGAATCTTGCTAAATTCAAGAGCTTCAGCTACTGCTTTCATCTCTTTCTCGGATAATGCTGCCACAGTTCCAAAAGCAATATATGCTACTGATTTAGATGGTTGCCTGTCTAGCCACGACAGGCAACCCGTCTCATCTGAATCCGAATCTGAATCTGAAGACGTCCAAAGAAAACCCAAATTCAAGTACTGCTTGAATATGGATTTCAGATTATTATTTAACGGCTCAGGAATCATTTCTTCGAAACAAATTATAGCAACAGCAGTAGCTTTTGGAAGCTCTTCTCCAAATTGACATAGTTGTTTTGAAAATGTTGATTCTTCCTTTCCAACGACGCCAAGCACCTCACCTGGTAAATCTTTCACACGCAACATAGATAAACCAGGAACAAAATCCACATTTTGATCTTTACCTATGTTTTCAGCTGCGCATTTTTTGCGAATAATTTCAGTGTAGAAGTGAGCAGAAAGGGAAATAGGGGAGGATGTCCAAAGGGCAATCCAAGGAACACCATACTTGTTTGCTAACTCACCCGAAAACGTCAAGAAAGCAGCACTTATAATACAAGTGATCTTGATTCCGGTTTCTGCAACAACCGTTTCAACTCTTTTTGTTAGAATTTCAGGAGCAGCATTCAAGAAAAGATCGATTTGTTTAACAGAACTCCCAGTGAAAAGGTCGTCTTCCACATTGTAAATGTGGATATTAGATGGCAAGTGAAGATCGGAAAGCAAGGAATCGTTGCAATTTTTAGTGTTGAAGAAAGAAAAAAGAATTTCCGGAGCTGAATTTGACATTTTTAGCAAAAGATTCATGAGGTTTTTAGGGTGGCTGGCAAATGGGAAAGCAAGAACTGCAACATGTTTCTGATTGGTTTTAATTGGCATGTTTAAGATCAGATTGCAAGGAGATATTGAAAGTGAAGTGTTTGAGTTGATTTTGTTGAGATTACGATGGATTGAATTTATAGGGAGTACAGGTGCTGAAGTTTGTTGATTAGAACTTATTTGACTGGGAGATTGCATGTTTCTTCAACCACCGAGCAAACAACGATTTATGGGAGTTGGCATGTGAGTATGGGAGTCACCATTAATTCTTCAATTAATTCATATATCACTTGCCTATTTAATGCCTTGCACACCTCAAATATAAAAAAAAAAAAAAAAATACAAAAATAAATCACGTGGTTTAATAAACTCACAACACGTAGTTTAAAATTTGCAAACAGAGAACTCTATTTTATGAATTTCCCACTAAAAAGATATCTAGGTTAAATTTTTGGATCAAACAATATTTTTGGTTTAGTTAATTTACAAAGTTAATTTTTGAATTTTTTATAATTTGCGACATATGTCTATTTAATTGATCCAAAGCGCTTCTTTTTTGAGTAAATAGTCACGACAAAAATTTTTGAGGGATCTACTAATTTTTGTGAATGAATAATTGAGTTTGTAAACTGCAAAAAGCAAATACCACCGTTTGCAAACTTTTAAACCACGTGGATTATCTTTGCAATTCGTCCAAACCATGAGGTTTATTTTTATACATAAAAAAATAACAGAGTTTAATTCGATGTTGTTAAGGGAGTTCGGAGACGTGAAATTCCAATTATTTTGTAAGGAGTGCTCAAATAGTAAGTTAATTATTTTGTAAGGAGAAGTAAAATTAATGAATGGTTTTTTAGGCTATATTCGGTCGCCAACAAATATTACCGAAGAAAATGTATCATGTGTTTGTTTGTTTAAGAAAATAAGTCAACAAAAGATATCATATTAGTCGATAATATATAAAGAAAACGAGAAAAATGTTTCACTCTTTTTAAATGAGTAAAACCTTTTCCTAACCATTTTCTTTAGTCTTAACTCCCTTATCTACTTCTTTTTTTTCATGTTCGAGCCAACTATAATCCATATAATAAACATGTTGTGTAGGAAGTAAATCGGCTTGACCCGCTTAACTAATTTAACAATTTGTGAAAAAATGAAAAAGCAAAAATGTGAGAAATGGTAAAAAAAACGTGGAAAAGAAAAAACATAAAAAAACATTAAAAGGATAAAAAGAACTAAAAAGAAAATAAATGTGAAAATATTAAAAACACGAAAAAGGAAAAACATGAAAAACAGTAAAACACACACACACAAAAAAACAAAACAAATAGTAAAAGATTACTAAGCTTGAAAGGTATATCCTCCAAAACTTTCTACAAATTTGTTTGGAATGTTTCATGTTGAGATATAATAATGATTTTGCATAAACAAGGTCTCTCAACTTATTTGAAACTAATTATCCACCATTCTTGTTAGAGCAAGAAGCTATAAAAAGGCTTTAGTACTTCTTCACCTGGAGAATTTTTCGAACTAAAACATAAATTGGTCATTTTTTACTTTTATATAGCCCAAATCTGTACGTAAAAATTGGTTCCGAACTATTTACCAATTTTTTTTATACAGCCACGTGTAAATTTAGCCCCCCAACCCATCAATGTTGTACCTACCACTGTACAAATTATATTTAACCGGACCAGATACATGGGTGTTTCACAGTCTGATTGGTTGGACTGACCAGTTTGGTCCGGTTTATAAACATTGCAGAACACTTGCAAACCAATGTAAAATTTGTCAAGTTAATATATTTCATGAAACAGATGAAAATATTAGTTTATCCTAAATAATTGTTGGATTTTTTTTTTCTTACAAATTTCCTTATCTTATAAGCTAAGACGTACACCCCATGGGACATAGTATAATTTCTCCCATTGCTCTATGAAATACCCCGTTTGGTTAGAACATTAATGATCCATGGTAACTTGAAGTTAAGACACATCTCGTGTTGGACTGTATAAAGAATCAATCTTTGTCATTTGGGTTACAATCCAACCTAATCCAACCCAACCCAATAAAAAGAATAATACATGGTTTATATGTTAAAACCAACTCAATCTATTAAATGCTCAATTTGAATAAATTAGATTGGATTGGTTGTTAATTCAGATATGATCCATCTGAATCTACGTCTCATCATAGTCAACAAGTGTTGTAGCTCGAACTCAGAAAATAGGAACAGACCGAACAAAATTAAATGGGCAGAGTCGCGGACAATGTCGCTTTCTTTAAGACGTTCGCGGAACTGCCGGAATTTAGCAAACAGTATGAACTCCGGTCGCCTCCAGGATAAAACAACCCTCTTAAATACGATTTTCGTATTGCACCGTACGAAAATCGTTCTGTATACACTCTCTGTTTAACTTGCTCAGTTTTCGAAAAGATAAAGAATGAATGAAAAGTAAATTGTGTTTGAAGGCAGTCTCTGATCACCTATTTATACAAGAAAAAAGAGCTGTTGAGCACACCAACCCAACCCGGCCCGGCCCGGCCCGGTTCGGGTCGGTCGGACGGACGGCGCGCGCGCGCGCGTGTGGTGGTCAACCAAAGAGATAGGTCCTCACCCTTTCACAAAAGTGGGTACCTCTTGGGGCACACCCCAAGCATGTGAGGACCTTCCTTATAAACATCTCCACCAAGTGCTTTGAAAGCAATTGTGGGATGTTTTTCACTTGAAAAAACTTAAAGACACATGCATGGGCCAATTTCATAAATTATAAATGGGCCAAGCCCAACAATCCCCCACTAGAATTTTTGAAATCGTTTTACTGAGCAGTTACATAAGGTCAGACATAAGCAGAGGTATCTTTCGATTTGAACCTTTGCGTAGTGAGTATAGTTCAGATTTTACTAGAGTGACTCGTAGTCTTGAACTCTATCTCTGACGTATATCACGCCATAACCTTTTCAGAGTGTAGTTCTAGTAGCCCGTGCGTTGATGGCCTTGCGCGTCTATCCCGGTTTAATGAATGCTCTAGAGTTTTGCCCTAAACTCATAGGAAGCGGCCTCACTTCCACATTCATATAGGTGAGTCTATCAAAAGTACTCATGTAGCTATGTACTTCACTCCAAATTGAGTATAGACTTCATTAAGAGTTTCTATTATCTCAACCTCAAATCGCTTCAGGATATTCATGCTTCTAATTGCATGATCTGACTCATATTACAACACAACTTGTTATTACCCTTTGAACCTATTTCTTGGGATCTCCAGTCTATAGGTTGGGTTACCATTGTGTGTAACTCATCATTGTAGGGGCATAAGTCCCATACTCTTTTCCGTATTATGGAATTTCTCTCTAGCTAATCCTTTCGTCAAAGGATCGGCTAAATTCTCTGCTGAGCGTGTGTGATCCACTCTAACAGCTCCTTTAGTGAGTAGCTCTCTCACAGTGCTGTGCTTACGACGTATCTGTCGTTTCTTATCGTTGTAATAATGACTCTCACTACAAGAATTCAAGCTTGTTGCGACAATTTAATTTGTCAAAATAAGTTATATTTTTGTCATAAGAAACTTCTTGTTACAAAGTGTTTTGTCACCATCCTAGTCACAATAAGCCCGTCTTAATAAGTTTTTAGTGACAAAATTGTATTACCTCATAATTAGTTTTTAATTATTGTTACAACTATAATTTGTCATTAATCTAGCTATTATGACAAAATTTAAATAACCGTGAAATATGATTTATTGTGACTACATAATGTACTAAGAAAAATGTTACATACACACCCCATACGCAAATGCTCATTGGGCTTGCAGCTTGTACAACATAGGCGCAACCCGCTAAATCATTTATATTAATCTCGGACACACCTCCACATACAAATGCTCATTGGGCTTGCAGCATGTACAACATGTGCCCAACCCGCCATGTGTTTTTAATTCTACAAATTTATGAGGTTGCCAAGACTCGAACCCTCGACCGTTTGGTCCAAGCAACTCTAATACCATGTCATGGAACCGTTTGAACTAAAAGCTCAAGATGATTAAGGCTTAATCGTATATCCTATATTAATCTCTGACACATTCTAATCCCCAAATAAATATGAAAATTTGTAATTTGATTTCCGAAAAAATAGATTAGTCTAATTTGATAAATATTACTGTCATAATTTGGTTTTGTTTTTTCATTTTTTTACTAATTGTAATTTTGTCATAATAAGTACATTAATTGCGAAAACAGTTATTTTATCGTATGAATATTTCGTTACATCTTTATATATTTATGACAAAAATGACGTGACAATTTGTTTTTATCATAATACGTATTAAGTTCTACTTTCTTGTGATAAATATTTCAACAAAATATTTTTTTCTCATGATTTCTTTTGGTTTTTTTACCTTTTCTTACTAATTATTATTTGATCACAATAAGTACATTAGTTGTGATAAAAAAATTATTTTTACGTATGAATTTTTGTCACAATCTTATGTATTTATGACAAAAATGTGTGACAATTTTTTTTTGTCATAATATTGATTGACTAGTGCTTTATTGTGATAAATATTTGGACGAAACATTATTTTGTCATAATTTTATTTGGAATTTTCACATTTTTTTACTAATTATTTTTTTGTCACAATTACATTAATTGTGACAAAAATTATTTTGTCAGACGAATTTTCGTCACAATATTAGATATTTGTTGTAGTGTCTGAACCTTAGCAATAGCCGCGGTACTATCACAGTGGATCAATACAGCTGGAATCGGTTTTTCCCATAGGGGAATCTCAGCTAACAGACTTCTCAACCAACCTGCTTCTTCACTAGCCACAGCTAGTGCAATCAGTTCTGATTCCATGGTTGATTGAGCTAGAATAGTTTGTTTCTTAGACTTCCATGAAACAGCACCACCAGCTATATTGAAAATATAGCCACTAGTAGCCTTGGAATCATCTGATAAGGTATTCCAGTCAGCATCACTGTATCCTTCAAGGACTGCTGGAAACCTTTGATAATGTAATCCAAGTTTCATGGTTCTTTTAAGGCATCTCATGACCCTTTCTATAGCATTCCAATGCTCCACACTAGGTCTACTAGTAAATCTGCATGGCAGTCCTACGACATACGCGATGTCGGGTCTAGTACAATCAGTGGCATAACGAAGACTGCCAATTATGCTAGCATACTCTGATTGTCTTACACTGTCTCCAGTGTTCTTAAAAAGTTTTATACTAGGGTCATAAGGTGTACATGCAGGTTTACAGTCAAAGTAGTTATATTTCTTTAGTATCTTCTCAACGTAGTGAGATTGATCTAAAGAAATTCCAGTTTCAGACCTAGTTATCTTTATGCCAAGAATGACGTTCGCTTCTCCTAGATCTTTCATGTCAAAGTTCTCACACAACATTGACTTAACAGCATTTACAACATGAATATTAGATCCAAAAATAAGCAAGTCATCGACATATAGGCATATAATGGTGCAAAGACCATTTTCATATTTATAGTAGATACACTTATCACTTTCATTCACCTTATAGCCATTTGAAATAATCAAGTTGTCAAATTTTGCATGCCATTGCTTAGGTGCTTGTTTTAGCCCATATAAAGACTTATCTAACTTACATACCTTATGGGCTTGACCAAAGACTACAAAGCCCTCAGGTTGATCCATATAAACCTCTTCTTCTAGTTCACCATTCTAAAACGCAGTTTTAACATCCATTTGGTGCACTACTAGTTTGTGCACAGAAGCAATAGCAATCAAAACACGTATGGACGTAATCCTAGTGATAGGTGAATAAGTATCAAAGAAATCAACATTTTCTCTTTGTCTAAAGCCTTTAGCTACAAGGCGAGCCTTAAACTTATCTACTGAACCATCAGGTTTCAGTTTCTTCTTAAGGATCCATTTACAACCTATTGGTTTACAACCTGGTGGTAAGTCTACTAAGTGCCAAGTTTGGTTCGACTCAAGTGAGTCCATTTCATCATTAATGGCTTCTTGCCATAAATCAGCATCTAATGAGGTTAAGGCTTCTTGTATAGTAAGTGGATCCTCTTCTACTGTGAAAGCGTAAAAGTCAGAACTAAAGTCTTTAGATACTCTAGGTCTCTTACTTCTCCTAGGTTCAGATTCCTCAATCTCTTTTTGTACTATAGGTCTAGTAGCAGGTATGCTACTAGATGATGCACCCCCACTATTTCTCAACTTAAAAGGAAATCTATCTTCATAAAAGTCAGCATCGTTCGACTCCAATATGACTTTTGCATTCAAATCATAGAACCTATATGCTTTGCTATTCACAGCATATCCAATAAACACACATTCATAAGCCCTACTAGCAAGTTTGACTCTCTTAGGGTCAGGAATCCTAACATAAGCCAAACAACCCCAAGTTCTAAAATATGATAGACTAGGTGTTTTATTTTTCAAGATCTCATAAGGGGAGATTTTGCTCCTTGATTTAGGGACCCTATTTAGCACATAGCAAACAGTCAAAAGGATTTCTCCCCACCAATGTGAGGCGGCACCTGAACTAAGCATAATAGCTACTACAGATTCGGTAAGTGTCATATTTTTCCTTTCAGCCTTTCCGTTCATTTCTGGTGAATAAGGTGCTGTGGTTTCATGTATAATACCATGTGTTTTATAGAAATCAATAAACAGGCTAGAACCATATTCTGTGCCTCTATCGCTACGAAGTCTCTTGACTTTCCTATTGTATTGATTTTCTATTTCAACTATGAACAACTTAAACATGTCAAACGCTTCACTTTTATTTTTCATAAGATAAACAAAAGTAAAGTCAGAACAATCATCTATAAAGGTTATAAAGTATCGTTTGTCATTTCTAGTCAACTTTCCATCTAATTCACATATATCTGAATGAATTAAATCTAGAGGTTCAGAATCCCTAACAACAGATTTATGAGGTGTTTTGTGATTTTTGCCTGACTACAATAATCACATTTAAGAAATTCATTCAGATTCAATTTTGGAATTAATCCTAAGTTACTCATATTTTTAATGATACGCTTATTAACATGACAAAAACGAGCATGCCAAACATTAAAAGTACATAAGGAGTAAACAGAAGCATTCACTTTATTAATCTCAACATTCAACTTAAACATGCCTTCAGTAGCATAACCTTTTCCTACAAATACATTGTTTTTAGTCAAAGTAAATAAATCTGCTCCTATAGTCTGAGTAAAACCAGCCTTGTTGAGTAGATAGCCCGAAACCAAATTTTTTCTCATTTCTGGAGTATGCATCACATCCTTCAAAGTTAAGGTTTTTCCAGATGTGAAGTTCAATTCCACACTACCAATTCCAGCAACAATAGTGGTATGGGAATCACCCAATACACTTTCTTATCTTCGGTCACAGCACTGTATGTTTTGAACATACTTCTATCATAGCAGACATGGCGAGAAGCACCAGTGTCTACCCACCACCCATCTGATCCACCTATGAGGTTGATCTCAGAAATCATAGCAACAAAATTATGTTGCTCTTCAGTCAGGTTAACACTAGGAGTAGTGTTTGGCCTGTTCCTGCACTTACGTGCCATATGACCTGGTTTCCCACAGTTAAAGCATAGGAAAGCAGCATCATTTCTAGGTGGTTGTTGTTGTGGCCTATTTTGGTTCCTTTGAAGGTTCCAATTCAAATTAACTCGAGTGTTGCGGTTTTGGATTGGTTTGCGGTTCTGATTCTTAAAATTCTTTTGAGTGGGTTTCAGAACCGCAGTGGACCTTTTAGTGCTATTAGAAACAATAAGCACTTCCTCTTTTAAATCTTGTTTTCGAGCTTCCTCCTCAATTCGGAGGCGAGTAATCAAACTTTCCATCGAAAATTCTTTTGTTTTGTGCCTCAAAATATTTTTAAAATCTTTCCACGAAGGAGGCAATTTGTCAATTATGACAGCAACTTGAAATTGATCGTTTAAAGGCATACCTTCTGAAATAATTTCATGTGCTATCTTCTGTAATTCATGAGATTGAATTTCCACTGACTTGTCATCAGTCATCTGGAATTTGAGGTAGCGACTTACAGCGTATTTTTTCGATTCGGCCTCCTCAGTGTCATACTTCCTCTGCAGAGCTTCCCAAATTTCTTTTGCTGTTTTTTCTTCAGCAGTGTAGTAATCATACAGATCGTCAGTCAGTCCATTGAGTACATAATTTTTGCACAGAAAATCATTTTTTGTCCATCTCTCAGCAGCACGAACAGCAGCACGAACATCTGCCTCGTCACCATCTTCAGGAACAATTGGTTTTTCCGAAGTCAGAACAGAAGCTACCTTCTTTGTTGTAAGGTAGAACATCATCTTCTATCTCCATCTTCGGAAATGAGCTCCTTCAAACCGGAATGGTTTGTTAATCTCAGCAATCCCATTTGATTGTTCGGTAGCCATCAGCAGTAATTGAATCGTCTTAAAATTGTTGTAGCTCAAACTTAGAAAATAGGAACAGACCGAACAAAATTAAATGGGCAGAGTCGCGGACAATGTCGCTTTCTTTAAGACGTTCGCGGAACTGCCGGAATTTAGCAAACAGTATGAACTCCGGTCGCCTCCAGGATAAAACAGCCCCCTTAAATACGATTTTCGTATTGCACCGTACGAAAATCGTTCTGTATACACTCTCTGTTTAACTTGCTCAGTTTTCGAAAAGATAAAGAATGAATGAAAAGTAAATTGTGTTTGAAGGCAGTCTCTGATCACCTATTTATAGAAGAAAAAAGAGTTGTTGAGAGCTCTGATTTCATGGAGAAGGTGAAGGAGGAAAATCAGGAAGACTGGGTTGGTGAAGACACGTTCAGAGCAAAGTAGGCGTTGTGAATAACGTTCACAAAGACTGAATCAAAATGTAAATAATTAAATAAAAAATTATTTCTGAAATTAAAAATAATAATAAATAATATTATTAATAATAATAATTTTTAATAAAAAATTAATCATTTTACACCACACCAACCCGGCCCGGCCCGGCCCGATCGGACGGCGCGCGCGCGTGTGTGGTGGTCAACCAAAGAGATAGGTCCTCACCCTTTCACAAAAGTGGGTACCCCTTGGGGCACACCCCAAGCATGTGAGGACCTTCCTTATAAACATCTCCACCAAGTGCTTTGAAAGCAATGTGGGATGTTTTTCACTTGAAAAAACTTAAAGACACATGCATGGGCCAATTTCATAAATTATAAATGGGCCAAGCCCAACAACAAGTAAAGTATCAATATAAAATGATACAAGAAACATGTGTGACTAGTCCTTGTTCCGGCATCAGAATTTTACAAGACTATGGGCACGACCAGAAGATTGTTGAACTTGAACTGATCTAGAACTTAAACCCACATAAAAGGCTAATCAGTCAAGCTTAGAACTTAAACCCACACAAAAGGCTATACATGATATAATAAAAATAGTTGGTATTAGAGTCTTACTTCTTTCATGACCTTCCAGCACAAATCCAGAGTTGCATATATTCCCTCCGCTTCTTTGTAACGACCCGGTTCGGAGTGGGTGGCACCGGGATAGAAGGCCTGAGCAAGGAGCGGCCCTAAGGGATAACGATGGGGGCAGGAATGAACTGAATCCCACATCGAAAATGGAGAGGGAGTGATTGGGGCTTATTAGTAAGATGTGAATCCAATACATGCAGACGCGTTTTAAAGCCGTGAGGCCCAATGTGTTGGAATTGGGCCAGAGCGGACAATATCTACATGGTATTGGACCAGGATGTTACATTCTTCCTCTTCACTTATAACTACATGCTTCTATGTAAACAATGTCACCTAATCAAAATTATACAATCATCCATTGAATTGAAGAAAAAACAGACCAAAATCAATTGAATGTGGTATGTAAATTCACCTCACGTCTACGGATTCTTGGGCCTTTCCCAAATTCTCCAACTCTAGCACACAATAGAACCACTTCTCAAAGATGGCTATGATTTTTAACTGCATTTGAGGGAGGGGGGACAAAACTCTATGTAAATTTTTTTTAAGACAAAATAGCATTAATTGAAAAAATATATTTTAATACAGAATTGCTATTCGATACAAATGTCTTAAAAAAAACTTCTAATGCTAAGTAGATCGGCGATTACGAGGTGGCAATTGACATCTACGATCTGTCATAACTTGAAAACGATCTGCTGCCTCTACCTATACTGTTTCTTTCTAGCGTTAAGGTGCAAAAATTGTGCAATTTTACCCCTAACGTCTAAAATTGTGCAATTCTACCCCTAATGTTTGTAGCCAAGAGCAATTTTAACCCTAACGTTGATAAATTGGATTAATTTCAGACACTATTATAAAATATTTTTTTCTTTATTTTGCACCAATTGCATATTAATTTGTTCTAAAAAAAATGATATAATGTTTTTTTTTGTAATTTAATAATAAAATTGCAGATTAATATTTATAAATTCGGTAAATTTTTTGAATTTTTTTTGTCTAATTCGTACAAAAGACAGTATATTTTTAATATTTTTTTCTTATTTTTTCACGTCCCAACATATGTTTGTGATTTGTTACTGTAAAATAACGCATGTGTGAAGTGTAGATGACAAGATTCATGACCGAGAAGACAGTTTGATGAATTATTTCTCAAATTGACCCAATTTATCAACATTAGGGATAAAATTGTTCTTGGCTTCCAACATTAGGGAATTGCACCATTTTAGACGTTGGGGGTATTTCTGCACCTTAACCCTTCTTTTTATATCAAAAACCCATAAGGCAAACATGCTTCTTTACCGATTCTGTCAACTGTAACCATACCAACTTCTCAATTACCACTCACTCATATGAAAAACTGAAATAAAAAGCTCCATTTGTTAATTACCAACATGAGAGAACTAGCTCCGCTTATATCATTTCAACAAAATAACATGAGTCAAGCTAAAAAAAAAATTCAGTTCAAAATAAGCACAATCACCTGGAAGTCTGGTGAAAGCTGATTAGTTTCATCTTCAAAAACACGCGACGAATGAAATTGAGTGACTAATAAACTCATGTCGTGTTAGCGACACAAATTCTCTCCCTCCACTCTGTCATATCCACTACCATATTTTCCGTAATCCCCAATAAACTCATATCACTCTCGATCACCCTCTTTCAAGTTTGGTTAGGTCGTCCCCTACCTCTCATTCCTACATCCCTTTGCCACTCTTCAGTCCTCCTAACCGGCACATCAAGCGCTTTTCGACTTACATGGTCAAACTACCTTAGTCGGTTTTCCCTCATTTTATTCTCAATAGATGTAACCCCTACTTTTATCCTAATTATTTCATTACTCACCCGATCCTTTTTCGTATGACCACACATCCATCTCAACATATGCATTTCCGCCACCGACATATTATGAATGTGACAGTGTTTTACTGCCCAACATTCCGTACCATATAACAATACTGGTCTAATTATCGCGCGGTAGAATTTTCTCTTCAATCTATTAGGCATGTCAGATCACAAAGAAACCCGTATCACTCTTCCACTTCGACCAACCAGATTTAATTCTATGAGCAACATCTCCATCTACTTCTCCATCCGTTTGGATAATAGACCCTAAATACCGGAAGCAATCCGAGGCCTGAACAACTCTCCCATCTAGGGTGATTGTCCCTGCCTCCCTACTCCTGTTGATGCTAAACTTACACTCCAAATATTCTGTCTTACTTCAACTCAACTTAAAGCATCTTGAGTGACTTGTATATTTAGCATAAATACCAACGATCATAGATATAATACAACATAAATTTAGATGGCTAAATATGCAATTTAGGACATGGATATTGTCAATTTGTTCGATCATGAACTCTAACCCTTCTTTGGAATAAATTCCATGCAAGAAAATAATAGGATTTCCTTACTAGAATTCAACTTAGTTAATTTACAAAATCATTTTCTATGTTTAGAAAACATTTTTAGTATAAAGGAACTCAATTGTTAATTGAGCAAATGTGTCCTTCAGAAACTACTCTATATTTAATTCTCACAAAATAGTTTTTTCCATGATCTCCAATCACATAACAAGCTATTCTTAAATACGAGACTATTCCATTCTCTTAATTTTTTTCTTCCAAACATGAAAAATAGTGGTACTAAATATAGTTTCAATAAGATTAATTAAGCGCAATTAGGGAGCCTAAGTAAATAAAAGTGAATAACTTAGCCTAGCCTTCCATTGTTATTCTGGTAACTGGGTTTGGGTCAAGGATTCTGCTGATAATGTCTGCCAAGATGACTTAAAGCACTTAAAAAATTAGAAACAAACCCATCTATTAAGGATCAAAAGCATAGCAGTTGAAATTAAGCCTAAACTCAGATTTTATTAAATAAAAAAACTTATATGCTCTTCTTTATGAGCATATGTTACATCCAAGTTCCCACTCTCCTGTAAATCAAAGAAACCTGCAGTATCTCCCAGTAAATATCAATTGTCTGTATAAAATCCAGGATGAGCCCAAGCTCTTCTGTATCTCTCATTCTTACTCCTTAGCCTCTATCTCTCATTCTTACTCCTTAGCCTCTATCTCTCTATCTACATAGCATTAAAATGCACAAGACTAGTCATAATTACAGATTAGGGGGGTTCGAGGCTGGGATTATAAGGATCGTATAAGGCCAGAGTGAAATCAAAAACTCGTGTGAATTAATCGAGTTGGTTCCTGATAGACTAGGAACTGAATTGAATCTGGTCGCATGGAAGAGAACTAGGCATATGAAATTTGAAAAGAGAGACAATATAAACTTAGATTCAACGTCGTCATGACCAGAGGTACAGAAGGATCTCTTAGGAGTGGAAGAAGTTGTGGAGCCTCCGCAAAGAGCATTCCGAAGACTATATTGCGTCAACTATATCACCATTTTTGCAGCTTTCTAAACTCTTCGTGATGGCAAGGTAGAGAGCCGCTGGATTTGAGAGAAGCAGCGAGATACTCATCTATGGGAGTTGAAAGTAGGAAATGGGAAGCATGGAGAAGATGAAGATTTGGAAAAACACGGTACAAGAGGAGTCGACAGTAAAATGAAGAAGAGGTGTGAGAGAGAGAATGATATGCAATGGGCCGGTTAGGGATAGAGGATAGTTTTTAAGTGGGCTGGGTTTGACAACATGCTTTTTATGTAAATATCATAATGAACTACAAAATTATAATTAAATCATATCATCAGACTCCATTCTCAATATATCATTTTTTTTCTATATATACCAAATAAAATATGATTTTACACCTAATTCATAAATCTCAAACTCATGACAATATACTCTATAATTTATAAACTTTGATCTTTATAAATAATGATTTTATTAGTTTGACATAATTGCAAGTAATTTTTCAAAGGTGAATTTCAATGTAAATTTCCCTTTGACAAAAGCTTAGCCCAAATTTGAAAAAAATATAACCTCAAAAGTAAAATAGTGTATTTTATAGATTCATTTAAATAAAGTATTGCTACAATAGTGTTGGTAAAGACCAGTTTTTTTTTATAGTGAATATCAATTTCTAAAAAATCAAAAAACCAAATTAAAAAAAACAATTAAAAAAGAGAAAAAAAGCACAACGATCTCCAAAAAATGAAACGCATGCCGACAACAATCTCAAATCTCAAAAAAATCAAATGATAAGGATGAAGGGAGAACTAGAGACAAATGAACCTACATTTTGGGTTAAGAGAACGGAATGCTAAGAGAAAGAGAGTCAATTAATACGCTGGGCTTATTTTTAGTCGAGTCCATGAGACATTTTATGAAAGTGTTGGTAACTGTTGTTAAAGCCTACTTCTTTTTTTTTTTTGTAGTGTTATAATTTGTTTGCTAGCTTGGATTGAGATTACAATCCCAAAAAATAAATTATATATGTCATTACTCCAGAGGAAATTAACAACAAAAGATTTTTGTCAGTAAAATTTAAATTTGTTACAGTACAAAATCCGTCGTAAAGAACTATTTTTTTTTTGTAGTGTTCCTTCTCTGTTCTGGCTTTTTCTTGTTCCATTTTAGTTGGTTTTTTCTGAATTTCTCTTCCTACATTGTATGCAATCTAACAATGCAATTCAAAGTAATTTATTACTCATTAAAATCTTTGATTATCTAGATTTCTCTTGCAAGTTTGTTCTTCACGAAATTTTTTCATAGCTAAAGCAGTTTTTATTTAACAAACTAGTTTTCCATATTTTCTAGTGATAGTTTGGGTTTGTGTTGATTCCTTACTCAAACAATCAAATGATTAATGCATTTTGGAAGAGATTCTTTTGACACATATAGTGCTAATTTTTAACATAATTAGGCTTCCTTTCATTACTACCACCACCAATTTGAACGCACATTTGGGAGAAAGAAATTCCAATATGAATTTTGAATTGAATGCAAATTCCAATTTGGTATTGATTACGAACTAACATGTTTCTGGCGCTTTTAGGACATATGAGAAAAGGAAAAACGAGTTTGGTGTTGAGATTTGTGAACCAGCATCAATCAAATTGATGTTCTATTCTATTGCAGGATACTTTTTATCTAATTAATTTGGTTATGGTGCTGTTAGCAAACAAATGTGATCTTTGATTCAAAAAGAGAGGTGCAGAATCAGGTATTCCATCTATTAAGTCATTTTGTTCTGGTATCAGTAGTTTGACAGAAGATAACTGAACTGATATAAGTAAAATAACTTGTAATTATACATTAAAATATGATCTATCTAGATTTTGAGCATTTAGGTTACATGATTGATATTTTTCTGTTGAAAATTCATAAATTCATCTCTTACTTATTTTGGTTTTCTAATACATTGCAATTATAATTTCATGAATAGAAATTTTTGCTTGTCAATTTTGACTCTATGTTGACTAGCCTCTGATACCAGTTGTTGGGCCCGCGAGTTCACCAACAGCTCCACCACTAGTATGATATTATCGGCTTTGGACCAAGCCGGCGCGAATTTGTTTTTGAGCTCCTTCCCAGAAGGCCCGATACTAATGTAGTTGGTGAACTTCTTTATAAACTATGTAACTTCCTTATATCTTTCCGATATGGGACTTGAGATGTATACCCAATAAAAATTAAGATATGAAAATGGTAATATGAAAGGATAGTGAACAAATCCAAGTTCTAAAAACATAGAAGAAAGAAGAGAAACTTACCATTCATAATCAAGATGGAAGTAAAACTTTTTAGGGTTTTAATATGAATTGAATCAATTTTTTAATAAGGTTGCAGTTTAGGCCAGTACTCTAGAAAAAGATGAAGAAAAATACGAGTAATTAATTATTATTATTTTCTTTTGAAAAGTTATTTTTAAATTTTAAAAGTATTAATTTCCCGTTTATTCTACGGATATGCACATGGTTATAGAAGTAGTTTAAATTAATATATATATATATATAATAGTTTTTTTTGGATTAAAGAAGACGGTTTAAGCCCAATAGAGAAAGAAAAAGCAGGAAGAGAAGATGGTCAAAACTAAATTTAACTAGAAATAATATAAAAAGAAATATAACTTCCTACTTATCCGATAGTTGTTATATGATTCTTATTTATTATTTCTTCCAAAACCTTAAAAGGAATCAAACCATAGAAATTATTCCCGTCAACTTGTTGAAATCTTTAGCAGCAGCACAACCCGGTAGGGCAGCCATTAGAACAACCTTTTTGAGTTGATGAACATTTTCTCTCATCTTCTTGACTTTTCCATCATCATCGTCTTGGAAGAACATTTCTAAAATCTTTAACAACCCAATTTTAGTAATAACTCCATCTTCAACCGTAACACCTATTTCCCATCCAACCTCCACCATTCGAGCCATGGTCATATGATCTCCGAAAACCGGTCGACAAATCATCGGTACACCGTAAACAATGCTCTCACATACCGAGTTAAACCCCGCATGGCTTATAAAAATAGCTACTGAATCATGAGCTAAAACCAAGGTTTGCGGTGTCCATGCCACTATTTTTCCTTGTTTGCTTGTTCTTTCAACAAACCCGTTTGGTAATTTTTCTTTTAAGTTTTCCTTAAGAGACCATAGAAATGGAATCTTGCTAAATTCAAGAGCTTCAGCTAATGCTTTCAGCTCTTTCTCTGGTAACGTTGCCTTAGTTCCGAAAGCGATATATGCTACTGATTTAGATGGTTGCTTGTCTAGCCAGGACAGGCAACCTGTGGCATCAGAATCTGATTCTGGTAGCTGTGGCGGCGGTGGCAGAGTCATTGAAATGAAACCTAAATTTAAGTAATTAATGAATTTGGATTTCAGATCATTATTTATGACCTCCGGAACCAGTTCTTCAAAGCAATTTATAATAACAGCATTAGCTTTTGCAAGCTTTTCTCCAATCTGAGATAGTTCTTTTGAAAAAGCTGATTCTTTTTCACCGACGGCAAGAACCTCAGCCGGTAAATCTTTTACACGTAATATAGATAAACCAGGAACAAAATCCAATAGTTCATCTTTACCTGTTAGGAAATGAGAATCGTGTTATGTGAATTAATTTCAACAATTGAAAAGAAAAATAGAAATATGCAAAACAAAAAATTTATGTGTTTTTTTATTGAAACGACCTAATCTCAATTGTTTATTTTGCTCTCTTACTTCTTTTTACATGTATAGTTATTAAAAGATGGGTAAGCAACACTAATTACTATTTAATTTTTTCATTTACTAGCAGGGTCACTTAAGTGCAAAATCTAATATAAAAGTCACATTTTACTATTTACTAACATAAAAGTAACTCAAAAAATGATATTTTGAGCAACTTTAATTCTTGAATTTTAAGGTTTCGATGTTATTTAAATGTTGTTTAGTTATGAAAGAAAAAACTCGAAACTATTTATTTCAAAATTCAAAGTGTTGTTTTGAACAATTTTAATTCTTCAACTTTTTCATTTTGAAGTCGTCAACGATAATTTTGAAGTGTTTAATTTCATAAAGGTCCATAATCTTAGTAAATGATAAAATTAAGTGACCGTAATGTCATTAAGACAAATTTGAGTAGTCATGCTGTAATTTTGCCTTTAAATGATCATGTTTTTAGAAATTATACTAGACATCTTATGCACCACGTCATTCACACATCTTAATATGATAGAACTTCTACATTGGACTGGTAGAATGCATATAACCAAGGAAAAAAAGAATCATGCTATCTCATTGAGAGATGATTGGTGTAAGGAAAGAAAATACACAATTGTCACATTTCTATTGGCAATATCAAATGGACCGGGACCATAGTAGAATTTCTCCTTAATATATGATCACATATCTTATACTTTAATGTCTAGGTTTTATAATTAGGTTTTAGGGTTTATATTCCATGGTATATATAACATGCTACTTTATAACATGCTAAATTCAATTTAAAATTACCTATATTTTGAGTGGCACATTTATTGCGAATAAGTTGAGTATAGAAGTGAGCAGAGAGAGAAGTAGGAAAAGCCACCCAAAGAGCAACCCAAGAAGCATCAAACTTGTCTGCTATCTCACCGGAAAACGTCAAGAAAGCATCACTTATAATACAACTTATCTTCATTCCCGTTTCTGCAACCACCGTTTCAATTCTTCTCGTTAATATTTCAGGAGCAGCTTTCAAGAAAAGATTTACTTGCTCATGAGGTTTCCCAGTGAACTGGTAACCCATCGGAACACCGTCTTCGACGTCGTAAATCTTGATATTAGACGGCAACTGAAGATCATCGGAATAAGAAGAAAGCAAAGATTCATTGGACTTTTGAGTGCTGAAAAAAGAAAAAAGAATGTGTGGGGCTGAATTTGATAGTTTAAGCAATAAATCCATCATAGTTTTGGGGTGGCTGCTTGATGGGAAAGCAAGAACTGCAACATGTTTACTGGTGTTAATTGACATGTTTTATCAGAAATATATTTTGTTGAAATTATAATTAATAAGGATTGAATTTATAGGAATTAATAGTGTTGTCATTTGTTGGGTAGTGAGAGATTGGATATTTATTTATTCAACCACCAAACTTTTTATGGGAGTTGGCCCGTGCGCGAGTGAGGTACTCACCATTTTATTAAAAACAGTTAAGGTACAAAATAGGTAGTATAAGTTAAACGGTACTATTGTAAAGGAACGTGACGCGTAATTCATATTACTACAATAAGTTATATCAATTGTACGTGAAGAGAGAAATCAGAACTTAACAGAGAAATATGTATAACGTGTCACGTTCCATTATCGAGGTCTAAATTGGTATATTTTTTAAACGTTAACTTTATGTTAGTTCTATTTTATATGTGAAGCTTAAGTTGATATTTCTCCAAAAATTATAGGGTTGTTTTAGTATCTTATCCCTTAAAAATATAAAAAGGCTTAATCTATAGCACAAAATTTTAACTGTAAGCTCCAAAAGATCTCATAGTTAAACAATCTTATTCAAATAACATTCTATTTCTTAATATAATTTGTTGGTTGCAAACACTTTGAGACACATTCTGTTAGGTGTAAAAATAAAATGAAAAATAAATAAATAATTAGAAACTTTTAAAAGTTTATGGAAGCAGTTAAAGTTTTTGGGTTCTTGTTAAATACAATTGGATAAAAATAGAATGTTATCGAATGTAATTGGATAAGAATAAAGAGTTATATAATGAAATCAATTAGCTATATGTTAGTTCATCTCTTTTCCAAACAGAGAGTAACAAATACAAAATTCGGTAGCCATAAATATCCCAATTTGAGGAACTCATAATGTGAAAAGACCAGAGGAATCCTGGGAGAGAAGGCTGAGAAGAGCACAGAGAAAAGACGGAGGAGTGGTGAGGGAGAAGTTTGAGAAAAGGGCAGAGAGAAGATGGACGAGCGTGATCTTAAACCTTTTGATATTTTAGGCTGAGGAAGCCGCCTAACAGACAGGAATCATATTACCTTTTGATGTCTGGTAATGATAACTAGAGGGTTTTGAGTTGTGATGAGCCAACAAATGAGTAACATAATTTTAATGGGTCTTGTTACTTAACTAATTCATTTAGTTTAAGTAAATAGTTGTAAAATATAAAATTGAAGTAAATAAATAGATATTTTATAGTGACACTTTTTAAAAGTACCAATGAAAACGTACCCGACTAAATTCCTACTAAAATTCTCGATAAATAATTATATATTTATAATTATAGTATAATATATCATATAATATTCTGTTGTTATATATATATGAATGTTCATATCATATTATTACAATGTAGTTTGTTGCATTTATTGCTGTATCTGCAACAATTATAGGTTCATTCTTTTCCTACGTGTCAATCATTTATATTCCTCAATTATAAATCATGAACATGTATAGTCTTTTTTTTTTTAACAAATGAACATGTATAGTCTAAGTCATTAACTAACATTCTTTCTTTTCTTATGGTCATTAACTAACATTCTACTCGCATGATATGTGTTTCTTAGATTTACTGTTTAATTAAATTGATGTTAATTTACTGCATTACTTCAAATCAGTTTATATAATTAAGGTAAAGTTCAAATAAAATCCATGTGGTTTCAATAATTTTCAGATAAAAAACTGTGGTTTACTTTTTTTCAAAACAAGGATTGAGGTTTCAAACTTGGATTAATGCTATTAAAATCATCTTTAACGACCTGAAAATGAAAATTTTTAAGAATTAAAGTTGTTCAATGTCATATTTTCTATGGAACTACATTTTCGATTTTCGAAAATCATCTTTTTTAAAACTTTCTCTCTCTAAACATTAACTTTCTCTCTTTACCAAACACCATCTAAACAATCTCAAAATAAAAAAGTTGAAGAATTAAAGTTGCTTAGAATATGAGTAGTTCTTAAAATATGTCATTTTTGAAGTCGTCAAAGGTGATCTTAATAGTATCAATCGAAAAAGTCCTTATTTTGTTAAAGTTAAAAACCTCAATCCTCGTTTTGACAAAAAGTAAACCACAATCCTTTATCTGGAAGTTAGTGAAACCACAGGGGTTTTATTTAAACTCTATCCTTTTATATAGTATTTTTTTTTGGGCAAATAATTTAATATATTATTAAGAGTTAAATTTGTACTTCGCTGAAAATATTAAAGTCAATTTTGACTCTTTAATTTAAAATTCCTTCTAAAATTCGGACTCCCAAATTAAATTTTAGATATCAATCTAATTTACTGGTGTATTAATATTTCTAACTATCCATGAAGACCTGTGTAATGAGAGGACAGGGATGAAAAAATATCTTAATTATTTTAATGAAAATTCTCCGAATTCATCTCTGTTAATATCGGGGGCAAAATAAAGAATGCATCCCAACACCCCGCCTCGACCTGTCGCCCCAAGTTTTATTATTGGATTTATCTATTTTGTTGTAACTCTAAGAACATTATGAGAGCCTTTTATTTGTATGTCTACTAATATTTTAGAGTGGATGATTTTTTTCCTTAAGTTTCACTCAAGAATGTAGTCCAAAATTAAAACACTGTTTGTTTATTCGTAAAATATTGTGCAAAAAAATATTTCATTGATTTTAGGGTATTTATTTGTTTAGAAAAATAAGTAAATGGAAATTTTTTAAGTAAGCTAACAGAAAAAATTGTGAAAAATGTGAGAAAAATGTTTTACCATTTTAAAAAGCGTCTCTTCAACGAGGATGAATCCATACAACATTCTTTAAATTTCCTTTATTTCTGAATCAGATGTAAGGGCTCAAAAAAGTAGTGAGAATTGAGGTTAACATGTTAATCTTTAATTCGTTTTCGGCCAATTATTAGCTTTTTTTTTCCCAAGAATATAGAGTATTATTTGAAAGCGGATTTTGGCGGCTATGATTTTTAACCGGAGAAAAAGCTGTGCAAAACGTTAGAGAGATATTGGAATTTCCTGCCATAAAAAATTATGCGAATTGTACTTCTATGAATAAATTTTAATATTCGGTTTCGTAATCAATTCAATAAATTGAATTCAGAAACATTTCCTTTTTTTTAACAATATTTTTTCTGCAATATTTTTTCCGCCATTAAGAAATTACTTCCGCTAAATTATCATAACATCTCCAACAAATTGTAATCCAACTAGACCTGATCGTGGACCTTTTAAATCTTGATATTACACAGAGAAGAAGAAGAAAGCAAAGAGCCATTGCATTTTTTAGTGCTGAAAAAGAAAAAAATTTGTTATTTGACCAGTAGGTTGCATATTTATGAGAGAGGGACCCAATCATTTCTTATAGTTTGCGGTTCTAACCCCACTCTCGTGTCAGCTTTTTCAGCGCAAACGATACCATTAGGATCCATCTATAACATTGCCTGTGGTTTAATCAAATATTCATAAACCATTAAAAAGATAAAAACAATTTGAAAACCGGGCGCACCCGCCGTGTTAGGAATAAAATACGATTACGATAAAAGAAAACAAGCAATCACTCAATAATTGTTTACCCAGTTCGCCATTCAATATGGATTACTACGTTGGGGGCACTACCAAGCTAGGATATTTCACTATAATGAAAGAGATACGAATTACAGGGAAAGATGTTACATTTATACTCCTCAAGAAACTCTAACCGTCTGAAGCCCTAACCGTCCGAAACCCTAATTGTGATCGCTGCAATTGGACCCATCGGTTCAGTTGGGCCTATCTATTAGTCTCCAAAAAGCCCAACACACTGACTCTCTCAGTTTGACCGCAAACCAGTTAGGACTTTGATCCGGTTGATGTTTGTTTTTATATACCTATCAAACCGGACTAAACTGCTTGAACCGACCGAGATAAGCGCAAATTGGTGTTGTTGAGCTGTTTGGTACCGTTACTTTTTCATCCCTATTTAATTAAAAAGAAAAGAAATTTGTATATAAGAGGATTGAAGCTTGGGTCACAAAATGCCACTATTTATATCTTACAACTAAGCTACCTTTCCAATTGTGATTAATAGCAATGTTTTAAAAACTAGACTGGATTTCGAACCGGATTGATAAGAGATCCAGGGGTCAATATAGATTGAACCGGTTAATTCGGACGGATTGAACCAGATAACATCATAAATAAATAAATAATATATATAGTTAACCAGAACATTAGGATGAAATAAAACAATCTTCAAACGACAGCAACAAAGAGGAAAATTATCGTAACTTATCTACAATAACACAAACAATAATAAAAAATATCGTATGACAAAAAAAAATGTCTATGGTTTTACATACTACAATGACGGTATATATAAAAAAGTTGTCATTAGAAATCAGTCAATAATACGGTTTCAACTAAGTCGAACGTCATTGTAACATGGAAAAGATGACAGACGCTTAGGAAGCGCATATCGTCTGTCGCTTCGAAAGATGACAGAACTCGACCGTCGTCTGATGCCTTATCAGACGGCAGCGAGCCCTGTGACAGATTTATATCGTGCGGGACGACGGTTTTTAACCGTCGTCTGAAGAGGGTTTTGGCGTAATGTGTACACTAGTATTTAGCGCAAACAAACACAAAAGCAACACCAAATTCTTTGAGACATAAAGAACATAAGTTATTTTATATATTTTTAATGTCACTAATATTATAAAAACTTATTTCAAAATGTTAAAAAATAAAATTCTAGACACAAATGAGTACACATATAACTAAATTTATACCCTTAAATTTAATGTAACAAAAACATTAAATTGTGATGTGTTGAAATAAAATACCACAGATTAATTAGAGAATTTCCGAGTGGTACAAACATTACGATAGTGGCACTTGTAATGCTGGTAACAAAACTGGTATTCGAGTAGTATAAAAAAAATGTATGTACACTGGAAATGGGCATACAGAAAATGAATCAATTATACATGATTTATAAGAAAAGTATGTAAAGGATGACAATTCATAAAAGTACATTTATTCAAAGTTCAAACAAAATACAAATTAAGTTATTTTAATGCATACATTTTAGCTTTTTTTCTTTGTTATACAAACCCTGAAAATAGAAAACATAAAGTAAATTCTGGATGTCTGAAAAGGCACATCAAAAGCTATAAACTGAAGAAAGGAAAAAAAGGTTGAAGAAGAACAAAAAATCTGATATATTTCATATATTGCATACAACGAATACATTGAGTATTTATACTAATAAACTCAACTAACACATGTGTTGATCACGTATAATGTTTGTGGATTTTTCTTCTAAAGTAAAATACTTACGTAAATTTAGTCAAATCTTACGTAAATTATGTCTAAAAATAAGAGATTTACGTAAAATTAATAGGTTTTACGTAAAACTCTATTTTCACAAGCTTTGTGAATTTTTTTCTTCTAAAATAAAAAGATTACATAAATTTAGTCAAACTATACGTAAATTATATCTAAAAATAAAATATTTACGTAAAGTTCAAAGGTTTTACGTAAAACTCTAATTTTCACAAGGTTTGTGGATTTTTTTCTCCTAAAATAACAAGATTATGTAAATTTAGTCAAACCTTATGTAAATTATGTCTAGAAATAAAAGATTTACGTAAAATTTATAGGTTTGACGTAAAACTCTATTTTCACAAGGTTTGTGAATTTTCTTCTCCTAAAATAAAAATGTTACGTAAATTTAGTCAAACTATACGTAAATTATAGCTAAAAATATTTACATAAAGTTTAAAGGTTTTACGTAAAACTCTAATTTTCACAATGTTTGTGGATTTTTCTCCTAAAGTAAAAGGGTTACGTAAATTTGGTCAAACCTTACGTAAATTGTGTCTAAAAATAAAAAATTTATGTAAAATTCATAGGTTTTACATACAACTCTATTTTCACAAGGTTTGTGAATTTTTTTTCTCCTAAAATAAAAAGGTTACGTAAATTTAGTCAAACTATACCTAAATTATATCTAAAAATAAAATATTTACGTAAAGTTCAAAGGTTTTACGTAAAATCTAATTTTCATAATCTTTGTGGATTTTTTCTCCTAAAATAACAAGGTTACTTAAATTTAGTCAAACCTTACATAAATTATGTCTAAAAATAAAAGATTTACGTAAAATTCATAGGTTTTACGTAAAACTCTATTTTCACAAGGTTTGTGAATTTTTTTTCTCCTAAAATAAAAAGGTTACGAAAGTTTAGTCAAACTATACGTAAATTATATCTAAAAATAAAATATTTACGTAAAGTTCAAAGGTTTTACGTAAAACTCTAATTTTCACAATGTTTGTGAATTTTTCTCCTAAAGTAAAAGGGTTACGTAAATTTAGTCAAACATTGCATAAATTATGTCTAAAAATAAGAGATTTACATAAAATTCATACGTTTTACGTAAAACTCTAGTTTCACAAGGTTTGTGAATTTTTTCTCCTAAAATAAAAAGGTTACCTAAATTTAGTCAAACTATACGTAAATTATGTCTAAAAATAAAATACTTACATAAAGTTCAAAGGTTTTACGTAAAACTCTAATTTTCATAAGGTTTGTGGATTTTTTCTCCTAAAATAACATGGTTACATAAATTTAGTCAGACCTTACGTAAATTATGTCTAAAAATAAAAGATTTACGTAAAATTCATAGGTTTTACGTAAAACTGTATTTTCACAAGGTTTGTGAATTTTTTTCTCCTAAAATAAAAAGGTTACGTAAATTTAGTCAAAGTATACATAAATTATATCTAAAAATAAAATATTTACGTAAAGTTCAAAGGTCATAAAACTCTAATTTTCACAAGGTTAGTGGATTTTTTCTCCTAAAATAACAAGGTTACGTAAATTTAGTCAAACCTTACGTAAATTATGTCTAAAAATAAAAGATTTACGTAAAATTTATAGGTTTTACGTAAAACTCTATTTTCACAAGGTTTGTGAATTTTCTTCTCCTAAAATAAAAAGGTTACCTAAATTTAGTCAAACTATACATAAATTATATCTAAAAATAAAATATTTACGTAAAGTTTCAAGGTTTTACGTAAAACTCTATTTTTCATAAGGTTTGTGGATTTTTCTCCTAAAGTAAAAGGGTTACATAAATTTAGTCAAATATTACGTAAATTGTGTCTAAAAATTAGAGATTTACGTAAAATTCATAGATTTTACGTAAAAATCTATTTTCACAAGCTTTGTGAATTTTTTTCTTCTAAAATAAAAAGGTTACGTAAATTTAGTCAAACTATACATAAATTATATCTAAAAATAAAATATTTACGTAAAGTTCCAAGGTTTTACGTAAAAATCTAATATTCACAATGTTTGTGGATTTTTCTTCTAAAGTTAAAGGGTTACGTAAATTTAGTCAAATCTTACGTAAATTATGTCTAAAAATAAGAGATTTACGTAAAATTCATAGGTTTTACGTAAAACTCAATTTTCACAAGCTTTGTGAATTTTTTTCTCCTAAAATAAAAAGGTTACCTAAATTTAGTCAAACTATACGTAAATTATGTCCAAAAATAAAATATTTACGTAAACTTCAAAGGTTTTACGTAAAACTCTAATTTTCACAAGATTTGTGGATTTTTTCTCCTAAAATGACAAGGTTACGTAAATTTAGTCAAACCTTACGTAAATTATGTCTAAAAATAAAAAATTTACGTAAAATTCATAGGTTTTACGTAAAACTCTATTTTCACAAGGTTTGTGACTTTTTTTCTCCTAAATAAAAAGGTTACGTAAATTTAGTCAAACTATACGTAAATTATGTCTAAAAATAAAATATTTACATAAAGTTCAAAGGTTTTACATAAAAGTCTATTTTTCACAAGGTTTGTGTATTTTTCTGTCGAAATTAACAAGGTTACATAAATTCAGTACAACTTTACGTAAATTATGTCTAAAAGAAAAGATTTATATAAAGTTCAAATGTTTTGCGTAAAACGTTATTTTCGACAAGGTTTGTGAATTTTATCTCCTAAAATAACAAGGTTACGTAAATTTAGTCCAACTTTACGTAAATTATATCTAAAAATAAAAGATTTACGTAGAGTTCAAAGATTGTACGTAAAACTCTATTTTTCACAAGGTTACGTAAATTTAATCCAACTTTTATGTAAATTATGACCTTGGCCTTGGCCTTGGATATCTATGAATAAAATGAAGTCATAATAACTTCAATATGCATACATAAATAACTGCAAAAATAAAAAAGCTTCACAGAATCCCCATCTCATCCATGGACATTAACAGCTTCCCAAACTAATTCTTTGAAACTGGTAGCTTGCGAGGCGATGGTTTGGAGAGTCTTCAATGTCATCTCGTTAGCCTTGAAAAAAGATGCAGAAGTGTCAAGAAAGTTATGCTTCTTGGACAGCTCGACGACAAACGACGAAAATTCTATTTTTAATATCAAAAGAATAATTACTTTTTGATATTTCTTAATAAGGATGTTCATAATTTATCTCATGAAAATTCTATTTTTAATATAAAACTCCAATTTGTTTTTTCTTTTTTTTTTTTAAGAAAAAACTCCAATTTGTATTAGTAAAGCAAATATTTTATGTTTGCTGTAAATTGATTTATCTTGTACCTTTGAATGAAATTGTCATTAATGATAATTGAATGTTAACATTTGTGTTATGGAAGGAATATGGGTAATATTAACTTTTTGGATCAAGGAAAACATAGAATACCAAATCCAAATTCTACTAAGTTTATCCACAATTAATTAATTCTCAGGTGGGATTATTTGTATCCTAACCTGGTTAGTGAAATAATGTAATGGATCTCTAGAATATTGTAGATGTGATATTAACCTTTGAACTTCATTAAAATGAGATATATAATCCAGCTAATAACAGAAGGAAGGAGCATAAGTTTTTTCTGCCACTGTCTGTCCATCCAGCACAGATAACCAAATTCCATTGAAGAAACGTATATTTCCTTTTAGAGAGAGAGATTTGAGAGATAAAATGGCTATGAGAGACCCATTTCAACACTTGTGTTTCTGGAGAACCAATTGGTAATGTCTTCTTCTTCTTCTGATTTTTATGACTCTTCTCTTTTTCATTCTTTAGTTATTCTATATGATTTAAACGATGCAATAATGATAGTCGTATCAATGGATAGTCGTATTTGATAGCATTTCTCATTTAACAGGATTCAATTTATTCTTGATGAGTTAAGGTTGAACACTGAGAGACATAGAGATGGATCATGAAAAGAGAGGAAATGAATTTCAAGCAGCACTTAAGGAGAGGAGACAGTGACAGCGATTCCGAGTCCGAGTCCGAAGATTTAGGTGTTGTTGAACCAGATCATGAAAATGAAAATGAGCAACCAATTTCGATTTGTCCTCCTCCTGTTGCTAATGCTGAAACTAGCAAATTCCAGCAGATTCCTGCTGTTTCAGGACAAACTGAAACTGTAAAACCTGTAAGGAGGAAGAGAGCAAGAAGCATACAGATTGATTCAAACAAAAAGTCTGAATCACCCAAGGTAGTCAAGAGGAAGAAAGAACAAATTGAGTAAGACCAAACTAATGTTGCTTTTATTTTTCTGGAAACCCTCACCAACACTTTGTTAAATGGAAATAAAGTTACTAGAAAGGACCTGTCATCTTGGATGATGAAAGAAATTAAGAAAGGGGCGGCCAAGGAGAAAGCTAAAGAGCAAATCCAAATCAAACTGCAGCATCAGAATAAGTCTAAAGAGAGTCTACCGAAAAAACCCTTTGGAATAGTTATACTTGTTTACAAGCACTCGCTATTAAGACTGAAAGAGCCTGGAGGTCTTTTCAGCTAGTTATATCAGTTAAGTCTCCACAATAGCATAACTAGAAAACAGAAGTGTCAAAATTTTGACAATCTCAGAATTTATGGCAATAGATAACATTGTTTGAATATGTCATCAAGTTCCTAATTGATTTGATATCTCCCAATTAAACTACATCCTCAATGGTGTCGGAGATTAATATAAGATATATGATTGGGCCTTAACTATCAGCTTGAGCTTTTAGTTCAATCGGTTTCATGACATGGTATCAGAGCCTCGTCGACCAAACGGTTGAGGGTTGGCTGCAAGCCAGCTTTTAGTTCAATTGGTTCCATGACAAATGGGAACTCCTATTGATTGAAAAATAGATGCATGGAAGGATGACCGAAAAATGCCTAATAGCTATAAAAGATGAAGATACATATGACTTTGATTACTATAACCTATGAAGAGAGAAAGCAGAAAATTATTGAAGTCCTTAATTTGCAACAGCGCCAATATGACAGCAGGCACATAAGCCTCAAGAGGATCAAGCCTTTTCCTGGTTCGCAAATTGTCCGAGTTCGGCTCGGTCAAAGCTCGACTCGATAGAGCTCGGTTCGAGTTCGGGATCGGCTCGAGATATTCATGAGCCAAGCCGAGCTTTCTTAGGTTCAGCTTGTAAGCGGGCTCGATTGATTTTTTAATTACTATATATATAATTTTGAAATTATTTTTATAAATTTTATATAATTTGATACATGGCATGAAATGGTATAAATCATATGTAATCTGGACTATAATAAAGTATATAAAGTATAATAATAATAATAATAATATAAATTATTATAAATTATACTCCAACTATATAATAATAGTATAAATTCATTTTGTGTGATAAAGTATAATAATAATATTAACAGAAAGAAGGGTATAATTTGAATTGGTTTGGTTTTACATATAAAAACTTACCCCACATTTGCTATTCACGTGGAAAAACTTGTCCCACATCGGAAAGGAGGAGGCAATGGGATCCAAAGGTAGGCTATAAATAAAGTTTTCCAAGCTCTTAAAAAATTGTCTTCTAACTAACTAATAAAGGGAACGAGTCTAGCGGTGATTACTGCTTGGCTAGCAGTTGAATCGGTCGGTTCGATCCGGTTTGAGTTGTATAATATTGTAATTAAGTACATTAAAATTATTATTTTTAAAATAAAAATCAAAACGAGCTGTTCGACAAGCTTCGAGCTCGAGCCGAGCTGAGTTTCAAAATTTCAAGCTCGGTGAGCTTCGAGCTCGAGCCGAGCCGAGCCTGCTTCTCTTCGGTCTCGGCTCGGCTCGAGTGCACCCCTAGTGTCGTGTGGAAAAGGGATGCGAAATATGAAAGACTAGAGAAAAGGGATGCGAAATATGAAAGACTAGAGAAAAGGTAACCAGTTAAAATAATTTCTATAAATGTTTAAAGAATTGAATGGTTGAGATTAAATCTAATTCTATTGTACGGTTAATTACACAAAGTCACTCTTACTTTGTTTTGTGGATTACTATACTCAGCCCCAATTTCACACTTCCAGCCCTGAAAAAAGACGTAACCGCCCTTTAACCAAAAATTGAAAATTCCAAACTCTCCCAAACTCTCTCAAACTCTCCCAAATACATTTTGATCCGAAATCAAAGACAACACGTTTGATGGAGAGCAATCTGTTATCACCGGGAAGAGACGGGAGTGATGTTGTGTCTGAAGTTGAGGTATTTTTCCGATTGAACTTCCTTTGATTTCTGTAAATTTTTTGAAAAAAAAAATACTGGTTTCGGCCCTCGGGCGTATGAGCATCACGCCCCACCATGAGGTGGGACGTACACATCACGTCCCACCACATGGTGGGGCGTGATGCTCACACGCCCGAGCATAATTGTGGCTGCTTTTCGGGTTTAGACACCGAAACGTTGTAGAAATGTCGCATGTTGGAATGTAATGTTCGTTATTTATCATTTGCAGGAGGTTTCGTGGGAAGAATTTGGCGGAAACGGCATTGATTACAGTTCGCAGTTTTTTCCTAAACAAATGTTTCAAACATATCATGAAGCTGTTAACTGGGCAAAACAGACGGCAATTGGGATCGACTTCGAGTTAACCACAGCGTCGCACAAGACAGAGGGCAAGTCAAAGTGGATATTGGTTAAATGTGCTCGTCGTATTAAGAATTATAGAAGGAAAAGGGATATGGATACAGATGCTATACTACAGAGGGATACAAAAACAAAGTACTGTGGTTGCAAATTCCAGATAAAGTTTTGGAAATCGCTGAATTAGGCGTTTGGGTGGTGAATGGAATTGCTGGAGATAGAGGACATCATTGTCATCAGTTGGATGTATATCGTTAGGGCTACAGACAGATGAGCGGACTAAGCTCGGGTTCCAAAAAACTTGTTCGTGAAATGAGTTCAACTCAAGCTAAGCCTTGTGCTATTTTTGCTGCAATAAAAGAAAAACATCCGAAGGATTGCCCGACACAAAGACATATCTATAACTATAGGGAGAAAATCAGGACTGAGAGCTTTGAGGGTCGAGATGTAATCCGTCAGTTTTATCGGCTTGCTATAGATAAGGAATACGTATATTGGACGCAAGCGGTGCCGGACAGCAATATTGTGACTCACTTATTTATGGCACATCCTACATCGATCACACTGTTCTGATCTTATTACTTATTTTTTGGTATGGATTCAACATATAAAACAAACAAGTATAAGATGACATTCTTTGAGATCATTGGAATGATGCCTTCAAACAAAAACTTCTTGATCGCCTATGCAATCATGAAGGATGAAACTGAGGGAAGTTATATATGGGTGTTACAAAAATTGAAGCTTTTGGTCCAACCTGATGTGCATCCAACAGCCATTGCTACAGACCGGGAGTTAGGACTGATGAGACCGGTTCGTGAGGTATTTCCTCATAGTCATCATTTATTGTGCACATGGCATATTAATAAAGATGTGGAGGATAGAGTAGGCAAGTTGTGTGGAGTGAAGAGTTTTGGTGAAGTTTTTAAGAATTCCAAATGGAAACGTATAATTGAAGCCCCGACAGTAGTCGAATATGAGGCGGCAGTGTATGCCATGAAGGATACTACTACCAACTGGCCTCGTGTGATAGAGTACGTGGAGACCACATGGCTAGTGCATAAAGAGAAGTTTTGTCGAGCATGGACGAACAATGTGTTGCATTTAGGAAACACCACAACCTGTCGAGTGGAGAGTTCACATGCACAGTTGAAATAGTGGTTGAATTCATCTAATGGTGCACTCGATACAGTGTGGGCGAAGGTGCACAAGGACATTAAGGCTCAGATCGAGGCGATCAAGTAAGACATTTATTCTGTTATTTGCTTTAATCTTTTAAAGTGCAATACATTAGTTGTGTAATCCTTTACTGTATATAATCAGATACTCACTCGAGGACTCGGGAAGAAGATCTGCGGTGGCTCAATGTGGAGCACCTTTCAAGTATCTCGACTTACACATTTCACATTACTGCTTGCGTGTACTAAATGAGGAGCTCAAGCGTATGCACGGATTGAGTATGGATGTGGTAAGTGAATGCGGATGCGTGTTGCCCATGACTCATGGCATTCCGTGTGCATGTGAGCTTAAAACGTATATTGACATGGACACATCGGTCCATGCTGATCGAATCCATCCTTTTTGGAGATCTCTTGCATTTGAAGGTTTGAGTGACATACCAGTTACTGCTCCCGTATATGCTGACGGGTCTAAGGATCACCGGTTTTTTCACTCTCTTGTGGAAAAGGTTAAAAAATTAGATCCTTCAATGGTGCATAGCATATCGATGATGATTCATGATCAGATAAACCCAGAACAAAGTGGCTTCAAAGAACCTGAGGTCAAAGACACTGTTAGGGGTAGACCAAAGGGGAATTCATCAACGAAATGAAATCCGAGTGCATGGGAGTACAGTCAGGCACCACGAGGTCGAGCAAGGTCCTCATGTTCGAGGAGTAGTCGTAGTCGAGGCCGTTCCTCATCCTCATCTGTGCATAATAACGAGATGCCGGGTATATTTTATTTTATTAATATATATGTTGAAGTTAAAGTAAATATATTTTTATTGATGAATTTCATATATTAATATTTTCAGTCGGATTTGATGCGGATATCGCCGGTTAATACCATTTACATCTCCTTGAGCTCTGGTATCTATTTATTTGTTTGATTAATCTTTCTCTACTTATTGTATCTAATGTCTTCAGTGCATTTTTAGTTTTTGTATATTTGATATTTGAAATCCAAATTGCAGCCGAACAAAGATGGTGAATGAAAAATTAAAATCCATAGGAATTCATACATTGCTAAATTCTAATTGCAATTATGTTTCTATCACGATTCCTAAGTTGGAATTCCTTGCTGAAAATCAGTCCCCCTTTTGTGATAAATATATATCCTTACTATGCTTATAGAGATTCTCAAGCAATTTTACTTTGCATTGTGCACTTCATCTGAGGATGCATGTATTGCACAAACAATTCTTTTTAATAGTGTTTCCGTGTTTCTTGTTCGTATCCATTTTCATTTTCATTTGAAGGTTATTTTTATAAAAGATATGTTTTATAAATAACGTTTTCTGTGTCCATTTGTGTTCATGTGTGCTTCTGTGTTTGTGTCTCTGCAAAATAGTCCAAATATTGGTATGGTTTCAACAAATATTTTTTAAGCTTAGATTGAGTTGCTATAAGGATCTGAATTTTAAAACAATCAAGGTTCTGATTACGGTGACTGGTTGGTCAATGGCCATACAATGTGTCTCTAAAGTAAGCAGAAACAACTACTTACTAATAATTTTTTTTTTTTGTCTTTTTCGATTATTTCATAACACATGTTAGATATTCTTATGGTGGGAGTAATAAAAAAAATTGAAGGATTTATAATTGACAGTTGGTGTTTATTTTAAAACAAGACATGCTTAGTTTAAATCTTTGTTAATATTTATTTGATCTGAATCTTATTGATAAGAAGATAATGTGATCTTGACAATGTGTTATTAATTTTGTTTGTGTTTCAAAATGCAGGCTGATTGTAATCCATTTGATGTATATATTACTTTTCTTGCATTGTATCGGGTGAATGGTATCACCATTTATATTGTCTATAAAGAAAGTTGGATATAAGCAAAATGCTATTTTTATAATTGTTAGAAAATAGAGCCATACATTATTAATAAATAATGTTTTTCGCGGTTTTTTAAGCAAAATTGTATATATTTGGCTCAAATGTAATTTTAGATTTTTGTGATTGAATTGATACATAATATTAGAGATACTTCTATTACTGTATTATTTTTGTTTGTATAAACTTTTGATTAGAATTATTAGGCAATAGAATCGTAGAACACAAGTATCAGAATGGATATGAGGCTATTGATTGTTGTTAAATTAATTTTTCAATATTCAACTTCAATATTTTTGTATCATAAACTTTTGATTCTTAAATTGTGGAATATTACATAACAATTGAGATTCATGTAAAATAAAATTTAACTAGCAAATTTAACATTTAAGTATACTTAATTTACAATTTATATATCCGCGCAAAATGCGCGGGTTCAAAACTAGTTTATAAATAATTGAATAATTGGACAGCAGCTCTTTTGAGCTGCTGCCAATTTCCACCGACATCAGCTCAAAAGAGAGTTGCTGCCTGTTCTGGGCGGCATTGCTGTTTTGGCAGCAATGCCACCTAGCATGCGATCCGCGACGGGGACGAATTCGGTTTTCGTCCCGTCATGTTTATTTTGGGTTTTGAATATTTCAAATATTTTGGTTTTCCAGAAACTATGTTTTATATATGTAGAATTAATTAATCCACATGTTTTAATCGTTGTTTAATTTTTGTCTAATTAAAGTTATTTGATACAGTTAATTAGGCGAACTATTTCATTGATACAAAAAAAAATTAAAATTTAGGAACAACGAATCAGCCCATATAAGTTTATTGATATATAATTGTTATAATTAATAAAATGATATGGTAATTATATGTGTTTAATTTGATTTTGCAAACCGTTTTGTGCTTAATAATTATATTCGATATATTAGTTAAACACGTAAACAGTTTCGGTAAAATAGTTAAACACAATAATTTAATAATCTCTCGTCTTAAAAGTTTTGTGTTTTGGAATTGATTTTGTGAAGTTATTTGATGTTTAATTATTTGTATGTGATACGGTTGAATTAAACACGTTAAATAATTTTGGTAAAATAATTGAACACAATAATTAATATTTTGTATAGTTATATTTTGAGTGTCTAATTAAGTTCATATTTGATATATTTTAATTAGAATAAAATATAAATGATACAAAATTAATTAAAGGTTAATTTGATGGTAAAATTAATTAAAGGACTCAATTGATAGTAAAATTAATTTAAGGGTTAATTTGATTAACTAAAATATTACATAAATAGTTTATGTAATGAACCAATTAAATTTATTTAATTGAGTCTTTGCATGTTTGGTGTTATGGACATATTTAGATCAATCTATAATTGTTATTTAGTCTTTTGGTATTTTGGAAAATAGGGCCTGCATGCCCTGCCTTATCTACTCTCTATTGTATTTCTCTTCTCACCTAAATCCCTTCAAATTAGTTGAAATATTCTAAAGTAGTATAGAAATTAAACATTGTTGTAAATCAAGGCGCCAAGAAAAAGACGGAGGACCTGAAAGATAAATATGTAATAGTTAGTATTTACCCTAGGGTGGCCTTTTATTCCGTTTCTGGCTTGACGGAATAATTTAGATAATATGTCCATAACCGTCAATGTAAATTGTATATGTCTGATGTATGCTAAAGCAAATCAAGACTAGGTTAGATTATGAGACTTAAAATAAAAATCTCTCACTAAACAAAAGTTAAGTCAATAAGCAAGTTATAAAATCAGTTGCCCCCCTAATATTATAATTCAGCCGACAGTATCTAGGGGCCTTTGGATAACACCTGAATTATCTAAAAATGTTTTCACGAATATATAAGGTTAATGACTTAAAGTGGATGAGAGTAATTTGGCGAGTCGTATGGATTATTTAAAGCTATTGGGCAATATGGTTGGGATTAATATTAAAACATATTAGTTACTAATGTGGTTAATAACCCAACAACCTAGGAATCACATGGTTGATATGATTGATTACACGAATCTACCTATTAAAGGGAGTGAACTTATTTGAGTCATTCAAGGTAAGCTTCACAAGATAGGATCCTAGCTCACTAAAGAGTTTGTATAAGATTCTTCGAATTAATATAGAGGGTTATTAATTTGGTAAAATAGTGGGAGCAATTTAAACAACTAAAGTCCTATTTTAAATTGAAATGCATTAAAACAAATGAATAACATCTGTCACTCTATCTCACTCTCAAGTTAAAGTAAATACTTTGAATCATCATATCTAAAATGGATCTAAATAATATTTTAACCGATAACAAATTGAATATTTCAAGATTCACCAACTGTTTTGGCAAACTCAAAATTGTTTTGAGGTTCGAAATGATTGGGTATGTATTAAGATACACTGATACCCATCGTCAAAATTGTTCTGAAGTTCGAAAGGATTGGGTATGTATTAAGATACGCTGATACCTGTTGAGCGATTTCCGCAAGTGCACGGTTTCTCTTGTAGTAATAAAAATATCGATCCCACAGGGATACGTTTTTTAACGAAAAACTTATTTTTGAATCTGTTAATTTCGAACTAGTTAGATTTACTATTAAATGTAAATGAAAAGTGAAAATTGGTTTAATTGAATTTAGGAAATTTGTTTAATTGAATTTGTGAACTTTGAGTATTTGAAAATGCTGGAATAAGATTATGTATTTAGAATAAATCGATTGTTAGAAAGATCTTCTGATTTTAAGGATGAATTTTACAAAACAGAAATATTTAGAACTTATTAGAAAAAGGAATGAATTTGTTCATTTGCATTAAGCAAAGAAAACAACTTAAACTTTGTATTATTATGATGATGAAATAAATGACGGAACCTCTAATTAATTGGCTTTGAACGCGACAAAACCCTTTCGGGATAGTTGCCCTTACTCAAATTAACACTCTTTCGAGATGATAATTTGCCTAAGTGTTCAACAAAGTTTCCTTGTAATGATTTTGAATTCAAGTGCATATTAATGAAAACACCAGCCTCACTTATATTGGATTGGTTACCATAAGTGCTGCATAACGATTTGTCGAATAGAACGGACTTTATTAGATGAAATATAAATTGATACAAGTTTACAGAGAATAAGGAGCATCGAGTTCTTCGAGGGCGTGCAAGTGAAGGGCTTGATCGGTTCCGCTTCCTTGGGTTTCCTAGGAGGTTGTTAGGCTCGGGGGCGAACACTTTACTCAATCTTCTCGCTGTAACTTCGTAATAGGGATTCGGTCGGCCACTACCATGATGCAAACTAAAACTGGAACAATGTCTAAACGCTACTGAGTTGTAATTAAACTATAAACAATATGTGTACCTCATCTTGTTTTGTACAGAATCTAATTTCTAACTCTCGAAATGTTTTTACTTAGAACTTCGACATAAGTTCTACGCTCTGATTTCTATATCTATATTATAGCATTTCATTACACTTTTTCTCAACATCAACTCTTTATTTATAGATGTTGAAGGGTTGTGTTTAAAGTGATGTATCCGTTGGTTAAGAGTCGTGTCCGTTGTGAAAGGACGTCTTTATCCACTTGAACGAACGCGTTTCTTGGATTTTCAGCATGTGTTAAATGCTCTTGGTGAATTTCTGCACTTACCGAGGATAGTAATCCGCGGCCGTGAATGACGTAGCACTGAGCTGAGAGACGGACGAATGGGAGAAAAGGTTATACCACGCGTGTCGCGGCCGCGGGTCTGGGATCCACTATCGCGGCCCGGCAGGTTTTCTTACTTCTTGCTTTCGTTCGTGTCCTCGACTTGGCGCTTTCGATTTACGTCGTCTTTGACTCCTTTTGTAGGGCTTTTCTTCTGTTTTAGATCCTTTTTCGTTCCTATTTGGATTTTACCAAATATTCAAGTACCTTGCAAGAAAGAAAGATATTCGAAAGTAAAAGTAATCTAAACAGATATAAATAACACAAATTCGTAATAAAAATGATGTAAATGTTAATGATATTTTAGGTATATTTTGGGCTTAACAAATCTCCACACTTAATCTTTTGCTAGTCCCGAGCAAAATTTCACTGAACTTATTCCTTAACTAATCTCTTTTTGAAAATAAAACATATATCTTTGTGTTTACTTTTTAAATTAGTTAAGCCAAAAAGACTAACTTCACATGGCAAATTTATACGCAAAATATCAAACTAACTTAGTATAAATACGATATATCATTCGTCTTGTATTTCAATGTTTAAATTGAAGTATTCGGGACGATGTAAGCACGCATGTTATTGAGTCTTTCATCTCAAGGCATTTCAAAGCACCAAATTTCCTTTCCCAAACTTGAATTATTATATATGAGTATTAAGTTTAATTTATTTGCTTAGTTACGCCTGTGATAAGGGTGGTCTCGATCGTAACTTTATATGCATTTGTTTTGTGTTCGCTTAAGAGGTACCGACCATGCCATGGGTGGACGCAATCGTTACTTTAAACTTTAAACACGCTTAATTTTTCTTATTTAAACGTTCCTTCCATACCTCGATTGTGATAAGGGTGGTCGCAACCGTAGCCAAAAGTACGCTTTACTTATTAATTTCTTCCCTTTCATACCTCGATTGTGATAAGGTTGGTCTCAATCGTGGCCAAAAGTTAAGAATACGATTTATTGATTATAACTTGGGAAAAAGAAAATTAGCACATTCATCCTATATTGACTTAAAATTCAACATGTATTATGGCTATAGTTTCCTTAAAAACTTCAATTGGTGTTAATGTAAGACAAAATCAAAACCGAGCTAAAAATTGTTAGTTCAATTTAATGCCTATAAACCTAATTGAAAATTTAAAATAAGATTTATTGTATCATGAATTTCATGATATGAAATAGAGATTAAAAATAAAGAATTTTTACTTAAATACATTCACTCGAGACAATTTTACTTAAAATCGTGTCGAAGATTTGTGAAAAATATATTTTGAAAAATATTACCCGTATAGAAATATATTATTTCTATCGATAATGATAACCTAAAAATAATCATAAAAATGATATTTCATAAAAAAAAATTGTTAAGTTTTTTCATTTGTTGCAATATATTTAAAAGTGTTGCAATATACGTTGCATTTGTATTTTGAAAAACAAGCGATGCATACATTCATTCATTCATTTGCATACATTCATTCATTCGTTTGCATAAAATGATATATGTATGTATCTCCTCCCACACTTAAATTGGACCATGTCCTCATTGGTGCAAAAATGGAGATAAAACAAACGGAAATAAACGAAAGATATAGCAAAAACATTCATCATAAAATTAAAGTGAAATTAGAAATTGTACGAAACATAAGAAAATAAAAATGTACGAAACTGAAATTGAAATAAGATAAGATAAAAATAAAAGATAAAACCTAAGCATGTGGCGGGGAATCCGGAGGTGTTGGTGAAGTTTTCACGTTGCGGCGTCGGAAAAATGAAAGCATCTGATGCCGAGTTGAACGATGCGCACGCCTCAAAGTATTGAGGTTGTCATTCATCACCATATTGTTCTCCACCAAATCATCAATTCTTAAATTCATTTGACGATTATTTGCATTGATTTGGTTCAAAATCCGCCTTAAATCCACCGGATCATTATCTTGTGTTGCTTGGGCTTGTGGTGCAGCGTCTCCACCGTCCTCCGCTCCTTCTTCGTCAGTACCTACATTATGAGAACTAGAAGCACCTCCACCCATAGTGCCACGAAGATGTGCAATACGGGTAGCATACGAAATAAAAACAGGAGGAGCCGCAGAAACCAATAAATGAGCCCGCTCAAGTGCCCCAATGTCCAAAATCGGAACATATCCATGATAGGTGGACATATCAAAAGTAGCCAATTCATCCCGTGCCCCCAAAACAATAGCGGTGATTAAATTACCGAGAGGGACTTGAGTGGTGTGAGCCCTCGAAGCACGATACAAATTGTCAAAAATCATTCCAATGCTATCAACCCGTAAACCCTTGAACAAACAATCCCAAACAAACAAATCCCGAACTTGAATCTTCGAACTCTCAACACGACCAAAAAGTGAAAAACTCAAATACTTGTGAAAGAAGAACACACAATTGTCCTTAATCAACTTGCGCGAAGTGTTTTTGGAATCAAAAGAAGTTTGGTCAGACAGAGTTTGCCAAAAAGAGTTATTATCAAAATCCCGAGGCTTATCATAAAAGTCACTAGTAGGGAAACCAAACATATTACCCATAGCCGCATAATCAACTGTATAGGTAATACCCTTATTCCGAAAAGAAATTTCTGTCCTCTTTTTGTTCATCGTCAAAGTAACCAAAAACTCAACCACATACTCTTGAATTTGTGGAAAACGCATAGAAGCAAAAGTTTCCCATCCCAAAGTTTCAATAAAAGCAGTAATTTGTGTAGTGAAGTTCAACTTCCTTACCGAATCAAAGTCAAGAAACTGCATATCCACGAACTTGCGATTGGCGTTTGAAAAGTGCTTGAAACGTCCAACTTCTTCTTCAGAATGAATGTCGAAATAAGCCCCGCAACTAACCCTAAGGCGATTAGCCTCAGTGACAGCCGGCTTGTGTCCAACACGCTTTGCTCTAGGCATGGTTATGGTGTTTAGGGTTTAGAGAAAAAGATGAAAAGAGAGAAAAGCTTGAGGTTGAAGATGAAGTAGAATGGTTGTGAATTCTTGGAATTGAAAGGTGTGGGTGATTGAAAAGGGTAATGATGAAATTGGGAAAAGGAAAAGTAAGGTATTGGGAAGGGGTAAGAGTAGGGGATTGGTTAAATTTGGAGGTGATGTAAGGTTTGTGTAAGTAATAGGTATATATAGGGTTTGAGTAGGAAGTTAAATAGTTAGAGTAGGAATAGGAATTGGAATAGGTAGAGTTGAAATAGGAAGAGTAATTAATATAGTTAGAGGTTGAATAGGAAAAGGTGTAAATAGAGGATGAATAGGAAGAAGAATAGGTATAGATTAAATAGAAAAGGAAAAGGTATAGGAAGAATGGAAAAATAGGTCGAAAACCGGACCTGGAGTGCCTGAATTACGCGTGTCGCGGTCGTGGATGTATATCCGCGGTCGCGGATCGCGTTTTTCAACCAACATATCCTCTGAAATTTGAGAAGAAAAATCTGAAGTTACCGAGAATCCAACATTCGCGGCCGCGAATCGCGCTGGGCAGCGAATCTTGTGTCTGAAATTTTCTGGATTTTTTCTGATGTTACCGTGGAAGCGCATCCGCGGTCGCGGATCACCTCGTGGCTACCCAAATTCAGCTTATTTACTTCATTTCGTGCATTTTCTTGATAAATTATATCCTGAACTTCTTGAAAAATGAAATCTGTACTTAAAACATAAATGAAAATCATTAAATGATAAGGAAAACCAAAGGGTTATCCTTATTAATGGCAAAAATAAATAAAAATGCTTTAATTAATGAATGTGCAAATTAGACATATGAAAGGGTTGGAACTAAAATTAATTGAAACATTTATGTGCATTCATTAATTTAAGTTAAATGAATCTTATGTTAGGAACTTGAAATTTAATTATTAATCAATTAATTAGTTAATGAAATGATTAAGTTTGCATTTAATTGATTCATTGGTCTAGATTTATGAAATTAAAATGTAACCATATAATCAAAAACAAAGTATAATGCAAAAGAGAAATTTTTATTTATTAACATATATTTACAAACAAACAAAACACAAGCTATGCTAAAAATTCGTCCCCTTCAATCGGGATTTTCTTAGCCCTATATCGTTCTATTTTCAACTGCACGAAGGCTTGACGTTCTTGTGCAGAAAGAAAATTTGGTCCTGATCGAAAAACTCGCTTCACTAGACCTTCAAATTCTAAAAATTCATAGTCTAGCATCGGGAAAGATTCTGCATCACTCCAAGGAACAGAAATACTTCCCTTGGTCCCTAGAATTTTTCACATATAATATTCCCGAACCCAACCTTCTTAGCCTTGGATCTAGATGCGGCAACAAGACCCTCTATCAGAATTTTTGAAGAATCAACCACGTTGCCTTGAAATATATCGTCAAGGACATAAAGATCAGATTCTTGGACGACACTACTGAACGTGCGACCGAACAGGCTGTGACTCAGAAACTTATGCAAATATAGTATAGAGTTGGAATAGAAAGACTTATTATAGGCAAGTTTTGGGTGGAAAGGCCAGATACCGGTGAGCATTCGCCAAATATCAGTAGACGTCATATCTCTTCCATGATGACGTTTGGTAGTATCCTTCAAGGGAAAACCAAACCAAGCATGCAATTCAGGATATCCAAAAGTGAAAGTTTTGCCATCCCGACGAAAACTGAGACGCACCCGACGTTCTGTACAGAAGAACTCTAATATCCAGTCTCCAATTATAGGAAACTTCATATCAACAAATCTGGTCCATCCTAATCGCTCCATGTAGCGACTCATATCATCTTTAATTCCCAACTGATCGTTAAGAAAGTCATCCATGTATAGCATTCCGACAAAGAATGTGTATCGGAGCCTCAAGAAGAGCCTGCCCTCTTCATGATTGAAGATAGGAAAGTTACATCCATAACGCTCTGATATATCAGTATGTTTATTGCGTGAAGCAATAACTTTCTTAGATGAAGTGCTTGAGGAAGCCATGATGTTTGGAATGAGTAAGGAAGAAAGGGTCTGAACTTAATTTCTGGATTGTTGAAATGGTAAGAAAATCAGAGAATTGTTCTGATAGAGATGAAAAGAAAGTGACAGAAAACTGAACTTCTAGAACCTATTTATAAAATCCTAGGATAAAAAGAGGTGTTGTTTTTGAAATGAAAAGGCATGAAACAAACCTCTTAAAAATGAAAAAACTCAATTTTTCGTTTTCGAAGAGTTGCATCTGCTGGAAAAAAGGGTTAATTTGGGCATAATTTCCCCGTGTCGCGACCGAGGATTCTGACCCGCGGTCGCGGCACGCTGATTTCCCTGCGGAAATCAGTTGTCAAAACTCCAAATTTTTGATCCCCTACCGAGAATCCTCATCCTCGGTAAGTTCAGAAATTATCCTTTCAATTTTTAATCAGAATTCTCAACTGAGAATCTGAAATCCTCTACAAGTCCAGAAATTTTCCTGGCTGCTAGTTATACCCAAATTCTCAACTGAGAATTTTAAATTCTCTATAAGTTCAGAAATTTCTTACCTCCTTAAGAATTCTATATATGTGAATCCTCAACTGAGAATTTCAAATTCTCAACTGAGAATCACTGAATTTCTTCTAATTCTCATGAAATTCCTAAAAATTAATTAAAATCATGACTTGAATATATTTTTTTATATATCTAAAATTCTAATAAAATGATATAATCTAAAACAAAACAAAATAAAAAAAAATAAAAATAAAAATAAAAAACTAACTATTAGAAAAAATAAAATGATTTATATGTCAGGAAATCTTGTTACGAAATTAGTTCCTATTTCGGAGATGTTTTCGTAATAGATTTTACATCGATTACCGTTAACTTTAAAACGATTACCGTTGGTTTCCTCAAGTTCCAAAGAACCATAGTCGAACGTTTTGACGACTAAATACGGTTCGGCCCATCTGGACTTAAGTTTTCCTGGAAATATACGAAGCCGTGAATTAAACAACAACACCTTATCCCCAACATTAAAGTGTTTGACTTTGATTTTGGCATCGTGCCATTTTTTCACTTTCTCTTTATAAATCCTTGCATTCTCATATGATAAATGACGTAACTCATCTAACTCATTCAAATTGAGCAAACGTTTCTTTCCTGCTTGTTGTAAATCAAAATTAAGTTTTCTAATAGCCCAATAGGCTTTATGTTCTAATTCAACTGGTAAATGACATGCTTTTCCATAGACTAAACGATATGGAGTCATTCCTATTGGTGACTTAAATGCAGTACGGTATGCCCATAGCGCATTATTGAGTTTTTGTGACCAATCTTTTCTTGATGACGAAACAGTTTTCTCTAGAATCCATTTGAGTTCTCTATTTGAGATCTCCGCCTGACCATTTGACTGAGGATGGTATGGCGTTGACACGCGGTGGCGTACTCCATATTTTTTCATAAGCATATCAAAATTTCGATTTATGAAATGGGTACCTCCATCACTAACAACGTATCTAGGACAGCCGAATCTACAAAATATATCGTCAAGAAAAGTAATAACTACTTTAGAATCATTCGTAGGGGTTGCAATTGCTTCAACCCTCTTCGAAACATAATCAACGGCTACTAATATGTAAGTTTTACCATTGGAAGGCGGAAAAGGTCCCATGAAATCAATTCCCCACATGTCAAAGATTTCAACTTCCAACACGTTTGTGAGGGGCATCTCATCTTTCCTTCCTAAATTTCCCGTTCTTTGGCATTTATCACAACGAGTAATAAATGAACCAACGTCCTTAAACATTGTAGGCCAAAAGAAACCACATTCTAATATTTTAGCTACCGTTTTATTAACTCCATTATGTCCTCTATACGAGCTGGAATGACATTCTGTTATTATAGATTCATATTCATTTTCTCCAACACATCTCCTAATTATCCCGTCACCACATGATTTGAATAGAAAGGGATCTTCCCAAAAATATTGTTTAATATCGAAGAAAAATTTCTTCCTCTGTTGGGGAGATAATCCTTCCGGAACGATATCGGTTGCAAGATAATTAGCAAAATCTGCATACCATGGTGACATGATACTTTCTACATGATAGAGATGTTCATCGGGGAAATCATCTCGTATACCGACAGTTTCACCTATAGGACCGTTTTCATCTTCTAGTCTCGATAGATGATCGGCGATAAGGTTTTCTACCCCCTTTTGTCTTTAATTTCTATATCAAATTCTTGTAACAACAAAACCCATCTAATCAGACGCGGTTTTGCATCTTTCTTAGCAAACAGATAACGTAAAGCTGCGTGATCTGTATAAATAATAACTTTAGATCCTAACAAGTATGACCTAAACTTATCACATGCAAATACTACGGCTAACATCTCTTTTTCTGTTGTTGTGTAATTTAATTGTGCACCGGACAATGTATGACTTGCATAATAAATAACATGTGATTTTTTATCCTTTCTTTGACCTAAAACACATCCTACTGCTAGGTCACTTGCATCACACATGATTTCAAAAGGCAAATCCCAATCGGGTTTAGCAATTATGGGCGCACTGACTAAGGTTATTTTCAATGTTTCAAAAGCTTTAATACAATCTTCATTAAAGTCGAAGGTTGAATCCTTCATAAGTAAATTAGTAAGTGGTTTGGAAATCACAGAAAAGTTTTTTATAAATCTTCTGTAAAAACCTGCATGTCCTAGAAAAGATCTTACTCCCTTGACAGTTGTTGGTGGGGGTAATTTTTCTATTACTGAAGTTTTTGCTCTATCCACTTCTAATCCCTTTTCAGATATTTTATGACCTAAAACAATTCCTTCGTCGACCATGAAATGACATTTTTCCCAATTTAATACTAAATTCGTTTCTTCGCATCTAGAAAGAACTTTATCTAAGTTTTTTAAACATGCATCAAAAGAATCTCCATAAACTGAAAAATCATCCATAAATACTTCCATGATATCTTCGATGAAATCATTAAAAATTGCAGTCATGCAACGTTGAAAAGTTGCTGGTGCATTACATAAACCAAAAGGCATTCTTCTATATGCAAATGTTCCATAAGGACATGTGAAGGTTGTTTTATCTTGGTCATCCGGGTAAATATATATTTGAAAGAATCCGGAATAACCATCGAGAAAACAATAAAATGCATGACCGGCTATCCTTTCGATCATTTGATCGATGAAAGGTAAAGGAAAATGATCTTTCCTAGTTGCCTTATTTAGGTTCCTATAATCTATACAAACCCTCCAACCGTTGGTGGTTCACGTAGGTATTAATTCACCTTCATCATTCCTTACTACAGTTATACCTCCCTTTTTGGGTACACAATGGATTGGACTAACCCATTCACTATCCGAAATAGGATAAATGATTCCATTGTCTAAAAGTTTAGTAATCTCATTTTTTACTACTTCTTTCATGTTCGGATTTAAACGTCTTTGTCTATCCGCTTTAGGTGGCTTATCTTCTTTTAAGTGAATCCTATGCATTACAATACTAGGATTAATCCCTTTTAAATCTGAAATCTGCCATCCCATACTTCCTATTCTATTTCTAACAACTTCTTTCAATTTTTCTTCTTGATTTTCTGTTAATTTGTTAGAGATGATTATAGGTAGAGTGTCACTTCCGCCTAGGAAAGTGTATCTCAGATGGTTTGGTAGTTCTTTAAGTTCTAATTTAGGTGGAACTATTACTGAAGGCGGAACTGGTCCATCTTCTCGAATCAAAGGCTCTGGGTCCTTATCTTCTAATTCTTCGCCCATTACAGGTTCTATTATTTCTTCTCTTTGAACAATGTCATTAACACATTCTTCAATTAAATCAAGCTTCATACAAGCGAAATCCTCCATAGGATATTTCATCGCTTGATTCATATCGAACTCGATCTTATCGTCACCTATTCGTAAAACTACTTTTCCTTCCGACACATCAACTAGAGCACGTCCCGTGTTCATGAATGGTCTACCAAAGATTAGCGGACAATTAGCATCATAAGCAAAATCTAAGATAACAAAATCAGTAGGAAAAATAAATTTGTCAACTTTTACCAAAACGTCTTCAATTATACCATATGGTCTTTTAGTGGATTGATCCGCTAATTGCAAAACCATATTGGTACACTTGATGTCTTCTTCTAAACCTAATTTTTCAAAAATAGACAATGGCATCAAGTTTATACTAGCTCCTAAATCACAAAGACAACTTGGGAATTCCATATTTCCCAATGTACACGGAATGGTAAAGCATCTGGGATCTTTGAGTTTAGTAGGTAATTTGCTTGATACTATCGAACTACATTCTTCAGAAAGAGAAATGGATGAAATTCCTTCCCAACTAATCTTTTTTGAAATTAAATCTTTCAAGAATTTTCCATAGTTAGGGATTTGCGTAATCGCATCCATGAATGTTAAATTTATATGTAAATTTTTAAGTTTGTCCAAAAATGATAACAGTTGTTTATCATGGTCCTTATTTCGGACCCTGTGTGGAAAAGGTGGCTTTGGTACAAAGGGTTTCGGATTAGAGTCAATTGGTGTATCTTTTTGTTTTAATGTATCTTCTTTGGATTTTGGTAAATCATTTCCAGGTAAAGTTGAAATTACGGGCATTTCCGGACCTAAATAGTTTTTCCCCGAACGAAGAGTGATAGCCTTAACATGCTCTTTCGGATTTTCTTCCGTTTGGCTGGGAAGACTTCCCTCTTTGCGGGATGGAATTGATTTAGCAAGTTGTCCAATTTGAACCTCCAAATTATGGATGCTAGATGATTGGTTTTTGATAAGCTGATCGAATTTATTTTCGATCCGTTTAAAACCATCGTCTTGATTACTTACCTTTCCATTCATAGCATCTATAAATTTGTCGATTTTTGAAGATAAAGTGCTAATCGTATCTCTTGTTTGATTTTGATAATTGTTTATACGATATTGATTAGCATTTGCATTATTATTATTATTACCATCTTTCCAGTTAAAGTTAGGATGATTTCTCCATCCAGGATTATAAGTATTAGAATAAGGATTAGTAGTTTGGTTTTGTTCTTGGACAAAATTTACCTGTTCTATCTCATTCATACCTTCGTAGTCAATGTCTCTCTAGATCAGATCATTAGGATCGCATGGTGCCATAAATTTATCAATTTTGTGCGATAAGGCAGAAAATTGGGCTTGTAACATTGCTACAGGATCAAGATTCATTATACCTTTAACCGATGATGTACATGAGGATGATGGTTTCGCCGTTGGTATATGTCCACGCTCTGCGGGCCACATACTGCTGTTGATTGCCATTTCCTCCAAAAGTTCTCTTGCTTGGGCGGACGTCTTCTTCATAAATAACCCTCTAGACATAGCATCTAATGAACCTCTAGTCGTAGGATTTAATCCATTATAGAATGTCTGCATTAAAAGTGCATCTGGCAATTGGTGGTGTGGGCATAAACGTTGAAGTTCTTTAAAACGTTCCCAAGCTTCATAAAGAGTTTCATTATCATTTTGTGTAAAAGATGTCAACTCTTTGATGACTCTTGCGGTTTTTGCTAAGGGAAAATATTTTTGTAAAAATGCTTGGGCTAATTGGTCCCAAGTTTCAAATGTTGCAGCAGGCATAGAAGTTAACCAAATTTTTGCCTTATCCTTCAAAGTGAAAGGAAAGAGGCGAAGTTTGATTGCTTCGGCTGTTACATCAGTAATTTTAAAAGTGTCACAAATTTCTAAGAAATTTGTCAAATGTGCATTAGGGTTTTCATTAGGCAATCCGTAAAACGTTACGTTGTTTTGCAACATATTAAGGAAAACTGGCTTAATTTCAAATTGATTTGCGTTTATACGGGGTCTAACTACACTATTAGTTACACCGGCCATTCCTGGCCTAGCATAATCCATAAGTGTCGGTGGATCGGCCATGATTTCTGGCTGGACTACTTTGGTTTTTAAGGGTGTTTTGTCTTTGTTTTTGTTATTTTTCTTGTTTTTCTTAAGTGTTCTTTCAATTTCTGGATCAAAAGGATCTGGTGGCGTGCCCGAATTTCGCGAACTGCGCATGAACTTGAAATTGTTACACGAGCCAAACAACTTTCAAAACAAAATTGAAAACAAAATGTGTTATATAAACTGAAAAATAAATAAAATATAAAAATTGTATAAAAATAATGTATAAACCTATATTCGAAAATAAAATACAAAAAAAAATAAAAATAAAAATAAAAATTTGTCAAAAATTTTGGCGTATCCCCGGCAACGGCGCCAAAAACTTGTTGAGCGATTTCCGCAAGTGCACGGTTTCGCTTGTAGTAATAAAAATATCGATCCCACAGGGATACGTTTTTTAACGAAAAACTTATTTTTGAATCTGTTAATTTCGAACTAGTTAGATTTACTATTAAATGTAAATGAAAAGTGAAAATTGGTTTAATTGAATTTAGGAAATTTGTTTAATTGAATTTGTGAACTTTGAGTATTTGAAAATGCTGGAATAAGATTATGTATTTAGAATAAATCGATTGTTAGAAAGATCTTCTGATTTTAAGGATGAATTTTACAAAACAGGAATATTTAGAACTTATTAGAAAAAGGAATGAATTTGTTCATTTGCATTAAGCAAAGAAAACAACTTAAACTTTGTATTATTATGATGATGAAATAAATGACGGAACCTCTAATTAATTGGCTTTGAACGCGACAAAACCCTTTCGGGATAGTTGCCCTTACTCAAATTAACACTCTTTCGAGATGATAATTTGCCTAAGTGTTCAACAAAGTTTCCTTGTAATGATTTTGAATTCAAGTGCATATTAATGAAAACACCAGCCTCACTTATATTGGATTGGTTACCATAAGTGCTGCATAACGATTTGTCGAATAGAACGGACTTTATTAGATGAAATATAAATTGATACAAGTTTACAGAGAATAAGGAGCATCGAGTTCTTCGAGGGCGTGCAAGTGAAGGGCTTGATCGGTTCCGCTTCCTTGGGTTTCCTAGGAGGTTGTTAGGCTCGGGGGCGAACACTTTACTCAATCTTCTCGCTGTAACTTCGTAATAGGGATTCGGTCGGCCACTACCATGATGCAAACTAAAACTGGAACAATGTCTAAACGCTACTGAGTTGTAATTAAACTATAAACAATATGTGTACCTCATCTTGTTTTGTACAGAATCTAATTTCTAACTCTCGAAATGTTTTTACTTAGAACTTCGACATAAGTTCTACGCTCTGATTTCTATATCTATATTATAGCATTTCATTACACTTTTTCTCAACATCAACTCTTTATTTATAGATGTTGAAGGGTTGTGTTTGAAGTGATGTATCCGTTGGTTAAGAGTCGTGTCCGTTGTGAAAGGACGTCTTTATCCACTTGAACGAACGCGTTTCTTGGATTTCAGCATGTGTTAAATGCTCTTGGTGAATTTCTGCACTTACCGAGGATAGTAATCCGCGGCCGTGAATGACGTAGCACTGAGCTGAGCGACGGACGAAGGGGAGAAAAGGTTATACCACGCGTGTCGCGGCCGCGGGTCTGGGATCCACTGTCGTGGCCCGGCAGGTTTTCTTACTTCTTGCTTTCGTTCGTGTCCTCGACTTGGCGCTTTTGATTTACGTCGTCTTTGACTCCTTTTGTAGGGCTTTTCTTCTGTTTTAGATCCTTTTTCGTTCCTATTTGGATTTTACCAAATATTCAAGTACCTTGCAAGAAAGAAAGATATTCGAAAGTAAAAGTAATCTAAACAGATATAAATAACACAAATTCGTAATAAAAATGATGTAAATGTTAATGATATTTTAGGTATATTTTGGGCTTAACAATACCCAATGTCCCAATTGATGATGCTCCTGTCAAGAAGATTGATGTTTACCGGAAGCACCAATCAGATGACGAACGTACAGGATGTATCATACTTGCAGCTATGGCACTAGAGCTACAAAGGCAACATGAGAACATGGATGCGTATTCCATGGTTATGCACTTGGAGGAGGTGTTTTGAGAAACAGACTCAAGTGCGAAAGCTATGAGATAGCGATGATTGTTTCGCCCCAAGATGCAAGAAGGTTCTTTTGTTATGGCACTTTGTGTCAAGAAGATTGACTACATCAACAAAGCTTTCTAGTATTGGATTTGTAATGGATAATGAATTAAGTGTCGACTTAGTTCTGCAATCCCTCCCAGATATTTATTCATAAGTTCATCACGAACTGTCAGATGAATAAACTCAGAGACCTCTCTAGAAGAGCTCTTGAATATGCTCAAGTCGGAGTCGATTGAGCCCAAATCTTAAGAAAGTGATGTTAGCACTTGTTATTGAGGGATCTCACTAGAGAAAAGGAAGTTTCCTAAATCTAAAGATTCCAAGAAGAACAAATGCATTAAACCCAAGTCAATAAAAGCAAGATGGGAATGCCACCAATATGGTAAAGAAGGGAATTGAAAGAGGAACTGTAATAAGTACTTAAACTCTCTCTAGAAGAAGAGTCAGGATGGTGCTTTTACATTTGGAATTAAAAGATAGATAATTCAACTTACTTGTGGTAATGTCACCTAGACCATATAAGCAAGAAACTCATGTCTAAGCTACATTAAGATAGGCTTATAAACTCAGTTGATTTTGAATCAATGAGCACATGTAAGTCTTGTTTAAAGGAAAGATGACAAAGACACCCTTTAGTAATAAAGGAGAACATGTATCAGACACTCTAAGACTAGTGCATTTAGATGTATGTAGTCATACGTCAACACAAGCAAGAGAAAGGTTCAGTCACTTCATTAGCTTCATAAGATGATCATACCAGATATTAATTCATCTGCTTGATGAAGCATGAGTCAGAAGCTTTTGAGAAAGTTCAAATGATTCAAGAATGAAGTAGTAAATGAAACAGGAAAAACTATTAAAGTACTTCGATTAGATCGAGGTAGAGAATATCTTTCAAATGATTTCCTGAATTATCTAAATGAATATGGATTCACTTATAATGGACTCCTCCGTATACACCATGATGTATTTGAAAGGAGAAATTATACTCTAGTAGATATAGTACGATCCACGATGAGCCCAACCTCTTTTTCAAAGATGTTCTAGGGCTACGCCTTGGAAACCATCTTATTTACACTAGTGGAAAAACGTTCATTTGCATCGCTCTATTTGCATTGGCCCTTTTTAACACGCGATGCAAATAGCACATTTGCATCGGCCCTTTACTAAGGGCCGATGCAATTGTCATCAGATACATCATTTGCATCGGCCCCTTAGTAGGGACCGACGCAAATACGTTTGGTATTTGTATCGGCCCATTACTAAAGGCCGATGCAAAAGTCCATTTATGTGTTTGCATCGGTCGCCTTTGAGCGGCCGACGCAAATGCCTATATTATTTGCATCGGTCCTTTATTAAGGGCCGATGCAAAACACTACTCATGTATTTGTGTCGGCCAAATTTATAGCACCGAAGCAAATACAGTTATCATTTGCATCAGCCTTTATCTAGGGGCCGATGCAATGAAAAATTACATATTCCCTAGCAGTTCTCACGAAAACATAAAACCATATAGACTTTAATTTTCAGTCTAGTCTTCTTCTTGTCAACAGGAATCGTTGACGGCGCTCGAAAGGGAGAACATACTAGGTGTATCCATTCTTTTGCTTCCTCGGCTGCTTGGCGGTGAAGCATTATTCCTCACATCTTAGGCCTTGATTGGATGGGGGGTTTGGGAGGGTTAATAAGGGAAGGGTTTGGGAGGGTTTGTGGAAACCCTTGTTTGGAGGAAATTAATTTAGAAGGGTAAGGGTTTGGCAAGGGTTTGGAAGGGTTTGATTTATATGCTTTTGTTTCAATTATCAAACCCACTGATTTGGAGGGTTTAGGAGGGTTTAAATTTCTATTTCCATTATTATCCTTACTAAAATTACATAATTACAACCTAAACCAGTATTTATTTGTTCGATTTCTGCTCACTTCCTCCTCCCAATTTCTCATCTCTCACCAGCGGAACTCCATCACATGTCAGTTCTCTTCCATTTTTTGTGCTTTCTCTCTTCCTCAATGGTTGCTATCTACTTGGCTGTGTTTAATTTATGGTTGGCTGTGTTTAGATCTGTGTTTTCTAGTTGGCTGTGTACTTACTATTTTCTCTGTTTCTGCTTCAATTTCAGTTCTGCTTCAAATCGGATAAGTGTAAGCAGGGATCAAGCTTAGGTTAGCTGCCATAAATTAAATTCCATATGTAGAAATAGAAACTTGAAATGGGTTCAAATTATTGTGGGAAAAAGGTCAACTTATTAATATAATCAAGATTAGTTACTAATTTGTTAAATTAAAATGCTGACTTGCTGCATATTATAAACTATAGATAGCAGTCGAGTGATGATGGATTTCAAGGTTTATTAGATATGTTAATGTTGGTGTGTAGATATAAAAACTTCAATGGGTCAATGCATTTCGTGAAATTACAATTTTATTGTTTATTGAGATTGAGTAGTTAAGAAAGTATTCCTAGTTTATTGTTTACTGAAATATGTTACATGTTACTTGATCATTTGTTGTTAGCTAATGAAGGATAGTTGGTGTGCATATCAGTTGTTGCATATCAGTTGTGTAGCTAGTGAATCCAATGCTTCCATTAATCTCACAAATCCTCCTGCCTTGTGCTCACTAAATACATTTACATAGAACTCATTTCCATTTATTTGTGCCACTTCCACTTGGACCTACAATCATCCATATATATTATTAGCCAATCATGTTGCTGCTTCCCCTGCTTTCTCTGCCACTTCCACCATTCTTCCTCATTGTTTACATTCTCCTTATTCGATTTTACAACTTTTCCTACAACCAGATGAATGAGTGGCCTGAATTTTCAAGTGCACAAGCAATCTCTAAAGTTTGATCCTTGCTGAATCTATTCAAGCTTCCAAAACATACATAGATTACAGAATTGGGTTTTCTTGAATCAAGCCAATGAAGGCAGCTATGCTTGCTTGCTGTTTTTTCCCCTCTTTTAAGTTTATCATCTGTGTGTTTATTGAATAAAGAAACAAGACCTAAATGCCAAGCTTTAATTCCTGAAGCTCAGCTCCTAGTTCTTTAAATGTCTGCTTCAACTCATTCACAAAATCAATTGCATCTCCGAGTATGGCTGCCTTGTTTAGCTGTTCATCAACAAATTTATCTATATTTATTGTTCAATTCACTAATAATATAATATTTATAGTATGCACAAACCAAATGACATTTAATTTTGTATGTCTTTCGTAATTAATAATAGCAAGTTTAAGGAAAAGTACCTCTTAATTTTGCCAAGGCCACGACTGCCAACAACAAGGAGATCAATGGGATTCTTCTCAGTAGCCTGACAGATCATATCTTTTGCATCTCCTTCGAGTAAAAGAGTTTCTGCTTTCACCATCTTATCGCTGCACATGTTCAGTGCACGGGATAGCAGTGCTGCAGAAGTCTCTTGCTGAGCTTTCCTAACCGATTCCACCACTGAGGTTGGGGTATAAAAAGCCACATTATCAATACAACAATTACTACCTAATTAATATATCAAATTCAGAGGTTTCCATCTTCTGTCTGTTTGTCATTTTAGATTGAAAATGAAAGTTTTAAGTGTTTGATTAGGAGGTACTTGGTTAGGAGGTACTGGAATGAGAGTCTTCCCGAGACTTGTCACTAGGATCGGTATGAACTGTCATGTGTGACTGGTATGAACTGTCTTCATGTTATAATGTGAATGTTTAGCACTTTATCTTGTCCGGTTTATTAATTGCCCCTAACTTGTAAATATGCCTCTTGGTAAGCATAAAATTACACTTGTAATTTTGGGAACCAATGCTCTAAGATCATACAGCCTTCCATTAAGCCTTTTTCTTCTTTTCCTCTCAGCAATAAGATTTTTAGCTCCAGGTACTTGGTGTCAATTTGTTAGATTGTATTTGGTGTCAATTTTTGCTATTCTGTAATTAACTTGTTTGTTTTGTTTCCCTTTATACTTAGAGGAAAGAAAAAGGTTGCTGAAAATGCAACACAGATAAGCTTTACTTTTGTGTAACTTAATAACTGTAGATGGGCTTGGATCAGGTTGCACCCTTTGTGGCTTTAAACCTGTTAATTTTGGTAAGAGAGAAATAAAAAGGGTAATAAGATGGACTTCTGTCGATGTTTATTTGTGAACAAAATTTGGACAAATGAACTAAATATTCGTTTTAATGTCCTTAACAACAGTTTTTACTCCATGTCTTTGTTTTCTTAATTGATTGCCTTTACCTGTGATTTACTAAGAGAGAAAGGGATAGTTGCAAGTTGTGTTTTTGGTGAGGGACTAATTCTATATGAACTAACAATATATTACTGTTTCTTGACTACTTTGACCCTTTTTGAATATCCATCTTCTTTTTATTGTTTTAATAACAAATTAAGTATTTTTTTATGGCATTTACAGGATTAAGTTTATTGTTTCATGGAATTTTCTTGTTGTCAATATTTTTGTGCTAGTGCTTAAGTAATGATTATCTATTTTATTAGGATGGATGACAAAGTGAAACTTATCATATTAATGCATCATTTATATAAATTAGCCGGAGCTCAAGTTGTTTGTGTTGCTGCTTGTTGGTATATGAGACGTAGACGTCTACTTAGGAACAATATGGCTCATATGACACATGAAATTAAGCTTGAAAGTGAACGAGTACGAGGTGAAATATTGGATCATCTATCTTCAAGCAACCTCTGTCATAATGTGATAAGAATAAGTTATAGTGGATTTACTGGGTTGTGTGATTTATTAATTAGAGAGGGAGGTCTTAGACCAACTATACAAACAAGCGTTGAAGAACAAGTTATAAAAACACTTTGATTACTAGGACACAATGTATCTCAACCCGAACTTGCACTCATCTTTCGTCGTTCATCTGAGACAGTAAGTCGACATTTTCATAATGTGTTAGATGCTATAATCGAATTGGAGGAACTTTTTTTCAAACAACCTGATGGTACACACATTCCGTCTGAAATATTCAGCCACAGCAAATTCTACCCATATTTTAAGGTGACCAAATTATCCATTAACTTTTTATAAAATTACATATTAGTATATTATTCTTTAAGTGTTAAGTCAAAAATTTAATGTAGGATTGTGTTGGTGTCATTGATGGAACACATGTTCGAGTGAAGGTGTAGAATACAGAAGCTCCTAGATATCGTGGGAGGAAAGAATACCCAACACAAAATGTTTTGGCTACGTGCACATTTGATTTGAAATTTACTTATGTGCTAGCTGGGTGGGAAGGGACAGCATCCGATTCCAGGATAATTAAACATGCATTAAGCAGAGAATTTCCCATAAAAATACCTGAAGGTGATTCTCAAAATAATTTTTTTGTTAGGCTTTTATTTATATAGTTTAAAATTGTGACAAAATTCATTACATGTTTATGAAAATATTATCATGTCGATGCTGGATTCATGTTGAGGAGAGGACTTATTACACCGTATCGAGGGGAACGATATCACTTGAAAGAGTATTCAAGAAATGCACCGCGAAATGCACGTGAGCTGTTCAATCTACGACATGCATATTTGTGTAATGCTATTGAGCGGTGTTTTGGAGTACTTAAGAAGCGATTCCCTATAATAGGAAGCGGAACAGAGCCAAATTACTGTGTCAAGACACAAAATAAGATAATTGTTGCATGTTGTATTTTGCATAATTATATGATTGGTGTGGACCCAAGCGATGCAATACTTGAACAAGTGGATGAGGAAATTCTCAATCGGAACAATTCAGAAGATGAACAACATAATGCAAGGGAAAATAATGAAGAAACTAGACAAGGAGAGATAGTGAGAGATTTAATATCAGCTGATATGTGGGTTGATTATATTCGATGAGTGTTTAGTTTTTAAATTGTTGTAGTAACTCATAAGTTGTCTTGGATATGATTGGTGTTATTGAATTTTATGTTGGTGTTATTCAATTTTAAGTTGTTTGAATATGATTTATCTTTCTTTTTACATTTGTTTAATACATTTATTATACTTATTATTTTTTATGTAGTTGTCAAAATGCCACATGCTCCAAAGGCTCAAATTGTTTGTAATTGGACGGTTGAAATGGATGATGCTCTAATTGATGAGTATGTTCATCAAGATAAAATAGGAAATAGAATTGGTGGAACGTACATTACCCGTGCATTGGCAGACATTGTTAATGAGTTAAAGCGTAAGTTCCCTAATAAGCCTATTGATAAGGAGAAAACTCAAAATCGCATGAAAACTATCAAGAAGACATTCAATCGTTGCTATGATATCTTTAAGAACGGAATGAGTGGCTTTTCGTAGAATCCGGTTCTAGAAATGTGGGATGCCAAACCCGAAGTTTGGCAAAAATTAATTGAGGTAACATTATTATTCACTCGGTCAATCAGAGATTTATTTAATTCATTTTTTTCATGTTTTATTTTGTTCATTATAGGCTCACCCAAGTGCTAGTGAATGGAAAAACAAACGTGTTAGGAATTATGATAAGTTGGTTAGTCTTTATGGGCAAGATAGAGCATCCGGAGAGCATGCTGAATGTGCAGCCGATATTAGGCGAAAAAGAGTGAGAGATGCACATTCGACAACCACAATTGATGGGATTGACTTTATGGTTTCTCAAAATGAGATATCATTGGACAATTCTATGGATAATATGAGTGATAGTGTGAATGTAGGTGAACATGAAAATGTGGTTGAAGAATTCTCGACTCCTAGCGGGATAAGGGAGCAAGAATTATTTGAAAATCAAACTTCATCTAGATCAAAAAAAGGAAAAAAAAAACTGAAATTGATGATATTGCTTCTATGACTAAATCAATGGACAATGTGGCTAAAGATATAGCTAAATCGAGTGATGATTTGGTACGTATCTTCAAACCCAATGAGCTTACGAAGGATTTTGATATGTGGAAATATGTAGAGGAGATTGGAATAGACTCACGTCTATATTATGTTGCTTGTACCTATCTTTTGGACAATCCACAAAGGTTGGACTTCTTGAATTCAACACCTATAGCTCATCGAAAGAATTTGTTGATGTTGTGGATTGATCAAGGTTGGTTAAAGAGATTTCATTTTATTTTCATTTTTATAATACAAAATTCAATTTAACCTTTCTATTTTTGTTTGTAGGTTCGTGATATGTGATCAAATCATATTGGGCGTGCTTTTTGCCATGGATCATGTCATTTTGGATCAAATCATATTGGACGTGCTTTTTGCCATGGATCATGCCATTTTGAAACAAGTTATTTTAAACTGTTTTATGAATTCAGTGTTTAAATTTTTCACAGACTTATGTTATTACTTAAGTCATTAGAATGTCTATTGTTTGTAGGTTCTTAATATGTGATCAAATCATATTGGACGTGCTTTTTGTCATGGATCATGTCATTTTGAATCAAGTTATTTTAAACTGTTTTATGAATTCAGTATTTAAATTTTTCACAGACTTGTATTATTACTTGTGTAATTTTATAGGAATCCCAGAATTTGTTTGCTGGAAAGAACATGAGTAATATTTTATTTGCTAATAAAGCTTTCAACTTTGAAAAAACCACCATAACTCAAGATAATAAAAATAATAAACCCATGATAATATATGAAATTGGATAATTGATTTAGATATGTTATTAAAAACAATGGTAAGTAATATGGTTTAATTATATGGAAAGTATCTAATATTCATAATTAATTGAGAGGGACATTTTAGTCATTTTATAATATTTTATTACCTTATAAACCCTCCATTCCAAAACTGAGAAAGGTACAAATTTCCCTTCCCCTTTCTAATCAAAGCCTTAAACCACAGATTTTAATGTTTACTGCTGCTGATTATTAGATCCGCCGGAGGTGAGATTTGTGAAAAACAAGTCGAAAGAAGTTGGTGACTCGAATGACCGGAGAGCAGGGAGGTTTGCTACGAAACGGGGAGTGGACGAAGGTGAGAATGGCTCTAATTTGGGGATTTTGGAGAGAAGGATGTTGGAATCGTTGACGGCGCTTGAAAGGGATAACCTAGACCCATTTACCCTCCGTGTTCGTTCCTCTTCTCTCCACCACACCTCTGTTTCTTTTATTCATTTTAATCTCTGCTAACCCGTTTCATACTTATCTTCTATGAAACCAAATCTTTCTCTTGGCCATATCTCAGTTCGGGTTCTTCTAATCAAGGGTTTCTCAGTGATTTATACACTCGCCTCAAGGAGTTCTTTTTCTCTTTGCGCCATTCCTTTTCCTCCTTAAATCTGGCCACACTCGGTTGACTTGTCTCTCTTGTGGTGTTTTTGAATCAGGTATGGGGTTTGATTTGCTGGAATTCGTTTTTGTTATATTTGGGATTCAATTGTTTGTTTTTGTTTTCCTGTATCAGTGATCTGACTGCGTTTTTTATAATCTATTGACTGAGGTAATAAATTAATATAGATTTTGTCACTATCTGCTTTTCCTCACGAGTGAATTGTAGAACAATGCTTCACTACCAAGTTCAAGCAGTGGAATTCATTGAATAATATCTACTAGTTTGTGATGAGCTCCATATCATATGCTAATCTCAATTTGCATCAAAATCTCCAATCTCTGTTTGATGATAATCTCCATATCATATCCATATGTTAATCCTTAATTAATCTCTAATTGATTTCTGTTTGATGCTAATCTCCATATCATATGCTAATCTCTAATTGATTTCTGAAAAGGGGTTTTGTGCACTGCAGAATGTGGGAATTCTCTGTTGCACTTTACATGATCACTTTGTGGCCAGATTCTGTAATTCTTGCTGCTATTTATGGAGCCATTGAATCTGCCTCTATTGCATTTTTTGGCCCCTTGGTTGGGCAATGGGTCCAGAGCTTATCATATATTCAGGTCCGTTCATTGAATCTGCCTCTATTTTTTGTTACTTTACTTGTTTTTGATGATTTTATGCTCCGTTGTTCATGACAGGTTCTCAGAATCTGGTTGGTGACTCAAAATCTTTCCTTTATAATTGCTGGCAGCATAGTTGTTGTATTAATAACATTTTCCTCCTGGATCCCAACAAATTCCATATTGTTCATCTCACTAGTGATATTAACCAACATCTCTGGAGTTGTTGGTGTTCTATCAACTCTTGCTGGTACAATCTTAATAGAAAGAGAATGGTAATTTTATGAAATTGCAAACATACTAGATTAAAATGGTCAATGCCTCATTTGAATGGGTGGATTGAACAGGGTGGTGGTGATATCAGAAGGGCAGCCTTTAGGTGTGCTGACAAATATGAATTTGATTATAAGACGAATTGATTTAACCTACAAGCTTCTTGCTCCACTTGTAAGCGGATTGCTAATCAGCTTTGTTTCAGTTAAAGCCTCAGCTATGAATTTAGCTATATGGAATTGTATAGCAGTATGGATAGAGTACTGGCTTTTCACATCTGTATATAAAGGGATTCCAGCTATAGCTCAAAGTAGCCTAAGGAAAACAACTTCAATAACTTCACCAACTCAGTCTCAGATTGAAAGAGAGAGCTTGCTTTCTACAAATGATTATGAGAAACATTTAGCACGGACATGGACAAGGAAACTAACAGAATGGACAACCAAGGCCCCTTTTATCGGTGCCTGGAATGTGTATTTACAGCAAAATATCATGCTTCCTGCAGTTGCTCTCGCTTTATTATATTTCACGGTCCGTGGGTGATAAACTCACACCCTTCTGCTTTGATACCAATTGTAACAGCCTGCCTCAAATACTAGGTAGATCTTATCCGTTTTGGCTTAAGTCACCGCTTTATAACGCGTCTCTTGTAACTACTTGGTCCTAAAAGGGGAATAGAGCATTGGGCCAATATTGACAATATCTAATATGATATTTAGCTAGACTGTTACACTTGATGTTTTCTTTTAATGATGTTTTTGTCTTACTGGTGTTGCAGGTTTGGCACCTAAATGACAGCAACCTCAGAATGGGGTATACTAGCATTTAATGTATCTTTTTAACTGTTGTACGTGTCACCTAAGCAGCGTTTCTAGTCATAATTTCTCCAGGCTGGTGAAGACTCACTGAGGAGATCGGGCCTTGGATACACAATCATTCGCCATGGTCCTTTGAAGGTACTTTCTCCATTCCACTTTATAAGTCATTGGTTGAGCAAAGAGATATAATAGTTTTAGAATTCTAGGATTATTGGTTGTGGCTGAATCTTTACTATTGACTGAGAAGTCCTAGCTTATAGTCTACAAACTGGCTTGTTGGAGTCTGTCTAAGTTATGTTTTAATTCGATGAATAATATTTTGAGTTATGCACATCTTAATGTTGGTATGATGCAATATGTTATATTGTCCTCCTAAATTTTCTTCTTGAATTATTCTCATTTATACTGTCTTTGATCTGTTTCTTGTCGCTGTAAGGTGCCAATTAGGTAGAATTTTCTTAGACATTGGATTTTGATTAGGGTCTGTGTTTTCTCTACTTCATTTTAATCTTTATTGCTTAAGTGTACGAGGTGCTTGTGTATAGATTATTCATTAGAAAAAGATTAACCAGCTTTTAACAAGACTAAGTAGATGATTGTACTTTTCAATATTTTTAATATATTATTCATTGGATTTCGTCCAAAATAAATAGTAGATGGATGGACCTATATTTTTTGCCTACTGCTGACTGCAGCTGTAACTGCTGCCTAAGAGCATCAACTTTGGCTTGCAAAACTAATTGCAAGCCAATTGCAAACTTGGTACTATTCAAGTCAGGAAATCAGATGTTTTCATATAGTTATCCAAGCCTACAAGATAGTGGATTTTTCTTCTCTTTCTTATTGCTTTCTTAATGTTGTGCCTATTGTGAGCTTGATGCTGGAAATTGGTTTTCTAAACTGGGAGATCATGTTATTTTTTGAATTGGACAATTGTTTCCTTCTTTTCTGTCAAGTCTTTAGTGTTAAATGAGAAATGGCTAGAGTTTAAGAGCTTGAAATGCTGAATTTTGTTGATTAATGTGTGGTAAATTGGTTCCATTTTGAACTTGATGTCCTATGATATTTGGGCGGCGTATTTTATAACCATTTTAGAATCAAGTGGCTACTATCAAAGTGTGATATTTTGTATTTCTAGCTTTAAACTGATCCATCTTGCAAGCAACAAAGTGTTGTTCTCGCCTCGTAGAACCAGAAAATGGCAAGACGACCTTCTCTGAGATATGACAAAGCTTGGAGATTGGACATTATACTGAACGACAGTAAGTTTTCATGCAGAAAGTTGATAGGTCTGGGAAGATATCATGCATTATTTAGAATGCAGCGAACTTCATAGATGGTGCTGGTTGCACTTTTTTTTTTTTCTTAAGATTAGTTTGTGATATGATTCTTGGCATATGAGAGATTGTTTGCTTTTGTAGTTGGACATGGGGATTGCAGGCAAATACTAATTCCTGGATGTCATTACCTCGACTGTTTCGCTGACTCTAATACTGAGGCAATGTAAGTTCACAAAATAATTGGGGAGAATCAATCTAATCTACTATCACTAGCCACGTGTGAGAATAATAAGGTGGTTGAATGCTGCTGTACATGCACAAATATAGGGTTATTTTTGCAGAAACAGGGTGCAAATCATAAACTTAATTGTTAATTTCTTGGTGTCTAGTTATGAAGAATTATGATGCACTAATGAGTAGATAAGATGAAGATGGGAAACGTGCCTTAGTTCTTGAACTAGTCTACATAAAAGTTTTAATTGTTGTTTGATTTGTGTGTGCTCCTCTTTTTTTATAATAAAAAACTACAATTCCTATTATGTGACAATGTAGTAATGATTTGGTTTTAAGGGGGATTTGGTGCTTTATTTTAGATGAATGTAATATTTTAAGAACATAAGAACACGAGATTATATTTATAGAATTCATATTGCCTAATTATGCATATAATCTTTTAGCTGTTGAACTGACTGAAGGTTTGTCCTTGATTATTGGAGTGTATAGAATCAGAGTCCAGGAAACAGATAGCATCAGTGATTATTTAATGAAACTGAAGCTTTTGTAGGCTGCTTACTTCCAGGTTAGTGATTTCAGAAAGAAAGTTAAGCTTCTCATCTTTATGCTTCGGTTAAAAAAATTAAATTCAGGGATTCACGCCTTGGATATTATGGTGATATTTCGACTTCCCTTGAGAAGATATTGAACCATATTTTTTATTACTATCCGGAGTTGTTTAGTCATTCCGGGTGAGTTTCTAGCAATTTATAACACATGGTAAAGTTCTTCGTCTTTGGGTTCTGCATAGGAAAATAACACAATGTCATGTTGCTAATACTAATTCAAAAAATAGAGGTTGCCGATGTATGTCATGTAGCATGTTAAGTGTTGGAAATAATTTGATTTAATCATCATTAATCAGTTTGCATAATTGCAAGGATTAATATGTCATATTATTGTTTCAGATTATGCATTGAAAGCAATCATACTACTAGGTTAACACTATTTTATCCCTTGGCATTGGTACAATTTATCATTTTGATCCTATTTTAAGTTTAGCATTAACAATTCCTAAATACTGGCACCATTAAATAAAGGAACTGTGAAATTTTAAAAAATATAAAAATATATGGGTTAAATATGGCAATATTTGAATAACAAATAATCAGCTATTCCCCTCTACAGAATCCTAACAAAAAAGGAATAGTCATATGCCTGCCTGCAAAAGAAATGGTCACAAAGCATAAAAATAATTTATCCAGTTTGGTTTTAAGAACGTTCCCAAACTGTGGTCATACACGTTGTGCTAAAAAAGTGAGAACAGACAAAAAAAAAACATTCAGATTCTTGTTTCTAGAACAAACTAAAACTTATCTACTTCCCACTGAATTGCTTATGTCTGAATACGAAATTCACAATTACAAACAACAAACAAATGTAGTAGATAAACCATTATAAAAGTTCACCAGACAAATAACCTAAATCATCTAAAATTTAAAATTATTTCAATGAACCAATAAAATACCTACAAATATTGCTGATGTATGTCTGTGAATGCGATAGCTTCAACCAGACTATCCAACCATATCCTCCCATAGCCATATGTCCCAAATGTACGCCCAACAGAATTCTGAAATATAAAATAATTGCCAATTGGATTGGGATAATTATATCCAATAATCCCAACCCCAACAAGAGCAATGGCATGATTTGTTGGATCAAATGGTCTTAGTTGCTGGGGTCGTACCTGCACCCTCCTGGTATTCAATGTGTAGGAGATTTCATTGAAAACTGAGTTCATCTTCATGAATCTGGTAGCCCGATAGAACCGGTCCTACTCCAAAAATGCTATTTGTTATAGTAGGGATATCAATAGGAAGCCGTACACACCTCCCCACACGCAAGAAGCACTAGTTATGTAACATGTCATTTTCAACGATTTCTATTACTCGTTCCACTGTTCTAAAAAGGGGATTGATCTGCATAAGAGGTGACTCAATTGGTTCCACCGACAACCATCGAGCAACATTTTCATGAATCTGGTAGCCCGATAGAACCGGTCCTACTCCAAAAATGCTATTTGTTATAGTAGGGATATCAATAGGAAGCCGTACACACCTCCCCACACGCAAGAAGCAGTAATTATGTAACATGTCATTTTCAACGATTTCTATTACTCGTTCCACTGTTCTAAAAAGGGGATTGATCTGCATAAGAGGTGACTCAATTGGTTCCACCGACAACCATCGAGCAACATTCCAAGGAAATGGGGTATTTGAATTCCGCAATTGTAGACGTAGAGATCCTTTTATAACTGCTGTTGAGCTATATGCTAAACACATTATAAACAAAGCAAGAAAAAACCAAAGTCAATACATTTAATTATTTTTTAGGAGCTTTCATGTTTTGGTACATTTAAGGCTTTAATTTTTTTAAACTCAATATTTGTGTTTGAAATGATATTTTGAAGGATTAAAATAAAAGATAGTTAAAAAAAAAATCAACGCCTTAAATGTACCAAAACATGAAAGCTTCTAGCTTTTTCTTACTTTGTTTATAGTGTGTTTAGCATATAGCTCAACAGCAGTTATAAAAGGATCTCTACGCCTACGATTGCGGAATTCAAATACCCCATTTCCTTGGAATGTTGCTCGATGGTTGTCGGTGGAACCAATTGAGTCACCTCTTATGTAGATCAATCCCCTTTTTAGAACAGTGGAACGAGTAATAGAAATCGTTGAAAATGACATGTTACATAATTACCGCTTGTTGCGTGTGGGGAGGTGTGTACGACTTCCTATTGATGTCCCTACTATAACAAATAGCATTTTTGGAGTAGGACCAGTTCTATCGGACTACCAGATTCATGAAGATGAACTCAGTTTTCAAAGAAATCCTCTACACATATTGAATACCAGGAGGGTGCAGGTACGACCCCAGCAACTAAGACCATTTGATCCAACAAATCATGTCATTGCTCTTGTTGGGGTTGCGATTATTGGATATAATTATCTCAATCCAATTGGCAATTATTTTATATTTCAGAATTCCGTGGGGCCTACATTTGGGACATATAGCTATGGGAGGATATGGCCGGATAGTCTGATTGAAGCTATCGCATTCACATACATACATCAACAATATTTGTAGGTATTTTATCGGTTCATTGAAATAATTTTAGATGATTTAGGTTATTTGTCTGGTGAACTTTTATAATGGTTTATCTACTACATTTGTTTGTAATTGTGAACTTCGTATTCAGATATAAGCAATTCAGTGGGAAGTAGATAAGTTTTAGTTTGTTCTAGAAACAAGAATCTGAATGCTTCTTTTTTTTGCCTGTTCTCATTTTTTTAGCCCAGCGTGTATGACCACAGTTTGCAAACGTTCTTGAAAATAGCTGATCATTTGTTTAATGGTGCCAGTATTTTGCAGGCAGGCATATGACTGTTCCTTTTTTGTTAGGATTCTGTAAAGGGAAATAGCTGATCATTTGTTGTTCAGATATTGCCATATTTAACCCATGTATTTTTATATTTTTCAAAATTTCACAGTTCCTTTATTTAATGGTGCCAGTATTTAGGAATTGTTAATGCTAAACTTATGTTAACCTAGTAGTATGATTGCTTTCAATTCATAATCTGAAACAATAATATGACATATTAATCCTTACAATTATGCAAACTGATTAATGATGATTAAATCAAATTATTTCCAGCACTTAACATGCTACATGGCATACAGTGGCAACCTCTGTTTTTTGAATTTGTACTAGCAATTAGAGTTTTTTGAATTGTTAATGCTAAACTTAAAATAGGATAAATTGTACCAATGCCAACGGGTAAAATAGTGTTAACCTAGTAGTATGATTGCTTTCAATTCATAATCTGAAACAATAATGACATATTAATCTTTACAATTATGCAAACTGATTAATGATGATTAAATCAAATTATTTCCAACACTTAACATGCTACATGGCATACAGTGGCAACCTCTGTTTTTTGAATTAGTACTAGCAACTAGAGTTTCCTACTTCATTATCAAAATTCTTCTCTCACAAGCTTCTTTCCTTAATTCCTGAAGCCTCTCTTAAAGTATTATACATTTCTATATTATTACAAATTGAAAATAGTTAATAGATTTTTAATAGTATTTAACTTTTTCTATGTTATTATGTAGTGTGTTTTGTTATTTATATGTATCAATAACTATGATATTTTAATCTTAATTGTATTAGTTGATAATATTATACTTTTCTATATTAGTGTTGATCAGGGCCGATCCTGAGATTTTAGAGGCTCATGGACGAGTTACCAAGTGAGACCCTAATAAACGATCTAATAAAAGCATTGCATATGAAAAAACATTTTATATTGCTTTAAGTACTAAATTTCTTATATAAAATGATGTCTGATCATTTCTAGATGCAAAATTCTCAAATTTAATAAATTATGAAATAGTTCTAATAGATTGTATGCTCTTTAGGACACAAAGTATGATAACATAAAAATGAAAAACCAAATCTGAAAATCCTCAAAATGATGTCTGATCATTTCTAGATGCAAAATTCTCAAATTTAATAAATTATGAAATAGTTCTAATAGATTGTATGCTCTTTAGGACACAAAGTATGATAACATAAAAATGAAAAACCAAATCTGAAAATCATCTCACTTAACGGGTTTTAAGGGCTAAGTTCTTGAAATTTGAATATTTTGATGCGTTCCTCTCAAATTGCCTTTGAAGACCAAGTAAATCAGAATTTTGATAGAGTTTTTCAAAGACAAAAAAAAATACTAATAACAATTGGAAGTTTCACAATGGGGTGATTAGAGAACAAAATTGATTATATAGCTAATGAATTGAATATGAACTGAAGATGAAAGATAATATCATTCAATATTTTTTGGGATTGGAGTGTGAAAGAGAATATAAATTAGAAATTGTGTTATGATTGATGAGTGAGAGGGATAATTATGGAAAGACTTTGAGATAAATTAGAGAATTGATGTTAAATATTATTATTAGGAAATTTGGAAAGAATTTGAGGTAAATTAGAAAATTTGGTAATTGATGCCCATGTTTTTAATCAAGTATAATTTTTTTTTCTTGAATTTAATCTAATACCAACGTTTTTAATTTGGAAAGAATCTGATGACAATTTTTTAATCAAAATATATATATTTAATAAGTATAGTTTAAAACTCTTAGTACTATACATTACTATAATTGGGCCCTGGGCAGACGCCCCTCCTGCCCATGCTCAGAGACGAGCCTGGGAATTCCAACCTAGAAACTCAAAAAGGATAACAAAAATTCAAATAGGGTTCAATGCAAAATTCGAAATATGAAATCCTTATAATATCGATATTTGCATGTGTACTAGAGGAAAGGAGAAATCACTAGATACATTATTAGGGATGACAATGGGTACGGTACCCGCGGGTAGTGTTAATCACAAACTCTTACCCGTTTATTTTTTAATTATCCGTACCCGTTCCATTACCCTAACGGGTATATTTTTGCATTCCATACCCTTTCCATTTAATTCACGGGTACCCACGGGTACCTTTACCCGTTAAAAATCAATAAATAAAATAAAAAATATTACAAATTTAACAAAGTATAAATTTAATAAATCATTTATCTAAAAATTGAACAAATTGAACCTTAATCAATAAGAATAAGTAGTTTAGTGGTATCACTCAATGGTTGAAAAATAAAAGGTTGGGGTTTAAAATCTCAAATATTACATCTAAAAACAATATTTTTTTTAATATATAAAAGAGTTATGGCGGGTAACGGGTACTGGGTACCCTGGGGGTATCCCATACCCGTCCCATTACCCTAACGGGTAATTATTTTGATCTCATACCCTTCTCATACCCTTTTATACAATGTACGAATAGTCCTATTAGGATCGGATAGTGACGGGTACCCGCGGGTACACTACCCATTGTCATCCCTATACATTATACCTCCCAAACTATTTTGATAATAATAAAGTTTGGCCATATAACTCTTGTGTGAACTTGAACTTGTAACTTATGCATAAAATATAATTAGAATGAAAATCAAGGTCAAACATAATTACCTAAGATCAATATTTTGACAAATTTATGCTTAATTGCAGCCCCCTTATTTGTTGAGGACTCTTCAAAGAAAATAGATAAGGCAATTGGCTTAAATCCTAAATTAGGGGTTAAGGATAACTTTGGCGAACTTTAAAAAAATTTGACTGATCTACTACGTTAGGTTTAACATTTTCTCCTATACTTGGAGTGTTCTTTACTTTACTTTCTCCGTATACGGGAGTGTGTGTTCTATCTTTCTTTATAGGCATTATTAAGTTCCTTGATGGAAATACGTAAGATTTTTGTTTACTTTCATATAGACCAGATTCATTAAAAGATCGTGAAATAATTCTTGGAGATAAAGACTCTGAAGTCGATTATAAGTGGAGCACGTTTTTCGTTGTTGTGTCAAAACAGTTCAAAAAATGTTTGCTATTATTCAATCTTGATCTATGAATTTGGAAATGCAGATCGAAACTTCTCTAATGTAATTCTGAAATGTAATTCTTTAATTACTAAACAATTATATTTAAGTGCACGTGTCAGAGTAGTACATACTACCTATTAGATATATATGTATTATATTTGTAAATAAATCAAGGTAAATCAATTAGCTTAATTAGGTAAATCAATTAACCTAATTAACTCCTTAAATTATGGTATTATTAGCTCCTTATATTTATAATTTAATCAAATTGGTAACTTTTATTTGTACTATATCAAACTCATCATTTTTATTCTAGAAATGCCATAGAGCAAAAGGGTTTTTCTGAATTTCTACTCCTTTTCAACCTTTTTAACAACTATTTACAATTATGTCAAATCATAATTTTGGATTATATCAAACTAGTAAAATCAGTATTTTTTATATATTTTAAGGATTAGAATTTATAAATTAGAAGTCTAGAATATATTTTGTAGGGTTTATGATTTATGAATTGGAGTCTAGAATTTTTAAACGATGATGTAAAATCAAAATATATAGAAAATAATGACATTAAGAATTAAGTTTGGTGATATGACAAGTATTGTTCAATTTTACAACAAAACATGGGTTTTAAAATGGCGTCATACATTGGGTTGAATTATTGGGCCGGGTCTATTCTAGGAAGGGATCTGGCTGAAATAGGTTGGTCTTAGGCCCTGTTCTTTATCACTTAATTTCAGTAACAATCAGTTCAATTCAGTTCAATTCAGTTCAGTTCAGTTTAGTATTCAGTTTCAGCATATAGTTTCAGTATTCAGTAATTTATCATTATTTATTATATTATAATAATTATTATTATTATTTATCTATAATTTATCATTATTTATTATTATTATATATTATTATTATTATTTATACTTTATCATTATCTATGAATTAGATAAAAGTCAAGAAATTATAGTTTATTAAAGTATATATCGTTTAATAAAAAAAAATTAAAACTAAAGTATGCATCCATATTTAAAAATTAGGAATTGCATCCATATTATGAATTATTTCTAAAATTTACCGAATTTATCAATGTTAGGAATAAAATTGCACTATTTTAGACTTTAGGGGTAAAATTACTCCTGACCCAAAACGTTATGTTTGCACTTTAACCCTTAATTAGAATAAAAAGTTAAGAGTTTATATTCATATGAAAATTTGTATTTAATTTCACAGGCTTTAAATTATATGTAAATTTGTGTTTGTATGTAATTTGTATTTTTAATTTAAATTAGACTCATTTTTATTTAATTTCATATGCTTTTATCGAGTTAAGATTTTATCAAACCAAGCATTTATTTGATATTCAATTTAGTTTTATCTTTAATAATATATGTATTGGTAAAGGCTATGCTTACTTTGTTTTTTACAAAGTAAGTCTTACTTTGTGTGTTTTCACCATTGGATTAAATTTATTAGAACCATTATTATTATTATTATTATTATTATAAGTTTATTAATGTCCAATATTATCATTAAAATTATTTTAAAGTCTAATATCATCATTATTGTTAAGTTCGGTATAATTCAGTTAAGTTAGCATTCAGTTAAATTCAGTTCAGTTCAATTCAGTTCAGTATTCAGTAGCATTCAGTTCAATTCAATTCAGTTCAGTTCAGTTTTTTTCAGCGATAAAGAACAGAGCCTTAATGGCATCTGTCTTGGCCCGTTTGGTAACCCTTAATTGGACCTTTGTTTTCTCCATCTTTTATTTTTCTTTAGTAAATAAATGGATATAAATCGCTGGAATTTAGTCAACATTTTCTCCAATTTTAAAAATTAATTTTGACGCTCATATACTTTTATTACTTTTCTATTAAATTTAAGAGATTTTTTCCATTATATCAAGACCTTTAGAATCAAGTGGCCATGTGAAACATTAAGAGTTTTCAAATCCAATAGTTAAGAAGATATCAAACGGTTTCTTAACTAGTAGAAGAAGATTTTTTTAGAATAAGATGGATTCTCCTAAGCATTATAAATAAACAGGTATGATAAAATTTTAGAGATACGTTAATATTATTACTTTTTAGTATTTTATTATCTTCAACCATTTAAATCTTTACTTATTTAAATATCGGAATGGATCAGACGACTGCCTCTTTCTGACTGTCGGTTCTTTTTGACAAGTGATCTACAGAAGGATTCCAAGTACACTTTGGAAAACTATCTTTAATTGGAAATTCTATAAATTTAGAATAATGTGTTGAAGTGTATTTTACATGAATTAAACCTTCAATCCCAACACATATATACTACATGCATCTCCTCAATAAGAATATATAAAGATGGTTTAATATCCTCTCATCCCTCAAGTTGGCCCAATACTGCAACTGACCTCGTACTTACACTTTTAACAAGTAATCCCCTCAACTTGTTCATCTGAAACAAATCACCCCTCAAATTGCTCAATTGGAACAAATAACTTCTCAAGTTAGTTTATTTAGAACAAATAACCCCTAAACCCAAAAAAAACATTCAACATATTATTACATCAGAAATAAAAGATTTCAAATTATCGGTTGCTACATCTAACTAATCTAGTGATATATTAAGTGAATGACAAAAAAAAAAAACTCCTGAAATAACCTATTTAAGGGGTTGTTTGTTCGAAATAAGCAAGTTGTGGGGGTTACTTGTTAAAAGTGTAAAAGTGTAAGTACAAATGGTCAGTTGCAGTATTGGGTCAACTTGAGGAGGTTATGAGGGTATTAAGCCTATGAAAATATAGTATACTATTAGGGGGCGTTTGGTTCGGGGTCTTTAGGAATGAGAATGGGAATGGGAGGGTTTCATTCCCTTTGTTCTTGTTTGTTTAAAAAAAAAACCATTCCCTCTAACCATTTTAGATTATAGGTTTACCTCATTTTATGTTAAGCTCATTACCCTAGGCCCTCTAGGGAATTGGATTCTCTTTATTTCATTCCCTTTCCTAAACATATCCAAACACATAAGGGAATTAATGTTTATTCCTTTCCTTTAGTTTCCTTTGCTTGATTCCTTTTTCCTTACCCCTTGTGAACTAAATGTTAGACAAACGATTATGTCTGTCTTAAAAAATGTTGGATGTGATTAACCAAAAAAACAAAACGAACACAGAAAAACATATAAACAGTAAAACTGAAAATTAAAAGGAAAGAGATATTATGAACAGATAGAGAGCAGGAAAATTTCCAGAGAATATTTTCTCTAACCGTTTTTAGCAACTTTCAACTAACTGTGAATTTGAAAATCCAATCTATATAAATGGAACTCGAAAGGATACGTCTTTTCACGAACGAACACGACTGTACACGGACAGACATGATTGTTCACATACGAACACGACTGTTCACGATGGACACGACTATTCATAAAAGGATGTGTTTGTTGGTATATAAATTAATATATAATTTTATTCAATTTTTCCAACAATCCCCCACATGAATAAAATAAAAAACGAGACGATTAGGACATGGTGATAAGTTTCTACAGGAGATATCTGCATAGGATAGGTAGCTAATGTGCCTTGAACCTTCCCTTCTGAAAGTATATTTACTTTACTGCTAACTAGTAGACGCGATATCTTTGAACTATTCTGCCGTTTGTGTAAACGATGATATACCCCACACAGATATCAACATAACATGGTATGGTTCTCATGGTTATGTTCGTTATGGTCATGAACATCGCCTAGTTCTATGAGAGTTTAAGAGAACTAGGCCCCACACTAGTCTCCATCGAAGCGACCCCACTTCACTCTGACATAGGTGATTTATTTGCTCAGAATACTGACGCACAATGTATCATTAAAAACATATAGCTTAACCTTTTCCCATTGGTGTCACTGTTTACATCTAGGAATGGACGAGGGTTTAACCCCCACAGTGAACGCGCAAGGTTTATGCAATTAGGTTGTCCCTTTGAACCTAGATCTTGGGATCTCCAGTCAACTAGGTAGGGTTTTTCTTCACATAACGCCTCTTCTCTATGAGCTTTAGTCTCATTCCTTTCGATGATTTTTCAATTTGATCTCGGTTTAACCTCTAGGTTAGCGGATCCGCTGTATTATCCTTTAATTCTACAAAATCAACAAGGATGACACTCGTTGAGATCAATTGACTAATGGTGTTATCACACGGAAGCTTTTATACCTGTAACTCATCATACAGAAGCGTTTTATACCGCATATTCACCGACTGATATGATATTTTTCTTCGATTCCATCATTGAGACGTACTTATTTTAAGGCGATTTGATTTCTACATTTTTAGTGACTTTCATAAATTAAATCTAGCCAACTAATGTTCATCTACCAGTATCTAATTCGGCTAGATAACATCACTGCTCAGATTTGTCAATTTATGACATTCACATTTATAATGTAAATCCACTCTTACACGCGATAATATCAAATATGAAATTTTCTCATATTATCATCATCTTTAAAGAAAACATATTTTTCTTTTATCACCAAGTCTTTAAAATTCATAACAATGAATTTCCCTAGACTTTTGTTGTGGCTTACAATCGTTGTCACTGGTACAAGTAGGCCTAAAGCCTTTGAAGTGACCGTGTTCTTAAAACCGGATCCATCTTCAATTAATGTACATGTATCAACACATGCCAAAAGGCAATTAATCTGTTTAAACAAACAGAGACATGACAGTAATTAACAATTTTCTTCCTGTAATCCAAACAAACCATGTTAGAATCAGAAAATCATAATCTATTTAAACAAATAGATACATAACAAATAATTAATAAAAATATAAACTATATATATATTTTATGTTGTTCAACTTATCCCAGTAATAATTTCCATTCAAACGTTCATAAATATATAATATTCGTGGAGACAATCCATCAACGTGTTCCTCTACGCCTCTATGGAAAAATTATATTCGGTGAGTCCAAATAGATAAACGAAATAGGAACAATAATAATAACAATATAAAATTATTATTAAAACTGAAATTACATAATTAAAACTAAATTATGAAAACCTGAACTGACGAATTGAAAATCGAACCAATTAATCCGACACTTGCCATTCACCATCCTGCTATACATCTGCTTTTACTTGAAGTTTTTCAAATTTTCTCTCAATCTGAGAAAAGGTTATTAACGCAACCTCATTTCATAAGCAATAAACAAATAAAAATACTAACAAGCACAGCATAAAATATGATATTATTCAATCACGATTTTAGCATTTGACAATATGATATTGTGCATCAAAACTCAACATCTAATAGCCCAAAACTCAACAGGTGTTAAAAAATTACCCTACACCAGCAACTATATAAGAAAAAGAACCTCTGCAGTTCCTATGTTCTATGCTCGTAAACTGAACCAAGTATTTAATCAAACTTAGAAACAGCACTGAAGAGAGAATAAAACTTTATATATCAGAGTTATATTTCTTCAGCAAATCTAAAAGAGATGATCTTATTTTTTCTTCTGTTTATTTTTTGAAAATCACAAAAAGGTAGGTCTGTCTTAATATTGTTAAATTCTTAAGAAAACATTCATCTGTTTCTGTCAAATTCATTCCAAATAATAATTCTGTGTGTTTCTGAAAATCACATAAAAAATAATTTGTCTTAAGAATGTTAGATTCTTAAGGAAATAATCTTTCTGTGTTAAGGAAACTGCTAATAGAACTCGAAAGGATACGTCTTTTCACGAATGAACACGATTATACATGAACTGATACGACTGTTCACATACGAACACGACTGTTCACGACGGACACGACTATTCATAAAAGGATGTGTTTGTTGGTATATAAATTAATATATAATTTTATTCAATTTTTCCAACACTAAACGCCCCCTTATTGGTAGGTTAGCATTTAAAAATTAAATAATTAAAGTAATTAATTTGTTACATTAACTCGAAAATAAGTATATCAACAGTAAAATCCATAATTTCAAACAATTACAAATAAATAAATAAACCTTCACTGTCTTTTTTCGGATTTTAGCAGTTTGCAATTTGCATATACAACAACAACAACAACAAAGCCTTAGTCCCGAAATGATTCGGGGTCGGCTAACATGAACCATCATATAAAACCGTGAAAATCAAGTCGTGTCAGCGACATAGATTCGCTCCCTCCACTCCGTCCTATCCACTACCATATTTTCCTCAATTCCCAATAAACTCATATCACTCTCGATCACCCTCCTCCAAGTTTGCTTAGGTCTTCCCCTACCCCTCACCACTACATCCCTTTGCCACTCTTCGGTTCTCCTAACCGGCGCATCAAGCGCTCTACGTCTCACATTTTCAAACCACCTTAGTCGGTTTTCTCTCATTTTATTCTCAATAGATGTGACCCCTACTTTTGTCCTAATTATTTCATTACGCACCCGGTCCTTTCTCGTGTGACCACACATCCATCTCAACATACGCATCTCCGCCACCGACATCTTATGGATGTGGCAGTGTTTCACTGCCCAACACTCCGTACCATATAACAATGCTGGTCTAATTGCCGTCCGGTAGAATTTTCCCTTCAATCTATTAGGCATGCCGGGATCACAAAGGAAACCCGTAGCACTCTTCCACTTCGACCAACCAGCTTTAATCCTATGAGCAACATCTCCATCTACTTCTCCATCCGTTTGGATAATAGATCCTAAATACTGGAAGCAATCCGAGGCCTGAACAACTCTCCCATCTAGGATGATTGTCCCTGCCTCCCTACTCCTACGGCCGCTAAACTTACACTCCAAATATTCTGTCTTACTTCGACTCAACTTAAAGCCTCTAGATTCTAGAGTTTGCCTCCATAGTTCCAACTTCATCTCCACTCCTTCTTTCGTCTCCTCAACCAACACAATATCATCTGCAAACAGCATGCACCATGGTATACCATCTTGAAGTGAACTTGTTAGTTCATCCATAACGATGGCAAAAAGAAATGGGCTTAGTGCGGAACCTTGATGCACTCCAATCGTAATAGGAAACTCTTCAGTCTTCCCAACACTAGTACGTACACTCGTGCATACTCCCTCATACATGTCCTTTATGATGTCAATATATTTCCGCGAAATGCCTTTCCTTATCAAGGCCCACCAAAGTACTTCCCTTGGTACCTTATCATATGCTTTCTCCAAGTCAATGAAAACCATATGCAAGTCTTTCTTCTTATTTCGATAGTGCTCCATTAATTGTCTCATTAGATGGATGGCTTCCATAGTTGATCTTCCCGGCATAAAGCCAAACTGGTTTTCCGAGATCTTCACCGTCCTCCTTAGCCTTTGTTCAATCACTCGCTCCCAAAGTTTCATAGTGTGACTCATTAATTTGATTCCCCGATAGTTGGCACAATCTTGGACATCGCCTTTGTTCTTATACAAAGGGATTAAGGTACTTTTCCTCCATTCTGATGGCATCTTATAGTTTGCAATTTGCATATAAAAATAAAAATAAGAATGAAGGAAAAGGCATTCAAATTCTCAAAACTAACAAAGAAATTTGTGGACTATATATTAATAAGGATCATATTCCCACATGGAATCTAAAGAGGAAATGCAAAGTGAATATAGACTACCAGTTTTGATCACATGCACTACGATCATTCACCATTAAATCTAGGGTAATTAATTTATTAGTCCCTATATTTTGACAAAACACACTGTTTAGTCCTTGTATTTTCAAAAACACATGATAAAGTCCCTAACTTTTTTCTCAATGAACTGTTTAGTCCCTAACATTTTTCTCGGTGAACTGTTTAGTCCCTGCCGTTAGACTCTCATGAAGATTTTGTTAGTCAATTTGGATTTGCGTTCTTCTTTTCATTTCCTTTAAACTCTAATGCATCTGAAATCAACTTTGAATGTTCTTCTTATTGATTTTCTTCTTAATCGTTCAAATTCGTATGCATTGGGTCTTTTCTTTTTCTTGTTCTCCATACAAATAGCTTCTTTTAAATTAGACTTTCTCTTCTAAAGTTTGAAGGTAAATAGTAAAGGGTAATTTAGTCATTTCTGAAGTCATAAACGGTAAAAAAAATATAACAAACAGACGGAAGGACTAAACAGTTCATTGATAAAAAGGTTAGGGACCTTACCATGTGTTTTTGAAAATACAGGGACTAAACAGTGTGTTTTGTCAAAATATAGGGACTAATAAATTAATTCCCCTTAAATCTAGTCTTATTATAATCATAGAGTGGAGATTCAAATCATTCAGGTTTGGATTTAATAAGCCTAGATCTAACGGTGGACCAAATTCATTTGGTCATTAAGGTGCATGTGAACATAGCTGACTAGACTACATGGTTGATTTTAGGCTTAATAACTTCCCCGCACCCCAGTTATCTCAATAGACCTTCCGAATTTAGACTTGTGACAACTAACCCCCTCAACTGCTTATTTCGAACAAATAACCCCTCAAATAGGTTATTTCGGGAGTTTTTTTTTTTTTGCCCTTTACTTAATGATCACTAGATTAGTTAGATGTAGCAACTGATAATTTAAAAATCTTTTATTTCTGATGTAATATTATGTTGAATGTTTTTTTGGGTTTAAGGGTTATTTGTCCTAAATAAGCAACTTGAAGAGTTATTTGTTCCAATTGAGCAATTTGAGGGGTTATTTGTTCTAGATGCGATGGTAGCCATCCGGGTCTGATGGGTGCATGGCGTCGAGGACCCGATTCGATGGTGTTTGGAGAGGGATTTTCATATGCTTCATCAACCATAATATTTTAAGAGAAGTGCAGATTTAGCCATAACATATGAAATGAAGCAAATTTAACTCCAACATTTACAAACAAAGTCAATTTTAGTCTCACGTTATCGAAAATTAGAAAAAAGTCGTTTAACTGATATTTAACTGTCACTTCAAACTTTCCAAATATCAATTATGTTTAAGATATTTAGTGTATTAATAATAAGATCACAAGAATTCTGTTAAAATGCTAAACACTAAATCTGTGACATATAAGTTAATCACAAATTTTTCTGTCAAACTTTCTAAAATATTTACTATATTATTAATATAGTTACAAAAAATATACTAAACCATTTCAATTTATCGACAAATTTGTTTGGAAGATCCGATGTTACAGTTAAATAATTGTCAGACTAGTCTTTTCAAAATTTCAATAGCGCATGACAAAAAATAATCTTGCTTGAAAACATTACGGTTAAAGTTGCACAATTTTAATATGTTAGAAGTAAACTTGCACTTCGTTTGAAACGTTATAGGGAGTTAAATCTAGCCCTTATTATAAGGGGTGGCATTGGTTGTAAATAAGGGGTGACAAAGTTGTAATTAGAAGGGAACTAGAGTGAGGGGCAAGATTGATCTTGTAAAGTATTTTAAAAGTCGACACAATATGTTGGAATAGCCACACGACGTGTGGGCTTGAAATCGAAATTTAGTTGCTATTTTTGGAAGTCCACACGGCGTGTGGGATTACACCTGGACTCTCTGATGTCATTTAGCAATCCACACAGCATGTGGGGTCAAATTTCACTTAAATGGTATTTCTTTTGTTTTGGTGTATTGACCTTTGACCCGACTTTTTCCACCACTCATTTTCTCTCATTTAATCGAACGTATGCCCCGCATCACAAGATTGCTCAGTAAATATAAGGGTACGCAAAGATTGGTACTCATATGAATAAGTAGACAAGTTGAGATCTATAATGCACATATCAAACTTTTAAGACATCAAATGATATGTCACCATATTGATTACTTTGTGATCTTCAACAGAACATAAAGCTTTTTTAGCTTTAAATTCCTTCAAATTGATGACATATGAGAATAGCTTGTTGAATTAGAAAGCAAGAACAGAATCACATGATTCATGCCAATAAATCTTATCCACGACAGGACAGCAACTATTGAGATTCTTTCATGATCACCAATTTCATTATGTTGCAGATGAGATATCAATTTCATTAAATGAATGTTCAAACTGAATAGACAAATATTAATGTCGTATTTCATTCATGAGATCCCATTGAAAACACTCATTGACATAAGCCAATATCAGAACAAGACCGTACTGTTCACTAGTGGCGGAGCCAGTCCAAAACTCCGCAATTCCAACCCATTTGTTTGTATTTTATTCTTGGGTTAAGGTATAAAAATACCCCTAACTTTTAAGTCAAGAGCAATTTTACCCTTAACGTCTAAATGGGGTAAAATTACACCATTTTAGATGTTAGGGGTAAAATTACTCCTGGTCCAAATCGTTAGAAGTATTTTTACACCTTAATCCTTTATTTTTTAGATAACTATATTACATTATTAATTACTTAACTTCATATTACTTTTTTCCCTTAAAAAACCTTCATAATACTTTTTAACTCAATTTTTCTTAAAACAAGTTCTTCTACTTTCCAAACTCAAAAACCTTAAATTTTTAATTTAGTTTTAATTTATAAGAAATTTATAACTTAAAATAAAAGGTAAAAATATTACAAATTTTTAAGAAATTATCATTAGATTTATAAATATTAAAGATGTCTACAATTTTTAGGTTGGATATTTTTTAATTTTTTTAGCCTCCAGCATATTAAAATGGTGAAATTTAGATTACTGAAGGTTAAAAAAATTGTACAACCCTAACGGGTTAGATTTTAGAAAATTACTCTCCAATTGCATGAGTTAAAATTAGCTCTGGAATGTGGATTCCTACCTCTGCCATTGATGTCCATTCAAACACCAATTAATACCTTAGTTGAGATATTCTCGACTATTTATCCTTAATTTAGTATATTTAGATCATTACAGTGTCTTGCCTATTCATTTTATTCTATTTCACAGTTTTTTTTTTAAATTGGAGTAGGAGATTCCAAACTCTAGCTAAATACTATGTAGATATTTTGATCCAAATTCAAAAATTTGAATCTTATGACTTTTAAACGCGTCTACATTGTAAGAAACAAAGAGGGTTACAGAAAAAACCGAATTGAAAGTAAGAGCGGAAATCGAACTGTGCCGTGGCGGAGGCCACTGCCTTGAAAGCGATTTCGGCAGACGGATGTGCAATCTGTAACTCCGGTCGCTCCCCAAGGTTAACACAGAAAAGCTTCGAACCTGTGCACTCAAGGTCGAAGATTGTAGAACAGCAAAAGTGTATTTTTTATTTGCCCAGAAAACGATTGAGAGAAAAAACTATATTTCCAAAGCTGGAAACTGGTTGTATTTATAGCCTTCAGAAATATGAACGTTAGAACGTTCATATACACGTTAGAAGGTGGAGTAAGACTAGGAGAAAAATAAGGTTCAGTTTTGACTGAATAAAAAGTTGAAGAAAAATTCAAAGAAGTTAAAACGGATAAAAAGAAAAATAAAATTCGGGCCCAGTCCAGTCGGGAGGGCGTCGCGCGAACGAACGAGCGAGCGCGCGCGCGCGTGTGGTATATTTACCAAAACCCACTTAACACAATTTAAAGGCTTCTAAAGCCCAACTCTATATATACCCACTCAAACATTTGCAAGTTTCCAATGTGGGATTGTGAAAGTGCTTTTGAAAGCAAAGTCTTTAAAGACAACTATACCCCCCACTTCAAATCCATTTTATTCAATCACCAAAAGCCATTTATTCTAACAATCCCCCACAAATGGCTTTATAAAAACATTTTAAAAATAGTGTAAAGAAAAATGATTTTCAGGGCAAATAAAAGAAGTAGGATAAGGTTATGTAGAACTTAAGTATCAATGTCTTTCGATTGAATTGATACGTAGTGAGATGAGGCAACAGGGTGACGTTTTAGAAGTGAATTGCTCTTGAACTTCTAGAACCTCATCTGAGACCCCCACAACACGTAAATAACCTTAAAAACTTTTGCTGTTCCGCGATAGTACATTAGAACGCTTTTGAAGGCCATGCGTACACCTTGGGTCTCATGAGTGCTCTAGAAAGACTGCCTGAGTCTTTCATAGAAGGCGGCCCACCTCCACACTCAAGTAGGTGATCTCGAAATGAGATCATTAAGAGTTTCTCACAACTCAACCTTCAAAACACATCCATCAAGTCCATGATCATGAACCACCTCTTAATCGGGCTATGGATTACACACGCACTATTATTTGCCATAGGAATGGGAGTAGTATAGTGCACAACAAGGACAATATGGCTTTGTTTTGACCACGAATGGTGTCCACCATATTTCCTTTATTCAACAGGCTTTAGTCCCATTCCCCTCGACGACTCAAGTACAACTCTTCTAGGTAACCCTTTGGTAAAAGGATCTGCTAGATTCTTTTCCGACCTCACATAGTCTAGGGCAATTACTCCATTCTTCAAGAGTTGTTTCAAAATTCCATGTCTAATGCGAATAGGTCTTCTCTTTCCATTGTAGACACTATTCTTTGCAGTACCAATGGCTGCCTGTGAATCACAATGCATCGAAATGGGTGCAGAAGAATTCCCCCACAACGGAACATCTGCTACTAGAGCTCTCAACCATTCTGCTTCTTGACTAGCCAGTTCAAGGGCTATAAATTCAGATTCCATGGTTGATCGAGCAATACAGGTTTGCTTGGATGATTTCCAAGATACTGCACCACCACCTAAAACAAAAACATACCCACTGGTGGAACTTATTGGTCCCTTGTTTAGTTGCAAGTATAGTTCCAAGGGGGGGTTAGGAACTATTTAAACTTTTTCGCAATTTAGGCAGACTTCTTTTTCTAAAGAAAAAGGTTTGAACAGCGGCGCTGAGTAAACAGCAAGATACTGGCTTAGTCAATAGGTGACTAGTTCAGTTCCTCAGCTTGAGTCAGGAGATAGCACTTGGAGTCTATTCCTGAACTCAGACGTTCAACGCGCACAACTCAACTTGACCTCTTTACTTGGTCAGTTTTGATTATTTAAAGCAAGCAATATAAATTAGGAGTTAAGGTTTAGAAATACTTCACTCAGCAGATTTATCCAGGTTCGGCTTCTTCTAAGCCTACGTCCTGTCCCTGGAACACTTCCGAGATTTCGAATCCTCTACTGAGCTCTTTAAAGGTAGAGCCTCAAACCTCTTACAATATCAGCAATTGAGTATGACAAGAGTACCTTCCTCTATACTTCTACTCAATCATAATCTCTCCGCTGAGTACTTAAAACCGAGTACTCAGCCTCTCCTTTCTATTTCTAGAAATGATAAGTGTTTTTGTCCTAATACAAAGATGTGCTAAGACACTTTAGATGATTTACAATCACTCTAGACTTTTACACAAATATGAAAATGTAGTGTAAGAAATTTGCTTTGCATCTTGCTTGCAGAACTTGTAGAGATTTGGTCAACGTAATGGCTTGATCAAGTTCTATATATTGTGAAGCTTGTGATTGCACTATTTATAGAGACGTCTGGTCATTCGGTCATTTCGAATTTCGAAATAACCGTTGGAGGGAAACGGCTATATGTCGTTGTCATCCTGACTTGCACAGAGCTCTCGGCCAATCATAATCGTGTATCTTCTGTCCTCGGTCAGCACAGCAGATGGTCTCTTCTTTTATGGTAAATTCAACTGGACAGCATACTGTGTCGTCTGAACTTTGCCAAAAGAGGAAACACTTTGTCTGGAAGTTTTCCTTTGCCAGCTGCTGTCTTGTACGCTTTGTCGAGACTACTCAGCAGCTTCATCTTGAAGTTGTTCCCGAAGCTCTTCTAGATCCTTCCGATTGCTGAGTTGCGTTTTGAACAAAAACGGCATCGTCTTGACATACGCGGGCCGAGTGTACTGAGTTGTTTGACTTGGGCCTTGGTTTCCGTATTGGGCTTGGGCCTTCCAATCCTTATGACTTATAACATTTATACTCAACATTGAACAAACACATTAGTAGAATAAATCAAAGCATTTAAACTTAGTGTGTTTAGGATATGTGTTATAATTTATATTTAAACAATTTTGTCAAATCAAAATTATATGGAAAGGTATTTCAACAAACTCCCCCATTTTGATGTTGGCAAAACTATTCAGCAAGGCACTCAGTATGAGCTCCCCCATGATAGTTGACCCTATATCATTTAGCAAACTCCCCCGTAAGGGTTGCACTACTGACTTAGTTTTAATTGCATCATTTAAGAATTTAAAATGAGTGAGTCTAAGGTCAGTGTTTAGGTGTAGGTCAGCTATATTACATATTCTATTTACTCAGTGTTAAACGGAAGTTTTAGATATACAGATCGCGCTGAGCAAATTATTGTTCAATGAGTTCTTTATCAGAATGTTTCATAAGATCATAGTATGATGTCAAACATGTTATCAGCATATCATTTAGTCAATAAATATTATAAGTGTTAAGTATGGCTGATGAAGATACAAAGTAACTCAGTACTATAAAAGCATATATCATAACTCAGTATTGAAATCAGGAAATAAAGTATGATATATATATTGAGAGAAGTCAGCAAGTACATAGACAAAAGAAGTAAACTAGACAAAATGGGTTACACAGATGTGGCTTAAGCATGCTAGTCTATCTATTTCTTTTTCTTGCCCTATGACTGACTTCGCTCGTACTGACATCGCTCATGCTGAGCTCTGGCAGCTTGCGCTTTCTCCCCCATTTTGTCAACTTCAGGGAGCTTGAACGCATCAGTTAAGACAGCACGAGAAAGTTCTTGTGAAAGCCCTTTTAGTTTGTCAGCACTTTCGTTCACGCCATCAAAAATGGCAACCCCATCAGCTGAGACTTCTACTGGTATATGAAGATCAGCAGCACTGAGCATATTTACACTGAAGGCTTGAGCTTTGGCTTACCAGATGAGAGCTTCAGAGAGGCCAGCGAAGACTTGGTGGAATGTCTTCAGAAGTGCTGAGTCATAGTGATGTCGTTGAATATTATTATGACGGATATGGTTGAAGGATTGTTGTGCGAGGGACAACAATTCATTCTGCTTCAACGCGTCAGTATCCATTTCTTGCTTGTTCAGGTTAAGTAGCCTGACAGCCTCACTGATTTGCTCAACTGAGCACTGACTATAGGACACCATTTGCTTATTTGTCTTGAGTTGCTCAGTATGCAGCTGAGCAAAAAGCATCTTCAGTTCTGAGGAAGTGGCGTAGTCAGTGTTCACAGCAGATAACTTCTGGACTTGCTGATGTAGCGAGTTCAGATGTTGAATTGTGGACAGTTGAATCTCTGCCAACTTGGCAAGTGAGTCTTGCTTTGCTTGCTGGGCTTGAAATGATAAGACGACATTCAGCAGGTCCTTGAGTCCCTTGACTTCGTTGAGAAGTAGAGTGACTTGGGAGAGCTGAGTTGTCTCTGGGAATGAGGATCCAGTAGCAGGTGAAGCAGACTGTTGAAGATCTTGGATGAGAGCTTGCACTGAGTCGATGAGCTTCTTGCCGGACTCAGTGGCATCCCTATGTACATCCGTATGACCAAAAGAGAAGGGTGTGAAGGGAGTACCCTGGTCAGTGACAGGATGAGTTTGCTCAATCTGCACTTGAGATGGAGGAATTGTTGTGTGATCGGCAGAGAGATTGGTTGTAGAGGTGTTAACTCGAACACTGTCTTTGCTGACGGCAGAAGGATGGAGAGTCAGCACCATGCTTGAGGAGACAGCATGAGCAGTGGTCGGTTCAACCTGACTGGTTGAAGTAGTGGAAGTATGATGCTCGGCATGTTCCTATTGAGAAGAAACAGAGGCTTGTTTTTCCAACGGTGTTGTAGTAGAGGAAGTTGAGGGCCGTTTGAAAAATTTTAATTGGACGGTAGAAGGATCCTTTGTTGTCTTGGAGAGGACAAGTTCAGGAATAGATGGTGATTGCAAAGGGGGTTCACTGACCATTTTCTCACTGACCTTAACCAGCTTTCGCCTTCTACGTGGTGGAGAGGTATGATGAGCAGGTTCTTCTGAGTGAGTAGGTTCTTTTTCCTCAGTATGGGTCTGGTCAGCTTGATCCACTTGCTCAACTCCAGCAGCTAACTCAGTGTCAGTCTGCATAGCTCCACCAGCTAACCCAGTGTTAGCGTCCTCAGCTTCAATTTCGCTGTCATACTCTTCAGACTCCTCAGCGTCATCCTGACCGCTGGTTTCATCGTCTTCTTCTTCTTCCTCAGTATTATCTCCATCAAGTTCTTCCTCAACTTGGGAGATGAAGTGGTCATCTAACTGGACCTCAGGTTCCTCAGCATCAGTACCTTGGCATTGAGTGAAATGAGAATCACCCGGTATAATAAAATCTGTCGGCATGACGTCGAGAGGTGCCAGTGTTGAAGACTTCTGCTTCTTCTGAGGTAGCTCAGCAGCTTCCTCAGTGTCAGGCTCATCTTGCCTGCTTCTCTTCTCAGCTGACTTTCCAGCTGACCTCTGCCTCTTTGCTGGAGACACAGCATTAGGTGCCTCAGCAGATTTTCTCTTGCGAGAAACTGGGGCCTTAGTTCTTCTCCCTTTCTTAGGCACATCAATAGTCTCCTCAGTCTGATCAGCTTGGCCAGCAGCAGCAGCAGCTTTTCCTTTCTTCAAGGGCTGTCCAAATTTAAGTGCCCTCAGCGAGGCAGCTGTGATTTCGGTTCCTCTGAAAGATTCCTCACCTTCGAGGTCAATCTTGTGGTCGATGAGGATCTTGGTGATGATTGATCCCAACCTCATTGTACCCGTGCTGCGCAGGAACCCAGCAACTAAGAAAACTGGCATGTTGATGGGGGTGTACGTCAGCATATGCCATATGAAGCACTGTTCAAAGTTGGTTGCTGATGTAGTGCAGTTGATCTTTGGGTAAATGAAATAGCTCAGCAGGTAGTGAGCCATCTTCTGATGCTGTCCCATCGAAGATGCTGAGATCTCTCCTGAGTGACCCTCAGGTTTGCAGAAGGTATGGACGTAGTCGGTCTTGTCCTGATCTCCTGACTTTCTCAGCCTTACTCCCTCAGTTTTGAGCTGGAGGAGATTTCCTATGTACAGAGGGTTAATGAAGATGGTTTTCCCTTTTACTTCAGTGCTCAGGTAGTCGGCGGAGTCACTGGCAACCTTGAGGTTGTGGTAAAATTCCCTCACTAGGTCAGGATATGTCTCATCCCTGACCGAGAACAGCCCAGTCCATTCATTCTTGGAAATCCACTCAGCAAATGGCTGTTCGTTCTGTACAAAGTGCTCTGAAACCCATCTGGAGGGTTCTACCTTCCATTCTCGTACATTGTCGAAGACCTTTGAGTAGGTCCTAATCTTAACAGCTTTCCCTTGGCCAGAGGTTTGGCCAGTTTTACCCTTGCTCGGCGTAGAAGGGTTTCGTGAAGGTTCATCGAAGCTGGACTTTTGGTGGCCGGCACCGGAGACGTTGAAGGATAGCTTAGTCATTCTTTTAAGATGGAGAGAATAGAGGTATTTGAGAGAGAGAAATTTGAGTAATTTCTTAGCCTTAAGAATTTGTTAAGCGTAAAGAGTAAAAAATGGGGAAATGCCCATAATTTATAGACAAGTTGAACGGTGTGGATCTTAACCAAATCCATGTGTCAGTTTTGCCTTGGGATCATGTACCGACAAGGATCCTGGCATTTATGACACATTACGGCGAATATGTCATCCTAGGTTATACGCGTGCTTGGCATTTATGCTAACGGATTAATCACTCAGTATTTAGAATGTCAAGCGTTTGATATTCTGAGTGGTTAGTGCATTATTTAAGGATGATTTTAAGTTCAAGTTCTAAACTAATTTACTCAGTGTGCAAGTTTACTCAGTATTGTATATTCAGTCAGTTTCAATGAGATACTCAGCAAACAATAAATCATTCAGCATGTAATTCACTCAGCATTCAATATTCATTTAGCACAAGAATTTACTGAAGAGGATTAAACATACCAATTGCTTCTCTCAGTATGCTGAACTGCTCACGTGCCAGTGGCTTCGTGAAGATATCCGCAAGCTGTTCGTCCGTTGGGACAAAGGTCAGCTTAATCTCACCCTTGAGTACATGGTCTCTAATGAAGTGATGTCGGATGCTGACATGCTTCATTCTGCTGTGTTGTATTGGGTTTTTGGACAGATCAATTGCACTTTTGTTGTCACATTTGACCTCAATTGTCTTCGTTTGAACACCATAATCTTCAAGTTGTTGCTTGATCCACAGGACTTGAGCAACACAGTGACCAACAGCAATGTACTCAGCTTCAGTGGTGGACAAGGCTACTGACGCCTGCTTTTTGCTGAACCAGGATATAAGACAGCTTCCTAAAAAGTGGCATCCTCCAGAGGTGCTTTTACGTTCCAGCTTATCTCGTCCATAGTCAACGTTAGTGTATCCGATAAGTGTAAAATCATGAGTATTTGGATACCACAAACCTGCGTTCACTGAGCTTTGCAAATATCTAAGGATTCTTTTTACAGCAATGTAATGAGATTCCTTAGGGTTAGATTGATATCTAGCACAGTAGCATACTGAAAACTGAATGTCCGGTCTACTGGCTGTTAAGTAAAGTAGAGAGCCTATCATACCTCGATATAACTTACTGTCTACTGACTTACCATTCTCATCAGCGCAGAGGACAGTGTCAGTGCCCATAGGAGTGGATATTGGCTTGCAATTTTCCAAGTCATATTTCTTTAAGATCTCCTTGGCATATTTTGCTTGACTGATGAAGATGCCATTGTTTCCTTGTTTAATTTGAAGACCGAGGAAGAAGTTGAGTTCTCCCATCATAGACATTTCAAACTCAGTCTGCATTTGTTTGCTAAACTCCTTGCACATTGATTCGTTAGTTGCACCAAATATTATATCATCAACATAAATTTGGGCCAACAGGGTATCTTTACCCTTTTTCTTAATGAATAAGGTTGTATCAGCTTTGTCCCTGACGCAATTTCTAGTAAGCAGCAAACTGGTCAGCCTCTCGTACCAAGCACGTGGTGCTTGCTTGAGGCCGTACAGAGCCTTTTTGAGTTTGTAAACATGGTTTGGGAACTTAGGGTCCTCAAAACCTAGAAGTTGATTTACATAAACCTCCTCGTTTATAACTCCATTAAGAAATGCACTTTTGACATCCATTTGGAATAATTTAAAGTTCATGTAAGATGCATATGCACATAATATTCTAATTGCCTCCAGCCTTGCCACTGGGGCAAAGGTCTCACCGTAGTCTATACCTTCTTGATGACTGTAGCCCTGAGCTACAAGCCTTGCTTTGTTCCTGACTACGTTTCCTTGTTCGTCCATTTTGTTCCTGAAGACCCATCTTGTTCCGATGGTCTTTTGACTCTTTGGATGAGGCACTAACTCCCATACATCATTTCTTCGAAATTGATCGAGCTCCTCTTGCATTGCGTTCATCCAGAATTCATTGTACTCAGCTTCAGCAAAATTCTTCGGTTCTTGTACTGAGACGAAAGCAACATTGCTGAGGTACTTCCTGAGTTGATTCCTCGTCATCAGGGTATTCCCAGCAGAATCAAGGATTGCACTTTCAGAGTGCCCTCTAGGAATCCTTATTTCTTTGGGTAGATTCATGTCTTGTGCTGTTCCTGTTTCAACAATCTCTGCAGAAGTAGATGGGTCAGTAAAAGTAATCTTAGGTTCACTCTTACTCTTGGTCAGCCTTTTCGTGAATGACTCAGTAGCTGGTTCTGAGTCAGCGATGGTTACTGAGTTTGGATCATCTTCGGTCAGCGGCTGGTATCTACCTGCAGGGTCAGTTTCATCGAACTCTACATGTATTGACTCTTCTAAAACTTGAGTTCGCTTATTAAAAACTCTGTATGCTTTGCTGTTTGTTGAGTAGCCCAGAAAGATAGCTTCATCAGCTTTTGAATCAAACTTTGCTAAGCTATCTTTGGTATGTAAAATAAAACATCTACAGCCAAAGGCACGAAAGTATCCAATATTGGGCTTTCGTCCTTTCCAAAGTTCATAGGGGGTTTTCTTGAGTATAGGTCTAACTAGAGCCTTATTAAGAATGTAGCATGCTGTGCTAACAGCCTCTCCCCAAAAATACTTTGGAAGCCAATGCTCATCCAGCATTGTCCTGGCTATTTCAACCAGAGTTCTGTTCTTCCTTTCTACAACCCCATTTTGCCGAGGTGTTCTAGGAGCAGAAAAATTATGGTCAATGCTGCTGGCTTCACAGAATTCAACAAACTTTTGGTTTTTGAATTCTCCATCGTTATCACTACGGATATGAGCTAATTTTAGGTCTTTTTCATTTTCAATTTTTCTAACCAAATTTGAAAATGTCTCAAAGGTCTCATCCTTGCTGGTCAGCAAGATAACCCACGTATACCGAGAGAAATCATCTACAATGACCAAGGAAAATCTTCTTCCACCCAGACTCAGCGGCTGGACTGGACCAAAGAGATCCAAGTGTAGTAATTCTAACGGACGTTTAGTTGAGACAATGTTTTTACTGTGAAAAGATTGTTTGGTTTGTTTTCCAGCTTGGCAAGCGTGGCATAATTGATCTTTTTGGAATTTAAGTTCAGGCAGTCCCTCAACCAATTGCTTTCTTGCTAGTTTGGCCAGGAGGTCCATGCTTACATGACCAAGTCTCCTGTGCCATAGCCAGGAATTTTCTTCCTTTGTTACTAAGCACACAGTTTTTGAAAACTTTTTCTCTAAGTCTAGCATAAAGACATTATCTATCCGAGGGGCAGTTAAAATTAACTCATTAGTTTTACCCTCGTATATTTTACATCCAGTAGCATCAAATATAACTTTTCTCCCATTGTCACATAGTTGAGCTACGCTGAGTAAGTTATATTTGAGTCCGCTGACTAGGGAGACAGATTCAATAGTAGGATTACCTCCGATGGTTCCTGAGCCTACTATCTTACCCTTCTTGTTGTCTCCAAAACTTACACTCCCTCCTCGTTTACGTTCAAACGTGATGAACTGAGTTTCATCACCCATCATATGCCTTGAGCATGTGCTGTCAATATACCACATCTTTGACTTCTCAGCACATCTCAGGCTTACCTACATTGTAACTAGTTACTTTTAGGTACCCAATTCTTTTTGGGTCCTGACTTGTTAGGTGCAACAGGTATAGCATCATATTTTATTTTATGGCGACATACATGGACAGTATGGCCATTCTTTCCACAAAAGTCACAACTGACCTTCTGTTTAGGGTTTTTTACTGACTTGTCAGCACCCCAGTGCTGAGCGTGCCAGCACACTTTAGTAGTGTGTCCTAACTTCCCACAAAAGTCACACTGGACTTTTCGCTGGGGATTCCATCTCTGCTGAGTACCTTGGTACTGAGTTCTCAGAGGAATGTTATTTTTCTTAGGAACCTTTAGTTGGTTCTGGATGGTTGTGACGTCCTTCCTCAGTTTCTTTGAAACTATCTGGACTTCAGACACATACTCATGCATGATCTTCATGTTATCATGCAGAGTCGAGTTGTCCTGAAGAAGGTATCTAAGGTCACTCAGTTTGACCTCTTCCACTTCGTCACAGCGCCTGCTGAGTGCTCTAACCTTTTTATTACACTTCTTAACAAGTGTATAGAGATCACTCAGGGCATTAACCATATCATTTCTGAGCTGGGAAAGAGAAATTACCTCATTTGATTGTTCTTCATCATCTGATGCGATGGATGGGTCAGCATGCTCAGAGACGCATGGCTCAGCAAGTTCGTCAGCCATAAAGCATATCTTTGCTGACTCGATGGCCTCAGTTTCTATTGATGAAGATTCATCACTGTCACTCCAAGTAGCCACCATTGCCTTCTTCCCACTCTTCTTGTCTTTCCTCAGCGTGGGGCAGTTTGATTTAATATGGCCAGCTTGATGGCACTCAAAGCATGTAATGGGCTTTGAGCTGTCCTTTCTGTATTTGCTGTCGCTTGAGTCAGCCTTATACTTATCAAACTTTTTGTAAGGCCTTTTAGAATATTTGTCGTTCTTCCTGAACAGCCTCTTCATCTTTCTTGTGAACATGGCCATCTCCTCATCATCAGTTGAACTCCCATCAGTGGAGTCAGCCTTCATGACAAGTGACTTCTGCTTCTTGTCATCAGATTTTTCCTTCACCTCAAAGTTTTTCATGGATATCTCATGGGTCACCAATGAACCGATGAGTTCGTCATATTTGTAGGTGGTTAAATCCTGAGCTTCCTCAACTGTTGTCTTCTTTGCTTGCCAGTCTTTTGGAAGACTCCTGAGTATCTTTTTGACTTGTTCTTCCTCAGTGAAGATTTTCCCAAGTCTCTTGAGCTCATTAATGATGTTGGTGAACCTTGCGTTCATGTCTGAAATGCCCTCATCATTGTTCATCTCGGACAGCTCGTACAGTCTCATCTGCTGATTCACCTTGGATTCTTTTACTTTGTTTGTTCCCTCGTAGGTGACTTCCAGCTTCTTCCAGATCTCTTGTGCCGACTCACAACCTGAGATTTTGTTATATTCTGCAGCATCGAGCGCACAGTGAAGCATATTGATAGCCGAAGCATGGTTTTGAAGCTTCTTAAGATCATCCTCTGTCCATTTGGCCTCAGCTTTTATAACTGTTTGGCCAGCCACAACCTCAACAGGTACAAACGGCCCTTGGACTATAGATAGCCAGGCACTCATGTTTGTGGCCTGAATGAAGTTTTTCATCCTATTCTTCCATAAGGTATAGTTTGACCCGAAGAATAGGGGAGGCCTAGTAATGGACAGCCCCTCAGACAGTATTTGAGTTGTTTGGTTTCCAGGGAGAAACCGAGTGCTGTTTTCGCCCATGGTAGGGATCAGCTCAAGGTTGTTAGACCTTTTAAAGTGAGCTTTTAGGCTCTGATACCACTTGTTGGTCCCTTGTTTAGTTGCAAGTATAGTTCCAAGGGGGGGGGGGTTAGGAACTAATTAAACTTTTTCGCAATTTAGGCAGACTTCTTTTTCTAAAGAAAAAGGTTTGAACAGCGGCGCTGAGTAAACAGCAAGATACTGGCTTAGTCAACAGGTGACTAGGTCAGTTCATCAACTTGAGTCAGGAGATAGCACTTGGAGTCTATTCCTGAACTCAGACGTTCAACGCGCACAACTCAACTTGACCTCTTTACTTGGTCAGTTTTGATTATTTAAAGCAAGCAATATAAATTAGGAGTTAAGGTTTAGAAATACTTCACTCAGCAGATTTATCCAGGTTCGGCTTCTTCTAAGCCTACGTCCTGTCCCCGGAACACTTCCGAGATTTCGAATCCTCTACTGAGCTCTTTAAAGGTAGAGCCTCAAACCTTTTACAATATCAGCAATTGAGTATGACAAGAGTACCTTCCTCTATACTTCTACTCAATCCTAATCTCTCCGCTGAGTACTTAAAACCGAGTACTCAGCCTCTCTTTTCTATTTCTAGAAATGATAAGTGTTTTTGTCCTAATACAAAGATGTGCTAAGACACTTTAGACGATTTACAATCACTCTAGACTTTTACACAAATATGAAAATGTAGTGTAAGAAATTTGCTTTGCTTCTTGCTTGCAGAACTTGTAGAGATTTGGTCAACGTAATGGCTTGATCAAGTTCTATATATTGTGAAGCTTGTGATTGCACTATTTATAGAGACGTCTGGTCATTCGGTCATTTCGAATTTCGAAATAACCGTTGGAGGGAAACGGCTATATGTCGTTGTCATCCTGACTTGCACAGAGCTCTCGGCCAATCATAATCGTGTATCTTCTGTCCTCGGTCAGCACAGCAGATGGTCTCTTCTTTTATGGTAAAGTCAACTGGACAGCATACTGTGTCGTCTGAACTTTGCCAAAAGAGGAAACACTTTGTCTGGAAGTTTTCCTTTGCCAGCTGCTGTCTTGTACGCTTTGTCGAGACTACTCAGCAGCTTCATTTTGAAGTTGTTCCCGAAGGTCTTCTAGATCCTTCCGATTGCTGAGTTGCGTTTTGAACAAAAACGGCAGCGTCTTGACATACGCGGGCCGAGTGTACTGAGTTGTTTGACTTGGGCCTTGGTTTCCATATTGGGCTTGGGCCTTCCAATCCTTATGACTTATAACATTTATACTCAACATTGAACAAACACATTAGTAGAATAAATCAAAGCATTTAAACTTAGTGTGTTTAGGATATGTGTTATAATTTATATTTAAACAATTTTGTCAAATCAAAATTATGTGGAAAGGTATTTCAACAGAACTCACCTTATCATTGTTAGATACCCAATTTGCATCAGTATATCCTTCTAAAACAGCAGGAAATTTAGTAAAGTGCAAACAATAATTCATGGTACCTCTTAAGTATTTCAATAAGCGATGAAGTGCACTCCAGTGTTCATTATTTGGACAGTGAGTATATCTACTCAATCTACTAACAGCATAGGCTATGTCTGGTCTGGTGTGATTCATTAGGAACATTACACTGCCTATGATCTTAGCATATTCCTCTTGGGAGATACTATTTCCTCCCTTATTACATGTTAAATTTACATTAGGATCATAAGGAGTTCTAGCTGGAACTACATCAAAACTGTTAAACTTTTTCAACAGTTTTTCAACATAATGTGACTGTCCTAATGAGAACCCATTTTCTGTCTTAGTAATTTTGATGTCGAGAATTACATCCGCTTTTCCCATGTCTTTCATGTCAAAGTGAGAAGAGAGAAAGGATTTTGTGTCATTAACCATATCTAGGCTTGTCCCTAAGATAAGCATGTCATCCACATATAGGCATATAATCACATAATTCGAATCACAAGACTTAGAATAGACACATGTATCTGATCCATTAACCATATACCCATTGAAAGTAAAACACTGTTAAATTTTTTCATACCATTGCTTGGGTGCTTGTTTCAACCCATAGAGTGATTTTTTCAATTTGCACACTTTGTCCTCGTGTCCAGGTATGACGTGTCCTTCTGGTTGCTGTACATAGATCTCCTCTTCTAAATCCCCATTTAGAAAAGCCGTCTTTACATCCATTTGATGTATCACCAAGTTATAAATTGATGCAATTGCAATAAGAACTCTAATAGTAGAGATTTTAGTAACAGGAGAATAAGTATCAAAATAGTCAATTCCTTTCTTTTGACTATAACCCACTACAACTAATCTAGCCTTCAATTTTTCAATGGATCCATCAGGCCTCAATTTTCGTTTAAATATCCATTTACACCTTATCGGTCTAGAGCCTTTTGGCAGATCAACTAATTCCCATGTATGGTTGACCATGATGGAATCTATTTCACTCTTAATAGCTTCTTTCCAAAAATCAGCATCTATGGAAGTAACAACTTCTTTATATGTTTTTGGGTCTTCTTCTATTAGGTAGGCAGACATAATTTCATCAGTAATGTTATCTGGGTTTTCTAATAGAAACGCTGAAATGAAATCTGGTCCAAAGCTGTTTTCTATTCTTCTTCTTTTGCTTCTCCTAGGTTCTAAAGCAACATCATTTTCATTCTCATCCTGAGGTAGAGATGAAGCATGCACAGTTGGAGTAGGAATAGGTAATGAAGTAGAAGCACTAGTTGTATCACATTGTTTGTCTTTCCTTAGGGGAAAGGTGTTTTCAAAGAACACTACATCTCTAGATTCACAAATGCTATAGCCGTTCAGATTCATGAACCTATAAGCAGCACTATTTGAGGCATAACCAATGAAAACACAATCAAAGGTCTTGGGTCCTATGTTTGGTTTTTTAAAGGATGGAAAAGCAACTTTAGCAAGACAACCCCAAACTCTCAAAAAATTCAAATTGGGTGCAAACCCCTTCCACAATTCATAAGGAGTTTTATCTAATTTTTTATGAGGAACCCTATTCAGAATATAACATGCAGATAAGACAGCTTCCCCCCACATGTTATCAGATAACCCAGAACTAATTAACATGGCATTCATCATCTCTTTGAGAGTTCTATTTTTCCTTTCAGCTATACCGTTTTGTTGAGGTGTATACGGTGCACTTGTCTCATGTACAATCCCATTATTCTCACAAAAGGACTTAAGGAAAAAGGTTCTATACTCTCCTCCCCTATCGGACCTAAGCCTTTTTATTTTCTTGTCTAATTGATTCTCTACCTCTGATTTAAATTTAATAAACATATGCTCAGCCTCATCTTTTGATTTTAATAAATATACTTTGGTATATCTAGAGAAGTCATCAACAAAAGTAATGTAATATCTTTTGCCACCTTTGCTAACAGAGTTTTTAAAATCAGCCAAATCAGAGTGAATTAAACCAAGCAGTTCTGTACTTCTACTCTCAACAGGTAAGAAAGGTTTCTTTGCAAATTTTGCTTCCACACATATAGAACATTTGGAATTAATTTCAGAGTTAGTGACATTTATAACATGCATATTTCTCAATTTTTTAATGGAAGCAAAATTTACATGTCCTAATCTACCATGCCACAAATTAATGGATTCACTCAAGTAAACAGAAGCAGATGTAGTTGCATTAATTCCAACAGAATTCACATGGACAGTGTTCAAAATAAAGAGGCCACCAGCTAGGTACCCTTTTCCCATAAAAGTCCCATTCCTAGTGAGAATAACCTTATCAGCCTCAAAAATAATTTTTAAACCAGCCTTATTTAGCAAGCTACCAGAAATAAGATTCCTACGAAGAGCAGGCACATACAACACATTATTTAAAGACAAGCTTTTTCCAGAAGTTAACTTAATTAAAATTGTTCCTTTACCGACAACACCAGCAGTAGTGGTGTTTCCCATGTAGACGCATTCCCCATCGGCAGCGTCCTCAAAGTGATTAAACAGGTCCTTGTTTGAGCATAAGTGCCTTGTAGCTCCAGTATCTAGAACCCAGTCCGTTTTGTTTTCCACCAAATTGGCTTCAACCACAACAGCAGCAATAATTTCTTCATTTTCCACCAAATTGGATTGTGGAGCAGCTCTGTTGTTTGGATTATGATTGGTGTTCTGTTGGTTCTTCCTTTGGTAGCACTGAAATGCCTTGTGGCCAGGTTTACCACACACAAAGCATTCCACTACTTTCCTCTTCTGAATTCTTCCATTCTTCCTAAAAGGCTTGTTTTGGTTTGAGCCTTTTTGGAATTTGGTTGAAGGTCCTTTGTTCCTGTCTTTTGGTACCACATCAGATTCAACAATATTAGCATTAATTGAAACAGACTTAGAGGAAAGTTGCTTATCTTTCATACGATTTGCTTCTTCAGTTCTCATGTGGCTGACTAACTCCTAGAGACTGAAGTCTTTTTTCTTATGTTTCAGATGGTTTCTGAAATCACTCCAGGAGGGTGGAAATTTTTCCAGGAGGACATTAGCTTGCAGTAGATCAGACATTGTTATGCCTTCACCCAGAACTTCAGCAACTAGATTCTCATATTCATAAATCTGGTCAATGGTTGGTTTTTCATCAACCATTTGATAATTGAGCCATCTTCCAACCACGTATTTACGTTTACCTGCATCATCAGACCCGTATTTTTCTTTGAGGGTATCCCAAATTTATTTGGCAGACTTTTTGTTGACAAAAATATCGAACAGTGGGTTCGACATATGATTTAGGAGATGACCCCTAACTGTTTTGTTGTCTTTTTCGTATTTTGCAGAACGAGTGTCGTACTGCTGAATAATTAGAGACATGGCAGGAGCATTTGGGTCAGAGGGTGGATCCTAGACGACAACATAGTCCAGTTCGATCTGTTCAGAGAAAATCAGAATTTTCTGCGACCATCTTTTGTAATTAAGACCGTCCAGAGGTTCAAGTTTGGAGAGGTCAGGAAGGGATTTCGCAATTAAAGCAGACATGATTGCGAAACAGAAATTCGCTTTCAAATTGTAAGAAACAAAGAGGGTTACAGAAAAAACCGAATTGAAAGTAAGAGCGGAAATCGAACTGTGCCGTGGCGGAGGCCACTGCCTTGAAAGCGATCTCGACAGACAGAGGTGTAATCTGTAACTCCGGTCGCTCCCCAAGGTTAACACAGAAAAGCTTCGAACCTGTGCACTCAAGGTCGAAGATTGTAGAACAGCAAAAGTGTATTTTTTATTTTCCCAGAAAACGATTGAGAGAAAAACTATATTTCCAAAGCTGGAAACTGGTTGTATTTATAGCCTTCAGAAATATGAACGTTAAAACGTTCATATACACGTTAGAAGGTGGAGTAAGACTAGGAGAAAAATAAGGTTCAGTTTTGACTGAATAAAATTCGGGCCCAGTCCAGTCGGGACGGACGGGCGTCGCGCGAACGAACGAACGAGCGCGCGCGTGTGGTATATTTGTCAAAACCCACTTAACACAATTTAAAGGCTTCTAAAGCCCAACTCTATATATACCCACTCAAACATTTGCAAGTTTCCAATGTGGGATTGTGAAAGTGCTTTTGAAAGCAAAGTCTTTAAAGACAACTATACCCCCCACTTCAAATCCATTTTATTCAATCACCAAAAGCCATTTATTCTAACATACATATATTAGAAATTTATACCTTACTAATACGTCATAATTACTCTCTCTCTATTTTTTGCGTGGGATTCAATTTATTCTTACTATCACCGTCATCCCTTAGAACTGGTCATTGCTCAAATTTTCTACTCTATCCTCTTTATTTTGGATATGGATTTAATTCAGTTCATTCCTACCCCGCTATCCTCTTCATTTTGGATGTGGATTTAGTTCATTCCTACTTTGCTATCCTTTAGGATCGATTTTTACTCAATTATTCTACTCCATTGCCACCTGCTCTGGACCGAGTTATTAGATCATTCTTATTCTTATATCACATATAATATAAATAACTTTCATACATTTTATTTTTTAGCTTAAATTTTTAATTAATTGGTTAATTAACATTGGAGTCTCCAAATATCAACAATGTTATTCATTATTGAATTTTCAATACATAAAACGTTTTGGTAAACTTATATAATGCATGTTCTTAAATTTGAAGTAAATTTATCAATGTTTTAAAAATCAGATCAAATTTGCTGCTTTCATCGTATGTCGGCCATGTATCTAATCCGATTACATATATTTTGTGTCAATATTAGTTAAGAACCAGAGTCAATCGATATGAACCGGTTTTCAAACTATTGATTTAGGACGACCCGGTTATTTGAGAATTTCAAACAAAAAAAAATGTGAAACTAAAATCTCCCACCTCTTCACAGTCACGCAAAAAATGATAAAAATGAAAAACCCTTGGCCGCAAAATTCTTTCCTTTCGTCCTTAAATTAGGGTTTCCAACCTTTCTTTCTTCCTCTATTCCTCGCTTTCGTTTTTTTTTTCAAATTTAACCTTATCTAACTCATATGTCACTTCTCAACTTCAAAATGTAGCGGACTTACCTCATCATCTGTGTTCTTGATGAAGAATCATCTGAAAGTTTACTTTTAAATGTTTAATATGTTTTGAATTTTTTATTGAATATAGTTATTAGTAAATCTTATCTTAATCTTTGTTTATTTAATCATATATATATATATATATATATATATATATAGCGGAGTATATATATACAGCGGAACCTATACTTGGGAGGCCAATTTTAACCATTTGGAGGGTAATTTTCTAAAGTCCATATATTACAATTAATTAGGACCTATAATTTAAGGAAGCCTTTAATCCTGAATATATTTTTGGTTAATTTTAAATATAACCTCTGTGGTTTCAAGTTTTGGTAAATAAATACATGTGGTTTGATTTTGAGCAAATAAATATTTATGGTATGCTCCGTTTTTCAAAAACGCGGAAATGGATGATTACGCCGTCTATATGCTGACGTGGCCAAGGGTAATTTAGTCAATAAAAATTAATTTCAAATAAATTATTGTGGTTTGCATATTTTTACAAATAGATACCCGTGGTTTAGATGTTTTTGCAAATAGATATTCGTGGTATAACAAATCATAAACAAATCCTTAATTTAGGCAAATATTGTGGTTTGTTATACCACAAGTACCTATTTGCCTAAATTAAGCGTTTGTTTATGGTTTGTTACACCATGGGTATTTGTTTAAATTAAGCTTTTGTTTATGGTTTGTTATACCATGGGTACCTATTTGCAAAAACATCCAAACCACGGGTACCTATTTGCAAAAATATCCAAACCACAGACATCTATTTGCAAAAAACACGCAAACCACAACAATTTATTTGAAATTAACTCTTATTGACTAAATTACCCTCGGCCACGTCAGCATATAGACGGCGTCATCATCCATTTCCGCGTTTTTGAAAAACGGAGCATACCACAGGTATTTATTTGCTAAAACTTGAAACCACAGGGGTTATATTTGAAATTAATCCATATATTTTAATTATAATAATTATTTTGATTTCAATTGTTAAAAGTTATCTATATAAATAATTATTATCCTAGATTTAATAGACATCATATATAGAAAACCGGAGTATAGTCAACTAAAATGGAATGGAAAAATTAACAACAATAGCGCAGTTGTCATTTTTTCCAATCACCACCTTTCAACACGAATATCACAATAGAAGCCCTCCGAAATTTATTTCACATTTTCTCTCTTAAAAACAATGGTTGATAACCCATCACGGAAGGGATTCTATCCAATAAGGTCGATACTTCATGAACGAAACAGAAGAGTAAAATAAATAAAAACCTTACGATTTACTCAATTTGCAAACACAGTCTCATGATTGAAAACTTACAATCAAAGATTTATGGTCTTTGCAGTTTACGTCTAAGAGATTTGTGAGTCAATTTTGTTAGTCAAAAAATATTTGTAGTAATCAGTTAATTTGTGAAATCAAGCCTTATATCTGAGTTAATTTGCACGTCAAACTTTTTCATATCTTCGGATGGTTCCCATTTGTCAGGAATTTTCACATGCACCTTAGTAAGTGAATTTGCTCATTCACCGTTAGATATAGGCTTATTAAATCTAAGCCTCAAGATGCTTTGAATCTCCACCTTAGGATTCTAATAAATCTAGTCTAACGGTGAATGGGCAAATTCTATATGCTCATTAAAGTGCATGTGATCAAGACTGCCCATTTGGATAAATAATCGTGATAACAATTATTGACAGAATATTTGAATTTAGAAACTGCACAAACCACATCTTGTCCTTTATTTGTTTTTGTTAGTCATATAAAAAAATTAATTAAATTTTAATTTGAAAAAAAAAGTATAAAATCTAGCAGCCAATGAGCTGTAAAAAGATGGAGCCGCCTGCCTATCAATTGGAGAATAAGAAGAGAAAGGCAACTGTTGACTATGGCCACCAATGCAATTTGTCACGACCGAAGTTCGTGACGCGCAGACAGAGCGGATGCTTGCTGGTTGAACTTGAAATATCGGGTGCGGGATTAGCATTAAGGAAGAGTACGTGTTATATAGGTGGCATCCTATCCTCGGAAGGGTGTTCATCTAGGCACTAAACTAGTTCGGGAGCTGATCCCGCTCCCCTGATGAGCCCATGGGAGGGCGAAAACCAGCCAAGCACGGAGACGACAAGGCTGACCTCAAGGAACTCCCGCAATTTGAGGTGCCGCACGGGAGTTGCCTCTGCGTGAAAACTCTGACCCCATAACAAATGGTATCAAAGCCGATAGTGTGCTAGCTGCGCAGTTTGCCGAGCGCTCTGTTGGCCGCGGTGGCGAGTCTAGGTAGGGGACCGCAAGTGGTGTGCTCGAAACAGAATGAGCACGAGTAGGCAGGAAACCGCAGCGAAAAATTCGCCAAGCACTCCAGGGAAGCCACGGTGCCGGGTCCTAAGGAGAACATGACTGAGCGAATGCTGAAGCCGCTCGCACCTTAAGCCTCAAAGTCCTTGCCCAACTCGAGGGGGTGTCGGAAGTGGGTGTTTTCGCCAAGAGAAGCGCGAAACACGAGCAGGCAGGGAATCTGCACACTGATCCTGGCGTACAAAAGTCGTTCACGAGGACGTTGCACGAATTGAGTGGGGGAGCATGTCACGACTGAAGTTCGTGACGCGCAGACAGAGCGGATGCTTGCTGATTGAACTTGAAATGTCGGGTGCGGGATTAGCATTAAGGAAGAGTACGTGCTATATAGGTGGCATCCTATCCTCGGAAGGGTGTTCATCTACGCACTAAACTGGTTCGGGAGTTGATCCCGCTCCCTTGATGAGCCCATGGGAGGGCGAAAACCAGCCAAGCACGGAGACGACAAGGCTGACCTCAAGCAGGGACGAATCTAGGATTTATTGGTAGTGGGGGCAAACTATACAGGCAATGTAAAATAAAAAATAAATAGGATAAGGTGAAAATGTACTCTTAATGTTGATAACCAGAAGCAATTTTACTATTTAACGTTTAAAATCGTGCAATTTTACCCTTTAATATTGATAGCAAAGAGTAAAGTTAATCCTAACGTTAACATGTTGGGTCAAATTTAAAAAATAATTCATGAAACTGTATTTTATACTAGTTGGATAAAAATATCCAACTATTTCATCGAAATTAAAATATTAATTTTCAATTCTATTAAAGCACAAAAAATGTGAAATACATATTTTTAGAACCAAAGAAAAAAAAATTTGTGTTTTATAATGACATCTGAAATTGATCTAACTTGCTAATGTTAGAGTAAAATTTCGTAATTTTAAACATTAAAAGTAACTATTCTTAGCTATCAATATTAGAGTATTTTTATATCTTATAAATAATATAAATATGAATATGATTTGACAAAAATTTAACAAAATAATGATACAGAGAATATAGGATGGAAATTTGACACTCAGCTGATGTTGGCCAATTAAGCAATATTTTATAAGATAAGAATAAATTTTTTTTTTCACTGACTTAGAGACAATTAATTTTATATTGAATTTAAAATGTATTACCTATAGTGCTAAGAGTATCAGTTCTCTGAAATTAAACCTAAAAATAAGATTTGTGGCAGAAGAGAAGAAACAGATAAGTCATATCATATATGTTGTACAAGAAGCTAGAAAAAAACCTAGGAAAAGCCTAGAACTAGGAGAGTAAAAGAAAGTCGGTGTAACCCAAGGACTGAAAAGGAAATAGTTTGCTTTGGTCTACCACCACTGTGTTGCTGTAATTTAGATTTTGATTCATGTTACACACAAAACGGTACCGTTTCATTTAAGTGGAACATCATAGACGGCGTCGTTTTTGTTATCAGAAATTAAAAAAAAAAAAAAACCTATCTAATCCCATCTCCTTCTTTATTCTTGCTATTGAACTGTAGAAAAGCTTGAACCTGCAACAATGGAGTCTGGGGGCAAACTCACAAGATAAAAAATTATATAACCAGGGTTTTATGTATTTCTAAATCTCAGTGGGGGCAAGTGCCCCCATTGCCCCCACTGTAGATTCGTCCCTGACCTCAAGGAAATCCCGCAACTTGAGGTGCCGCACGGGAGTTGTCTCTGCGTGAAAACTCTGACCCCGTGACAAATTATATAGGAATTGGGAGTACCTATTTAAATGATATTCTTCCTACCAATGAAAGTTTATAAACCATATTGCTTATAAATCACTCAAAGGTTGCATGTGTATCTATCACATCAATATGGTGTTTTCATGTCTGCCTAGGTTTATATATTGCCATTCTACGTGGGCTGCACTAAATATTAGTATAATCTAATCCACACTAAAATAAAATTAAAATTAATGTTACTTATACTAAATTTATAGATTACGTAAATATGAGGGGAGTCCGCTTTGAAAGCGTCCGCCCTGCAACCACCCCCGAGTAGAATATTTATGTAATCTGGTACGTTTTCCGTAAAATCATCTCATTGATTTCCTCGTTTATTTATACAAACAATACCGTGTCATTTTAGGTTAGAGTTATGCTAGAATTAAGGAGCTAATTTACTACAATATATGGTAAATTACCGTAATATATGCTAGCTAGAATTAATGAGCTAATTTACCATAATATATGTTAATTTACCATAATATATGCTAATCCTAAAATACAAAATTACGTAAATATTCTAACTAATATTTATGTAATCTATCATAAATAAGTAAATAATATATGATTTTATCGATATGTAAATAAATAAAGTGTAATACATATACATATAGAGAGGAAGAGCTCAGGTGACAACATCTTTCTTACGTGAGAATGGTTCTTATATGATAACGTTCATTAATGATATTATTGTAGAACATAAAAGATTAAATTTAAAACATAATAGATTAGGTTTAGAATATATATATATATATATTCAAGTATATGTTCTATATTTTATAGCATGTGTTCTAAATAATTAGTTTTAGAATATAAGACATTAGTTTTAGAACATATGCTGGAGTATATATGTTCTATATTTAATAGCATGTGTTTTAAAAAGTTAATTAAAATGTTCTAAACTTTATAGTCTATGTTCTAATGCCTAAGTCAGTTTATGATTTAGGAAGGATTGAAAAGTATAGATTAGTTGTAAATAATAGTTAATGTATCGTATCTTGTATCTATATATGTCTATATATAGAGAGTTTCTTAGGAATTCTTAAGAGTTGAAGAAAACCGTGTCCCGTAAGTAACCTTTGTCTTAGGAAGAATCATTTCTCATGTAGGATTCTAATGTATCTCGAACGTTCCTTTATTTGAAAGGAGCCGAAGCCTTTAAAGACGCCCTTAGGCATTTATATGATGTATTTTGCATAATATCCTATGTCCCTCTCTTTGACTTTTCTTTCAGGATTTTGTACCTATAACGATATAAAAGAAACATTTTTTAGAATTATCTCTGTGTGTATTTGAGTTTGTACTTTAATGATTCTAGCTTACGCGTTGTAGAAATGTGTTGCTCTTACTCGATCTAGAGTTTTGCGCAGGTGCTTTTTTTATTGGAAAATAATGATCTATCCCTTGATGATGAGAAGCTTTTGATCCTGACATTCCATCTTTTAGTCGCCTCAAATTGCATTCCTTCTACTTTTATAGAATCGTTATCGATGATGGTAGAAGATTCCAACGGATCATCCCAATGGATAATCTCCGTTCTCATGATTAAATTTATCACGTAGAGGTTTTGTTAAATGCAAAAGAAGAATCTTTTTCTCAATTTGCAAGCAAATATTCCATCTTTTTTCTTTTTGTATTCGATCCTAAGTTGGTGGAACTTGTTATCCAAGATACACAAAACCTTCATTCATTGGCCATTTATAATTCCATTATTCACACTCTCTGCCTTTTTGGGAAAAAATAAAACAATATTGGTAAGTTTGTGGCATGCAATTATTTTGGTTTAACAAATTTAAGAAATTGTCCAAATAAAACTAGGCCACGCTTCCCTCTTAATATTGATTGGATGAAGAGTTTTGCTAAGTTAGTAAATAAAAAAACATACAACCAACTAAGGTTGATTTGAGTAATAAAGAATTCAAGTCGTTTAAACTATAGATTTCGAGTTCGAATCCTAACGTAAGTAAAAAGCTTTAATTGGAAGAGGATCCACCTAAATTGTTTGGTAATCAATGAGATTAAAATATAAATAGAGTGTCTTTTATGCTTACTTTGTTTTTGACAAAGTAAGTTTTACTTTGCTTTTTCTATCATTGGATGAGATTACTTTGTCAAAGTTTATCACCATCCAAAGGTGGAAAAAACAAAGTAAGGCTCACTTTGTCAAAAACAAAGTAAACATAGTCTAACCCTATAAATTAGTATGTACTTTGAAAAAGATCTTATACATATCGGTGATGTAAAACTTAACTCGATGTTGAAGAGAGCTAAAAACTAACTATATTGAGTAATTGAAAATTGAAGATTTTGGATTTTAAGTGGATTTGATTGTTTAATTGTTTGGTTGGGTGAAAGGGTATAGCCCGGTTATTTTTAAGCTCAACTCCCAAATTGTGGTTTGATTGGTGAATAATAACTCGGAACACCAACATCGTTTTCATTGGATTATTAGTGAATGTTGCCATATGTTTACTCGTGAGGTGAAAATGGTGTCTGTTCTTCGTGAAGGCAATAGAGCTGTATGTATCCTAATATATTATTTGTTCTTATGTGGTTCTTGTTTTTCTTGAATGATTCGGAACTAACGTATCCTTATTTGTTTTTTCTTTGGAGATCATTGTCAGAGATTAATATAAGTTATATGATAGGTCTTAATTATCAGCTCGAACTTTTAGTTCAAACGGTCTCATTACATCATATTCCTCCTGCGTAACTAAAAAAAATATTAAAAGTTGTCCACTTAATAATTGAAAAATATGAGTAATTAGATAGTGATTAAGATCTGTCTGAAAGGCAAAAATGAATTGATTTAAAGTGGTAATAAATGTAGGAAATGCTTACTTTGTGGACATAGCATTTCATAAACTGATTTGAAATCCTTGGTTGTATGTATTCCAACTTTATATCGTGATTGACATTACATCGCGAAAAAGATAAAATAATTCATGAAAAAAAAAAAAAATTCTTTGAGTTTTCTTAACTCTTTAGATTAGGCTCCTTTTGACACACATTACTGTTAATTATCAATTATTGAGGTTAGAAATTTGATCAGTATAATAAATTTGATACGGAACAGAAAATTAAACATATCCTTACAAGAAGAGATTTAAAAATTGTTCGGTTATTTTTACCTACATTCATGAAAGAGGAATACATAATTAATCGGTAAAAAAACAATAAGAAAATCTTATCTCTCACTCAAATCTCTAACTTTGACGTGATTGCGGTCAGAGCTCATACATATATATATGATAACATCGGGATATTATCGCAAGGACCAAAGGAGATAATCGCCTCAAACATGCCACGTGGCATAGGAAGCCGCCCGGCGGACCCCCCTGGGTTAGCTCTAAGAGATCCGCTGGCGGATCTCTAAGGCGAATCTCTCCATTTACTTAAGTAACGGCTAACTGACAACTCAGCCATAATGATCATTAAATGAAACATTAATAGTCTTAACCCGCCAGATTAAGAGTAACTTGTAACCGCCATTAAATGAGCATTAATGGAGACTCTCTAGTTACCTAGAAGTTACAAATCCATCTACTATAAATAGCCTACGTCTAGGCTACCAAGGTACATTCACTCATACTTACTTTTCGCTAAGCTCTGTCTATTCAGTTTATACTCCATATTTGTTACTGACTTTGGCATCGGAGTGTCCCCGGCCGATCCCAACGGCGCCTCACAGGGACGTGATCTGATTGGAAATTTCTCCAGTGTTATCAATTGGTGCGGTGAACGTGGAGTCCTTGGTCAAATAAAGGATTTTTTGTTCACACTGAAACATCATGACGGAGGAAAGACGAAACTCCTCCTTTGAGATTAAATCACTGATAATTACACCGCCAAGTGCTGGTCGCACAGATACGACCACTCTTGAGAATTGTTATAAATATCACAAGGAAAATGGCTACGCGGATGCTCGCTGGGAGTTGGCTCGAAAAACCAAACGACTTGGTGGACAAGGTAAATTGGATCGATTTATCCAAATAGAAGGAAGAGAAGATGCTAGACTCAAGGAGGACTCGACGAAAAGGAAGAGAAAAAACATAATTAACGTCATAGCCGGCGGACCTGGTTATCAGCCAACGGCAAAGAAAGCAAGGATGACCACCCTTGAGAGAATGTCATTAAATCGCCCTTTTTCAGATACAGGTCAGAAGATTGCACCCCATGCGGACGCACTGGTTGTCACCATGAGGGTTGAAGGTTGGGAAATAAGGCGCGTAATGATTGATACGGGAAGTTCATGTAACATCATTACGCGAGGAGCATTCGCCAAACTCAAAATTGATCCTATCCAGATAGAACCAACTGTGGTCGATATTTTAGGAGTCACTGGTCATACCATTCAGACGAAAGGTCAGGTTACTTTGGACTGCGAGCTTACTGGGGATGATCAAGTTTGGAGAGAAGATTTGGAGTTTTCGATCTTAGATGGACAATTAGCTTACAATATTATCCTTGGACGACCTTTTATCTCCGAAGTTGCAGCTCTTATCTCCATTCGCCATTTAACACTCTACATTCCCACGGCCAAGGGATGCATGATGATCAAAGGTTGTCAAAAAGTGGCCCAAGAGACATATTCTGCATCCTTAATGATTCGCCCTCAATCTAAGGAGGAGGACGAGGAGGAACGCGTCACAATGGCTTTGGGGGAAACCGAAATGTACCCTATGGCGGATGGGAAGCAGGTGCGGATAGCTAAAAGTCTATAAGGTGAGATCAGAGACGCAATCACCAAAGTACTTGGCGAAACTGAAGATGTTTTCGCGTGGAAGGATGAAGTACTCCCCGGGATTAGCCCAGACGTGATCACCCATAAACTCAACATTGACAAAAACGCGGTTCCTATGGCTCAGAAGAGGAGAAACCATGGTCCGGAAAGGCAAAAAGTGATTGAGGACGAAATCGCCAAGCTCCAAAAGGCGGATGCCATCGAGGAGGTGCTTTATACCCAGTGGTTGGCGAACGTCGTACTAGTCAAGAAAGCTGGCGGGTCTTATCGTATGTGCATCGATTTCACAGATCTTAATAAAGCTTGCCCCAAAGATAATTATCCTCTACCGTGCATAGACATGCTTGTAGATGGAACTGCCGGTCACGCAATGTATTCCTTTACTGATGTAAAGTCTAGTTATCATCAAATCCCTATGGAGCCCTCCGATAGAATCAAGACCTCGTTCGTAACACATCAGGCCACTTATTGTTTCAAAGTTATGCCCTTCGGGCTCAAGAATGCGGGAGCTACCTATCAGAGGATGATGAACAAGATATTCGCGGACAATAAAAGTGGTAATTATTCCGTCTACGTAGATGACATGATCATTAAAAGCACGACGGTAGAAAGGCATGCAGAAGATATAAAGGAAGTACTGGGCGTACTGCGACACCACAACATCAAGTTAAATCCCGAGAAATGCACTTTTGGAGCTACATATGGAAAATTTTTAGGATTCATGATCAGTGAAAAAGGAGTTAGCCCAAACCCTGACAAAGTCAAAGCAGTTCTTGAGATGCAAGCGCCCCGGAACATCAAGGAGGTACAACGCCTTAACGGGCGTATCATAGCCTTGGGCAGGTTTATTTCTTGCTCAGCCCGTAGATGTCAGCCTTTTTTCGAAGTTATCAAACAGCAAAAAGCATTCGAGTGGAATGAAGATTGTCAGAATGCCTTTGAAGGAATCAAGCGGTTCCTCACAGAACCACCTATGATGAGTCGACCTTTGAAGGGAGAAGATTTATACATGTATGTATCGGTCACGGATAAAGCCGTATGCACAGTCATGATACGAGAGGAGGATGGCCAACAGTTCCCAATTTATTACGTGAGCAAGGTTTTGAAAGATGCTGAAACCAGATATTCAAGACTAGATAAAATGGCACTGGCTGTTGTAACCACGGCAATACGCCTTAGGCCATATTTTCAGGCGCATACAGTAATAGTTCGTACCAATATACCAATGAGAAAAGTATTGCAGAAACCGGACACTTCGGGAAGGTTGATGGAATGGGCGATCCGCCTAGGCGAATTTGATGTAAGATATGAAAGCAGGTCATCATTGAAAAGTCAAGTCCTGGCGGACTTCGTGAATGAATTCACTGATGAGGGGATATCTCATCCCAAACCTCCGTTAGAAGAATGGTCGATGTATACCGACGGGGCTTCATCGGCGGAGGGAGCAGGGGTGGGAGTTGTGATCAAGGGTCCCCATTACATAAAATTGCGGTACGCAGCAAAATTAAATTTCCATGCCACTAATAATGCTGCTGAGTAAGAGGCCCTGATATTGGGTCTACGTATACTTCAAGAGATCACCCCGGAGCGGATCGTGATCTACAGCGATTCAAAACTAATGGTCAACCAAGTCATCAAGAATTACGAGGTAAAAGACGAGATCCTGGCCAAATATGTAGCAGAAGTCAAGAAATTGCTAGATAACCTTGAAGCTAAAGAAGCCAGATGGGAATTGGTTCACATACTAAGAGAATCCAACACAGAGGCGGATCAATTGGCCAAAATGGCTTCTTGTGAGGCAAACTGGGCGGATCCGGACTGTCCCTTCGAGGTAAAAATGGCCCCGACATTTGTATCTGCGGAGGTAACCCTACTCACAACAGTGGAGGATGATTGGAGGACGGTTATCCGCCAATACTTGCTAAATGGAACATTACCTGAAGATAAAGAAGAGTCGCGAAGGATAATCAGAAGGGCAGCTTATTTCTTCTTGATCAACGATGGTCTTTACAGAAAATCCTTTAGCCATCCTTGGCTGAAGTGCATTCTACCTGAGGAAGGACAGCAAATCCTTAAGGAGCTACATGAGGGATCTTGTGGATCAGACGAGGCATCCGCCACGATTTTGAAAAAATCCAGGTTAGCAGGTTTCTACTGGCCCACGGCCGAGTTAGACGCCCAAAGTTTGGTAGAATCTTATCACAGTTGCCAGATTCATGCAAATGAGTCACACACCACCAAGCACATCCAAAGACCAATCATTGAGGATCGTCCGTTCGCCCTCTGGGGAATAGACATTGTTGGCCCATTTCCTCCAACTCGCCGGCAAAAGAGGTATGTAATAGTGGCGGTGGACCATTTCACCAAATGGGTGGAAGCCGAGGCTGTTTCTTCCATTACAGCCGGATAGTGGAGTTTGTTAGGGACAACATCGTAGGAAGATATGGCATTCCACATACAATTATCACCGACAGCGGGACACAATTTAACTGTGGCAAATTCAAGGCCTTTTGTGAGGGATTGGGCATCCTGAACAGATTCGCTTCCGTTTATTATCCTCAGTCCAATGGAATGACCGAGGTAACCAACCGAACGATTGTAAAAGGGATAAAAAAGAGACTAGGAGAACACGACAAAAAATGGGCGGATCAGCTTACGAGTGTTTTGTGGGCTTATCGTACAACCCCTAGAACTGCTACAGGAGAAACGCCATTCGCCCTTTCTCATGGAGTGGAGGCAGTAATCCCAGTTGAAATACAAGTCCCCAGTGATCGAGTGGCTTTTTACTGCGAAGAGGACAATGATAAACGGTTAAGGGACCGCCTAGATCGGGTTGAAGACCGTAGAGACCAATCCTATGTGCGCATGGCAGCGTATAAGCAGCGGATTGCCTCTTATTATGACAAAAATGTCAAGCTTGTGGATTTGAAGATGGGGGATCTGGTGCTTCGTAAAGCTGATAAAATCCAGTCTCGAGAAGGCAAAGGCAAGTTAGGGATCAATTGGGTAGGACCATACCAGATAGTGGAGAAGGTTGGACCAGCCACATTCAAAATACAAGATACGGAGGGCAATACGCTACCACGCACGTGGAATCTCCAAAACCTCCGCAAATACTTCGTCAGAAAATGAAGCACGCTCACGGTCTTGAGTACTCTTTTTTCCTTTAGCAAGCTTTTTTTCCCATGTGGGTTTTCTTGTTAAACGGTTATCAAATGAAGCTCCTTTATAAAAGACCTATTCACTGTAATAAGGTGTCTTTTCCATTAATAAACATGGTTGGTCAACTTTATATCCTTTACTGTTGCAATTTCAGTATGTTACAAAGAGAACATCCCGAGTTCTCTACATTCACAATAGATCCGCCACTAGGCGGATCATGGTCACCGATAGAGTTAAAACGATCCTTGGACGCAAGGTCTCTACACTCTCATATCCTTCCTAGAGAAGGATTTATAAGTCCTGCGGGCGGATCATTTCACCTCAAAGAGAGGTAACAAATTGAACCCCTGGGCAGCTTTACTTCCTCCAAGAAGGAATAGAACAGCTTCAAAACCTTCACAAAGGTTCATATAATGGAGTATGGCTGGCCACCTACTCCAATCTCTAAGTAAAAGCAGAAAAATAGGGTTATCCCCTTTCCTCTTCGCCCTCACTACTTGAGGGTCCCCCTCCACATTCATAGATTCGCCACCAGTAAAGATACCACCTAAGAGACAAAATCTAACGAACAGACAAAATCAAATCATCTGTCACAACTATGATGTCACTATACGTGTCGGCCATAAAAAAACATCGAGCAAATTTCTCACGGAAGCATGGAACGGCGCGCAGAAGTCCAAAAGCCCTGAAGGACTTTATAAGCCTTTTGAGGGGGCTTCTGATAACATCGGGATATTATCGCAAGGACCAAAGGAGATAATCGCCTCAAACATGCCACGTGGCATAGGAAGCCGCCCGGCGGATCCCCCTGGGTTAGCTCTAAGAGATCCGCTGGTGGATCTCTAAGGCGAATCTCTCCATTTACTTAAGTAACGGCTAACTGACAACTCAGCCATAAGGATCATTAAATGAATCATTAATAGTCTTAACCCGCCAGGTTAAGAGTAACTTGTAACCGCCATTAAATGAGCATTAATGGAGACTCTCTAGTTACCTAGAAGTTACAAATCCATCTACTATAAATAGCCTACGTCTAGGCTACCAAGGTACATTCACTCATACTTACTTTTCGCTAAGCTCTGTCTATTCAGTTTATACTCCATATTTGTTACTGACTTTGGCATCGGAGTGTCCCCGGCCGATCCCAACGGCGCCTCACAGGGACGTGATCTGATTGGAAATTTCTCCAGTGTTATCAATATATATACTAAAAGAACAAACTCCAAATTGCTCGACGCACATAAATAAACAAACAATCTTACTTAAATAGGCCTAAAGTGTAACCGTTTACCTAATAGAATCCATTTTAAAGAGGAAATTTTCCATTTTCTATTTAGGAAAACCAAACCTAGCTAATAGGATTCTAGACATATCTTATAACAATCTTTACCTCTTCTCCAATTCGATTGAAGATAAAACTTTTCTATACCTAATTGATTTGAAAGATATAGACTTAAAGAATTATTCGTCTTCTCTAGCAATATATGTTCCGTTCCAATGAGAACGACACATATCTTGTGTTATCACTAACTTCATTTCTCAATATCAAATTCCTAGATGAAACCATCTTATATGTCAGGGGAACCATCGTTCTACCAACATAATCAATAAACCAACCTAGGCTCTCATAATACTTGTTAAGAATTGGACCAATGTCGATTATAGTAAGCTTGATATGCGGAATAGGAATTAGATATGCAATCGCAAGAACAAGAGAAGCATATAATTCATTAGTAATAGGAAAATTTGTACAATTGTAAAGAAATCATATCGTTAACTCTCAAATATCATGAGACTATATTACATTCAACGCTCATACATATGCATATCCTAATCTGGAAGCATATGACCTGTTTGGAATGAACTCTTTCACAACATGACACATCTCACAACATCCCAGAAAGCTTCGTAGGAAATTCCACCAAAATCATTCGAGCTAGGAGCACTCATATGATCCATATCAAACACCATTTTTTATAACATTGTCAGGAAAGTATACCAATGAATTATTCTCCTCTAAAGAAACCAGTGAAGGTACAACCTCTGTAACAACATGAAGATTACTAAAATTCGTTCTAGAAACATTGAAAAAATTGAAACAAAAATTCGTACAAATAATTATAATAAACACTAAATAGCTATTAATAACCGTTTCTTAATTATAAACAAATATTTTTATTCTATTGTTTAAAAAGCAAAAAAAAAAAAGTAAAAAGAATTAAACGGACAATCAGCTCTTGTACAAGCAATAAGGGAAGATAGTATAGTATTTTAACATTTACTTAGTCTGGATCATAATAATTGTCACATAGAAAGAAAAAGATTATTCCGTAATATTTGTCATGTTAAATTTGCAAGGTTATTTTTTTTCTATTTCACTCTTATTAATAAGTTTATCGTTGATTATTCTTTTCATCATTTTAAGTTTTCAATATATAAAGAGTGATTTAATTTAATGAATGCTAAAAAAAATGAGGATATATAAAAAGAAAAAAGTGATATTTTAGTTCATAACTCATTTAATGCAGATCAATCATTCTCTTGAGTTGTGTGATTTTGTCAAATTGATAATTGTTTTCAACTCGATGAAGCATTTAGCAATAAACAATCATAGATTATTTTTATCTTTTAGTTCGAATTCAAGCATATGCCAATATACTTTTAATTATAAAAGAAAACAACTAAAGAGACTTTGAACAACTTCTAACGGATTAATTGAAGTTAAGTGGTGTTTGGGTGCTCCTTTTCGTGCTCATGTTTGTCTTTTCAGTTTGAAATGGAGAGTTTTAGGTGTTTAGTTAGTGACATTCCTGTTTGCCTTTTACACTTGAAAACGACATTAGATGTTTGGTTAGTGACCTCCTGTTTGCTTTTTACACTTGAAAACCAGCCTTTTATAAAAGCAGAGAATCTCTGCTTTTTGGAAAAGCAGCATTTTCCAACAGCAAACAGCAAACAACAACATCAAACAGTAGGTAAAACAAACGGACCCTTAATCACCCAAAAATAAGGCTTACTACATCCGTTGCCTCCTATACTCAGTCCAAAACTTCAAATGTTTCTCTAGATTTTCAAAAGTTCTAAATGACTTTATATTCTTATCTAATTGCATTTAGAGGGTGTTAATTTGGTTACCTACTTTTCACTTTTTGTTTGCCTTTTCACTTTAAAAGAAGAGTTTGAGTTTTTTGGTTAGACACTTGTTGTTTGTCTTTTACAGCTGAAAAGTAGCTTTTTACAAAAGCAGAAAATCTCTGCTTTTTGGAAAATCAGCTTTTTCGAAAGGCAGACAGCAAACAGGAGCATGAACTAGTAAACAGCAAGTAGTCAAACAGACCCTTAATAACCCTTTATTTTCAATAAATTTTGTTGGATGCAGAAAATGGGAGACACTCAATCGCATGTCAAAGTTCTCGCCATGTATTAAAAAGTAAATGTCAAATAAATAAATAATTATGAACTTTTAAAAGGTAATGAAAGAGTTAAAGTTTTGGGGTTATTGAATGTAATAGGATAAAAAATATTATATTATTGAATGCAATTGGACAAAAAAAAATAAAGAAATATTAAATGTAATTAAATAAAAATATGGCGTTATTCAATATAAAAATAGGTAACTTTTAAAAGTTTTAGAGAATAGTTGAAGTTTCGGATAAACTCAGGATGGAAATAGAAATAGATGTATTAAGAAAAAAAATGTTGGATTATATAAAAATGGTATTGTGGGCGATAATTCCTTAAAAACTTTAGTTAAAGCTAAGATTTAGTTGTTTATTATCTTAATTGATTTGTCCTGCAATTTAGGACAAGATACATCAATTTTCTTCAATGTTCCCTCAATTCCAGTCACATTCATTCAACTATATATACTTTTCCTAACAATTTATAAAAGTGAAAAGAGAGGGTATTATAGGAATGAATAAAAACAAATCAAAAACTAAAAATTAAACAAAAAAAAAAAAAATCGAACCAAATCGTTTTTCAGTTTGATTCGGTTTATATTTTACTAACAAAAAAAAAAAAGATTGAAGGAAAAAAAAAAGCCAAACCAATTCAGTTCAATATAAACCAAAGTGTCATTGTATAAGGGCCTCAACTTGGAAGGGCAATTTAATTTGAATAAAACCCATTTAAAATTTTTCAATTATAATTGTTTATATGAATAAAATAAAACATTTTAAGGTTTTTCTTGCTTGTAAGAATTTATTTGTTATATCACTATATGGAAGTAATTAAGTTGTCTATTTTTTTTTTAAGGTAAAGGCTATGTTTACTTTGTTTTTAACAAAGTAAGTCTTACTTTGTGTGTTTTTACCATTGAATTAATTTTATAATCTATCATCCAATGGTGAAAATACACCAAATAATGGTACTTTGTCAAAAACAAAGTAACCATAGAAGGCACCTCTTTTTAAATGTTAAGTCTATAATTTTTATATTAGTTATTACATAGTTCAACAATGTTAAATACAGATTCGTTAAACAGAGTGTATACAGAGTTCAAAAATATTAAACACGATCTGATTAGATAATATATAATTAGTAACATATAATTAAGTATTACAAAAAAAAGTTTTTTTTTTTTGAAGTATGCGAACTACTCCATCTGTTTCATTTTATTTGTCTTTTAAGGTTTCTACACATATTAAGAAACTTATTATTTAGCTTAAAAAGTAGTTAAACATTACTTTATTACCCTCTTGCAATTAATGCTTAAATTTCTCTGCAAATTTCTTTGCTCTTATTATATGAGGACAAAGTTGGAAAAAACACATTTAATGCTCATTGAAAAGTGTAAAACGTCAAATAATTTGAAACAATTTTTTTTCCTCAAAACAACAATTATTATAAAACGGATGGAGTATATAATAATTTTAAGTAGTATGTCTAAAATTGAATAAATTAAATATAGAATTAAAAAAATTAAGAAAAAAGTTATTTTTCTTAAAAAACTATACATATCTACTATGAAATAAGAAATACAATATGGTATGGAATGGAATAAAAACAATAGAGAGTATGTTTCTTATATGTGTATTTAGGCTATAAATGAGGCAAGTTGTTCGTGAACACGATTTAAAGGCTCTATTTATAAACGAGCAAAACTTGAGCATGATAAAGCTCAGTTCGAAAGTCACGAGCAGATTTAGTTATAGACTCGTGAACAAGTTCATAACCAACCTCGATTGTAATGTTCACGAACAACATTTATTTAGAATTTTTTTAAAATCATTATCAGATCACTTTATATCTTCATCCAATTCACTTCTCCTCCTCACATTCCTCTTTTCATTTCCGCCTTCCTCTACTCACAGTATTTTTTATTTAATGGTTAAGAGGAGGGTTTTATGTTTAATCATGTAAAATTGTTTTTTTTTTCCTATTCTTTTATTTGATATTATTTCGTTCGTGCACAAAAGAAATGAGTTGCTCGCAATTAAGCTCGTAAATAAAATAAATGAGCAACTCGCGAGCTAAGTACGTGAATAAGATAAATGAGCTGGTTCATGAGCAGCTCGTAAACAAACGAGTTGCGCTCGAAACTCGGTTCGAGCTCATTAATATTATGACAAGCTGAGCTTGAACAGACCAAAATTCGGTGTGGCTCGGTTCGATTACAACCCTATATATATTACATGATATATAAGCTTATGAACGTAAATTACATAAAAACATAAATTATTGAGCTACAATCATTAAATTAAGCATTTGTTTGGGAGTTTAGAGGTTAACGGCAGGGCCGGTCCTGATAATTCATGGGCCCTAGGCGGAATAATAAATAAGGGCCCCTTTAATAAAAATATTTTATGTAAAAAATATTTAAAATACATTTCAGTACATGATAAACAAAAAACATCTCATTAATTCTTTATTTAACTATATATTAAATCTATTTGGTAGAAAATTAAATCAATTGCCACATGTATATACCACATGTCAAAAATTGTATCATTTTTCATCAAAAAAAAAATGTATCATTTGGCAAAAAAAATAAATTAACAAACCAATTAATTTTTCATCCAAGTTAAATGTCACTTATTGAAATACTTTAAGGGGAAAATGTTATAAAATGGTATGAATATCATAATTGGTTACAAAATTACAATTAAATCATATCATCAAAATTACTTTTCAATATATTATTCATATATAACAAATAAAATATGATTTTATACTCAAATTAAAAAAAAATTAGACTCCAATTTATAAATTCTAAACCTTAGTAAATATATTATATACCCTTAATTTATAAACCAATCTTTAGTATTGGGGCTTCTAAAGCTCCTAGGATTGATGGTCTGCCTGCTGGCTTTTACCATAAACATTGGGAAGTTGTGAAGGATGGTATCTATAATTTTGTCATAGGTGTGTTTAATGGTTCTCAGGATATTGAGATGGTGAATAGAACCCTTATGGTTCTGATTCCTAAAATTGATAAGCCTATTTCCTTTTTGCATATGAGACCTATCAGTCTTTGTAATGTTCTTTATAAGACGGTTACAAAGATTGTGGCTAATAGAATCCGTGGCATATTCTTCCTGTGACCATTTATCAGAATCAGGGTAGTTTTGTGCCCGGTAGACAAATGATGGACAATGTGGTGATTGCCCAAGAGATGGTCCACACTATGAAGATTAGGAAGGGGAAGAAAGGCATTGTGGCTCTGAAGCTGGATCTGGAGAAGGCCTATGATCGTATCAACTGGAATTTCCTGATGGAGAGTTTGGAGAGAGCTAGGATCCCGGACAGCTGGAGAAGGTTAATTAAGGTATGTATCTCTTCTCCTGTGTTTCAAGTTATGGTTAATGGGGATATGTCGGAGGAGTTCTCCCCGGGCCGGGGTATCCGTCAGGGTGATCCTATGAGTCCCTTCCTTTTCATTATTGCTATGGAGAGGTTATCGCACCTGATTCAAGATGCAATTGATAATGGGAGTTTCCACCTGATAGCTATCAATAGCTTCTGTCCCCAGGTGACTCACTTATTCTTTACAGACAATGTCCTTATCTTCCTGGAAGGTAATGAGGAGCAGTTGAGTATTATTATGGATATTCTTGATTGCTTTTGTTCGGCCTCTGGGCAGAAACTTAATATCCAGAAATCCAAAATGATGTGCTCTAAAAATATGAATCCGAGAGTCGGTAAAAGGTTAAGTGATCTCTCTGGTATTCCTCTTACTGATTCTCTTGGGAAGTATATGGGCATTCCCCTCCTCAGTGAGAGAGTATCTAAAGTTTTCTTTAAAGATACTTTGGACAAAGCTAATATGAAGTGTGCCACATGGAAAACCAAGACTCTTTCTCTCGCTGGCCGCCTCACGTTAATTCAATTAGTTAATTGTGCAGCTCCCAATCACATTATGCAGGCTTGTCAGCTTCCGGGTCCTGTTCTTAATGATCTTGATAAGATCAACCGTAGGTTCCTGTGGGGGGAAGCTGTGGAGGGAAGAAATATCCATCTTGTGCATTGGAGTGAGGTTTGTCAGCCGAAAGTTTCTGGTGGTCTGGGCATTAGGAAAGCAAAAGATAATAATAAAGTTTTATTAATAAAACTCCTTTGGCGTATGTGGTAGTGCCCCTCCTCTCTTTGGGTTCGCCTTCTCTGTGGTAAGTATAGGAAAGACAAAATCTTTGGGGCCCTAAGGAGAGAGTTGTCAATTGTTCTTTCCTCTGGAAAGGGCTTAGCGCCGTGTTTGCAGAGTTCTGCTTGGGGGTTGGTCTGGAGGTGGGTAATGGTAAGACCATCAGCTTTTGGTTTGACACCTGGATTGGGGGATTAACCGTTAATTGATGTTTGTAGTTCCCTCCCCCCTCCTAGTGACATCCATAACTGGAGGATTGATGATGTAGTGGACTCTGAGGGGGACTGGATCTGGTCAAAATTTGATACCTTCTTTAGCCTGGAGACTCTCCTTAGAATTCGGGGAGTGAAGGTTAGTAATCAAGAGGAGGACATGGATAAGCATTGCTGGGCGCTGACTAATAATGGAGTTTATTCTTGCAAGTCTGCCTTTGAAGCTTCTACCCTCAACAGTTCCGATCCTCCCTCGGATATTTGGAAATCCATTTGGGCCCTCAAAGTCCCTTACCGTATTAGAAGTTTCCTGTGGCTGGGAGTTAAGGACAAGTTGCTTACTAATTCGGATAGGCACAGACGGCATTTGGCGGACTCAGGAGCTTGCAGTAGATGCAGTGGCCATGTTGAATCTTTGTGCCATGCTCTTAGGGATTGCTCTAAGAGTAAAGAGGTTTGGAAGAAAATTCTCCCTCACCATATTCTCTCTTCCTTCCTGGCCCACTCTGAGACTGGTTCTCTGATGGTATTAGTGGGAAGTTACTGACTTACATAGAGCATGGGGACATTCTCTTTGCTATCATTTGTCACCAAATCTGGAAGTGGAGAAATGAGGAGATTTTTGGTAATAAAACTGTTGTTATTCCAAGCTTAGCTGAGTTCTTCTCGAAAAAAACTCTCTACTATTATTGAGAGTCTTAAAGGGGATTCCCTTGCCAGGTCTACCCAGGAAAGTGATGTCCATCTCGTGGGGTGGAGTAGGCCGAGCGAGGGGGTTGTAAAATTAAATACGGATGGCTTCTGCCTTATCAATGGTAAGATTGCTGCCGGAGGTGTTCTTAGAGATGCGGGGGCGCCTGGCTCTCTGGGTTCACACAAAATCTTGGGTTGGGCTCTTCCTTCTATGCGGAGCTCTAGGGTATTCTCTCTGGTATCAAGCTTGCTAAAAGCCTGGGCGTTAAGAAGCTGTCTGTGGAGTCTGACAATATGGAGGCCATCAAAATGATTATTGAGAATCATGCTATTGGTCTTAATAGCCGCAACATTATCAAAGCTATTAAGAGGCTTTGCTCTTCCTTTGAGATCTTAAAGTTCAGTCACATTTTCAGAGAGCAGAACCGTGTTGCGGATCGCTTGGCTGCGGCTGGCCATGAGGGGATGTTAGGTGTTACTACCCTTTCTGATCCCCATACCTTTCTCTCTTCTCTTCTTTTAGAAGATAGGGTTGGAGTTAGCTTCCCTAGGCTAATCCCAGGTTAATTGTTTTTTGTTTTGTTTTTTTCCTTTCCTATTCCTACCAAAAAAAAAACAATCTTTAAAATATATTAAAAATAATGATTTTATTAGTTTGATCTAATTTAAGTTATTATTTGATATAATTGTCAATAAATTTTAAAAAGTAATTTCTATATAAATTTCTTAATATTAATATTAATATAAAATTAATATATATATATATATATATATATATATATATATATATATATATATATATTTTGAAGGAAACCAAATATTTGAAAAAGTGAATTTCTATATAAAACTCTTAATATTAGTATATATATATATTTTTTGAAGAAAGCCAAATTATTGAAAAAAAAGTTGTAGTGAATGGGCGCTGAAACCTAGGCCCCTTTGGATGGAATTCGTGGTTTTAACCACCAGGATACTTGGTAGTTTTGGATTAATTTTTCTACAGCTTAAATATCATACATATAAAAAATATTTTGGGCCCCCTTATAACCATGGGCCCTAGGCCAGTACACTCATGGTCTAGGTCTAGGGCCGGCCCTGTTAACGGAGGTGAGAGTTAAAGGAGTTAGTGGAATGGAAAGGGAATTGATGGAAAGGAAAGTTAAAAATTAACATTGTTTTGGAGTTTATAGGATATAAATGAGGTTAAATGTTTAACCTTGTTTGGAAGTTTAAATATGGAGGGGAATGAATATTAAATTTACTCTGCAGAGACAAGAAATTTTAAAAAAGTTTCTGTTACTCCCATTAACCCCCAATTTGGAGGTTAGAGTTTGTAGGTTAGAGGAAGTAAACATTTAACCCCATTAACCTCCATTTACTCTTAAAAAATAACTCCCACACAAGGTTAACTTAATACTTAACATTCCATTATTCCCATTTAGGGTCCGTTTGTTTTATCTGCTGTTTGTTGTTGTTGTTTGCTGTTTCCTGTTACGGTTTGCTGTTTGCTGTTTGAAAAGGCTGATGTTCCAAAAAGCAGGGATTCCCTGCTTTTATAAAAAGCTATTTTTCGGCTACAAAAGGCAAACAGGAAGTGTCTAACCAAACACCTTAAACTCTCATTTTCAAAATGAAAAGACAAACATGAGATCGAAAAGCAGCTACCAAACACCCCCTACTCTCATTAACCTCCTTCAAAATAAGGGCTAAGGAAAAGAAGAGTTACAATATGAAAGAGGTTACAATATTAAAGAAACAAGAAGTTACAATGGACAATTCATAATAATACCCACCTTTTACCTAATCAAAACCGATTTAGTTCGGTTTGAACCGAAACCTGACGCGGTTGAGATTATTTAAAAAAATGTTGGTTTGGTTTTATTCGGTTTGTAGTGCATCCTCACCCCTAGGGTATTACAGGTATACAAAAAGTTTGGACATAATTGTAAATTAAGTGAAAAACTCTGGGTAATTTGGAAACTAAACTTCATTATAAACGCCTCGCTCTTGCCTGTCATACTCAGACCCACACCCAACCCCATTTCTCTCCAAAATCAAATTCTCCCTCTGCTCCTTTCCTCTGCTCAAAATCTCTGAAAGAGCGAAGCATTTTAGAGCTAGGAGTCGCATTTTTAAAATTAATCTGCAAAAGAGGGAGGCAGATTTTGATCATGGACATTGTAGAGAAGAAGTATGCAGTTCTATTGTGCGCAGAGGACTCAGAGTATGTGAAGAAGAAGTACGGAGGGTACTTTGGGGTTTTCGTGAGAATGCTGGGCGAAGAAGGAGAGGCTTGGGTTGTTTACAGGGTAGCTAATGGAGAATTTCCAGATGATGAAGAAATAGAAAGTTTCGATGGATTTGTTATTACTGGTAGCTGCAATGATGCTCATGGAAATGATGTTTGGATCTGCAAACTCATGAATCTGTTGAAGAAATTGGATTCAATGAAGAAGAAAGTTCTAGGCATTTGTTTTGGGCACCAGGTATTAATTAATTTTTAAATTCCTGCTTATTGACGTGTCATATATGGTTTTATATAGCTTGAAGTTTTGTTATATTATATATATATGTGAATGTGTGTGCGTATTGAAGTGTCTATTTAGGTGATTTGTTTTTTGGGTAAAGGTCAAATCTGGTTGATTGAAGGTGCTGTTTGTTTTCATGGAAAATGATTCTATCACAGTATTTGAGGCCTAAATTACTCACAATATTAGTGCTAAACGTGCAAGCTTTCAGTATTTACCCGGAATCTAAGGAATTCCATGAGGCTGATTTATCTTATGCTTGGATACAGTTTTTTATTTTTTTTTTTTTTGGTTGGATAGAGTTAGTGACTAATCATCAAGCTTTTAAGTTTTTTTTTTGGTTTAATACATTTTCTGCTGCTGTACTCTTTATTCCTATTGAATTGGATTCAATAGCTTCCTTGAATAATGGAGCATAAAATGCAATTGGATAATAACAAGCTCGAAGTATAATGTTCACAACCAGTCTCTATACAAACTCATAGAAACTCGTAAACAAGCTCGGTAGAAGTTTGTGAATAATATCAAATATTATTTATATTTAATAATTATAATTTGATATATGGTTGTCACATATGTGTGAAAGAAAAAGGATTAGAATAGCTTTTTATCATTTTTAGTTGTTTTTTCCTATTTAGTGAAATGCTATATTTCTTATTCTTATTTAAGGTAGGTTATATTTCCTATTCTTATTTAAGGTAAGTTAGAATGAATAGAATGATTTAAGGTAAATTAGAATTATCAGGGCCATGAATTTAGAAGGCTAGCTATACTTTCCTTTTCCTTTTTTCCTATTTAAAGAGAATGAGTCTGTACTAATTCATTATGCAATTGATTAATGAAATTTTTATTTCTTTCTTCTGAAAATTCTCTCTTTATTCTCTCTTTTCTCTATTTATCTCGATCTCTCTCTAACCTTCTCTCTCCTTTCTCTATTGTTCTCTTCTCCTAAGATATTTTCTGCCCTAATTTTACTCTCTTTTCTCTAACCTTCTCTCTTCTTCTCTTTTCCTAAAATCTTTTCTGCCCTAATCTTACTGTCAGAAATCCTAATCCTGACAATGGTCCATTTCAAAATTCTTTTATTTGATATTATAGTGAAATAAAAATTAGGTTAGCAAGAACAGGAAGGGATTTAGGGTTCACTTCTCCACCTCACGTTTTTTTACACTATTTTTTATTTAATAATTAAAAGGAGTTCTCTAATGTGTTTGCATGTAAAATTTTACTATTTCATTTGTTAAAAAATGTTATTATTTTATTTGATATTATTTTTATTCACAAACACAATAAACGAGTTTGTTCATGAACATACTTAACGAGCTGCTCGCGAGCAAAGTTTGTAAGCAAAATAAATGAGCAACTCACAAACTAAACTCGTCGACAAGATAAACAAGTAGGCTCGTGAGCAGATCGTGAACAAAGAAGCTTCTAAACGAGCTGAGCTCAAATACAAATTTGAGCTTGAACCGAGCTTGAACTTGTTAATATCACAACGAGCCGAGCTTGAACTTGCTAATATCACGACGAGCCGAGCTTGAGCAGGCGAAAGCTCGGTTCAACTCGATCACAGTCCCCTCATCTAGCTCAACCATTAAATTTAATTTATACACGTCAATTGATTTTTTCTAAATATATTTTTATTAACTAGTCGATGTTATATTTAAAAAAATTAGTAGTAAATACAATTAATATAGGAATAAATTTTTTTAGTTAAATTTATTAGTGAATTCTCCTAAAATATTTTCTATATTTAAATGGAAGGAGTATATTCTATTAGAAACTTGTTTCAAGAAAGTAAGCTAACCTAAGTAAAAAAACTTTAATCACATTTAATAAGTTAACGTAAGTAAAAAACTTTAACCTAATCCATTTCGAACCTAAGTAACAAACACGGGATAACTTATCTCGTGTTTTTTATCCCTATCCCACCTCTTAGATCCCTTCTAACAAACACCCCGGCTGTGTAGGTGTGGCAATAAGAGTTGTCGCTAGACATATTGGGCCCTACTACCCCTATCCTAACACGTGGGAAATTCCTCAAATTCTTTTTGTTTTTATTATATTCTTTTAGCATTTTCTTTTTCAATAATTTAATAATAATTAATATTTGACAACTGACAAATGTGTTTATGACTTTATATGCAATTTTCTTGCACATAATTATATGCTTTTCTTTATTATTGATTGATTTCTGATTTTTGATGGGAAATGTTTATTACATGTTTTTAAGAATTCTAATTGGAGCAGCAAGTCACGATATTTATAAGAGTGTTTTCTTTTTGTCACACTTTTTGAAAATAATCTCAATCTAATTTCTAGCACTACTACTACAAAAAAAAATCCTATGTTTTTGCCATCTAGACCTCATTGTGGTCAGAGGCGGATCCAGTGGAGGGTTTCGAAGGTTCAAGCACATTGGTCGCCGAAAAATACTAAAACTTCTATAGAAATTGTGTACAGGTTTTTAATGTTTTATGTAAAAGCATTAAAAGATAGAGCTTTTTACATGAAAATCATATCTACTTATAAAATTATAATTAAATTATATTACAAAACTTAGTTCTCAATATGTCACTATTTCTTATATATGTATGATTTTATATCCTAATTTATAAATGTTAGACTTCAATGCATAAATCATAAACCCTAGAAAATATATCTTAGATCCCTAATTCATAAAACCTAGTTCTTAAAATATATATAAAAAAAAACAATTATTTACTTAGTTTGACATAGTTGTAAATAATTTTTCAAATTTGTATTTCTGTGTAAATTTCCCTAAAAGATATCTATTTAGTATCCATAGACTATTATAAGCATCTTCTAACTGTGAATCTTGGATCTATCACTATGATTTAAACTTTATAAATATGAGTCTAAGATGCAATAACATGAAAATGTGTTGTAACTCTTTAAACTATGAAAATGTGAATATAAATCTGTAAAATTATTCGTGTAATTTGAACTATTTCTTAAAGATAGAATTGATTTGTGGTTTTGATCAGATACTGGCGCGTGCACTAAGGGGAACGACTGGACGTGCAGTTTCAGGGTGGGATATGGGGGTTACAACCATTCATTTTTCATCATCATCGTCATCAACGCTATTCTCATCACTAAAAATGCCTGCTTCGCTATCTATAATTGAGTGTCACAGAGATGAGGTTTGTTTTATTTTATTAAATTTATATTGTTTTCGTGGGAATGTTACAATGTTTTGAAGCCTATTTGAAAAATAATAGGTGAAGGAACTCCCTCCAAAAGCAGAGGTGATAGGATGGTCAGAGAAAACAGGTATTGAAATGTTTAAGTATGGTGATCACATGATGGGAATTCAAGGGATAATTGCCATGTAGCATGTTAAGTGCTCGAAATAATTTGGTTTAATCATCATTAATCAATTTGCATAATTGCAACGATTAATATGTCATATTATTGTTTCAGATTATGAATTGAAAGCAATCATACTACTAGGTTAACACTATTTTATCCCTTGACATTGGTACAATTTATCATTTTGATCCTATTTTAAGTTTAGCATTAACAATTTCTAAATACTAGCACCATTAAATAAATGAACTGTGAAATTTTGAAAAATATAAAAATACATGGGTTAAATATGGCAATATCTGAATAACAAATAATCAGCTATTCCCCTCTACAGAATCCTAACAAAAAAGGAACAGTCATATGCCTACCTGTAAAAGAACTGGTCACAAAGCATAAAAATAATTTATCCAGTTTGGTTTTCAAGAACGTTCCCAAACTGTGGTCATACACGTTGTGCTAAAAAAGTGAGAACAGACAAAAAAAAAAAAAAAAGCATTCAGATACTTGTTTCTAGAACAAACTAAAACTTATCTACTTCCCACTGAATTGCTTATGTCTGGATACGAAGTTCACAATTACAAACAACAACAAATAAATGTAGTAGATAAACCATTATAAAAGTTCACCAGACAAATAATCTAAATCATCATAATTTGGTTGCTGAAGGGTTTTGTCAGGGTGGGAATCTTGAGATGGCCTTGGCTTTACAAGCGGTAATTATGTAACATGTCATTTTCAACGATTTCTATTACTCGTTCCACTGTTCTGAAAAGGGGATTGATCTGCATAAGAGGTGATTCAATTGGTTCCACCGACAACCATCGAGCTTCTATAACGAGAAAACCACGATGGTATTCAAATACCCCATTTCCTTGGAATGTTGCTCGATGGTTGTTGGTGGAACCAATTGAGTCACCTCTTATACATATCAATTCCCTTTTCAGAACAGTGGAACGAGTAATAGAAATCGTTGAAAATGACATGTTACATAATTATTGCTTGTTGCGTGTGGGGAGGTGTGTACGGCTTCCTATTGATGTACCTACTATAACAAATAGCATTTTTGGAGTAGGACCAGTTCTATCGGGCTACGAGATTCATGAGGATGAACTCAGTTTTCAAAGAATTCCCCTACACATATTGAATACCAAGAGGGTGCAGGTACGACCCCAGCAACTAAGACCATTTGATCCAACAAATCATGTCATTGCTCTTGTTGGGGTTGGGATTATTGGATATAATTATCCCAATCCAATTGGCAATTATTTTATATTTCAGAATTCCGTGGGGCCTACATTTGGGACATATGGCTATGGGAGGATATGGCTGGATAGTCTGATTGAAGCTATCGCATTCACATACATACATCAGTAATATTTTATTGGTTCATTGAAATAATTTTAAATTTTAGATGATTTAGGTTATTTGTCTGGTGAACTTTTATAATGGTTTATCTACTACATTTGTTTGTTGTTTGTAATTGTGAACTTCGTATTCAGACATAAGCAATTCAGTGGGAAGTAGATAAGTTTTAGTTTGTTCTAGAAACAAGTATTTGAATGCTTTTTTTTTTTTTTTGTCTGTTCTCACTTTTTTAGCACAACGTTTATGACCACAGTTTGGGAACGTTCTTGAAAACCAAACTGGATAAATTATTTTTATGCTTTGTGAACAGTTCTTTTGCAGTCAGGCATATGACTGTTCCTTTTTTGTTAGGATTCTGTAGAGGGGAATAGCTGATTATTTGTTATTCAGATATTGCCATATTTAACCCATGTATTTTTATATTTTTCAAAATTTCACAATTCCTTTATTTAATGGTGGTAGTATTTAGGAATTGTTAATGCTAAACTTAAAATAGGATCAAAATGATAAATTGTACCAATGCCAAGGGATAAAATAGTGTTAACCTACTAGTATGATTGCTTTCCATTCATAATCTGAAACAATAATATGACATATTAGTCGTTGCAATTATACAAATTGATTAATGATGATTAAATCAAATTATTTCCGGCACTTAACATGCTACATGACAGACAACGGCAACCTCAGTTTTTTGAATTAGTATTAGCAACTAGAGTTTCCTACTTCATTATCAAAATTCTTCTCTCAGAAGCTTCTTTCCTTATTTCCTGAAGCCTCTCTTAAAGTATTATACATTTCTATATTATTACAAATTGAAAATAGCAATATATAGTTAATAGATTTTTAATAGTATTTAACTTTTTCTATGTTATTATGTAGTGTGTTTTGTTATTTATATGTATCGATAACTATGATATGTTAATCTTAATTGTATTAGTTGATAATATTATAATTTTCTATATTAGTGTTGATCAGGGCCGATCCTGAGATTTTAGAGGCCCATGGGCGAGTTACCAAGTGAGACCCTAATAAACGATCTAATAGAAGCATTGCATATGAAAAAACATTTTATATTGCTTTAAGTACCCAATTTCTTATATAAAATGATGTCCGGTCATTTCTAGATGCAAAATTCTCAAATTTAATAAATTATGAAATAGTTCTAATAGATTGTATGCTTTTCTGGACACAAAGTATGATAACATAAAAATGAAAAACCAAATCTGAAAATCACCTCACTTAACGGGCTTTAGGGGCTAAGTTCTTGAAATTTGAAGATTGTGATGCGTTTCTCCCAAATTGCCTCTGAAGACCAAGTAAATCAGAGTTTTGATAGAGTTTTTCAAAGACAAAAAAAAAATACTAATAGCAATTGGAAGTTTCACAATGGGGTGATTAGAGAACAAAATTGATTATATAGCTAATGAATTGAATATGAACTGAAGATGAAAGATAATACCATTCAATATTTTTTGGGATTGGAGTGTGAAAGGGAATATAAATTAGAAATTATGTTATGATTGATGAATGTGAGAGATAATTATGGAAAGACTTTGAGATAAATTAGGGAATTGATATTCAATACTATTATTAGGAAATTTGGAAAGAATTTGAGGTAAATTAGAAAATTTGGTAATTGATGCCCATGTTTTTAATCAAGTATAATTTTTTTTTTGAATTTAATCTAATGCCAACGTTTTTAATTTGGAAAGAATCTAATGGCAATGTTTTTAATTAAAATATATATATTTAATTTAATCAAGTATAGTTTAAAACTCTTAGTACTATACCTTACTATAATTGGGCCTTCTCTCGTTCCTGGGCCCTGGACAGACGTCCCTCCTACCCATGCTCAGGAACGAGCTTGGGAATTCCAACCTAGAAACTCAAAAAGGATAACAAAAATTCAAATATGGGTTGAATACAAAGTTCGAAATATGAAATCCTTATAATATAGATATTTGCATGTGTACTATAGGAAAGGAGAAATTACTAGATACATTATACTATGCATAAAATATAATTAGAATGAAAATCAAGGTCAAACATAATTACCTAAGATCAATATTTTGACAAATTTATGCTTAATTGCAGCCCCCTTATTTGCTGAGGACTCTTCAAAGAAAATAGATAAGGCAATAGGCTTAAATCCTAAATTAGGGGTTAAGGATAACTTTGGCGTAGACAAATAAAAAAACTACAAAATCATGTTATATTTTAAATAATTTCTAATTTTAGGATAACTTTAAATTTTTTGACTGATCTACTACGTTAGGTTTAACATTTTCTCCTATACTTGGAGTATTCTTTGCTTTCTCCGTATACGGGAGTGTGTGTTCTGTCTTTCTTTATAAGTTTTATTAAGTTTTCCTTGATGGAAATACAGAAGACTTTTGTTTACTTTCATATAGACTAGACTCATTAAAAGATCGTGAAATAATTCCTGGAAATAAAGACTCTGAAGTCGATTATAAGTGAGCACGTTTTTCGTTGTTGTGCCAAAACAGTTCAAGAACTCTTTACTATTATTCAATCATGATCTATGAATTTGAAAATGCAGATAGAAACTGTTAGCGATATTTTGCGAATATGCTAATTTCAACCTTGTCACGTGTGGTTAGGGTGCGGGCGTGCCAGAGAAGATTACTTCTCAATTGAAATGGTTAAGTTTATGGAATTTGCGCGCCAAAACTTGAATTCTAAACGAAACGATTGGCGAGGGACGCAAGGATTGAAAAAGTCCATCTTGGGTCTCTAGCGCCATTATAGAAACTTTGCTAGATAAATTGTTTTATTTAAGCTAATGCGGGTAAATTGAAGACGAGGAAATAAATGAATTTAAAGTGCGAAATTGACACGAAATTTGGTGAAAAATCGGTATTTTATTGATGTAAATCAAGGTTTGAATACATGTGTTTGAGGTAAGCATAAAATTAAAAATGAATTACAATTGAAGAACTTCTATACTAAACATATAGCTAATTCAATTGAAATGGAAGAACAAATCAAATACAAGGAATTGAAATGCAATTAAAATAAATTGGAATTCAACAACAAACTCGGAGCCACAATAGCTATCTCGGATTGATGTTGAATTTTGGTGTCAGCCGGAAGTTCTTGGAGAGCTGCAACCGGTCGGGCCCGTACGGTATATGATCTTGGCAATAGCAAACGTTGGTAGGCAAATGGGGCAGATTTAAACTTTGACATTGGGGAGCTTGGTTGGAGTGCTTAAGAACACGGAATTGGGCAAGTAAATAGTGTAAATTGAACTTCAGGAAGTCAGGAACAACTTTCTATAAGGGATCGAAGGCTAAAACGAACTCTAAATGGACGAAATCCGGCCTTGACAACAACTAGTCGAATCTGGGAAATTCTGGGCAGAATGTCTAAAATGATTTGAGGTGCAAAGATCAGCTTGTAGATAGAGTTTCTGGGCACGGAATTGCGAAAGTAAATACACTAGATCGAACTTCAGAACGTTAGGAACAACTTTGTCGAAGGGATTGAAAGCAAAAAATGACTTTAAATGGACAGAATTGAGCTTTAAAAAAGGATGGACGAATCTGGAAAATTACTTCAAAAAGGAAATTCTAATTGAAAACTTGAGCAGAGTAACGACTTAAAAACACTAATTTGAGTCGAGAAACTTGAAAAGAGGCTTTGGAACTTGAATTGAAGCTAAAGGAAGCTAAATGAGGGATTAAAACTAAGAAAAACGAAGAACGAAAAGAAGAACTTAGAAGAACTTGAAGAACTAGGAGCTAAGAGCTAAGAGCTAAAAAGAGAGCATTGAGAGTAACCTTTAGAGAGGGGTTTTGTTGTGTGTTGAGTGTGTTTTTTAATGAAGGTGAGGGGGTCTATTTATAGTATTTTGGAGTGGCATTTTGGTAATTATTCAGTGGCATTTTGGTAATTATTCACCAACTAACTCCAACTAACTCTAACCAACTAACTTAACTTCCTCAACTTCCTCCAACTACCACTAACCACCAATGCCACATCATCCCACTACCTCAACTTCCACAAACTACTGTTGACTCCTTCCAACTGCTGCCGGAAGAGACGATACACCCCGCGTATTCTTGGTTACGCCTCGCGTAATGTTGATTACGCCCCGCGTAGTGCAGCTTCTAGAGTTGGCGCGTTTTGTTGATGGTGCACACGCGTGGCGTACTTAGCATTACGTCCCGCGTAAGGAAGTATGTCCTGTGTATGAGAATGGACGCCCCGCGTGTTGGAGCTTCTGATCTCGAAACGCCTTGTTGCCAAGTTTTACGCGTGGCGTCTCTGAGGTTACGTCCCGCGTATTGGAGCCTCTGAAGCAGACCTTCTCTGGTTGCTTGATCTACGCCCCACGTATTGGAAGACACGCCCTGCGTAGTGCCGGAATTTCTCATCGGTTGGCGGTTAGTTTACAAGTGTATTTTTCATTATTTTCTAGACAAAAATAGAAACTATACCCTAAATTAAACATAAGCTTTCTATATACATAAAAATAAAATTTATTTTATTTTGGGCCAACAATTGCCCCCCTCTTTTGTGTATAAATTGACTAGAATTGAAAATTTGTACACAAAAGAATGTATTTAGGATTTTTTGAACCATTTTTTTTTTATATTTTTTTTATATTTTTATTGATTTTGTAACTATTTTTCAGTATTGCAAATAATAATAAAGCATGAAAATTACAACTTAAAAAGAAATAATAACTTTAAAGCTAGAAATTTAAATAAGTGACAAAAACAAATATGTACGGGATGAAATAAAATTAACCGATCTCTTTGATGTCGTTGGGATGCGTGAAATTGAGGATTGGACCTCCAGAAAATCGGCTCGGGGGCTGTTGCGTCGTCCGGGTAATGCTGGGCGAATTTGAAGTGGTTTGGAGAGTTCAGGGACTTGAACAAAAATTTACCACCAAGTCAACAACAAAACAGGACTAAATTGATGCTTTTGTGGGGCTTTCGTACTCAATTCCGAGAGCTGTAGAGGTCGGATTATAGCGAAACGAAGGCTAGTATTTCAAGTTAGTGTGCGAAGGAAGGGTTTAGAACTGGAATTTCAGAAAAAGATCGAGTAAATGAGTCGGAATAAATTATTGAAAATTGAGTGACAGAATAATTGTTTGATGGTTGGAAAAACCAAAAGCTTGATTCTGTTTCGTGGAGGGTACTTTAAGGGTGATTAAGAAGGCTATAGGATGTCGTTTTTTACGAAATAAAAATTGGGAATTCAAGAATTGATGTCAATAAAGAGATTAAAATTTATTTGGGCTAAAATGATTGGCTAACGAACTCTAAATAAAATTTGGAAAACGGCTCACCAGAAAGGTTGTTTGATGAATTTTTCAATGATGAAAAACTCAAAAGCTTGTTTCTGGGTCTTTTTAATTGATTGAGATCAATAAAAAGTTTCTAAACATGATTTAGAATAGGTGTGCAAACTAAGAATGACTCGAAAATGGGGGTTCGGTGATCTTGGTTTCACGAAGAATGCTTGAAGCTTTGAAGAACATAAAAATGGTGAAATTTGGTTTAGACTAAGAGAGCTTGAATCGAGGATTGGGTAATGATCTTACTGGCTTAACTAAGAGCTTGCAAAAAACGATTTGAGAATTGATTGATTAAACTAAGAGAATTTCGGATTTGAAGTTTCTGAAAATTGAAAGCTTTTCTGAAGAACTGTAGATTGAAGAACGAATTCTGGAAATTGAGACTTTGTTTAGACTAATTGGATGCTAAAGATGATTTCTAAGAACCTAAAAGTTGATAAAGTGGCCGATTTTGGCAGAGAATTTGAGAGAAAAATTTGAGTTGTCTGTGTTTGATTGATTTTTGATTGTGTTTGATTGATTGTTGAGTGCATTTGATTGAGGTTATAGGAAATCGTTTTGAACAAAATGAAAGTTGAGAGTTATGATTTGGATATCAACGAAGAAATTGAGATTGGTTTTGAAGGAAAATGTGGTTTATGACGGATGAAATCAATTTTGGGAAAAAAGCTAACCAGAACAATTGTTTGATGGAAATTATGATTTTGAGATCAATAATTTCCAAAAGCTTGGTTCTGGGTATTTTAATTAACCGGAATCAACTAATAGTTAACAAGTACGATTTAGAAGTGGTAATGATTGAGTGTTCTGGTTTGTGAGTTAAAGTTTGAAGCAAATGAAGAAGAAGGTGTGAAAACAAAAGTAGAAAATATGAACCAAATGGAAGCATGGACATAAATAATTCATCTTGAAAACTGAAATTTTTTCATTTTCTTTTTTTTTGTGCTGGCAAAAACGCCAACTTATTTTGACCATAAATGGTCTTATGGGCTATGTTGTAAGTACAACATTATGTTATCGCCTCATACAGTAAAATGCTCAGTAACATCTCTACAAGAGGGATATGAGTTTCCATGTCTAGATTCTTATTTTCATGACTCTCTTTCCGCATAATAGAAAGTATTGGTAAACTAGAGTCTACATAAATAAACAAGGTTAAGAAGTAGAAACCTCGTGACTTGTTCGGATGGTAGGAAAGTTGAAGTAGACTGGCGAAAAGAAGAATCATGGTCTGCAAACTTGGTCCCCAATTTGAGTTAACAAACTTCATGGTGATCATAGGCTTTGGAAAAACATGAGTTGTTGGAAGAATCATTAGAGGTATTTCTGGTGTGGATTCTCGATTAATCCCTTGATCTTGACTGCCCCCCAAATCACGATCATAGAAGTTTTCTTCATCATGACTGAGTTGCGAATTACAATCATAGAAATCTTCTTCATGTGTTTCTGAAGCCACTTCTTCTTCGATATCACAACTTTTCATAAAGTCTTCTGATTTTAAAGACTTCACAAGAATGAGAGATTCTTCTAGAATAAATTCTTGTCGAACCTCTTCCGGTTGGATGTCCCTCGGGTTGGATACCTCATCGTCTTGACTGGATTCTGAATCATAGCTCCAAGAAACATCTTCCTCATCTTCTTGAATTTCTATAGGTGATTCATGGATGCCCCCCGATTTAGAAATGCTTAATGGGTCATCATCCTCCTGGCTGAAATCTGAATTGAGGTCATGAGATATATCTTCCTCCTCTTCATGGGCTTGTACCACTGTCTTCTTGTTTATGTCGAGGCTCCATAAAAATCCCATTGACCTTTGGGGATTTGCATATATGGGCAGTACTTCTAGAGTGGGTTCTTGTTGAGTTGCTTCTTCTATGCTGACCCCCGAATCAAGATCACTAGACGCTACATCATCCACGTTGGATTCTGAGTCATAGCTCCTAAGAACATCTCCTTCTTCTTCTTGAATTTCTATAGGAGTTTCGTGGATGCTCCCCGAATCAAGATCATTGGAAGCGGCGTCATCCTCTTGCATGGACCTAGAATCATAGTCATAGGGATCATCTCCATGCCCTTGACTTTCCATTATCGTTTCATCATTAGGCATCTTTGTTTTTGGAGGAGTTGGGAGTGTGGGAGATGCTTCTAACTTCGTATTGTGATGAAATTCTTCCTTTTGGATTGCCCCCCAATAGCTTTCAATGCAGGCTCTTAAAGAAGCCACTATGTTAGCCGCTATAATGTCCGCCTGTTTCTCGAGTTGGTCCATTCTTTGTTGATATTCATCGTCCTTTGGTTGGTTCTCCTCCATAAGTAATGATTCGATTTCTCCATCATCCTCAACCACTTGGACTGCTTCCATCTCTGCCACACGACTAGAATCCTCGAAAGAATTTTGGTCGTAGCTCATATCGGAGCACTCAAACTTTTCATAGGTCTTATGCTCGACTGGTACCGTGATCGTACTTCTTTCGAAGCAAGATTGCCGACAAGGACGATGGAAATGGAGGTTTTCATCCCTATAATTGCAAATATAACTACCTCGGCAATGAGGATTACTCATTCGAAGGTGCTCCCATACCTCAATATAATCAGGACTATGTGGATTTTTATGGGATTCCTGGACTTGCTCCACGTAGCAACCATATTGATCATCATAGAATGATGCGGTTTGAACGTAAGCACAACACTTGCAATCAATATTATGTTCATCGCTATGAATAAACTGAACATAGCCATCGTCGTAGCATCTAAAGACGATGTACCAATGGACCCACAATCCGGTTGTACTTATTGTAAAATGTCGATCTCGATTGAAACCACCAAAATACACCGGTATTGTAGCATCCCTTGCATCTTCGTATGTTGTCCTCGTTATGGTTTGATTGCTTTACACCTATTGATGTTCAGAGGCATTCTCCGTGGATAATAGAAAAAATGATTAAATCAAATTATTTATGAAAATAAAGCGAATAAAATTGCATAAAGTAAGAGCATGGAATAATAATAAACTAAATTGAAAAGCTGAGTGTGAGAAAAAAAAAACGTGTGTGATGGGTTTTGCAATTTTTGGCTAAGCTGAAAACAAAAGGTCCCACTGGACGTGCCAAAAATTGTTAGCGTTAGCTAATAAATTTTGGTAAAGTAAAGTGGGATAATGAGTGTGGAAAAGATTAAGAACGTAAAAAAAACGAGTATAGACACAATTTTTGGCAAAAGCCTAAAATAAAGGTCCCACTGGGCGTGCCAAAAATTGTTAGCGATATTTTGCGAATATGCTAATTTCAACCTTGTCACGTGTGGTTAGGGTGCGGGCGTGCCAGAGAAGATTACTTCTCAATTGAAATGGTTAAGTTTATGGAATTTGCGCGCCAAAACTTGAATTCTAAACGAAACGATTGGCGAGGGACGCAAGGATTGAAAAAGTCCATCTTGGGTCTCTAGCGCCGTTATAGAAACTTTGCTAGATAAATTGTTTTATTTAAGCTAATGCGGGTAAATTGAAGACGAGGAAATAAAGGAATTTAAAGTGCGAAATTGACACGAAATTTGGTGAAAAATCGGTATTTTATTGATGTAAATCAAGGTTTGAAAACATGTGTTTGAGGTAAGCATAAAATTAAAAATGAATTACAATTGAAGAACTTCTATACTAAACATATAGCTAATTCAATTGAAATGGAAGAACAAATCAAATACAAGGAATTGAAATGCAATTAAAATAAATTGGAATTCAACAACAAACTCGGAGCCACAATAGCTATCTCGGATTGATGTTGAATTTTGGTGTCAGCCGGAAGTTCTTGGAGAGCTGCAACCGGTCGGGCCCGTACGGTATATGATCTTGGCAATAGCAAACGTTGGTAGGCAAATGGGGCAGATTTAAACTTTGACATTCGGGAGCTTGGTTGGAGTGCTTAAGAACACGGAATTGGGCAAGTAAATAGTGTAAATTGAACTTCGGGAAGTCAGGAACAACTTTCTATAAGGGATCGAAGGCTAAAACGAACTCTAAATGGACGAACTCCGGCCTTGAAAACAACTAGTCGAATCTGGGAAATTCTGGGCAGAATGTCTAAAATAATTTGAGGTGCAAAGATCAGCTTGTAGATTGAGTTTCTGGGCACGGAATTGGGAAAGTAAATACACTAGATCGAACTTCAGAACGTTAGGAACAACTTTGTCGAAGGGATTGAAAGCAAAAAATGACTTTAAATGGACAAAATTGAGCTTTAAAAAAGGATGGACGAATCTGGAAAATTACTTCAGAAAGGAAATTCTAATTGAAAACTTGAGCAGAGTAACGACTTAAAAACACTAATTTGAGTCGAGAAACTTGAAAAGAGGCTTTGGAACTTGAATTGAAGCTAAAGGAAGCTAAATGAGGGATTAAAACTAAGAAAAACGAAGAACGAAAAGAAGAACTTAGAAGAACTTGAAGAACTAGGAGCTAAGAGCTAAGAGCTAAAAAGAGAGTATTGAGAGTAACCTTTAGAGAGGGGTTTTGTTGTGTGTTGAGTGTGTTTTTTAATGAAGGGGAGGGGGTCTATTTATAGTATTTTGGAGTGGCATTTTGGTAATTATTCAGTGACATTTTGGTAATTATTCACCAACTAACTCCAACTAACTCTAACCAACTAACTTAACTTCCTCAACTTCCTCCAACTACCACTAACCACCAATGCCACATCATCCCACTACCTCAACTTCCACAAACTGCTGTTGACTCCTTCCAACTGCTGCCGGAAGAGACGATACGCCTCGCGTATTCTTGGTTACGCCTCGCGTAATGTTGATTACGCCCCGCGTAGTGCAGCTTCTAGAGTTGGCGCGTTTTGTTGATGGTGCATACGCGTGGCGTACTTGGCATTACGTCCCGCGTAAGGAAGTATGTCCTGTGTATGAGAATGGACGCCCCGAGTGTTGGAGCTTCTGATCTCGAAACGACTTGTTGCCAAGTTTTACGCGTGGCGTCTCTGAGGTTACGTCCCGCGTATTGGAGCCTCTGAAGCAGACCTTCTCTGGTTGCTTGATCTACGCCCCGCGTATTGGAAGACACGCCCTGCGTAGTGCCGGACTTTCTCATCGGTTGGCGGTTAGTTTACAAGTGTATTTTTCATTATTTTCTAGACAAAAATAGAAACTATACCCTAAATTAAACATAAGCTTTCTATATACATAAAAATAAAATTTATTTTATTTTAGGCCAACAGAAACTTCTCTAATATAATTATGAAATGTAATTCTTTAATTACTTGTGCAAAATGAAACTATTACTTTTCTCCTTAAAAAAATTATATTTAAGTCCACGTGCTAGAGCAAGAGAGAATTTGGACAAATTTAAACGCATATAACTTTAAGCAAGTACATACTACCAATATATCATTGTAAAGAAGTTTAAGAGATAAATAGGTATGTTCAAACAAATTAAAGTAGTCAATATGACACTTTAAATGAGTTTATATAGCTAATGATACTCTGTAAATTTAAAGGACCGATTGGTTTTTTTTTAGGGATTTTTATATAACAAGCATAATGCTAATAATATTTATAATTTAATCAAATTAGTAACTTTTATTTGTACTATATCAAATTCATCATTTTTATTCTTAAAAATGCTATAGAGCAAAAGGGTTTTTCTAAATTTCCACTTTTTTCAACCTTCTCCGAATCAACCCGTTTTAAATAACTTCCTAATTGATAAAATTCACAATAAAATTTACACTAACTGTAAATTGTTTACTATATATACTTTTATGTATAATTTCCTCTTCTTTTTAACCAACTTCAGGGCCCTTAATGTGTTTTTTTTTAAGCCTTGATATATTAAGTATTGTCCAATTTTACACAAAGCATGGGTTTTTAAATGGCGTCATACATTGGGTTGAATTATTGGGCCGGGTCTATTTTAAGAATGGGCCTGGCTGAAACAAGCTGGTCTTAATAGCATCCATCTTGGCCCGTTTGGTAACCCCTAATTGAACCTTTGTTTTCTCCATCCTTTATTTTTCTTTAGTACATAAATGGATATAAATCGCTGGAATTTAGTCAACATTTTCTCCAATTTTTAAAAATTAATTTTGATGCTCATATACTTTTATTACTTTTCTATTAAATTTAAGAGATTTTTTCCATTAAATACTCAGAAAATATTCATTGCACTCGATAATGAAAAATAGTTTTAGTTATACTATTCTTGACATGGATCAATTGATAGCGAAAAAAAAAACTAATGACACGTGGAGCATCAAGATCCTTTAAATCAAGTGACCATGTGAAACATTAAGAGTCTTCAAATCCAACAATTAAGGAGAGATGGTTCAGAAGATATCCTCTAAATGGAAAATTTCTTTAAATAGAAAACTTCTCCTAGTAGAAAATTGTTTCTTAATAGAAGAAGATCTCTTAGAATACGGATTGCTAAAGCAAGGTGTGATAAAATTCTAGAGGTATAACATCATTACTTCTCAATATTTTATTGCTTTCAACCCTTCAAACTTCTAAATAATATTTATTTAGGCATCGGAGCGGGTTTGTTGGACGGATGCGCTTCTTTAACTTCCTGTTCTCTTTTACAAGTGGTCTAAAGAAGGATTCCAAGTACACTTCGGAAAACTATCTTCAGAGTCATTTGATTGAAAATTCTATAAGTTTAGAATAATGTGTTCAAGTGTATTTTTACATGAATTAAACCTTCAATCCCAACACATACTACATCTCCTCAATATATAAGAATATATGAAGATGTAGTATACTATGATTTTGTTTTCCAACACCATATTGGTAGGTTAGCATTTAAAAATTAAATAATTAAAGTAATTAATAAACCCGTAAAATATCCATTGTATGTTTTATGATTTTGATTTAGGAAGTTGTGTTTTAGAAGACTGTATTTTATTGATATGTAGAATATTCTTTTAAGATAAAATTTGTTTATAATTAGAACTTAAAAAACGTAATTTAAAATATTTTGTTCTGTAAATAAAATATATCACTGACCTTTATTTGCAACTTTTAAATCATGGCATGTGTTTGCAAATTAGACAAATCTTATATTTTTATTCTAAATAAATAAGAAATTAATTATATAATGATATACGTTATTTTTAAATTCAATTTAAAAATAAATAAATTAATCTTATTGTTAGTAATTTTAAGACGATATAACACTTAAATAAGTTGAAAGATTTGTGAATAATGACTAAATTTAACCATTGTTTAGGAGTCGAACTCACCATTGAGGAGGATCGGCCTACGGTAGGAGCCGTTCATGCATGGATAGACTCCCACGATCAAGTTAGTAAGGATAATATAGAGAGAAAGTCCAAGTACTTAAAAAGAGAAAAAGTTGCTATTGTGATATTACGGTGGGGGATATTTATAGGTTTCCCCTAGGGTCAGGGCTAGACGGCGTGGGCTGGGCCTCCAGCCAGGCGTTCTGCTCTAGAGGCGATGGTATCCATCCGGGTCCGATGTGTGCATGGCGTCAAGGACCCGGTTCGATGGTGTTTGGAGAGAGATTTTCATATGCTTCATCAACCATAATGTTTTAAGAGAAGTGCAGATTTAGCCATAAGATATGAAATTGAGCAAATTTAACTCCAACGTTTACAAACAATATCAATTTTAACCCTACGTCATCGAAAACTAGTAAAAACTCGTTAGACTGGTATTTAACTGTCACTTCAGACCTTCCAAATATCAATTATGTCGAAAATATTTAGGGTATTAATAACTAGATTACAAAAATTCTGCTAAAATAATAAAAACTAAATTTGTTACATATAAGTTAATCACAAATTTTTCTGTCGAACTTTCTAAAATATTTACAGTATTATTTATATAGTTACAAAAAATGTACTAAACCATTTCAATTTATCGACAAACTTGTTTGGAAGATCTGATGTTACAGTTAAATAACTGTCAGACTAGTCTTTTCAAATTTTCAATAGCGCATGACAAAATTGATCTTGCTTGAAAACATTAAGGTTAAAGTTGCACAATTTTAACATGTCAGAACTAAACCTGCACTTCGTTTGAAACTTTTGGGGGTTAAATCTAGCCTTTAATGTAAAGGGTGTCATTGGTCGTAAATAAGGGGTTGCAAAATTGTAATTAGAATGGAGTTAGAGTGAGGGACAAGATTGATCTTGTAAAATATTTTAAAAGCCGACAAAATGTGTGGGAATAGCCACACGATGTGTGGGCTTGTAATTCGAAATTTAGTTGCTATTTTTGGAAGTTCACAGAGCATGTTTCTATCTTCATTTTGGTTTTGAGGTTTAATATTTGGTAGTCTAACATGGTTCTTAACTGGATTATAGAAAATTTTAATGGTAGCATTCCGCTGTGTTTCATTGATTTTCGATGATTAATCTCCACAAGAGAGAAACTTACATGGTAAAGAAAATGAAAGAAGGTGATGAAGAAGAAACCTAGATGACAGCAAAATCATAACCGAAGCAAAATCTCTAAGAAAGAGAACGAAAAAGAGAGAGAGAATGACAAAAAGAAAGGTGAAAAGAAATGAAAAGACTGCCTTTTATAAAGAAGAGGCGCCAAAACTTGAAAACTATGCACCCTTAATGACGTGTCCACACCTAATTGGCATGGAAAGTTGCGCCTGACAGGGTAATAAATGCCTTCGACATGCTAAGTAGATGAACAGCTCTAAAGGGCTTTTCCAACCTTTTAGGAGGATTCTCATAACATCCGAATATTATTCATGGAGCAGAAGTGTAATAATACAAGGAAATAAGGAGCCGCCAGCAACATAGCTAGACACGTGTAGTGGAACGAGGATATGTCGTAAAGGGAGATACACCAAGAAAGATAAAGGTCCAAGGACCCACCATCTCACTCATATTAGCTAGGATCCGCCATCGTATGCTCAGACTGTTATGCGAATACCAAAGGATTAAACTAAACAAACGCCCTTAGTGCCGGAAATGGTTACATGACAATCAATAGAGCATTAAAGGCATGACTATTCAGCTACATCTCCATTAAATGCCAAAAGGTTATAAAAACAGTATAAATACTCCAACACCATGGAATCTAAGGTACACAGACTAGATCTTAAAAAATATTATGATTATTCTTATTATTCACTAATATTATACTGACTTTGGCATCGGAGTGTCACTCGCCAATCCCGACGGCACCTCACATGGAAGATATTCCGATCAAAGGCATTTCTACAATAATCAGAGATATATTGTAAAAAGCTAAATACAGCGCAAAGTGCAAAACACAAATAAAGTTCATATCTTATCTGAGGAAATTGTAATCGTTCGATTATAAATCAGTAGTGATTTGTTGCATCAGTTATAAGCATCAAAGAGTGAATTAGTTGAGTGTTGAGTGAAGGAAGGTACTTCATTCAAACTTTGGCTATTCTATAAAGGTTTGGTTTCTACACCCGAAAGAGATTGATAGTGGATTAAAGATCGGAAGAATGTATTCTAAGGATTAGACGTAGATTGCTGAGTATTTCTTTCTATGACCTTTGCCTTTACTTCTATTGAATTATTTTATGCTCTGAATTTATCTCACACATTAACACTCTGAATATTCATTGAATTGTGGATAGGATACATCATAAATCTTCACAAACTTTGATAAGAAGTTATCCTCAGAGTTTGAAATTGTCAGAAGTTGAAGCAACCTCAGTAGACTAAATTGTTGAAAAACTCAGTAGACTGAAGTTGCCTCTGATACTGAAGTTACCCTCTGTGTTATATTGACTTCAGTTAAGAATTTATTTTAAAGGTGTAAATTACTCAATAGTTCTATTCACCCTCCTCCCCTTTTTAGAACTTATACGCCTTTAGGGACCAGCAAAAACCATGATCATTTGATTGCTCATTGGCATCTGATCACATATCAGCACCAAACTCATTTAAATTTTCTTGAACATAAGACTCTTGAGAATAATGAGAATCTTATGAGTAATATGGTCGTATGTAACATGTTATCTGATGCTTCTCAATATCTAGTATACCTGAAATTAAATCAGCAGAATTAGGAAAAATGTCTTATGCAAATGTGACATCTTTAGATACACATAGCCTTTGTTTATGTAGGTCAAACATTTTCCAACCTTTCTGCCCTTTTTCACTCCCCATATATACACTTTTGATAGATATGTCATCAAACTTATCCTTGGTTGGACTTGTATTCACATATCCTTGACAACAAAAGATGTTAGAATGATCAATACTGGGGTGCCGTTTGGTTCGCGGAATAGAATGGAATGGAATAGAATGGTTATTCCAAAGGAATAGAATAACAAAGTTACTATTCCTATGTTTGGTTGGTGGAATAAGGTAGAATGGAATATATAATTTTTTTTTATTAAAAAGACAATATTATCCTCAAATGTAATTTCTTATTTCTTTTAAAATTTTAATTTTTTACTATAAATTGTTCAAATATTTAATATATATTATTTTAAAAAATATATAAAAAATAGAAAAATGGGAAACACGAAAGACGAAAAAAACACGACAAATGCATTAAAAACGAAAAAACAATAAGAACATGAAAACGGAAAAATTGTAAAAACACGAAAAAAGAGAGGTAAAAAAACAAAATGTAAAAGCGCAAAAAAAAACATTAAAAACACAAAAACAAAAGAAAAAAATGAGATAAAAGTGGAAAAGGGTGAAAACGCGAAAACATATAAACGTGTTAACACAAAAAAAACACACACGAAAAATATGAAAAAACACAAAAAATGTGAAAACCGTAAAAAACACAAAAACATGAAAAAAGTGGAAAACACGAAAATGTGAAAAAAAATGAAGAAAAACACGAAAACATGAAAAAGTGTTAAAAACACGAAAAATATGAAAAATGCGTTTATAACGTTTGTTTATGTTTTTTCATGTTTCCCAAGTTTTCTTGTTTTTTTCCGTTTGTTCACGTTTTCGTATTTTTCACGTTTTGTCATGTTATTGTGTTTTATTTTGCATTTTTTCGATTTTTCACGTTTTAGTTTTTCGGGTTTTCCCCTTTTTATTTTTTTCGCGTTTTTTGTATTTTTCGTCTTTTGTTACTTTTCGTGTTATTCACATTTTTCTATGTTTTTCGTATTTTTTCATATTTTTGTGTTTTTAACATTTTCGTGGTTTGTTTGCGTTTTTCACATTTTCATGTTTTTCACATATTGTCACATTTTTGTGTTTTAGCATTTTTCGTATTTTTTCGCATTTTCGTGTTTTTATTTTTCACGTTTTTTAATATTTTGTGTTTTGTCACTTTTTCGCGCTATTCCTATTTTGTGTTTTTCGCGTGTTTGCTTTTTTTTTGCGTCTTCGTGTTTTTCGCATTTGTTCACGTTTTCATGTTTTTCGCGTTTTTTATTTTTTTTTGCATATTCTCGTGTTTGTAACATTTTCACATTTTTCGTGTTTCATATTTTTCGTATTTTTACATTTTTTAACGTTTTCGTCATTTTTCCATTTTTCACGTTTTATATGATATAAATTATGGATTGACCAAAATTTATAAGATTTGGGAAAGTGATTAGAGAGAAGATTGAGGATTTAATGGAGGATAATTTTGTAAATTACAAAAATATAATATTAGGAATAGGCTATTCCTAACTTAAATTGAAGAATAGCTATTCCATGAAATCAAGGAATAGGGATTCCATGGAATAGCTATTCCATAAAAAAAATCAACCAAAGGTGGGAATAGCTATTCTTTAGGAATAGGCTATTCTATTCCCCCTCTATTCCGCGAACCAAACGAGTTGTAGGTTCTTGACCATACAACACAAAATATTAGAATGATCATCTCACTTATAAATAACCTTCTCCATCTTCATTCAAGTCTCCAACCAATCAACAACAACAAACAATCAATCAAAAAATCAAATCCAACAAATACACAACACATATCAATATTTCTCTCTCAAATATATTCAGCATAATCATATCTTTCTAGCCAATTCGGTCCATTTTCGGTCCAAATTCATCACCAAATACAATTCTCAAGCTTCCAATCCAATTCCAATCATTAATCTTTCATTCTTATCATCAATTTTAGCTACAATTTCTACAATTTCAAGCTTTTATTCATCAATTTGAACACCAATTTTCAGCAGCCCCCTTTGTCCGATTTTAGCCACTAAAATCGTCCCTCTAGGTCCCTGATTCGGTATAATTTGCTCTCTTTCCGACCAAACACAAATCCGATTCATTTCTCTACTCAAATTCACACCTAAAAACTCAATTTTCTAGCCAAAATATCAGTTTCATCACGTCAATTCTGATTTAACTATACTCACGTCCAATCAATTAAGCCCACTAAACACGCATTTTACTCAAGTCAAGCATCGGTCTCGGGATAACGACCTTAGGCAGATACAACGTTTCAATGCGACACTTCGACGCAATTGCTCACCGTTTCGGTTAATTCATTTCAATTTCAATCACATTTATTGCTTTTGACATTGTGGATATTAAATTTGCTATTTGTCTTGGCTATAATTATTCCTATTCGGTTTATTATAACCCAAAACTCTTATTTTAAAGTAAATATAAAAGAAAAATTCTAAAACTCTTGTGTTTGCTTTATTATATTTACATTTTTAATTATGGAAAACTATTTGTCCAATTCTAGTTAAAGTTGTGCTGACGGCAACTAGGAACCCAAGGAAACATTTTCACAATCTTTGCTTTTCCTGTACAATTGTTTGATTATTAGTCATTTATCCATTAGATATAGGCGTATATCTATAAAAAAAACCGTTTTCTTAAACATAGGTTGAGAACCTAATTCTCTGGCACGTCTGCATTTTCCCGCACTAGTCAAGGTTGTAAAGGAAATATTTTTGTTACTCAAAAATATCGCCAACATGTATTTATTACTACGTTTACTAAATATCATAGTTTATCTAAAATCAAAAAAATGTTTCACAATTTCTTTAAATTAAGGATTAAAAACCTCTATTTGGCCCATGTGGTATTCAAAATTTTATCATTTTGCTGGTATTATTTGATAACATTTTTTCTTGGAGAATTTTCATAGGTGACATTTAACTCAGTTAGGATGAAAAACTAACTGATTTGTTAAAAAAATTGAAAATATTTTTTTCTATATAAATAAGAAAAAATTTAATTCCTTATTTATCTCCATATTAAATCTATATGGTAAAAAATTAAATCAATTTCCACGCTTATATATCACGTGTTAAAAATTGTGTCATGTGACAAAAAAAATTAACAAATCGGTTAATTTTTCATTCAAAATGGGTTAAATGTCACTTATAAAAGTACCTCAAAGAAAAAAATGTTACCAAATTATATCACATAGGTCAAATGACAAAATTTTTGATACCACATGGAGCAAATATGAGAGTAATTCTTAAATTAATTTTAATATATTCAAATAATCAATTGAGTCTTTTTTAAATTTAAAATATTAATTATTTTTTAAATTTAAAATATTAATTATTTGCATGCTTTAAAACCTAAATAATATTAATATTTGTATAAACTTTTTCTACTATGTGTACATATACATTTAATAATAAAAACTTGGAAAACTCCAGCCGCCTTGGGTCCTAGACCAGGGCTGGCCACACTGTTCGAAATGAAGGCCGCAGGGATCGTCTAGGCCCCGTCTAGGCGCTTGAAATCGAGAATTCGTCCCGATTTTCTATGATTAGTCCTTCTAGGCGTTTTATTGACTCCTAGACGATTTCGAGCCGGTTGGGCTCCACCTAGGCCGCCTCGACACCGCCTAGAGTGCCTAGGTACCGCCTAAGCGACAATCAACAAAAGCATTTTTAACTATAAATTTATTTTTTTTGTTTTATTATAAATCAGTTTTAAGTTGTTTCAATGATATGGTTGTTGAAATGTTGATGTTTGCAAAATTTTAAAGATATATGTTACAAATATACGTGTTTTTCTATATTAAATGATTTTATATTATTATTTTTAGATAGTATAATATATTTTAATTGAATTTATATAATAATTTGTTGATTAATAAATAAAAAATACAAAAATACAAATCCGATTAATCCACGATTAGTCATCCCCGATTCATCCCTCATTAGTTTCCGACTAATCCCCATTTAATCCTCGAGGGCCTGTCCGCCTGACTCGCGCCTAACGTTTTTTACTGCCTTGTATGACCATCTATGATATTGAATAGTTAAATTCAAGCTAATTCTTGTGTATTATGATATTGAAGAAGTGGCTGGACTGGATTTAATTAGCTATGTTTTCAGTTGCACATTTTTTGTGAATATTTTCAGTGTAGAAGTGAGCAGAGAGACTAGTAGGGAAAGGCATCCAAAAAGCAATCCAAGAAGCATCAAACTTGTCTGCTATCTCATCTGAAAACGTCAAAAAGCATCACTTATAATACAAGTGATCTTGATTCCGGTTTCTGCAATTCTTCTAGTTAAAATTTCAGGAGCAGCATTCAAGAAAAGATCTACTTGCTCGTGAGGTTTCCCGGTGAACCGGTAAACCGTCTTCCACATTGTAAATGTTGATATTAGATGGTAAGTGCAGATTAGAAAGCAAGGAACCATTGGAATTTTTAGGGTTGAAAATGTCAGAAATTAATATAACATCTATTATTGAGTCTTAACTATTAGCTTGAACTTTTAGTTAAATCGGTTCCATGACATGGTATCAGAGCAGCTTGGATGAAATGGTCGGTCCAGGGTTCGAGTCCTAGCAACTTTATTAATTTATGGAATTAAAACACATGGTGGGTTGGGCTGTGTTATACACGCTGCAAGCTCAATGGGCATTTGCGTGTGAGAATATGTCAGAGATTAATATAAAATTTATAATTAGACCTTAACTATTTTCTTGAGATTAAACCCTTATTTGGGAGGGGGTTAATGGAAGTAAGTGGGAGTAATGGAAGATTAAATATCAAGTTAATGTTGTTTGTGAGTTGTTTTTTTGAGAGCAAACGAAGGTTAAGGGAAGTTAAATGTTTACTTTCTTTAACCTCCAAAGTCTAACCTCCAAATTGATGGTTAATCAGAGTTACGTAAAGTTTTTTAAAATTTTTTGTCTCTACAGAGTAAATTTAACTTTCTTTCCCCTCCATATTTAAACTCTCAAACGAATTTAAACATTTAATCTCGTTTACATTCTATGAACTCACAAACAAGGTTAATTTTTAACTTAACTTTCCTTTTTATCACTTTCCTTTCTTTTTCATTATCTCATTTAACTCTCATCTTCATTAACCTTCAAACTCCCAAACAAAAGAGAAGAGATTGAATTTATAGGAAGTAAATAAGGTGTTGAAGTTTGTTTTCCACAAAATTAATTGATCACCACTTATTTGAAATCTATGATATACTACCGTAAGTAAGTTTTAACTACCGGTGGTCAGGGGCGGATCCAACCCAGGGCTTGGGGGGCTCCGGTCCCCCCGGCCGCCGGCTCCACTCTTGAGTAAAATTTGTTCGATAGATGATAGCCCCCCTAATTATATTATATTAATGCGTGTTTGTAAATTTATAATAATATGTTGAGGTGGTTGGGTTTGTTAAGGGGCTTGTTTTGATGTAAAATATCATGGGTTCAAACCCCTTAAACCTCATTTTTTGGTATTATTTATCTAATTGTTTTTTCCCCTACAACTCTTTTAAACTTTTTTTTTCAAATATAATTTTTAAGCAATTAATGTTTGATTTATAAAATATTAAATATCTCTACTTCTTTTAGGCCTAACACTTTTAACTTTTTAGCATTCAACACACCAAAACGACGAAAATGTAGGTATCTTAGTTTAGAAAATCAACATTGGACATATAGAAAATTAGATAAGTTTTACGCTTTTCACTTTGGTCAAAATGAAGCAGTTTTATCATGCTAGAGACTAAAAAAAATTTGTGCAGCCCTGACGGGCTGGACTTTAAAAAATTACCGTAAACTACACAACTAAAATTTAGCCCCCCAAACCTCAAATCCTGGATCCGCCACTGTCGGTGGTTGTCATTATATTAATATGGAATCCATCTTTAATTATCAGTTTGAACTTTTAGTTCAAACAGTTCCATTATATGATATCAGAGATTTCTTTTACCAAGTGTTCTAGGGTTCGGTTGCTGGCAGCCACATTTATTTATGGACATGTGGTGTGCACGCTTCAAACCCAATGAGCATTCACGTGTAGGGGTGTGTCAGACATTAATATATAATGGATTAAAGTTAATATATATCGCTACCGGATTTTCCGGGCGCAGGCGCCGGAGGCTAAAAATTCGGTTAATAGTTTTTCCTAATTAAAACTATTTTTTAGAGTCGCCACCAATCAGAATTAAGGCGTGCTTGGCACCAAAAATGGTTGAATTTTTACGGATAAGGAGGTCTGCGAAATAGAGATTTTTGGTTCGTTTGTCGGTTACGTGTAGGGAAGAAAAACTTGATTAATCACCCTACCCCGTCCAAATATTGGTACTAAAAGATGTGATTTTTGTGCTAAGCTTATTTGATTTATCTTGATTTATTTGTACTTCTATAATGTAATAGAGACGTATAATTTTGTTACATAACTAATGTCGTAGGTATTTAGCATTTATTAAATGTAGGATCATTAATTGTATCCTTTTAATTTCGATAATTCAAGTAACGTGCAATTCACATCTCTATAACATAGAACTGTGAATTAACGCGTTTAATTTTATATAACTTGGTAACGGTTAACTCACATTCCTATAACATAGAATTGCGGACTAACCCGTTCGGTTTCTGTTTACTTATTAACAGTTAATTCATATTTCTATAACATAGAGCTATAAATTAATTCGCCCGGACAAAATGGAAATTTACCCTCGAAAAAATGGGTATCTACAATATAGACAGGAACTCCAAGACTTGGAGTTGGTTTAAGTCTGTTCCGCAATTCCCAGGGTTTTCCGCATAGGGCTTTTGCCTTATTCCCTATTGCAATCTCTTCTGTTTACATTGCTCGGATGAGGGCTGCAATCTATGTAATTAAAATCGCATGGGATAGAGGATGGTGAAAGTTGTGGCTTGAAGTGGCTCTACTTATGTTTTTCCATTATTAGTAAAATCAGGGCTGGATGTGGATCTTGGATATTTTTGAACCGGATCTGTATCGAATACCCCGAAAAAAATTATCCAAAATTGAATTGAATCGGATCGTTGAATTTTTCTTTAGGGCCGAACCGAATTATACATTAACTTAATTAGGTAGATTTTCAAATTCCTAATATTACTGACTTAATTACGTAGATTTCAAATTATAGAACCGAATTGAACTATTGACTATTTCTTTAGGACCGACCTGAATTGTACCGTTGATTTTATTAGATACAATTCTGCAGATTTTCAAAATCTCTGAATTGTACCAAATCATACTCATGCCTAAATAGAATGCAGTTCTTATAAAAAAAAAGTAGAATGCAATTTATGGCAACTCATATTTATCGCGACAGTAATTGACCAACATATGCTATTGGGTGAAGTTTTTAAAAGTTTGCTTGGGTGGAGGTTAGAGAAATTTTAATAATGCAAGAGGACACTACAGAAAACAAGTCCTTTGCTATCCGTCAAAAAAATGTTGTTAATTCCACCGTTGCTACATTTAGCGATGGTTATACTCTGACGTCGGGGTAAGGTTTTTAATAGGGACCTATGAAGCACGGACTCTTCCCCGGGGTCACCGTAGCCGAGTCGGACTCGCCGGACTCGGGTGTTGGTCCCTTGTAAGGTTGCAAATATAGTTCCAAGGGGGGGGGGGGGGTTAGGAACTATTTTACCTTTTTAAAAAAAAATAATTAGGGCAGATTTCTTTTCTTTGAGAAAAGATTATATAACAGCTGCGCTTAGCAATCAGCAAGACACTGGCTTAGTCAACTAGTGACTAGGACAGCTTCGTTGCTTAGGTCAGGAGATAGCACTTAGAGTCTATTCCTGAACCAACTCGTTGGTAGCGCACAACTCAGCTTGACCTCTTTTACTTGGTCAGTTTTAGTTTGTTTTAAGCAAGCAATGTAAATAAGGAGTTAAGGTTTAGAAATACTTCACTCAGCAGATTTATCCAGGTTCGGCTTCTTCTAAGCCTACGTCCTGTCCCCGGAACACTTCCGAGATTTCAAATCCTCTACTGAGCTCTTTAAAGGTAGAGCCTCAAACCTTTTACAATATCAGCAATTGAGTATGACAAGAGTACCTTCCTCTATACTTCTACTCAATCCTAATCTCTCCGCTGAGTACTTAAAATCGAGTACTCAGCCTCTCCTTTCTACTTCTAGAAATGATAAAGATTTGTCCTAAACAACAATTGCTAGAACACCTTAGATGATTGAAGATCAATCACTCTAGACTTTTACACAAATGAATAAACTTGTAGTGTAAGAATTTGCTTTGCTTTTGATGGAGAACTTTTGTACACGTTTGGTCAGCGTAACGACTTTTGCTCAAAGTTCTCTGTTATGAATGTGGATTCTGAATGCTCTATTTATAGAGAGCTGTGAGAGCTTCTGGTTATTTCGAATTTCAAAATAACCGTTGGAGGGAAACGGCTTCCTGTCGCTTTCACTCAGTCTGTTCAGCAGTTCTCATAGCCAATCAGATTCCAGCATCTTCTGTTCTTCGGTCAGTGTGGCAGTATGTTCCTCCAAATCGGGTAATGTCAAACAGACAACTTTCTGCGTCTTCTGTTCTTTACCAACAGAGGAAATACTTGGTCTGGAAGTTGCTTTGTAGTCAGCGGCTGTCTTGTACGCTTTGTCGAGACAGCTCAGCAGCTTCATACCGAAGTTGTCTACGTGGATCTTCTCGATCCTTCTTTGCTCAGCATGCGTTTCATTACTTCAACGGCAGCGTTTTGGAGATACGCGGGCTGAGTGATCTTGGGCTTGTTTGACTTGGGCCTTGACTTCCATATAGGGCTTGGGCCTTATGATCTTTATGTCTTATAACAATTATAAACTCAACATTGAACAAACACATTAGTAACAATAAATCAAAGCATTTAAACTTAATTTGTTATAGAATATTTAATTTCACTTAATTAATTTTGTCAAATCAAAATCATGTGGAAAGGTGTTTCAACAAACTCCCCCATTTTGATGTTGGCAAAACTAATCAGCAAGGAACTCAGCGTTGAGCTCCCCCATGATAGTTGACCTTTTTGATTAAGTGAACTCCCCCGTCAGGGCTGAGCTACTGACTTAGTTTTATTCTAAACATTCTAAGGTTTAATTGAATAAGTCTAAGGTCAGTTTTAAGATATAGGTCAGCTTATGGGACATATTCTATTTTACTCAGTATTCAGCGGAAGTAATGTATAGTGACAGAGCGCTGAGTAAATTATTTGCTCAATGGTTTATATTTGACAAGTTCAAACATTTATACGCAGCATGCATTCAGATAGTTAAATAGTAATGCAAGTATTCCAAAACTAACAGAAGTTAGGCATATTGAATTTTTAAAACAGAAAAGAATAAGGACAAGGCAAATAAAAAAATTCTTCTTCCTAACTTCTATCTTCTAACTCTCTAGTTTCTAACTTAGAGTTCCTTCTCCTTAGTTGCCACTTTTCTCCCCCGTTTTGCCAGCATCAGCAGTAGGCAAATTGACGGTAGGGGTAGGAGACTTGGCTTGTCCTTGCAGCAGACGAATTTGACCCTCCAACGAATTCATGTGATTGACCATAGTCAACATGAGTGCGGTCATCTTGGTCATCTGAGCTTGTGTTGGTTGCTGCGTCTGAACCGAAGAGAAGTGGGTGACCAGGTCATGAATTTCACGCAGAATTTGGTGAGTTATAGGTGGATGAGAGGACTGGTCATGATTTGGTGGGGGATGAGCTTGTTCTTAAAGCAGGTTGTTAGCTGAGGCAATGACACGCCGTCCTGATTCAGTAGCACCTAGGTGTGCAAATTTGGCAGGAGTGGGCTCGCACTGAGTGCCTTGATTAGCAACAGGACTACGGGGTGTGTTGACTTCAGGTGCTGAGTTGCTGTGAGGTGGGAGTTGAGCTTCTTTTGGACTAGCAGGGGTTTTGGCTTGTTTCTCACTTTGAGGAACAGAGGCTTGTTTTTGTGGAGACCTCCCTTGAGTAATGTTGGGCTCAGCGACAGTTTCTTCTTTTGTTCTCATTTTCTTCTGAGCTGACTCAGCTAGGTCCTGATCAGCTTTCTTCTTGTTTCTTTCCATTAGCCTTACCTTTCTAGGGACAGTACGAATATCCTTCGAGCAGGCTCCCTTTTTCTTCTTCTTCTCATCTTGAGCAATCTCAGATGGCACAGTAGAAGTATACTCAGTTTGAGCAGTTTCAGCCATAACATGAGCTATAGCATCATCCAGATCTGTTAGATTTTCCATTTCTCCAATGGGTTGCTCAGTGTCAGCCATAATATCCTCCTCCTCAGTGCTTCCATTTCTGTCATATCCTTTCAAGGGTTGACTATGTGATAAGCCATTCAGCACTCCTGCAGTGATAACATTTCCTGAGGAACTTATTTCACCTATAGTCTCTATATTCTTGTCCTGAATTATCTTTGTGATGAGATAACCCAAACGAAGCTTCCTTCCACTTCGTTGAAAAGCTCCGACCAAGAAGACAGGAAGATTGAATGGAGTGCCTATCAGCATATGCCAGATGAAACATTGTTCAAAGTTGGAGGCGGATGAGGGTGAGCTGAGTTTAGGAAAGATGAAGTTGGTCAGCATGAAATGGACCATCTTCTGATTTTTGCCCATGCAGGTGCTGGGTACTTCTCCTTTGTAGTCTCTGGGTTTACAGAACCCCTTCATCTTTTCTGCGATGGCTTTTGGTATGGGCTCCTTTGTTGTCCTGAACTGTATTCCTGTGTTTGGTATTTCCAGCAGTGTTGCTAGATAATCAGGAGTGATCACTATCTTTTGACCTTTAACTGTGGTCTCTAAGTAGTCGGAGTCATCTGCATCAATGTGCAGGTTGCAGTAGAATTCTCTCACTATCGTGGGATAGGTTTGTTCGGAAAGAGAGAAGAGACCTTCCCATTTGTTCTTTTCTATCCATTCACAGAATGGTTTCTCAGAAGAGACGAAGCTAGAAGGAAAGTATCGGCTCCTTAGTACTTCTTGACTCTTGGCCCAAGAGTGTACTTTGATCATCCTTCTTACCATGCTAGTTGAAGGACCAGCCTGATCAGTGGATTTTAGGTTTAGAGAGAAGGTACTTTTGTTGAAGGACATTTTTGAAGTTCTGAAGCTGTTAAGTGCTTAAGGAAAATTCTGAAGCTTTTTAAAGTTCAGTGCGCATGAAGAGAGGGTAGTGGGTTAATATTCACTATTTATGGATTTTTAGTTTAGGGTTCCGTTTGAATTTAAGCCGGTTTTGCCCTTAGGTTGTCCAATCGGCAGAAACCCTGACACTTATGACACTTTTAAGACGTATTCGGCGCATGCGCAGTACAGGTGTCATTTCGCGTGTAGTGGCATTAAATGCTAATAAGTGCTTTTACTCAGTGTTTGTTGATATAACCGTTTCATATTCTGAGTACTCAGTTTTGTTCAATGGATAGTCATAGAGGTTAGTTACTCGGCATGAGATAACTCACTCAGTGTGCATTTATTTCTAGGCATGTGATTTTGAATACAATCTTTAGACACACAGCATGGTATCACTCATTCATAGTGCATCATATCACATTTTTACTTAGGAATTTAAGACAGTGGATTAAACATACCAATGGCTTCTCTCAGTATGCTGAATTGCTCTCGTGCTAGAGGCTTTGTAAAGATATCAGCGAGCTGCTCATCTGTTGGTACATAAGTCAGCTTAACTTCTTTCTTGAGTACATGATCTCTGATGAAGTGATGTCTTATGCTGACATGCTTCATCCTGCTGTGCTGGATTGGGTTCTTTGAGAGGTCAATTGCACTTTTGTTGTCGCATTTAACTTCAATTGTCTTTGCTTGAACACCATAATCTTCAAGCTGTTGCTTAATCCATAGGACTTGAGCAACACAGTTTCCAGCAGTAATGTACTCAGCTTCAGTTGTGGACAGGGCTACTGACGCCTGCTTCTTGCTGAACCAAGATACAAGACAGCTTCCTAGGAAATGGCATCCTCCAGAGGTGCTTTTTCTTTCCAGCTTGTCTCGTCCATAGTCAGCGTTAGTGTATCCAATGAGTGTAAAGTCATGAGTATTTGGATACCACAAACCTGCATTTACTGAGCTTTGCAAATATCTAGCACAATAACATACTGAGAACTGAATGTCCGGCCTACTTGCTGTTAAGTAAAGTAAAGAGCCAATCATACCTCGGTATAACTTGCTGTCTACTGACTTACCATTTTCATCAGCACAAAGGACAGTGTCAGTGCCCATAGGAGTGGATATTGGCTTACAATGTTCTAGTTCATATTTCTTCAATATCTCCTTGGCATATTTAGCTTGACTGATGAATATGCCATTCTTTCCTTGTTTAATTTGAAGTCCGAGGAAGAAATTGAGTTCTCCCATCATTGACATTTCGAATTCAGTCTGCATTTGTTTGCTAAATTCCTTGCACATAGATTCATTAGTAGCACCAAATATAATATCATCTACATATATTTGTGCCAGCAGGGTATCTTTACTCTTTCTCTTAATGAATAAGGTTGTATCAGCTTGACCCCTGACGTAATTTCTAGTCAGTAAGAAGTTGGTCAGCCTCTCATACCAAGCATGTGGTGCTTGCTTGAGGCCATACAGAGCCTTTTTGAGTTTGTAAACGTGGTTTGGGAACTTAGAATCCTCAAACCCTGGAGGCTGATTGACGTAGACCTCCTCGTTTATTACTCCATTAAGAAATGCACTTTTAACATCCATTTGAAACAGTTTAAAATTCATATATGATGCATATGCGCATAAAATCCTAATTGCTTCTAGCCTTGCCACTGGGGCAAAGGTCTCACCGTAGTCAATACCTTCTTGCTGACTGTAGCCCTGAGCTACAAGTCTTGCCTTGTTTCTGACTACGTTGCCTTGTTCATCCAGCTTGTTCCTGAAGACCCATCTCGTTCCAATGGTCTTTTGGCTCCTAGGATGTGGTACTAGCTCCCATACATTATTCCTCCTGAATTGATTGAGTTCGTCTTGCATGGCATTCATCCAGAATTCGTCATTCTTAGCTTCGGCAAAGTTCTTCGGCTCCTGTACTGAGACAAAAGCTACATTGCCGAGATACTTTCTTAGTTGATTTCTTGTCATCAGCGTATTTCCAGCTGAGTCAAGAATTGCATTTTCTGAATGCCCTCTTGGGACTCTTATCTCCTTGGGTAGATTTATGTCTTGTTCTATCTGTGTTTCAACATTCTCTGCAGAAGTAGATTGGTCAGTGAAAGTAATTTTAGGTTCACTCTTACTCTTGGTCAGCCGTTTTATGAAAGACTCAGTAGCTGGTTCTTGATCAGCAGATGCTGAGTTTGGTTCATCTTCTATCAGCGGCTGGTATCTTCCTGCAGGGTCAGTTTCATCGAATTGCACATGTATAGATTCTTCTAATACTTGAGTTCTCTTATTAAAAACTCTGTATGCTTTGCTGTTTGTTGAGTAGCCTAGAAAGATAGCTTCATCAGCTTTTGAATCAAATTTGGCTAAGCTATCTTTGGTATTTAGAATAAAGCACCTACAGCCAAAGGCACGAAAGTATCCAATGTTGGGCTTTCGTCCTTTCCAAAGTTCATAAGGGGTTTTCTTAAGTATAGGTCTAACTAGAGCCCTATTCAGAATATAGCATGCTGTGTTAACAACTTCTCCCCAAAAATACTTTGGAAGCCTATGCTCATCCAGCATTGTCCTGGCAATCTCAACCAGAGTTCTGTTCTTCCTTTCAACAACCCCATTTTGCCGAGGCGTTCTAGGAGCAGAGAAATTGTGGTCAATGCCGCTGGCTTCACAGAATTCAACAAACTTTTGGTTTTTGAATTTTCCACCGTTATCACTACGGATATGAGCTAATTTTAGGTCTTTCTCATTCTCAATTTTTCTAACCAAGTTTGAAAATGTCTCAAAGGTCTCATCCTTACTGGTCAGCAGGATAATCCATGTGTACCGTGAGAAATCATCTACAATAACCAAGGAAAACCTTCTTCCACCCAGACTCAACGGCTGGACTGGACCAAAGAGATCCAAGTGTAGCATTTCCAACGGACGCTTAGTTGAGACAATGTTTTTACTTTGAAAAGATTGCTTGGTTTGTTTTCCAGCTTGGCAGGCATGGCATAATTGATCTTTTTGAAATTTGAGTTCAGGCAGTCCCTCAACCAATTGCTTTCTTGCTAATTTGGCCAGGAGGTCCATGCTTACATGACCAAGTTTCCTGTGTCATAGCCAGGAATTTTCTTCCTTTGTTACTAAGCACACAGTTTTTGAAAACTTTTTCTCTAAGTCTAGCATAAAGACATTATCTATCCGAGGGGCAGTTAAAATTAACTCATTAGTTTTACCCTCGTATATTTTACATCCAGTAGCATCAAATATAACTTTTCTCCCATTGTCACATAGCTGAGCTACGCTGAGTAAGTTATATTTGAGTCCGCTGACTAGGGAGACAGATTCAATAGTAGGGTTACCTCCGATGGTTCCTGAGCCTACTATCTTACCCTTCTTGTTGTCTCCAAAACTTACACTCCCTCCTCATTTACGTTCAAACGTGATGAATTGAGTTTCATCACCCGTCATATGCCTTGAGCATGCGCTGTCAATATACCACATCTTTGACTTCTCGGCACATCTCAGGCTTACCTGCATTGTAACTAGTTACTTTTAGGTACCCAATTCTTTTTGGGTCCTGACTTGTTAGGTGCAACAGGTATAGCATCATATTTTATTTTATGGCGGCATACATGGACAGTATGGCCATTCTTTCCACAGAAGTCACAACTGACCTTCTGTTTAGGATGTTTTACTGACTTGTCAGCACCCCAGTGCTGAGCGTGCCAGCACACTTTAGTAGTGTGTCCTAACTTCCCACAAAAGTCACATTGGACTTTTCGCTGGGGATTTCGTCTCTGCTGAGTACCTTGGTACTGTGTACCTTGATACTGAGTTCTCAGCGAAAAATTGTTTTTGTTTGGAACCTTTAATTGGTTCTGAATGGTTGTGACATCCTTCCTCAGTTTCTTTGAAACTGACTGGACTTCAGAGACGGACTCATGAATGATTTTCATATTTTCATGCAAAAATGAGTTGTCTTGAAGAAGGTATCTGAGGTCACTCAGTTTGACCTCTTCTACTTCATCACAGCGCCGACTGAGTGCTTTAATCTTCCTGTTACACTTTTTAACAAGTGTATAGAGATCACTCAGGGCGTTACCCATTTCATTTCTAAGTTAAGAGAGTGAGATTACCTCATTAGATTGCTCTTCATTATCTGACTCATCAGATTGGTCAGCATGCTTAGAAATGCATGGCTCAGCAAGTTCGTCAGCCATGAAACATATCTTTGCTGACTCTGTGGCCTCAGCTTCAGTTGATGAAGAATCATCACTGTCACTCCATGTCGCCACCATTGCCTTCTTTTTGTCTTTCCTCAGAGTTGGGCAGCTTGACTTGATGTGTCCGGTTTGATGGCACTCAAAGCATGTAATGGGATTCGAGGTGTCCTTCTTGAATTTGCTGTCACTTGAGTCAGCCTTATATTTGTCAAATTTTCTATAAGGCTTTTTGGAGTATTTGTCATTCCTTTTGAACAGCCTCTTCATTTTCCTCGTGAACATTGCCATCTCCTCATCGTCAGTTGAGCCATCATCAGTTGAGTCGGCTTTCATGACAAGTGATTTTTGCTTCTTGTCTTCGGACTTTTCCTTCACCTCGAAATTCTTCATGGATATCTCATGGGTCAGAAGTGAGCCGATGAGTTCATCATATTTATAGGTGGTTAAATCCTGAGCTTCTTCAACGGCTGTCTTCTTGGCTTGCAAGTCCTTAGGAAGACTTCTGAGTATCTTCTTGACTTGTTCTTCCTCAGTGAAGATTTTTCCAAGTCTTTTGAGCTCATTTATGATGTTAGTGAATCTTGCATTCATCTCAGAGGTCCCCTCATCATTGTTCATTTCGAACAGCTCATACAATCTCATTTGCTGGTTGACCTTGGACTCCTTCACCTTGTTGGTTCCTTCGTAGGTTACCTCCAACTTCTTCCAAATCTCCTGTGCGGATTCACAACCTGATATTTTGTTGTATTCTGCAGCATCCAGCGCACAGTGAAGCATATTTATAGCCGAAGCATGATTTTGTAGCTTCTTGAGATCATCCTCTGTCCATTCAACCTCAGCTTTAACAACTGACTGGCCAGCAACAACTTTCACAGGTACAAATGGGCCTTGGACTATAGATAGCCAGGCACTCATGTTTGTAGCTTGAATGAAGTTCTTCATCCTATTCTTCCAAAAGGTATAGTTTGACCCGAAGAATAGGGGAGGCCTGGTAATGGACAGCCCCTCAGGTAATATCTGAGTTGTCTGGTTTCCAGGGAGAAACCGAGTGCTGTTTTCACCCATGGTATGGATCAACTCAAGGTTGTTAGACCTTTAGTAATGAGCTATTAAGCTCTGATACCACTTGTTGGTCCCTTGTAAGGTTGCAAATATAGTTCCAAGGGGGGGGGGGGGGTTAGGAACTATTTTACCTTTTTAAAAAAAAATAATTAGGGCAGATTTCTTTTCTTTGAGAAAAGATTATATAACAGCTGCGCTTAGCAATCAGCAAGACACTGGCTTAGTCAACTAGTGACTAGGACAGCTTCGTTGCTTAGGTCAGGAGATAGCACCACTACAACAAATCATCACTTGCGCCACGAATCATGCCACGAGAATTCAAGATTCGTGGCATATTTCCATTTAGCCACGGGAAAAAGAGATTCCAGCAGAAACTTTAGATTATTTGATAAATTTATGCCATGGGTATTTGTTTTTTGTGGCAAAAAGATACTTATGCCACAAATTTTGCCACAATAAATTTTTTTCGTGGCTAAATCTATTTATGCCACGAAAATTTTTTACTTGTGGCATAAATTTACTTACGCCACGGTTAATTTATTTCGTGGCAAAATAATTAGTTTTAGGATAAATAATTTATTATTTATAAAATAAGAAAAATATATATTAGTTATGTGTTTTGACCTATTATACTAGTTAGTCCACATGTATATTTTAAGGTACTTATATTTTATTTTAATCAACTTTTTAATCCCTCCATATATATATATATATATATATATTGCATATTAGAATATAAAATTTCCATTATTTATATAAATAAAAACTTATCATTTTAGTTTTTAAATTTAATTAGTATATTTATAATGAAAATTTTATGTAGTATATTTAATTAATCGCTGCTAAGTTGTAATCTCACCAGTCGAACGGTTGGTGATAAAATCTCCTCGTGAAATAACGGATGAATAGTTTTACATAAAATGAAAATTTGTCAATAAGTAAAATAATAATAATAAACATAACTTTTTTTATAGGCATAACACCATTTTGCTTCCCAAACTAAAGTTTTAAAGTCAATTAGGAAGTTAAACTATTAAAATCATTAATTTGGTCCCTATACTAAGCAAAAATCATCAATTTAATCTCCATTCTAAGCAAAAATCATTAATTGAGTCTTCATCGAAAATCATTTTGTTTAACAGTTTCATACTCTCTTCTCCAAATCCATTTGGAGCCAACACAGAAATCATTATAGTCCATGTAATATAGTTACTGTTTCTAATTTTAGGATAATACACTGACCTAATTGATAATTTTGATAGTTTAAAGTTATAATTGAGTTTGAAGTTTTAGTTTAAGGAGTCATTTGAGTATTATAGCTTTTTATAAAGGAGAGGCGGGAATTACGTATCATTCTCCCTCCCAATTTTTCCCTTCTCTCAAATTAAGGTGTGTATCTCTCTCTCTCTCGATCTTGATCTTTCCCTCAGCCCTCTCTCCACTCCCGTCCTCTCTCATCAGTTCAATTACTCATCAGGTTAACTATATAATTCCTGATGCAAAAACGCCATCTCATCCCCGATTGAACCACCCCGATCGATAGTTGTTAAAATTCCTACTCTTTGTTTCGATTTTTGGACGGTGGCAACAGCAAGTGCCAAATGTTTCTTTAATTAAGGTTAGTTAACTCTTAATTTTAAATGGATTTAAGGATTTTGAATGGGTTTGCTTGAATATGATAGTATTTTATACATGATGAGTTTTTGCTTGGGATTAGGGATTTTGAATGGGTTTAGGGAAATCCCTAATATCCAAGGGAGTTTGATGGGTTAAGGGAAAATGGATTTAAGGATTTTGAATGGGTTTGCTTGAATATGATAGTATTTTATACATGATGAGTTTTTGCTTGGGATTAAGGATTTTGAATGGGTTTAGGGAAATCCCCAATATCCAAGGGAGTTTGATGGGTTAAGGGAAATCTTAATGTTTTACGTACTATGTGGTCAACTGTTTTTTAGGTTATATAGGTTAGAGAATGTATTAACTAATGGGAATCTTTTTTCTTGGCACTTCAATTCATGTTGGTTACTACTTCCTATTAGTTTACTTTTCATTCTCATTGAATATGATGCGTTAAGTAGGATAAAAATTGATGATAAGACCATTTGACTATGTGCACTTCCATATATTGATGTTAGCTTTTGTTTTTGTGATTAATGTTATGCTTGATACTTGTGAGGGTAAGGTTCTTTGGCATTTTGGTTATTTAGGGAATGCTCTTCCCAACTTAAATTTTCTTCGATTTCGCAGAGCTCTTTCTCCTATTTTATGCAGACATCAAGGTTGCGGGTGATGCTGACTATCAAATTGTCAGAGCTGATGTCTGATGTGCAAGTGACTCAGATGAGGTCTGATGGGACATTGGAAGAGAGTGGTGAAGGTCGACGCCTTTGCAAGTCATTGGAGGAAATGGCTGATGGATATAAGAGCTCCAGCGTATTATAGGAATGTGGCTAACTGAAAATTTCCTAACAGAAATATTGGAAAGTTCCGCTGAGAATCGATGATCATGGTTGGAGGTGAAACGTCTATCAGAAAGTCTAATTTTGGTCCTTGATGCTAGCCTGGAACATGCACTTGTGGTAAGTAATGCTACCAGAACAGTCATCTCTGATTTTACCCTACCGCAACTACTATTGGGTACATAAATTAAGCATGTATGTCTGGTTACTCTTTGTTTACTCCATTCAGAAACAACTTGCTCATTCATATGACATTAGAGCTTTTAATTTTTTATTGCTACGTTTGTCGGAGATTTAGTGGTTCCAGAATGGGCCAGTCTCACACTGCTCTCATTTTGTTCATGATAATTTTAATGATCTAGATATACAAGTTTTTCAGCTGTGATCTGGATGAATAATTTGTGCTGCATGCTTTTTAACAGGCTTCTCTCATGACTATAGATAGATATGTTGCGGCAGAGAGCTATTATAAACTTGCACTTGCATTTTCTCCTGTAGGCTGTTCCCGATCTTCACATTATGTGGTTATTGCATCTTTGTGATGCACATCAAGAAATGCAGTCATGGGCAGAATCTGCAGTATGCTGTAGCTGTAGCTGGCGTCGTAATGCAGGTGATTACTTTCCATTCAATGAGCAAATATAGAGTCTTAAATGAAGTTGCTTGTAATTCATTGGTGGTTTTCTAGATTTATTAAATCTAAGCTTTAGGATGATTTTAATCTCCACCCTATAATTCTAATAAGTGTAGATCTAACGGTGAAAAACACTTTGTAATTCATATTTTGTCTAAATTATTTGTAACTCCGCCATCACCCAAAAGCATTATCACTAGTATATGATAGTAGAATAATCTCTTTCACAAAGGTTTATACAGATATAAGTCCTATTTGAGTTAGGACAACTATATGTTCTTGAAAATAGTCCAATAGTTAAAACTTGCAAAGTTTAAAGGTGTAAATATGCATTAAGCCAAAAAAATTATAATACCGTCTATACATTTAAACCAAAAGTGTGAAATAAATATGGATTAAAGCACTATTTAGCCCGTGACGTATCCAAAATGTTGGATTTTGAACCCTGACTTATTATTTGGTAACATTTACCCTCTTACCTACCTAAAATGCTAGTTTTTGCTCACTGGCCTATTATTTGGTAGTATTTGCCCTCCGACCTATCCAAAATTAGTGAAATCTCAAACCATCCACACTGGTTGAAATTTCACCAATTTTCGGTCGATTCACGCCACCATTTATAATAATAAAAAACTGTTTTTCAATTTTTAACAACTCAAAAACGTACTGCATAAGAAGTTCTGAAGAAGACAACTCTTCACTTTACTTCTGAAGAAGATGACTCTTCACTTTACAAAAACGTACAAAAGTTATGAAATAGAAATATTCACTTTACAAATTCCAAAACCTTTCATCTTCTTTTCTATTTAGTTGTTATTATATTCTTCTACTCTCTATTCTTTCTATTTTCCACTTTCTATTCGTCTCTACTTGATATAATTTCTATTTGGATATTAAAATTGCATTTTTAGACTAATATTTAAAGTTAAATATGGTTAATATTTTATTTTTTTTATAATATTTTGAATTTGATCAGAATCTTACACTTCGGTTTGATTCACGAGTCCAGATTCGTAAAATGAGATTTCGAGTCACGAGTCGAATCTCGATTTAACAACTATGGTTATAATAGTATATGTAACATCAAGAATTTTGTCTAGTATAACTTAGAGGTGCGCCTCTCCCCTGCATTTTTTGCATTTGTTGGGAAGTTATTGGTCCATGTCTTTCCACCTCTGAGACAATTTCACTTATCACTCCATATTGGGATCCAATAGCAAGAAATATAGTTTGATCATTCTAATGAACTTTGAAATTTCTATTATTATTACAATTTCCTTTTCTCACTCTTTCTTTGTTGTTTTTGCACTATAATTGTTGTATAATGGGTGGTGAGAAGACCCCGTCTTAAAATTACCTAGTACTTCATTATTTAATTAGGAAATAGGAAGTGTATCCGCATTAGTTTATTTGGATTCTATTTTGCAATGAGGTCTTATATTGGAGTGTTTGAACAGCCGAGTGCAGATATTGCTAAAAAAATTGCTCTTAATGTTTTATTTTCAATTTTGTTTCAGAAGTACAAACCAAAAGGTTTTTTTTTTGCAATAAGTTGTTAACATTAGAGTGTTTCAGGTGGAAGTTTCTAAAAATAATGATTAGGATAATGATGATTCATTATCTTAAGTAAGAGATACTTTGCTGGCGTTGTAGGTCACTGTGTAGCATTTTTTTCACTGTTTCCTATCTTTTCTGTTCGTGTGGAGCTATGTTATATTCTCTCTTTCAGTTAGCAGTTTTGTAAGATTTCCATTATATCGCATTTTTGTTTCTTTTTTTTCCATGAAAAATGTGTTGTTTATATTAGAACATGGTTGTTGTTTGTCAGTCATGAAATCAATTGGTGGCATATTTAGGGAGGACGCTCCTTGGTAGGTTTTACTGCAATCTATATAATACAGATGACTAATTATATATTTTTTCTGATTATATATAGAGTGCTATGTACTCCTATTTTTACACAAAATGTTTTTTTACTGTAACTTTTTTTCTCTTAATAGATGCTTGTTTGAGATCTTCAGAAATCAACAAGGAGATGATGGATCAAGCGTACATTGGATCAGGCGTACATTACGACTTTGAGATACTTTCGCTTTAGACTGGAGTTTTCTTAACATAATTGTTTTCTAACTACGAGATTTGTTTTCGTGTTCTTAGATGTTTCTTTGTTGGATGTTAAAATGATTGATCTTTATTTAATAATTATTTATTTTTTATTTTTCATTAAAAATGGTTAAAATTTTGTACTTTTTTATTATTATGATTCTATTGTTCTTACCTATTTTAATGTAGCTCTATTCAATCCAAATAATAATAATAATAAAATAAATTACTAAAAATTTGATTAAGTTTGTCACGATTAAGCTCGTGGCTAAATAAGGTTTCTAGTTATGAGTATTATATTTTTTGCCACGGTTATGTTCGTGGCTAACCAAAGTTTTTAATGAGAAATATCCTATTTTTGCCACGGTAATGTTCGTGGCTAAGTGGAATTTATTCCCACGGGTCATTGTGTCTTGCCACGAGTATTTTACTTATATTTTTTGCCACGGTTATGTTCGTGGCTAACCAAAGTTTTTAATGAGAAATATCCTATTTTTGCCACGGTAATGTTCGTGGCTAAGTGGAATTTATTCCCACGGGTCATTGTGTCTTGCCACGAGTATTTTACTCTTGCCACGATTTTATCCGTGGCAAATGGATATAATTAGCCACTGATTTTCCCGTGGCACAAAAACCAATTTATGCCACGACCCTTGTTTTCCTGTGGCAACGACTTAGCCACGCTCACTTGCGCCACGAGAGTACCCACCTTGAATTTTCGTGGCTAAATAGCATAGCCACGGAAATATTACACTTAGGCCAAGATTTTAACTGTGGCGCAAGTGATGATTTGTTGTAGTGCACTTAGAGTCTATTCCTGAACCAACTCGTTGGTAGCGCACAACTCAGCTTGACCTCTTTTACTTGGTCCCTTGTAAGGTTGCAAATATAGTTCCAAGGGGGGATTAGGAACTATTTTACATTTAAAAAAAAAAATAATTAGGGCAGATTTCTTTTCTTTGAGAAAAGATTATATAACAGCTGCGCTTAGCAATCAGCAAGACACTGGCTTAGTCAACTAGTGACTAGGACAGCTTCGTTGCTTAGGTCAGGAGATAGCACTTAGAGTCTATTCCTGAACCAACTCGTTGGTAGCGCACAACTCAGCTTGACCTCTTTTACTTGGTCAGTTTTAGTTTGTTTTAAGCAAGCAATGTAAATAAGGAGTTAAGGTTTAGAAATACTTCACTCAGCAGATTTATCCAGGTTCGGCTTCTTCTAAGCCTACGTCCTGTCCCCGGAACACTTCCGAGATTTCAAATCCTCTACTGAGCTCTTTAAAGGTAGAGCCTCAAACCTTTTACAATATCAGCAATTGAGTATGACAAGAGTACCTTCCTCTATACTTCTACTCAATCCTAATCTCTCCGCTGAGTACTTAAAATCGAGTACTCAGCCTCTCCTTTCTACTTCTAGAAATGATAAAGATTTGTCCTAAACAACAATTGCTAGAACACCTTAGATGATTGAAGATCAATCACTCTAGACTTTTACACAAATGAATAAACTTGTAGTGTAAGAATTTGCTTTGCTTTTGATGGAGAACTTTTGTACACGTTTGGTCAGCGTAACGACTTTTGCTCAAAGTTCTCTGTTATGAATGTGGATTCTGAATGCTCTATTTATAGAGAGCTGTGAGAGCTTCTAGTTATTTCGAATTTCGAAATAACCGTTGGAGGGAAACGGCTTCATGTCGCTTTCACTCAGTCTGTTCAGCAGTTCTCCTAGCCAATCAGATTCCAGCATCTTCTGTTCTTCGGTCAGTGTGGCAGTATGTTCCTCCAAATCGGGTAATGTCAAACAGACAACTTTCTGCGTCTTCTGTTCTTTACCAACAGAGGAAATACTTGGTCTGGAAGTTGCTTTGTAGTCAGCGGCTGTCTTGTACGCTTTGTCGAGACAGCTCAGCAGCTTCATACCGAAGTTGTCTACGTGGATCTTCTCGATCCTTCTTTGCTCAGCATGCGTTTCATTACTTCAACGGCAGCGTTTTGGAGATACGCGGGCTGAGTGATCTTGGGCTTGTTTGACTTGGGCCTTGACTTCCATATAGGGCTTGGGCCTTATGATCTTTATGTCTTATAACAATTATAAACTCAACATTGAACAAACACATTAGTAACAATAAATCAAAGCATTTAAACTTAATGTGTTATAGAATATTTAATTTCACTTAATTAATTTTGTCAAATCAAAATCCTGTGGAAAGGTGTTTCAACATCGGGGACTCGGCGGGACACGGCCGGACACGGCCGGAAAATGGGACACGGATGGGGACACGGCGGGACACGGCTGGGGTAAAAAAAAGTTAAAAATTAAGGTTTTTTTAATTTTTTTTTATAAAATTTAAGGATCAATTATGCAATTTGTCAAAAATCCTAAATTATAATCTCTATTGCACGAATTAGAAGTAGGTCTTCTCTCCTTCCTGCGCAAATCGCGATTTCAATCCCTGTGCTGCGTACATCGCAGTTCTCCTAACATCACGATTTCGTTTTTGTTTGGGAATAATCAGAAACAATTTCTTCTCTCCTGGGTTCTTCCTTCTCATGCGCTACGATTCTTCTCTTGGGTTCTTCTCCTAACATCACGATTCCGATTTGTGATTTAGCATGTTTTTTTATATATTTTTATATCTAATATATATATAATTAATTATATAAAATTTGCCGTGTCCCCGCCGCACCCGTGTCTCATATTTTCTAAAAATGCCGTTTGCCGTGTCCGCACCCGCGTCCGCACCCGTGTCCGTGCTTCATAGATAGGGACGCTATTCTAATGGTGTTTTAAACCGCCTCTATATAATCGATTTCCACAAAAAAAAAGGATTTAGCGACAAACAAATGGGTCGGTAAACTGTCCCTAAAGATTTGATGCCGAACTAAAAATGTACCGACGAAATATTTTGTCGCTAAATATCTGTTTAGAGATGTCATATAATTCATTTTTTTTGGACTATGCCTAACTGTAGGAAACAGTTATAACCACATACATCATGTCATTCCAATCAAATCTTACAATAAGCCTCACCAATATTGTCAATATTGAAACTAAAAATAACGAAATCTGAAATCAACATAACTAAAGTTTAAATATGTTCAAAAATGTCACCAACATAATCAGCAATGAACCTAAAATTAAATCACTTATACTCAAGCTAATTAACAATTGAACTTCTTCATGTGAATAAAGACTTTGAGCTATGCATACTCCTTCTTCATGTTTCTGCATCCTTCATCTGTCCATCATTATGTAGACATTAACCGGACATCAGATATAGACACCATGTCATATAAATTCCTATGAAACATATATATGAAAAAACACACTTTTAACTTGAAACCCAAAATTGACAGCTCTAAATTTAGGCTATTAATCTATAAATAACCATGAACAATACAACCAAAGGTAAAAAGAAAAAATACCATCCTTGATGTGACAAGAAGAAGAATCCAATCATGAATAATTTTTCAGTTATCTACAAACCTATAAGAATTCATGAAATATGGCATCTGCACAACCACAAATACCACCATTATCTTTTGAATTTGGAAAATTCTAAGACAACCAAATGGCTTCCTTTGCTTGATAAGAAAATTCAAGGAGTTTTACCATGTAATTGAGTATCCAAAGACCCATTTTACATCATTTCATACACAAGAAACTTTGCTATAAATCACAACGTAGCCCATCTCAAACCCTAAGAGGAACTTATCTCTACGATTCCAATCTAGAGTAAAATCACAAACTCACTTAAATTAGTTGAGTTGGATTCCAAAAAGACTAAGAACCAAATTGAATCCAATTGCATGGGATCAGACCGAACATATGAAATTCGAAAAGAAAAATGGTAAGAACTTACAGAAGCACGGTTGAACAAGAACAACAGAGGCTGAGACTGAGGATTGAGGAACAAAAGTAAACTGATCGGAAAACTTCGACCGCTAGAGGTGAAAGGCGAACGGAAGTTTAACCAAAGGCGAACAGAAGTTTAACGAACGCTGATCGGAAGCCTAACGATCCGCGAACAAAGTTTGGTGAACTAATAATTTGGAGACTGCGACGTAGCAGATATGAAGTTAAGAATGGGTTATGAATTAAGGATTACAAAGCATAGGTATTTTTTTTTTTTTTTTTTTGAGAAATGGCTTGTAATTTCATTAGATGAAAAAAGAAGTACAACAAGTAAAATGTGAGGAATAAAACCTTACACGATCACAGACAAATACAATATCCACGGAGGGATGAAAATGACTACAAAAAGCAAAAAGAATCCATAAAAGGCATAAAACAGACAAAACAACACTATATTTCTCATAAATCCAAATCTGTAGAAAGACATCTGCAATCCAAACTTCATCCTTTAGACCATTCCGATCTCAATCCTATTTTTTCTTGCAACCACCTAGATTTATTGATCTACGGACAAGATAAACCATTTCCACTCTTGCTAAATCCGAAAAAAACATACGACAGAATAATAGAGAGCATATACAATCAGACGGATAAAAAGTTCCGATAAAATATTTGAACACAGACTAAAAAAGCAATAAAAATATAAAAATCTAACCAGGTGTAAGGAAGAAGCTGGAAGATCCTTCGTCATCCTCAAAGTAGATCAACAAAATAAAAAAAAAATTGAGCCATGAGACAGTTTATAAAACTGTTACTAGAAAAGTGTTGTTAAAAGCTTTTCTATTTTTATTTTTATTTTTATTTTTTTTTTTAGTGGGAGTTAAGGAGAAGGGAAGTGAGGTGGAGAAAATACTTTAACCTCCAAAAATCACACTTGGAACTAAAAATGGAGGTATTTTAATATCCAATTAATCTAGGATGAATATTCTAGTAGAAATCATTCCCTCCTTAATAACGTTCCTTTCCAATCATGGTTACATAATTAAACTCCTAATTACATTTCTTTCCCAAGCATAGTTAGGTTATTAATCTTCCATTATTTAACATTCAAAAAACCTCCATTCAACCACAGGCTCAGACGGATTTAGGAGGGTGCTTGAGCATCCACTGGACACCTCAATTAATGTTGAAATTATTATGGAAAGTATTTGCGGAATTTTAATTTTTTTATGTAAAAATATCTAAAAAATTATCAATTTAGCATCCATAATTATGAAAGACCAACATAAACACATTTTTTAATAAATTCTAAATCCATCACTAACCACATCCAAACGCATTTTAGGAATACCAATGTAGTTGGAATGTTTAAACTCAGTTTTGATCACATGGACCCTAATGACTATGTAGTATTTGGTCATTCACCATTAGGTCTAAACTTATTAAAATCCTAAGGTGGAGATTCAAAACATCCTACGGTTTAGATTTAATAAACCTAGATCTAACAGTGAATGATCAAATTTACTTGACCATTAATGTGCATGTAAGACTAAAAACACAATATATTAGAAGGACTAATTCTTCCAATAAGTAAACGTGTTGAAGGTTTGACCATTAATTCTTCAAATAATTGATAGAGTAGCATGCCCATGCCTATGGTACAGGAATAGGATTGAATTTATAGGATTAATGGTGTAGTATAGTTTGGTGAGCTGTGGTAGCTTGCATATTTCTTAAACCACCGTTTTAGAGAGCAACCAACTTTCTTGGAGGTACTCACCGTTATAGATTTATATAAGTTTTAGGGCTTAATATATTATTTGCCATAACTTATCCAAAATAGTTTATCGGACTCTCTCAACTTTCAAAGTGTCCCGACAGTCTCTTCAATCTGCATAAAATATTTGTTGGAAAAATTTGAATAAAATTATACATTAATTTATATACCAACAAATACATTCTTTTATGAATAGTCATGTCCGTCGTGAACAGTCGTGTTTATACGTAAAAGTCGTGTCTGTCCGTGTACAGTCGTCTTCGTTCGTGAAAATACATATCTTTTGAGTTCTATTTATATAGAATGGAATTGTCAAATTCATATACGGTTAAGAAAAATAATCTGTGTAATTTTTCCTACTATCAGTCTGTTCATAATGTCTTGTTTTCCTACTCCGGTGATAACTAGGTTACACACGGTTTGAGTTCGCTTGCGTAATCTGTTGTATCCTGGGAGACGATCGTCAATAGCGACGACATCTGTCTTAAGGAAACTGCTAATACATGCTTCAGATTTGTCTATCTTTTTCCTTTTAATTTCCAGTTTTACTGTTTATATATTTTTGTGTGTTCGTTTTGTTTTTTGGTTAATCACATCTAACAGACGTACTTGTTTGTCTAACATTCTTAAGGCAGACATAATCGTTTGTTCTACAATCTTAAGACAGAATTACGTTGGTGTAACATTCTTAAGACAGATTATATTATTTTTTTTATTTCCAAAAAAAGAAATACACAGAGAAAAAGACAATGCGAAAATATGTTTATTATTTTCTTTGAATTGCAATATTGAAAGAAGAAGGTATGTTGATTGTCTGATTGCAATATTGTATTGGTTTTGTTAGAGTTTCAATTAGTTTGTGTAAAATTCCGTGGGGTGGAGTTCGCAGTTCTAGTAGTTTGTTATTATTTCATTGGTGGTGGTAGTAATGACTCATGCCTTCTCAAGGATATTGTTAGAAATGTTTTATCCTAACAATTTTGATGTTGTTCACAGGAATATTAAAACAATTTCTTTCCTGGAAACTCAATTAAATAGTGAAAGAATAAAGCTTGCGGTCAAGTTTTCCAAATTCGATATTCATGAGAATGAATAGAGATATTCTCAACAGCAATAAAGCTTGTGATTTTGAGCGAGGAAGAAAAAGTTGTCAATTATTGTCTGGTTTCTGTTTGTTTAAACAGATTAATTGCCTGTTGGCATATGTTGGTATATGTGTTAATTGAAGATGGATCCGGTTTTAAAAACACGGTCACTTCAGAGGCTTTAGGCCTACTTGTACTAGTGACAACGTTTGTAAGCCACAACGAAAGTCTAGGAAAATTCATTGGTATGAATTTTAAGACTTGTTGATAAAAGAAAATATGTTTTCTTTAGAGATGATGATGATATACGAAAATTCCATATTTGATATTCTCGCGCGCGTAGGGGTTGATATACATTAGAAATGTGAAGTGTCACAAATTGAAAAATCTGAGCAATGATGTTATCTTGCCGAGCTAGTTGCTGGTAGATGAACATTAGTTGGCGAGATTTAATTTGTGAAAATAATTAAAAATGTAGAAATCAAATCGCCTTAAAATAACTATGTTTCAATGATGGAATCGAAGAAAAATATCATATCAATTGGTGAATATACGGTTAAAAAGCTTCTGATTGATGAACTCGGATAGAAAAGTTTACGTATGATAACACCATTAGTCAATTGATCTCAACGAGTGTCATTCTAATTGATTTTGTAGAATCAAAGGATAACACAGCGGATCCGCTAACCTACAGGTTAAAACCGAGATCAAATTGAAAAACCATCGAAAGGAATGAGACTAAAGCCCATAGAGAAGAGGCGTTATGTGAAGGAAAACCCTACCTAGTTGACTGGAGATCCCAAGATCTAGGTTCAAAGGGACAACCTAATTGCATAAACCTTATGCGTTCACTGTGGGGGTTAAACCCAAGTCCATTCCTAGATGTAAACAGTGACACCAACGGGAAAAGGTTAAGCTATATGCTTTTAATGATACATTGTGCGCCAGTATTCTGAGCAAATAAAATCACCTATGTCAGAGTGAAGTGAGGTCGCTTCGATAGAGACTAGTGTGGGGCCTAGTTCTCTTAAACTCTCGCCGAACCAGACGATGTTCATGGCCATAACGAACATAACCATGAGAACCATACTGTGTTATGTTGGTATCTGTGTGGGGTATATCATCATTTACACAAATGACAGATAGTTCAAAGACATCGCGTCTACTAATCAGCCAGTAAAGTAAATATACTTTCACAAGGGAATGTTCAAGGCACATCAGCTACCTATCCTATGCAGATATCTTCTGTAGAAAGTTATCACCATTTCATAATCGTCTCATTTTTTATTTTATTCATGTGGGGGATTGTTGGAAAAATTTGAATAAAATTATACATTAATTTATATACCAACAAATACATTCTTTTATGAATAGTCATGTCCGTCGTGAACAGTCGTGTTTATACGTAAAAGTCGTGTCTGTCCGTGTACAGTCGTCTTCGTTCGTGAAAAGACATATCTTTTGAGTTCTATTTATATAGAATGGAATTGTCAAATTCATATACGGTTAAGAAAAATAATCTGTGTAATTTTTCCTACTATCAGTCTGTTCATAATGTCTTGTTTTCCTACTCCGGTGATAACTAGGCTACACACGGTTTGAGTTCGCTTGCGTAATCTGTTGTATCCTGGGAGACGATCGTTAATAGCGACGACATCTGTTTTAAGGAAACTGCTAATACAGGCCTCAGATTTGTCTATCTCTTTCCTTTTAATTTTCAGTTTTACTGTTTATATATTTTTCTGTGTTTGTTTTGTTTTTTGGTTAATCACATCTAACAGACGTACTTGTTTGTCTAACATTCTTAAGACAGACATAATCGTTTGTTCTACAATATTTGGTTAGCCCTTGAACTTACGTAAAATGTAATCAATTGATCACTCGGTGGCCAAAAAATAAGTTAAATGCGGAAGATGTATTTTCCCAACTATAAAACGTGTCTTCTCTAATATTAAAACCGTATACCCCGATTTTCTTCGTTTTACTTTTTTTTAAGATACGCATAATACATCTTCCGTATTTAATTTATTTTTTGCAACTGAATGATCAATTGATTACATTTTATGCAAGTTCAGTGAGCTATCAATCTTTTTGGACAAGTTCAAGGGGAAAATGATGTAGCCTAAGATTTATGATTGAGTTTTAACTAAAAAAAACTCAAACTTATAATTAAGGCCTAATCATAGATTTTATATTAATTTCCGACGCACTTCCATATGCAAATATCTCTTGGGCTTGCATCATGTAGAGCATATGTCCATCCCACCATATGTTTTAATTTCACAAATTAATGAGGATTTTAGGACTCGAACTCTCGACCGTTTAGTATAAAAAGCTCTGATACAATGTAAATATAGATTCATATAATTGAGGGAATATGTTTGGCATAATTGATTTAGGGTTTAGAGAGACCGTGTATTTATATAGATAAATAGCTCTATCAATAGCTTTATTTGCAGTAAATCCTAGATAAGAATGACGAAGATTAATATAAGATTTTTGATTAGGTTTTAAATAAAAGCTCAAATTTCAATAATAGTTCTTATATTAATAGGTAACACTTGTCGGAGATTAATATAAGATCTATGATTGCGCCTTAACTATAAGTTCGAGCTTTTAGTTTAATCGGTTCCATGAAATGGTATCAGAGCCTCTAGGACCAAACGGTCGAGGGTTCGAGTCCTAACAACCTCATTAATATGTGGAATTAAAAACACATGGCGGAATGAGCCAGTGTTGTGCACGCTGCAAGCCCAATGGGCATTTGCGTGTGGGGGTGTGTCGGAGATTAATATAAGATATATGATTGGGCCTTAACTATCAGTTCGAGCTTTTAGATCAATCGGTTCCATGACAACACTCATCACTGTATTAAAAAAAATTAAAAATTAAATTCAGTGTTTCTTTTTTCAGAGTATTTTAACATACGTCTACACATGTTTGGTATTTGAAAAGGATGGGGATAATGATAAATATTGAAATATAGATAAAGATAAATTATTTGTTTTCCGCATTGTTCTTCTATGGATCTAAAAGTTACGCATATTTTTCGTGAAGGAAATAGAATAGCTGATGCATTGGTTAAATTTGGAGTCGCAACAGATTATATTATTTAGTGGAATTATGCACCAGCTTTTTGCAATAGATTTATTTCTGATGATATGTATTATTTAGAAAAACTTCGTTTCTCTAAATTTTCTTCTGTATTTTTTTCCTCCTTTTAATAAAATCTGGGTCTGAGAGAGATCATATGTTCAACTCCCTCCAACCTTGTTTTGTGGTGAAGCTCTTAGCCTAGTAGTTGAGAGCTTACATATGCATTGGGAGGTCATGGGTTCGAATCACATCCGGGTTTGGTGGGGATTTTTCTTTAATGTAAGCGCATTGTACGTAATTTAAAAATAAAATAAAATTTGGGTCTGGATTTTTGATTGGTTTTGTGGAAGTGCCAACCTAGTTGGGATCTTTGCATTCCGATCTTAGCTTGTAACCCAGCCTTTACTTAAAAAAAATAATTATATTATTATATTTATCCAGAAAATAATTATTTAAAGTAAATCTAAAGGGACAATCTATTGACCCCCTAAACTTCTAAAAAAACCACACAATTTATCTCCCTCTCCGATATGGCGCTGACCTGGCAAAATATAAAGATGCAATAATCCAAACGCCATGTCGAAGAAGATAGGTAAATTGAGTGGTTTTTTAGAAGTTTATGAGGTTAATAGATTGTCTCTTAAATTTAGGGAGGTAAAATGAAAAAGAAAAAGACAAATTCAGAGAGCTGCGTATGTATTAAGCCTCATAAAATATAACAACAAACAAAGTAACTTACTTACCATGCAATTAAATACAAAAAAAAAAAAAAAAAGACACTAATGATAATTAATCATTTAATTAAGAGAGAGAAAAGTATTGAACTTATCAAAACATGTTACTCATTTAAATTATAGGGTTACATTGGTCTTTTACAAAAGAAGTAAGTCATTTTGAATTTGATCTATTCTATACCTCTATTTTCCAAAAAATCCTTAAAGACGACTAGTATCCTTATATTATTAAAAAATGAATGAATTTAAAAAAAAAAAAATTATTCACAACATAAATAGAGTCTGCTCCAACCGTTAACTTTAAGGATTACTAAACCCAACCCCAATTTCACATTTCCAGTCCCGGAAAAAGACGTCACCGCCCTTTAACCAAAAACTGAAAATTCCAATCCCTCCCAAACTCTCTTAAAGTCTACTAAATACATTTTCATCCGAATCAAAGACAACACGTTTGATGGAAGGCAATCCGTTATCACCGGGAGGAGACGGGAGTGATGCTGTGTCTGAAGTCGAGGTATTTTTCCGATTGAACTTCATTTCATTTCTGTAATTTGAATTAAAAAAAATCTGGTTCGGCACTCGGACGTGTGAGCATCACGCCTCACCATGTGGTGGGGCGTATGAGTATCACGCCCCACCACATGGTGAGGCGTGATAGCCACACGCCCCACCACATGGTGGGGCGTGATGTTCATACGCCCCACCACATGGTGAGGCGTGATGCTCACACGCCCCACCGCATGGTCAGGCGTGATACTCATACGCCCCACCACATGGTGAGGCGTGATGCTCACACGTCCGAGCATATTTGTGGCTGTTTTTCGGGTTTAGACACCGAAACGCTGTAGAAATGTCACGTTTTGGAATGTAATGTTCGTTATTTATCATTTACAGGAGGTTTCGTGGGAAGAATTTGACGGAAACGGCATAGATTACAGTTCACAGTTTTTTCCCAAACAAACGTTTCAAACATATCATGAAGCTGTTAACTGGGCAAAACAGACGACAATTGGGATCGGGTTCGAGTTAACCACAGCATCGCACAAGACGGGGCGCAACTCAAAGTGGATATTGGTTAAATGTGCTCGTGGTGTTAAGAATTATAAAAGGAAAAAGGATATGGATATGGATGTTATACTACGGAAGAATACAAAAACAAAGTATTGTGGTTGCAAATTCCAGATAAAGGTTATGGAAATCCCTGAATTGGGCGGTTGGGTGGTGAATGAGATTCCTAAAGATAGAGGACAACACTGTCATCATTTGGCTGTATATCGTCAGGGCTACAGACAGATGAGCGGACTAAGCCCGGCTTCCAAAAAACTTGTTCGTGAAATGAGTTCAGCTCAAGCTAAGCCTTGTGCTATTTTTGCTGCAATCAAAGAAAAACATCTGGAGGATTGCCCGACACAAAGACATATCTATATTTACAGGGAGAAAATAAGGACTGAGAGCTTTGAGGGTCGGGATGTAATCGGTTAGTTTTATCGGCTTGCTATAGATAAGGAGTACATACATTGGACGCAAGCGGTGCCGGGCAGCAATGTTGTGACTCACTTATTTATGGCATCCAACATTGATCACATTGTTCCGATCTTATTACTTGTTTGTTGGTATGGATTCAACATATAAAACAAACAAGTATAAGATGCCATTCTTTGAAATCATTGGAATGACGCCTTCAAACAAAAACTTCTTGATCGCCTATGCAATCATGAAGGATGAAACTGAGGGTAGTTATATATGGGTGTTACAAAAATTGAAGCTTTTGCTCCAACCTGATGTGCATCTGACAGCCATTGCTACAGACCGGGAGTTCGGACTGATGCGGCCGGTTCGTGAGGTATTTCCTCATAGTCATCATTTATTGTGCACATGGCATATTAATAAAGATGTGGAGGATAGAGTAGGCAAGTTGAGTGGAATGAAGAGGTTTGGTGAAATTTTTATGAATTCCAAATGGAAACGTATAATTGAAGCCCCGACAGTAGCCGAATATGAGGCGGCAGTGGTAGCCATGAAGAATACTATTGCCAACTGGCCTCATGTGATAGAGTACGTGGAGACCACATGGCTAGTGCATAAAGAGAAGTTTTGTCGAGCATGGAAGAATAATGTGTTGCACTTAGGAAACACCACAACCTGTCGAGTGGAGAGTTCACATGCACAGTTGAAACAGTGGTTGAATTCATCTATTGGTGCACTCGATACAGTGTGGGAGAAGGTGCACAACGACATTGAGGCTCAGATCGAGGCGATCAAGTAAGACATTTATTCTGTTATTTGCTTTAATCTTTTAAAATTTAATACATTAGTTTTGTAATCTTTCACTATATATAATCAGATACTCACTCGAGGACTCGAGAACAAGATTTGCGGTGAATCACTGTGGAGCACCTTTCATGTATCTCGACTTACACGTTTCACATTACTGCTTGGCTGTACTAAATGCTGAGCTCAAGCATATGCATGGATTGAGTATGGATGTGGTAAGTGAATACGGATGCGTGTTGCCCATGACTCATAGCATTCCGTGTGCATGTGAGCTTAAAACATATATTGACACAGATGAATCGGTCCGTGTTGACCGCATCCATCCTTTTTAAAGATCTCTTGCATTTGAAGGGTTGAGTGACATACCACTTACTGCTCCAGTATATGCTGACGGGTCTGAGGATCACCGATTTTTTCAATCTCTTGTGGAAAAGGTTGAAAAATTAGATCCTTCAATGGTGCGTAGCATATCGATGTACATTCATGATCAGATAAACCCGAAATAGAGTGGCTTTAAAGAACCTGAGGTCAAAGACACTGTTAGGGGTACACCAAAGGGAAATTCATCGACGAAACGAAATCCGAGTGCATGGGAGTACAATCAACAAGGTCGAGCACAGTCATCAGGTTCGAGGAGTAGTTGTAGTCGAGGCCGTTCCTCATCCTCATCTGTGCATAACAGCCAGATGCCGGGTATATTTTATTTCATTAATATATATGTTGAAGTTAAAGTAAATAGATTTTTATTGATGAATTTCATATATTAATATTTTCAGTCGGATTTGATGCGGATATCGCCGGTTACCACCATTTACATCGGGTTCAAGGTCTCATCGTACCATTTATTACTGGATTCCATGATGTTGTAGCAGATGGTAACTGTGGATTTCGTGTTTTAGCCGATGCCATCACCTATAACCAAGAGGAGAGGAAGCTGATGAGAATGCTCATAGAGATTGAGATGCGGGCAAACCGTGATCTGTATGCGCTAGTGTACGGGAACGGATTTGATGCTGCCCTCACACGTATTAAATGGGCAAGAGCGGGTTATGGTGAGTCTCACTGGATGGTGAGTCTGGATGACTTATATGCTGCTGCATCTGTATTGAACGCAGTAATATTCATCTTTACTACACAACAGTTAGGATGTTGCACTATACTGCCGATGCGTTCGGACGATGGAAGACCACCAGAGAGAGAGATTGTGATTTGTCATTTGGGGAGTTATCATCACTACATACGTCTTTATTTACATCCTACGTTTCCAGTGCCGCCCATTGCCACCCAATGGCGTTTATTTTGTCATCCGAGTGTTCGTCACTTGGAGAATCTATACGCTGAAAGGAGAGAGGCTTGGACTAGATTATATTAGTTTTATATGTTGTGATTAATAATATTTATTAATTAACTTATATTATTTTAGTACAATTCTGTAGTTACGGGTTTAACGGCCTATTTACGGGTTTAACGAACTATTTACGGGGTTAAAAAGCTATTTTTTTTGCCAATCCGACACGCGGACGTGTGGCCATCACGCCTCACCGCGCGGTCGGGGGTATAGATATCACGCCTCACCGCGTGGTCGGACGTGATAGCCAACTGCCCGACCTTGCGGTGAGGCGTGGGGCTATCACGCCCGACCACACGGTGAGGCGTGTCGGATTGGCAAAAAAAATATAAATTTCCCTCCCCAAAACCCATGAAAGGGCATTTCGTCCTTTCACGGGGCTAGGGGTGGGAATTTGGGGCTGGGTTTAACAACACCCTTAACTTTCGCCATCCCTTCATATCACCAAACTTAATTCTTAATATGTCATTATTCTTTATATATTATACTATAATTTAAAAATTCTAGCCTCCATTTCACAAATCATAAACCCTATAAAATATATTTTAGAGTTCTAATTTATAAATTCTAATCCTTAAAATATATTAAAAGTACTAATTTTACTAGTTTGACATAATGTAAAATTATGACTTGACATAATTATAAATAGTTTTTAAAACATGAATTTCTGTGTAATTTTCCTGGATTTTAATTGCATACAAGGAGCTCTAACCTATCGATTGTAACCGGATCGGCCTTAGGCCTAAGACAAAATTGTGCTGATACGGGTCTATGGTTTGCGGGCCCAAAAGTATTTAATTGGTCTATATATAAATGGTGTCCGCTATGGTTACTTCCTTTAAAAACAAAGTATGATTACTTTGTTTCAATAACGAATAGTATTACGACACGTGTCAAATTAATTTAAAATAAAATAAATTATATTACAAGTTCACCTGTTATTACAGGTTACCACTAAATAAGGAAAATTAAAGTTACACAAGGTAGAATATAATTCTATCCACCAAACCACTTTACGGAAATTGACACTACTTTACGGAAAATCTATAAAACTTTTACAAATTTCTGTAACATTTCTATAATTTTACGTAAATTAATTATTTTTTGTTAAATTATTAATAAAAAAATGATTTTAATTCTATCCATCAAACCACTTTACGAAGATTGACACTACTTTACGGAAAATCTATAAAACCTTTACAAATTTCCGTAATATTTGCACAATTTAACGTAAATTAACTATTTTTGGTAAATTATTAATAAAAAATAATTTTAATTCTATCCACCAAACCACTTTATGGAAATTAACACTACTTTACGAAAAATCTATAAAACCTTTACAAATTTCGTAATATTTATATAATTTTACGTAAATTAATTATTTTTTATTAAATTATTAATAAAAAATAATTTTAATTCTATCCACCAAAGAACTTTACGAAAATTGACACTACTTTACGGGAAACCTATAAAACATTTACAAATATCCGTAATATTTGTACAATTTAACGTAAATTAATTATTTTCGATAAATTATTAATAAAAAATAATTTTAATTCTATCCGCCAAACCACTTTACGTAAATTGACACTATTTTATGGAAAATCTATAAAACATTTATAAATTTCCGTAACATTTGTATAATTTTAAGTAAACTAATTATTTTTTATTAAATTATTAATAAAAAAATAATTTTAATTCTATCCACCAAACCACTTTACGAAAATTGACACTACTTTACGGAAGATTTATATAAAACCTTTACAAATTTCCGTAATATTTGTACAATATTACATAAATTAATAATTTTTGGTAAATTATTAATAAAAAATAATTTTAATTCTATCCACCAAACCTCTTTATGTAAATTGACACTACTTTACGGAAAATCTATAAAACCTTTACAAATTTCCGTAAACTTTGTACAGTTTGACGTAAAGTAATTATTTTGTAGTAAATCTAAGTTCGGGGGTCAGTTGCAGTACTGGGAAAATTTGAGGAGGTTTGGAAGATATTAAGCCTAAAAAAACACAGGTTTAAATGTTTAAGTTAAATGAAGGGCATGTAAGTCATTTCCATCAATTTGTGAAAACCCTAATACAACTAAAACGACGTCGTTTTAGTTGTAGACCTACAAAAATATGAGGTTTACGTAATATGTTTCAACTTTACGTCAATCATCTATTGATAGACATAGTTTACATAAATATAAATTAATTAACAAATAAAATTATTTTTATTAATATTTTAACACAAATTAATTAGTTTATGTAAAATTGTACAAATGTTACGGAAATTTATAAAGGTTTTATGGATTTTACATAGTATCAATTTACTTGGACTAGTTTGATCGATATAATTTTATTTTTTATGAATATTTTACTACAAAATAATTACTTTACGTCAAATTGTACAAATCTTACGAAAATTTGTAAAGGTTTTATGTATTTTACCTAAAGTAGTGTATATTAATGTAAAGTAGTTTGTTGGATAGAATTAGAATTATTTTTTTATTAATAATTTAACAAAAAATAATTATTTTACATTTTGTACAAATGTTACGGAAATTTGTAAAGGTTTTACGGATTTTACGTAAAGTAGTGTCAACTTACGTAAGGTGATTTGGTGGATACAATTAAAATTATTTTTTATTAATAATTTAACAAAAAAATTACTTTACGTAAAATTGTACAAATGTTACGAAAATTTATAAACGTTTTATGGATTTTATAGATTTTCCATAAAGTATTGTAAATTTACGTAAAGTGGTTTGGTGGATAGAATTAAAATTATTTTTTTATTAATAATTTAATAAAAAATAATTAATTTACGTAAAATTATATTACAAATGTTACGAAAATATGTAACGGTTTTATAGATTTTCCGTAAAGTAGTGTCAATTTGCGTAAAGTGGTTTGGTGGATAGAATTAAAATTATTTTTATTAATAAATTTTTAAAAACTAATTACTTTACATAAAATTGTACAAATATTACAGAAATTTTTAGAGGTTTTATGGATTTTACGCAAAGTAGTGTCAATTTATATAAAGTGGTTTAGTGGCTAAAATTAGAATTTTTTTTTATTAATATTTTACGAAAAAATAATTGCTTTACGTAAAAATTTATGAATGTTAAGAAAATTTGTAAAAATTTTATGGATTTTACGTGAAGTGGTGTTAATTTACATAAAGTGATTTAATAGATAGAATTAAAATTATTAATAAAAAATAATTTAACAAAAATTTATTACTTTACATAAGGTTTTATAGATTTTTCGTAAAGTAGTGTCAATTTACATAAAATGGTTTGGTGGATAGAATTAAAATTATTTTTTATTAATAATTTAATAAAAGTAATTAATTTACGTAAAATTTTACAAATGTTACGGAAATTTGTAAAGGTTTTACGAATTTTACGTAAGGGGTGTCAATATACGTAAGGTGGTTTGGTGGATAGAATTAAAATTAATTTTTATTAATAATTTAACAAAAAAAAATTATGTTACGTAAAATTGTACAAATGTTAGAGAAATTTGTAAACGTTTTATGGATTTTATACGAAAAGTTGTTATTTTACAAAAATTACGTTACGTCAATCTTGTACTGATAGACATAACATACGTAAAATAAAATTAAATTTACATAAAGTTGTTATTTTTTGTTAAAATATTATTAAGTTCCCAAAATCGAGTTTCACGTAAATTATTTTCCTTTTACTAAAATCATTTAGTGTTGCTTACTAAATTTATAAATAAATATAAATTAATTAATAAATCATATTATTTTTATTAATAATTTAACAAAAAATAATTACTTTACATAAAATTGTACAACCGTTACGGAAAATTTTAAAGGTTTTATGGATTTTACGTAAAGTAGTGTCAATTTATATAAAGTGGTTTGATGGCTAGAATTAGAATTCTTTTTTATTAATAATTTAACAAAAAATAATTACATTACATTTTGCACAAATATTACGAAAATTTATAAAAGTTTTATGGATTTTACGTAAAGTTGTATCAATTTACATAAAGTGATTTTGTGGATAGAGTTAAAATTATTAATAAAAAATAATTTAACAAAAATTTATTACTTTACATAAATTGTACAAAGTTTATGGAAATTTGTAAAGGTTTTATAGATTTTCTGTAAAGTAGTGTCAATTTACGTAAAGTGGTTTGGTGGATAGAATTAAAATTATTTTTTATTAATAATTTACCAAAAATAATTAATTTACGTAATATTGTACAAATATTACGGAAATTTGTAAAGGTTTTATAGATTTTCCGTAAACTAGTGTCAATTTTCATAAAGTGGTTTGATGGATAGAATTGAAATTATTTTTTATTAATAATTTAATAACAATAATTAATTTACGTAAAATTATACAAATGTTACGGAAATTTATAAAGATTTTATAGATTTTCCGTAAAGTAGTTTCAATTTACGTAAAGTGGTTTGGTGGATAGAATTAAAATTATTTTTTTATTAATAATTTACCAAAAATAATTAATTTACGTTAAATTGTACAAATATTACGGAAATTTATAAAGGTTTTATAGATTTTCCGTAAAGTAGTGTCAATTTTCGTAGAGTGGTTTGGTGGATAGAATTAAAATTATTTTTTTATTACTAATTTAATAAAAAATAATTAGTTTACTTAAAATTATACAAATGTTACGGAAATTTGTAAAGGTTCTATAGATTTTTCGTAAAGTAGTGTCAATTTACGTAAAGTGGTTTGGCGGATAGAATTAAAATTATTTTTTATTAATAATTTATCAAAAATAATTAATTTACGTTAAATTGTACAAATATTACAAAAATTTGTAAAGGTTTTATAGATTTCCCGTAAAGTAGTGTCAATTTTCGTAAAGTGCTTTGATGGATAGAATTAAAATTATTTTTTTATTAATAATTTAATAAAAAATAATTAATTTACGTAAAATTATACAAATATTACGAAAATTTGTAAGGGTTTTATAGATTTTTCATAAAGTAGTGTCAATTTCCGTAAAGTGGTTTGGTGGATAGAATTAAAATTATTTTTTATTAATAATTTACCAAAAATAATTAATTTACGTTAAATTGTGCAAATATTACGGAAATTTGTAAAGGTTTTATAGATTTTCCGTAAAGTAGTGTCATTTTTCGTAAAGTGGTTTGGTGGATAGAATTATATTCTTGTATAACTTTAATTTTCACTTTTAATATAATTTATTTTATTTTAAATTAATTTGACACATGTCGCAATACTATTCGTTATTGAAACAAAGTAATCCTACTTTGTTTTTAATGGAAGTGAGGATAGCGGGCACCATATATAAATATATGAAGAAAAAAATAAAATTTATATGTATATTTATACTAATTAGGTTGTAAAAGGCTCAAATAATCGATAGGGTTAAGGTGTAAAAATACCTCCAACGCTTAGGGTCAGAAGCAATTTTACCACTAACGTTTAAAATTGTACAATTTTACCTCTAACTTTGGAAGCCAAGAGCAATATTACCTTAACGTTGATAAATTTGGTCAATGTCAGACACTATTATAAAACACATATATTTTTGTTCCGTATTCTGGACCAATTGCATAACAATTCGTTCTAAAAAAAAGGATTTTATGTTTTTATAATTTAATAATAAAGGGCGGCCCGGTCGCATTACGCGTCCCCGCTGAGCGAGGGTCCGGGGAGGGGTCCCACCACAAGGGTGTATTGGGGGCAAGCCTTCCCTTGCCAATTCAATTTATAAATTCGGTAAATTTTTTAATTTTTTTTTTGTCTAGTTCGTACAAAAAGACAATATATTTTTTATTTTTATATTTTTTTCACATTCCAGCGTATATTTGTGATTTGTTACTAATAAAATAACGCATATATGGAATGTAGATGACAAGATTATTGACCAAGAAGATAATTTGATGAATTATTTCTCAAATTGACATAATTTATTAATGTTAGAAGTAAAATTACTCTTGACTTTCAATGTTAGATGTAAAATTGCATCATTTTAGACATTAAAAGTAAAATTGCTTCTAACCCAAAACGTTATGAGTATTTTTTCCACTTTAACCTAATTGATATTTTAAACTTAAAAATGTTGAATTAGTTCTTTTGAATATAGGTTGATAATAATAATATATAGCATATAATTATTAATAAAGTATTTTTTTCATCATATATTGAAATATATTAAAAAAAATTAAGTACAATTTTAGGTTAAAAAGACTCTTATTTCTTACATTTCTTATTTCGCCATTAAATGGTCAGGACCACTCCATCCCTCAAAGCTGGTTGTTGCAGAAGTAACAAACATGCAATCTCCCAGTCAAATAAGTTCTAATCAACAAACTTCAAACACTTCATTGTCAATTTCTCACTGCAATCTGATCTGAAACATGTCAAATCAGAAACATGTTGCAGTTCTTGCCTTCCCATTTTCCAGCCACCCTAAAAATCTGATGAATCTTTTGCTTAAAATGTCAAATTCAGCTCCCGATATTCTTTTTTCTTTCTTCAACACTAAACACTGCAATGACTCTTTGCTTTCCGATCTTCACTTACCATCTAATATCAAAATTTACAATGTGGAAGACGACCGCTTCACTGGGAATTCTGTTAAAAAAATTGATCTTTTCTTGAATGTTGCTCCTGAAATTCTAACAAAAAGAGTTGAAACTGCGGTTGCAGAAACCGGAATCAATATCACTTGCATAATAACTGATGCTTTCTTGACGTTTTCCGGTGAGTTAGCAAACAAGTATGAGGCTTCTTGGATTGCCCTTTGGACATCCTCGCCTATTTCGCTTTCTGCTCACTTCTACACCGAAATTATTCGCAAAAAATGTGCAGATGAAAACATAGGTAAAGATCAAAATGTGGATTTTGTTTCCGGTTTATCTATGTTGCGTGTGAAAGATTTACCGGCTGAGGTTCTGGGCGTCGTCGGTAAGGAAGAATCAACATTCTCAAAACAACTGTGTCAAGTTGGAGAAGCACTTCCAAAAGCTACTGCTGTTGCTATAATTTGTTCTGAGGAACTGATTCCTGAGACGTTAAATAATGATCTGAAATCCAAATTCAAGAATTACTTGAGTTTGGGTTTTCTTTCGTCACCGCAGCCACCAAATTCAGATTCGGATTCGGATGCGACAGGTTGCCTGTCGTGGCTAGACAGGCAACCATCTAAATCAGTAGCATATATTGCTTTTGGAACTGTGGCAGTATTATCTGAGAAAGAGATGAAAGCATTAGTTGAAGCTCTTGAATTTAGCAACATACCATTTCTGTGGTCTCTTAATGATAATTTAAAAGAAAAATTACCAAATGGGTTCGTTGAAAGAATAAGCAAGGAAAAATCGTGCCATGGACACCACAAACTATAGTTTTAGCTCATGATTCAGTAGGTGTGCATATAAGCCATGGCGGGTATAACTCGGCGTGTGAGAGCATTGTTTATGGTGTGCCGATGATTTGTCGACCGTTTTTTGCTGATCAAATGACAATTTCTCGAATGGTGGATGTTGGGTGGGGAATAGGTGTGAATGTTGAAGATGGAGTCATTACCAAGAATGGGTTGTTGAAGAGTTTTGAGCTATTCTTTCCATATGGTCATGAGAAAGGGAAGAAGATGAGAGAAAATGTTGAACAACTTAAAAAGTGGCTGCTCTGTCTGATGGTTCTGCTGCTAGAGATTTCACCGAGTTGATGGGATTAATTTCTATGGTTTGAATTTTGTTATTTTTAGGCCATCAAGAGTGTCACAATCTGCCTCCTCGAGACATTAAATATGTGTGGCATTCTCGAACTAGACCTTCTAATAATATGTGGTGGTGTTAATCTTCTTGGAATGATCAAGACTTAGTTGTTGTTTTTCATTTTATGTTTTTGAGACTATGCAATAAAATAACTTGAATAAATTTATTTTTATAGATTGTAATTAATTCATGATTGTCCTACATCGGATGCACAATTTACTTACAGTCACGTAGGATTAATAGAATCGATTATTGTGATCTTTTATTTCAACCCATCAAATTACAAATTATTTTAGTCACATTAAATCTATAATCTATGCTTGCAAATTTAGTTAGATATATACTTGTTTCATTTGCGTCTCCTATTGTAAATTTTTTACAATATTTCTATATCCATATCATTTATACAAAAAAAAAAAAAAAAAAAAAAACCACTTTCATTTGTGTCTCAAAGAATTCGGTCTTGCTTTCGGGTTTGTTTGCACCAAATATTGGGACACACATCAATTCGTCACATACAAAGAATTTTTCAATTTACCTCTCCATATGTGGTAGTTTGTACCATTTAGATCGGTAATTTTATCTGCATTTACCTACGTATTAACTTAACTCGATTATTCAGAACAAATAAGGAAAACACAAATAACTAATAAAAAGATATCACTAATTTAAAGTATTTTGCGCTTAATTTTACCCATACTCAAGGCATCAAAGGAGAAGGCAAATCGATTTCTCTAACCTCTAAGGGACGGGTAATGAACCCATAAATAAATCAACAGATTTAGACTTACCTCTTGTAGCACATATCCATTGAATAGTAGTAGAAGTAATCAATATTGGCTCCGTATCACCGATCTAGGAGGTTACTGCATTGAATGAGCAATCTCCGTTGTTGCATGAACTAAGAACGCAACCCGAGGACAAAGAGGGAAGGGGCGGGGGCTAGGAGAGAGCAAGAGGGGTTGCCTAATTCAATCTCTCTTGTCTATTTTTGTGTTAGGTTTAGCCTCCTTAACTATCTATGTATAGCTAGGTTAAACATTAACCCTAATCCCAACCCTAAACTGATTAAGTTACAAGCGGACCATAAATGGATCAGTAAATGGGCCAAGTCCCGTTTACTCCATTTTTTTCTACATTTCCCACTCGCACATAATGGAAACATATTCCATCACTTTGTCTCGTCAATACTCGCAATAGTTCGTACTACCGACATACAATCGAGAACTCAAATGATGTATACTCGTTGGAGATATACAACCTCTAGAATTACGTGTATAATTAAGAAATAGTATGATTTATCCTAAACTTCATATCACATCCACTGTAATTATCATTATCTCAACAGTTCATCTATATTCACAAATCTGCACCTATGCACAACTATCAGGATTTGCAAAATATAGGACTATAATAAGATGTGAACTTGATAAAGTCTTTCTCTCTTACTACGTTCTTTCCATAATAACTCATTTTACTTTCCTAGTTGGCCCCTATTCGAGCTGAATTAGTACCTAGCTCTTGAGGGCATTCTTCTAAAGTAGCCAAAATGAGTTACACTTCTTGAACTAGTTGAGAGTATCGAGGATGAGTTACACTTCTAAAGTATGTCATCTCATCATGAAAACGAAGGTACCATTGTCTTGAAGACTGTTTGAGGCCATAGATCGATTTGATCAATTTGCAAAACTTTTTTTCGCAGGCTTCTTGAACTAAATCTATAGGTTGTTGCATGTAAATTTCTTCATCCAATTCTCCATTGAGAAAGGCAGCCTTTATATTCATTTGATGTAGCTCGAGGTCCAAACCTGCCATAAGTAAATCTCGTAACATGAGAAAATGTCTCATCAAAGTCTATTCTTTCCTGTTGTGCATAGCCCTTGGCGACTAAGTGAGCTTTGTATTTGGATAATGCCATTAGCCTTTCGTTTAATCTTGAGAACCCATTTTTTTCCAATTTCCCTTCTACCTTTGGGAAAGTTAACCAATAGCCAAACAGGGTTGACTTGCATGGAAGTCATTTCTTCTTCCATTGCTTTAATCCATTTGTCCTTTTCGAGACACGAGAGAGCTTGTTGAATATTCTTCGATTCTGGATCATTATAAAGAGTTACTAAAAGAGTTGAGCCTTCGATATCGAATCGTCGACAATCAATTTTTTATCTTTTAGCGCCATACGGTTCCGAATCCTAGTAGACGGATTTCATGTATTCATCATAATTCGATATGCTTCCACTGTGACCAAGTTCCATATTTTCATAATAATGGGGAATAACACTCCCACTTTCATCCAGATCTAGAGTATTCGTAATGTTCTGAGGTACATTGGCATGATCTTATTCCTTAAATTCCTGAGTGGTTTGAACATTATCAGGTTCCTCAGAAATTCTCCTACTCGAATCGAGAGGCCCGTTAGGCTCTAGTTCCTCATAGAGAGTGACATCTTGGTCAACGTCGCTAGATTTTGGAAACTCATTTTCCAAAAAGACGACATCACGTAATTCAAATTCTGTAACTTTTCCATCTTCGTTTTCTCCCGCTATAACATATCCTTTTAACAGTTATGGGTATCTTGTAAAGATACATTTTTTACCCTTTGGTTCTAGTTTCCCAACTTACTCGAGGTGTCATGGGCGGAAGCGGTGCAACCCCAAGGCTTTAAATAGTTTAAAGCAGGCTTAAGACTGATCCATAGTTTATCTGGAGTGGAAGTTACAGATTTGGAAGGCACTCGATTTGCATCTTCCCAAAATGAAATGGGTAAGTTGGCCTCATCCCTCATTGACCTAACCATATTGAGAAGAGTTCTATTCCTTCTCTCGGCAACGCCATTTTGTTGTGGAGTGTATCGAATTGTCAATTGATGTTCAATTCCTTTTTCATCACATAAAGCATGGAATTCATCTGAAAGATATTCCCGACCTCAGTCAGTTCACAAAGCTTTGACTTTTCTATCTAACTGATTTTCGACTAAGTTCATGAACTTTTTGAAACAGCTTAATGCCTCAGATTTAAGACATGAGATAGATGTGACCATATCTAGTATAGTCGTCAATAAAGTGATGAAATAGTAGGCCATGTGCCTTGCCCTCATATTCATTAGACCACAAACATCTGAATGGTTTAATTGTGAAGGGTAGCCGGCTTTAGTTTTCCTTTTAGGCAAGTCTCACATGGTGGTAATTCGACATGGTTCAAACTACCTAGCCTTCTTTAGCTAATCGATTCATACGATCTTGGCCTATGTGATTCAAACGAGAGCATGCCATAATAATGCATCTTTATCAATAGAAAAACAAGAAAAATTATTAAGGGAAATGAAATTATTATAAATGCTTAACTAAACATCCATGGTAATCAAACCATTCATAAAATAACGAGATCCATAAAAGGCATCTAGGAAACACAACTTGAAGCTATTATCGCTAAAAAAGAAATTAAAACCCATGTTCTTCAATTGTGCAACAGAAATGAGATTTCGACGAATCTCAGGGGCATAAAGAATATCATGTAGGAAGAGAGTGGCCTCCTTATAGAACCTACCTACAAGTACCAATCCTTCGAACTTCAACCTTTGAGTTGTTTTGTACTTAAAACCACTTCGATCCCAAGTGAAGATGAAGCAACCACCGAAGCAGAAGATTTATGCTTCATCATAGAACTGGAGTGTTTTTATAAGCAGCAAACATCTCCTCAATTCGATGATCAACTGCAGGACGTAGATTGGACGAAACGAGCCCAAATATGGTGGCCTGACGGCGAGAAATTCGATCCTGATATTAGATTTAAACAAATCTAAAATCAGATGTTTGAACATCTCAGATCTCAATGAAATTGAAAAAAGGAAAATAGAACCATTCAAACTTCTATTCAAATTCTATCTACAGGTCATTTTCCTTCCAATTTTGCTATTTACAAGGACGGGTCTATAACACTTCGATCACCGGAAATGCAGCGTCTCTGTCTCTGACCACCAATAATTAGATCGACGGAATCGACGACCACCGGGCACCCCCAGAACCGCCGCAAGCTCTGTCAATACCACCGTTCTTGCTTCGTCGGACAAACCACCAAGAAAGGAGGAGCGACGTTCAAGAGAGACGTTCACTGATCACGAATCAAAGCCACCGCATTAGACGCACAGCCATCATCGGGAAAGAAGATTAACGCTGATGAAGAGGAGAGATTGTCGCCTATCACTGTTGGATTAGGGATTTCGGTTCAAGAAATAGGAGAGCGAAAAGAGAGCATCCCACTCTTCCTTTTATCAAAATAATAAGGCATAATAAGCATTTGGGTCCCCAAACTAAAACTTTAAAGTCAATTAGAACCTTAAACTATTAAAATCATCAATCAGGTCTTTGAACTAAGTAAAAATCATCAATTGAGTCATCATCCTAATAAAAAATCCTCAAGTCCTCATAAAAATCATTCGGTTGAACAGTTTCAGACTTTCTTCCCCAAATCCATTTTGAGCCAATACAGAGATCATTACAGTCAATGTCAAATAGTCATAGTTTCTGACTTTATGATAGCATAAAGACTCAATTGATGATTTTTACTTAATTGAGGGACTTAATTGATGATTTTGATAGTTTAAGGTCATAATTGAGCTTGAAGTTTTAGTTTAGGAGCCAAAATCAGTGTTATGCCAAATAGTAATAATCATAATAATCGTAATAATATAAATAAAATTAATATATTATATTATATTTTTCATCAATGAAAATGAGGAAGTGACACGTCAATCAACTCCATTATTATATATAGATATGTAGAGAATTATGAGATAATTATGAGAGAATTTAGGGATTGATCTAAATTCTATAGAACTTTTAGATATAATACGAATAAAATAATCTTTTTATAGATAAATATAATAATATAATTAAAATTAATATATTATATATTATATTATGTTTTTTATCAGTAAAAAAAGTTAAAGTGACATCTCAACTCCATCTACTGTTTTATATTATGTATAGATTAAAAGAAATTGCTCTTTTTTTTTCTTCACCGGTTTATATTATTTTCTTTCTTTATTTATCATTTTCCTCCCTTATTTTTGAATACTAAATTTTAAATTTTAATGATTATCTAAATTTTGTATAATTATTTAGTATATTTATATTTTAAGTATTTTTTTATTATTTGTTTAAACATCATAAAATTGTATTAGTAAATATAGTTCTTTGGGCAACTTTTTTTTTTTCTATATGCAAATATCACCCATAAGTTTTATATGAAAAAAAACTAGCACACGAAAGCTATATTATGAGAACATTATTGAATATTAATGTAACACTCTAATTTTATATTTAGACTTGGATTGAGTTACTAAATCAAATATGAATCATGGATATCTTATTTATTTATTATTTTATACATTTTATACATTTTTTTTATTTTTGCTTCTCTCCCTGTAATTTTATTGTTTATAAGTAAAACTAGAACTAGTGGATCATGGAGATATAAAAAACAGATAATTTGGAGATTGAAATTCGCCCAGGTGACATTTACGAAACTCGGACCATTAACCGAAAAAGAGAACACGTGGAGTCACCATAGGAAAATTACTTAATACACCATCTCTTAAAGACCTTGGCTTGAGAACTCTCCACAAACCCCGTCAAAGATCCACCTGTTACAACAATTACCCTAAATCTCGTAAATCACGGTCGTAGTGGGCTTAAGGGATATGAAGCCTCGATATATGGGAATTCGTTCACCTACCAATAAGTGACACGTAGCACGTCCCATTTCTAAGCTTATAACCATCATTTACATACAACTCGATCATAGTATAAATAGAGTACGCACAGCTCAAAGTACGATACTTCATTCATTCATTTAGCTTATACTAAACTTTTATTTATTTTTATGTTCATTCTCAAGTCATCTCTCAAATCTGACTTAGGCATCAGAGCGGGTTAGTCCGACTCTGGCCCCCTTTGACCTTGTTTCTATCTAATTGCAAATAGACTTACATCATTCAACAACATCAAATTGGTGCGATGAGCGTCAACAAAAATAGCAATTACTCACTTAAATAGTTCCATTCAACTTCCCTCATTAGTACACCTCTATGTCTAGAGTTTAGAGAGCATCGGAAGAAGAAACACATTGGCAACTATAGGTCGATCACGACCTAGATCTAAAAATGTAGAGGATACTAGAGCCTTAGAGCCACAACAGTAAAGGCTCTTAGGCACAATCTCTCGACAACTGGTAGCAAATCTTGGATCTATTCATAATGTTGTGAGCATTATACAGCAAGAGCACATCATCCAAATGCTTGAAAGGGGAAAAGGACTTCAATTGGACGATCGAGTGTCAAACATCCATCGAGAAGCTCAAAGAGTTCCTAGCATCACCTTCCCTTATCAGTTCTTAATCCAGGAGTAAGGCATGGAGTAGTTCTCGATCTATCAATTCTCGATTTGGGAAAATCTTTACTTGTACGTAAGCATGGTAGATGAATTGCTTGACATGGTCCTTGTCCAAGAGAAAGGCATGGAGCAGTTCTCGATCTATTATGTCAGTTGAGTCCTACGCCTGACATTACTTCTAGAGCCACACAATCATCGTCCGGATAGACTTCCCACTCCTTTAGGTATTGCAAAGAACAGAGACATCCAAGAAACTTACAGAATGGCCCTCATATGACAGAGTTCAACATCAAGTACCAGCCGTGAAAAGCTTTCAGTGCCTAAAGATTAGTAGATTTTTAGTCGAAATCACAATCGATAAGAAAAGCCTAACACCAGAAGATATTTGAGAAGTATATGCTTTTTTATATAGCTCTACTCATAATTTTATAATATTTAAAGTATTTTTCATTCATTTGCTTAATGAAACAGATTCTATGTTGCTAAATTAAATTTCTATAATTATATAAAAATTAATTAATTAATTACTATACATTTTGAGAAACAACTAGTTAGCTACATCAATTCTGGTAGCTAATTCAGTAGCTAAAGAGGTTTACCGACTTAATTTGATGGTTTACCGATCAAACACATTCATTCGGTAAATGCCAAGTTACTAAACAAAAGCAGATTACTTTTTACGATAGTCGCAGAGTATAGCGACTATTTGATTTAGTCGTTGAGTAGTCGAAATTTTTACTGACTATATTGTGCGACTACAACTAGTCGCTAATTGGCTAGGTGGACACGTAAGCTGGTCTTTTATCGACGAATTTCGTGCGAAAATTATGTCGATAATTTACTGGAAATTTTTTCCTACCAAATGCATTGGACAATTTCTTTATTTAATTGGTATTTATAAATTTTATAGATAATTGTATTACAATTATAAACATTTAAACTTTCACAGTAAATTAATTACAACAATATTCATGAAAACTAAAAATATATTTAGAAATAATCAATATTTTTTTAATGAAAGTTGGGGAAAGGCCAGCCCAGTCACTCCAACTAAGTTGGCACCCCAAAGCCGACGATCTCGAATTATAAAAAAAACAAAGAATAACAAACACAATAAGTTCAGCCCGAACGGACAAAAAAAAATATCAATCTACACAAACCTATAATTACAAACACCATTAATATCATCATTGATCAAAATGTTGCAAAAGTCGGGCGAAGAGGCCCACCATTGTGCCACTGTTGTATGAAGACCATAATTTGAAGGATAATAGGCAAACGTTTGGCAGCGGAAATATAAAATTTTTACCTATTTCCTTTTCCCAAGATCCGTTAATCGTTATTTCATATAAGGAGGGATTGAACATAAATACCTTTAGGGTAATTAATTTATTAGTCCCTATATTTTGACAAAACACACTGTTTAGTCCCTGTATTTTCATAAACACATGGTAAGGTCCCTAACCTTTTTTTCAATGAACTGTTTAGTCCTTCCTTCTATTTGTTAGATTTTTTTTACCGTTTATGACTTCGGAAATGACTAAATTACCTATTACTATTTACCTTCAAACTTTAGAAGAGAAAATCCAATTTAAAAGAAGAAGCTATTTGTATGGAGAACAAAAAAAAAAGACCCAATGCTTACGAATTTGAACGATTAAGAAGAAAATAAAAAAGAAGAACACTGAAAGTTGATTTCAGATGCATTAGAGTTTAAAGGAAAGGAAAAGAAGAACGCAAATCCAAATTGACTAACAAAATCTTCATGAGAGTCTAACGACAGGGACTAAACAGTTCACCAAGAAAAACGTTAGGGACTAAACAGTTCATCGTGAAAAAGGTTAGGGACTTTATCATGTGTTTTTGAAAATACAGGGACTAAACAGTGTGTTTTGTCAACATATAGGGACTAATAAATTAATTACCCATACCTTTATGACGATCAATCTACCGTTGCAAACGAAGTGCCCACAACTTCAAAATAGATCGAAACTATCTACCAATCTTTCCCTACCTGAACAGACCTTCCAGACCTCCGAATGACAATCCCAACGGTGGAAACGTGGAAAAATATATCTAGAAGCTCCTGTCCAAATATCGTGACGATCTGACGGTTCAATCTCCGGGAATCCGCGAAATCGTGAACTGACCTGATGTAGGAGAAGCAAAACGAATTTCTCCTTTTGTATGTCTTTTCTACATTCATGAACATAACAAAACATATAAGTAAACGATTAGAACTCAACCACGTAATAACAATCAAGATAGATTGCCTCTAATTAATCAACACAAGATCAAGGAGAAAAAGAAAGAGATGAAATCAATTGATTCGGAAGCAATCGGTGGAATTCCGTCCTCTATTGTAGTCGTCGAAATTCTCAGTCTGCGGGAGAGACTAGGGTTAGCCAAATTTTGCTAATAGGAGGGGTATAAATAACATCTTGTATTTAAACCCTAGTTAGATAGAATTAGGTTACTTAATAAGAGTTATATGTGGAATAATACTCTTGTTATTATTATCTATAATTATATCTAAATATAAAGATAATAATAACTTATTGATAGGATAATAATAGAAGCAATTTAATCTCATTAAACCTCCTAACTTATTTATCCTATAATTAATTTAATTCGTAATCATAATCTAATTATAATTGTTGCAAAATTAAATTCATTCATTTATGTTTTATCTATATAAAATTGCCCCCCCCCCCCCTTATGTTAATGGGCATTGGTGGACTCAGTTGGGCTTCCATCAATTAATTAATATTTGTTTCTCTTTTGGGCTCCAAGTCTTATGTGTGACCCATTAGGTTCTTATTGCTTCTAGCCGTATACAACTATTAAATTAATTCCTTAGAATTATATTTAATCTTTACATAAAGGAATGAGTACGCGAACTGTGATGGGCAGATCTGAAACATTCCCCCAGAGCTATAAGAAGACAGGTTGATTCCGTCATTGACCTTTCCGTATTAGTTACAGTATAATTCGATCCTTCATCAACTAAATCCTTGAACAGAATCGTATGACTATGGGCAATGTCAAGTCATATATAGCGAGACATTCGTTTTACTTGTACAGGTCGAGTTAACTCCAATTAGATAGGTTAAGTGAAATCTGCATTTCAAGTCTTAAGTTATCACCTTACAAGGATTTAGAGTTAAGTCTTCAACAAGCGATCCTTGGACGTATCTCCCATTTATCAGGAGTGAAAAATGCTCAATCCAATGTATAACTATCCTGCAATTACTTCCTGTGATACCCAACGTCTGCCGTTCACACCCCAGCGTCATCTCTGTTATGGATCGTGTTACAACAGGATCAAAGCATCACATTCCATAATCCATAATCACTAATTAACATTCCTTTGAGTCTTAGGATCACTTATCCCTATTAATACCAATGAGATGAACATGTGACAAGGATAAATCTACTCATCCTATTGTCTTAAGTCGAGTCCCCAATCCTAATGAACCCCTTTCATTGGATCCATGTAACTGTCTAGATATCTGCATATCTGAAGCTTGTGAGATCAGCTCTCTGTCTCGATAGAAGACATTATTACATGCAAGTCTCAACAGTGATATGTCAATCCCTTATTCAAAACATATTACTTGAATAGGGGTGGTTTTAAGTTTATTAGTTCATTATAATGTTTCGTCTCACTTCATGCTTGTATGAACACTTGATAATCACTTTAAATAAACTTAGGGATTTCCTTTTATTAGACTTGTTTAGTTCTTTAAAGGAGGTTGCCTTCATACAGTTATAAAACCATATCTTATTAAAACAAATACATAAAGAACAATTCATTTATATTAGGTTTATATCCCGGAACAATTGTCTATAGGACACTAAACCCCAACATACTCCCACTTGGACTAAAGCCAATTGTTTCCAAAAACATTACCAAAAGCATTCGCATGACCACCGTGAACCTTTTGGGGTAAGACATTCTTTAAATGGATCTATAAGTTTGTCCTTTTATGGGCACTCCGTTTTGATTCTCACATCTACTCTTGTTGTTATCTCTCGGCAGAGATAGTAACGACTGAGGTAGTGTTTGGATGTATTATGAGACTACGGGTCCTTGGCAAGAGCAACAGCTCTATTTTTAATCTCATTAACAATGTTAGGTACCCCACCTAGTTCATTAATGAATTACCTTTCCAAACTTCCTATCAGCTGCTTACAAAGCTGCTACATACTCTGATTTTGACCTTTGGCTCAGCTACGGTTTCCTGCTTGGAACTATTCTAGCTAACCGTACCTCTTTCAGAATAAACTTGTATTCTGCGAAATCATCTTCATCTGTTTGATGACTTATATCCGAAAGTCTCCAACTTTCAATTTATCATCTCCATATATACTTGGAACATATCCATAGTTTATCTTAAGTACTTAAGATTGTCCTTCACAACAATCCAGTGATCATCACTTGGATTGACCTATAATCGACTTTGTCATGCTAAAGTAACAATGATGTTAGGTCTAGTGCGAAAACGCTTTGAGCACTTTGTCAATGCATTTAGACTGGGAGGGGTCAAGCAGCCTTTTAATCTTAGATCTTTAATCTTTAAGATGTAAGCTGCTTCTCCTAAGTCTATTATGGAGAATTTTATCCGATAACCAAAATTTTCACCAATTACAGTGTAGCTATGTCGTTCCCATTAGTAGAATATCATCGAAATGTCATACTAAGTAAACGACCAAGCTCCCACTAGTTTACATGTAAAGGCTCATATGAGCTCCCACTAGTTTACATGTATAGGTTTGCAAGAGTCTCCTCATAAGCTGTAGGTTCATCGTCTAATACTTGAACCTCTTCGTTGTCTCCCACTAGAAATCCAAATCTCTTTGGGATTTCATCGGCTCCCACTAGAAATCCAAAATCTCTTAGGGATTTTGATGAACTTGACCAGACCTATGAGTTAGTAATGTCACCAGTGTCTCATCTTGTGAGACAGATTCGTGTTCCACCATCGCTTCCGCTATTTCAGCCTATCCTTCCTTTTGAACTTCATCAAGTTAAATTACGCTTTCTATTTATGTTTCTAGAAGAAACTCTTTCTCTAGAAGTATAGCGTCTTTGGATACTATTACTTTCGATCATCTGGATGATAGAAGTAATATCCTACTTTTGTTTCGGATATCCAATGAAGAAGTATTCGTTAGATTTAGAATCTAACTTATCTGATGTTATGTGTTTAACATATGCTGACCACCCTTAAACTCTCATAAAAGAGAAAATGGGTTTCTTTTTCTATGAACAATTCAAATGGAATAGAACTGGCGGATTTTATGGATACTCGGTTTAAGATACATAAGGCAGTTTCCAAGGTGTAGCCCTAGAACATCTTTGGAAGAGAGGTTATGCTCATCATGGATTGTACTGTATCTAAAAGAGTACAATTTCTCCTTTCAGATACATTGTGGTGTATACGGAGGAGTCTATATTGTTAATGAATCCATATTCATTTAGATAATTCAGGAAAACATTTGAAAAATATTATCTGCCTCGACCTAATCGAAATAGTCTTTCTTGTTTGAATCATTTGAACTTTCTCAAAAGCTTCTGACTTATGCTTCATTAAGAAGATGTATCAGTATCTGGTATGATCATCTTATGAAACTAATGAAGTGACTGAACCTTTCTCTTTGCTTGTGTTGACATATGACTAACTACATCTGAATGTACTAGTCCTAGAGTGTCTGATACACATTCTCCTTTATTGCTAAAGGGTATCTTTGTCATCTTTGCCTTTAAACAAGACTTACATGTGTCCATTGATTCAAAAATCAACTGAGTTTATAAGCTCATTCTTGATGAAGCTTGAACATGTGTTTTTCATTTATATAGCCTAGGTGACATTCCCACAAGTAGGTTGAATTATCTATCTTTTAATTCCAAATGTAAAAGCACCATCCTGACCCGTCTTCTAGAGAGAGTCTAAGTACTTCTTACAGTTCTTCTTCCATTTCCTTACCATGTTGGTGGCATTCCCTACTTGCTTTTATTGACTTGGGTTCTTTAGAATTGGGAAACTTCCCTTTTCTCTCGTGAGATCCCTCAATACCAAGTGCTGACATCACTTTCTTAAGATTTAGGCTCAACTGACTTGAGCATATTCAAGAGCTCTTCTATAGAGGTCTTTGAGTTTATTCATGATGAGCTTATGAATAAATCTGCAGAACTAAGTCAACACTTAATTCAAATCTAATACTAGAAAGTTTCGGTGATGTAGTCAATCGTCTTGACACAAAGTGTCATAGCTGCAAGTGTGATACATCATGTACGTTCGTCATCTGATTGGTGCTTCCAGCAAACATCAATCCTTTTGGCAGGAGCATCATCTACTAGGTCATTGGGCATCGGCATGTCCAATCTTTTCGAACTTCAAAACAATTTTGAGTTTGCCGAAGTAGTCGGTGAATTTTGAACTATTCAATTTGTTATCGGTTAAAATATTATGTAGATCCATTTTAGATATGATGATTCAGAGTATTTACTTTAACTTGAGAATGAGATAGAGTGACGTATGTTTATTCATTTGCTTTAAAGTATATCAATTTAAAATTATAGGTCTTTTAATTCATTTTAAATTGCTCCCACTATTTTGTCAAATTAATAGCCCTCCATATTAATTCGGAGAATTTCACAAATCCTTTAGTGAGCTAGGATCCTAACTCCCGAGATTTCACCTTGAGTTTGCTCAACAAGCTAGTCTCATTCGTTAGGTAGATTTATGTAATCAATCACATCTTTAATGTGATTCCTAGGTTATTGGGTTACTAACCACATTATAACTAATATGCTATTCATATTAATCCCAACCATATCGCCCATTATTTTATGATAACATGAGTTTGCCCATCCAATTATCATAATCTAATTTAAGTATTACCCCATATTCACGAAAGAACGATTTTCGATAATTCAGGTGTTACCATAAAACCCCGAGCTTGAGTTTGCTCAACAACCCAAAGGCCCCCGGTACTGCCGGCTGAATTATAATATTAGGGAGGGGCAACCGATTTTAATAACTTGCTTATTTACTTAACTTTTAATTAGTGAGGGATTTTTATTTTAAGTCTCATAATCTAACTTAGTCTTGATTTGCTTTAGCATACATCAGACACATACATTGGTGTTATGGACATATTATCTAAATTATTCCGTCGAGCCAGAGACGGAATAAAAGGCCAAACCTAGGGAAATACTAACTATTACATATTTCTCTTTAGGTCCTCCGTCTTCTCCATGGCGCCTTGAAATTACATATTAATTTCTATACTACTAAAGAAAACTTCAATTAACTTGAAGGGAATTAGATGAGAGGAGAAATTACAATAGATAGTAGATAGGCAGGACTCGCAGGCCCTATTTCAAAAATACCAAAAGACTAAATAGAGGGTCCAAATATGTCCATAACTCCAAACATACATAGACTCAATTAAATAAATTTAATTTGTTGATTACATAAAATACTTATGTAATATTTAGGTTAATCACATTAACTCATCAAATTAACTTTCATCCAATTTTAATTCTATCAGTTTCGTATCTTCTATATTAACATATTAGATTAATACAACTATACAAAACTTTATTAATTATTTGTGTTCAATTATTTTACCAAGATTATTTAACGTGTTTAATTCAACCGTTTCAAATACAAATAATTAAACTTTGTAAAATCAATTCCAGAACACAAAACTTTTAAGACGAGAGATTATACATCATTGTGTTTAATCATTTTACCAAAACCGTTTAAAGTGATTAACTAATATATCAAGTATATTTACAGTTTGCAAAATCAAATTAAAACTCATACCATTACCATATCCTTTTATTAATTATAACGATTAACAAATTTATATGAGCTGATTCGTTGTTTCTAAATTTCAATTTTGTATCAATGAAATAGTTTATCTAAACCGTATTAAAACATCTTAATTAGACAACTGAATTCAATCTATACAATTTAAAATAGACAAGGATTAAATCATGTGGATCAATTAATTCTATATATATATTAATTAGTTTTCCGAAAAACCAAAACAATTAAAAAAATCAAAACAGAAAATACACATTACGGAGACGAAGACTGGTTCGTCCCCGTTGCGGATCATATCCGCAACGTTGGACGGCATTGCTGCCAAAAGGGCAGCAATAGTCGTCCAACCATTAAGAGTTGGAGTCCAACTCTTTTAAAGAGTTGGAGTCCAACTCTGATGTATGTAATTCGCACTATGTGCGAATTACATATATCCATTTTTTTAACTTTATTTAATTTTCAAATCGAATAAATATCAAAACTTTTGATAGATTCTGTTTTATATAAACTAAAACTCTGTTTTAAATCAAAACTCTTTTAATTAAAAACTTAAATTTTAACTTCGAATATATATATATATATATATATATATATATATATATATGAGAGGGCTCTTGTGAGAACCCTTTCCTTGGTGAGAACTCACCTTAGGTGAGAACCACCCAAAACTACGTAGTTTTGGGTAGAAAATTAAAAAAAAAAGGCTGCTATCTAGGGGGATCAAACCTGGGACCCTGTATTTATACTCCACACTACTTACCACTGAGCCAATTGTCTTTCTTGTGTACTATGTGTCGCGCTGCTTAATATATTACGACCCTTTTAGCTTCCATTGTTTAATATTTGATGCATTCACTTATTAATATCAATTAAATGTGCATAATAATAAATTATTAATAAAAAAAGAAATATGCATAATAATGAATTATTAATAGGAAAAAAATGCAAAAACATACTCTAATTTCTTATTTATTTAATTTCTCTATATTTTTGTAATTTATATTTTAAAATGTTAAGGACGATGTTCTAAATATTGTTACATATATTCTAAACTTTATAATTTGTGTTCTAAAAATTAAGTATAATGTTTAAAAAAATAGTAAATATATGGACCATTTTTACATTTGTTCTATAATATAATTTATAACACTCATATTCTAAATAACATAATGTATGTTCTAAAAAACATAACGCATGTTCTAAAATTTATATTTTGTGTTCCAAAAATTAAGTATAATGTTCTGAAAAAATCAGTAGATATCTCGATCGGTTTTTCATTTGTTCTATAATATAATTTATAACTCATGTTCGAAAAAACATAACACGTGTTCTAAAAAACATAACGTATGTTCTAAAAAATATATCGTACGTTCTAAACTTCATAGTTCGTGTTTTAAAAGTTAAAATATATGTTCTAACGTTTGTTTTAAAAAATATATAGTTTGTGTTCCAAAAATTAAGTATAATGTTCTAAAAAAATCAGTAGATATTTCGATCGTTTTTTCATTTGTTCTATAATATAATTTATAACTCATGTTCAAAAAAACATAACACATGTTCTAAAAAACATAACGTATGTTCTAAAAAATATGTCGTACGTTCTAAACTTCATAATTCGTGTTTTAAAAGTTAAAATATATGTTCTAACGTTTGTTTTAAAAAATATAAACTTTGTGTTCCAAAAATTAAGTATAATGTTCTAAAAAAATCAGTAGATATCTCGATCGTTTTTTCATTTGTTCTATAATATAATTTATAACGCATGTTCGAAAAACATAACACATGTTCTAAAAAACATAACGTATGTTCTAAAAAATATGTCGTACGTTCTAAACTTCATAGTTCGTGTTTTAAAAGTTAAAATATATGTCCTAACGTATGTTTTAAAAAATATATTTTCCTATGTAACATAAATTACAAAAATATAAAGGAATTAAATAAATAAGAAATTAGAGCATGTTCTTGGATTTTTTTTTTATTAATAATTCATTATTATGCACATTTCCTTTTTTCTATTAATAATTCATTATTATGCATATTTAATCGATATTAATAAGTGCATGCGTCAAATATTAAACAAAAAAAAACAATAGAAGCTAAAAGAGAAATGGTATATTAATCAGCGCGCGAAATAATATACAAAAAGAGCAATTGGCTCAATGGTAAACAACATAGAGTGTAGATAAACAAGTCCTAGGTTCGAACCCTCTAATAAGTAGCAGTATTTTTTCTTAATTTTCCTACTCAAAACTACGTAGTTTTGGGTGGTTCTCACCTAAGGTGAGTTCTCACTTAGGGGAGGGTTCTCACTTGATCCCTCCCCTATATATATATATATATATATATATATATATATATATATATATATATAAAACTCAGTTTATATTTATATAACCTTTTTCAAATATATATCTAATTAATCGATTCTAACCGTTTCGTTTAAATCGTTAATAAAATCAAAATTTTTAAAGATTAATCGAATTAACTCTTTTAACGATTCAAACGGTTAAACCCTTAATCCACAAAACACGTATATCTTAATCTCATCTTAACCATTTATCTTTAGATTAATTAACCGAATCAAATTTATTAACTAACCTAACAATAAATCTATTCAATCTGATTGAAAACCCTTTTATTTTCATATATGAAATAACGGATTTAACGCAGGCTCTGATACCACTGAAGGATAATAGGCAAACGTTTGGCAGCGGAAATATAAAATTTTTACCTATTTCCTTTTCCCAAGATCCGTTAATCGTTATTTCATATAAGGAGGGATTGAACATAAATACCTTTATGACGATCAATCTACCGTTACAAACGAAGTGCCCACAACTTCAAAATAGATCGAAACTGTCTACCAATCTTTCCCTACCTGAACAGACCTTCCAGACCTCCGAATGACAATCCCAACGGTGGAAACGTGGAAGAATATGTCTAGAAGCTCCTGTCCAAATATCGTGACGATCTGACGGTTCAATCTCCGGGAATCCGCGAAATCGTGAACTGACCTGATGTAGGAGAAGCAAAACGAATTTCTCCTTTTGTATGTCTTTTCTACATTCATGAACATAATAAAACATATAAGTAAACGATTAGAACTCAACCACGTAATAGCAATCAAGATAGATTGCCTCTAATTAATCAATACAAGATCAAGGAGAAAAAGAAAGAGATGAAATCAATTGATTCGGAAGCAATCGGTGGAATTCCGTCCTCTACTGTAGTGGTCGAAATTCTCAGTCTGCGGGAGAGACTAGGGTTAGCCGAAATTTGCTAATAGGAGGGGTATAAATAACCTCTTGTATCTAAACCCTAGTTAGATAGAATTAGGTTACTTAATAAGAGTTATATTTGGAATAATACTCTTGTTATTATTATCTATAATTATATCTAAATATAAAGATAATAATAACTTATTGATAGGATAATAATAGAAGCAATTTAATCTCATTAAACCTCCTAACTTATTTATCCTATAATTAATTTAATTCGCAATCATAATCTAATTATAATTGTTGCAAAATTAAATTAATTCCTTTATGTTTTATCTATATAAAATCGCCCCCCCTATGTTACTGGGCCTTGGTGGACTCAGTTGGCTTCCATCAATTAATTAATATTTGTTTCTCGTTTGGGCTCCAAGTCTTATGTGTGACCCATTAGGTTCTTATTGCTTCTAGTTGTATACAACTATTAAATTAATTCCTTAGAATTATATTTAATCTTTGCATAACGGAATGAGTACGCGAACTGTGATTGGCAGATCCGAAACATTCCCCCAGAGCTATAAGAAGACAGGTTGATTCCGTCGTTGACCTTTTCGTATTAGTTACAGTATAATTCGATCCTTCATCAACTACATCCTTGAATAGAATCTTATGACTATGGACAATGTCAAGTCATATATAGCGAGACGTTCGTTTTACTTGTACAGGCCGAGTTAACTCCAATTAGATAGGTTAAGTGGAATCTGCATTTCAAGTCTTAAGCTATCACCTTGCAAGGATTTAGAGTTAAGTCTTCCACAAGCGATCCTTGGACGTATCTCCCATTTATCAGGAGTAACAAATGCTCAATCCAATGTATAACAATCCTTCAATTACTTCTTGGGATACCCAACGTCTGCCGTTCACACCCCAGAGTCATCTCTGTTATGGATCGTGTTACAACAGGATCAAAACATCACATTCCATAATCCAGAATCACTAATTAACATTCCTTTGAGTGTTAGGATTACTTATACCTATTAATACCAATGAGATGAACATGTGACAATGACAAATCTACCCATCCTGTTGTCTCAAGTCGGGTCCCCAATCCTAATGAACCCCTTTCATTGGATCCATGTAACTGTCCAGATATCTGCATATCTGAAGCTTGTGAGATCAGCTCTCTGTCTCGATAGAAGACATTATTACATGCAAGTCTCAACAGTGATATGTCAATCCCTTATTCAAAACATATTACTTGACCTGGGGTGGTTTTAAGTTTATTAGTTTATTATAATGTTTCGTCTCACTTCATGCTTGTATGAACACTTTATAATCACTTTAAATAAACTTAGGGATTTCTTTTTTTATTAGACTTGTTTAGTTCTTTAAAGGAGGTTGCCTTCCTACAGTTATAAAACCATATCTTATTAAAACAAATGACATAAAGAACAATTCATTTATATTAGGTTTATATCCTGGAACAATTGTCTATAGGACACTAAACCCCAACATAATTAGCAAGTTTGTCAGCAACTATATTGCATTCTCTGTAAATTTGTGTGCATACGAACTGCATTTGAGTCACCCGTTGTAAGCACTCCTGCCAATCCTGCCGAATCTTAGATTGACCTAATAATTTCTTCAACTTTGAAGGAGGCTATGTTCCCTTCTTTCTCAGTCTCTTTTTACGAACTAGCCTCTTTCTACAAAGCCTAATCTTCTTTTTCATTTTCATCCTCACTTTCTGCTCTATTCTCTATTGAATCTTCGACTCTAATAGTAATTTGTCTACATGCACAAACGTCTTCTTGCTTTCGGCAGAGTGCTCACTTTTCTCCACTAGAGAAATCCCATCAATGTCTGAAGAGGTATTAACAACAATTGTTTTGTTGTGGAGAGTAGTGTTCTGAAATCGAACTCCATTAAATTGAAGATCAATGGGTTGGAATTCCAACCTAGAAACTGAAAAAGGATAACAAAAATTCAAATATGGGTTCAATACAAAATTCGAAAAAAAAGATAAGGAAATAAATGAAGATATAAAATTGTCGGACCAAACCCAAAGGAAATATAGCATTCTGAACCATAATATCCTCATGGATGAGTAATTACCCTTTAAATTGATCTATTATTGCTCATTCTAATATCTAGGAAATATTAAAGAATTTTATTTTATGTGTTATCTAACACACAATGTAAAATTATGCCTAGGGGAAAAAAACGAAACCAAACTCATTCGAACATAAAATATAATTAGAATGAAAATCAAGTTCAAACATTACTGTCGTAGACACTGAGGTGGATATTTGCTGCTGGGTACGCTCAAATAACGGTGTTTGTACTGTCAAATCTGCTTTTCATTGGATTCGTAGAAAGAAAATAAAGTGGATTGGAATTATTTCATTTGGAAAGAGTTTTTACCGCCTTCAAGATCTTTGACGGTTTGGAAGACTATTCATGGCAAGCTTGCCTCTGTGGGAAATTTGCAGCAACGCGGGCTCAGTCTAGTTTCATATTGCTTTCTCTGCAAAAACGATGTTGAGACTCATGATCATATTCTGGTTCAGTGCCCATTCTCTAGACAGATTTGGATTGCTATTGGGAGGATCTTTGGTGCAAGGTTGGACTGCTCTTCCAATGTTCATAATTTAATTTTAAAAGCAATGTCTGTTCCTTTTAGTTCTCAGATTGCAAATCTTTGGTGTGGTGCAATTGTTAGCACAATTTGGATTATTTTGCGTATTAGGAATGGTGCAATTTTTAATAGCTTTAACCCTAATATTTCCATGGCTCTCCGATTGGTTCGGAAGTCTATTAAAGAAATCGATTTTTTTCGGAAAGGTTGCATTGGAAGTTCTTTTTCGGACAGGGAGATCTTAGGAAAATTCAATATTTCTGGAATTCCTCGCCCATTGAGCTGAGTAATTTCATTTTTTTTTTGCAGCCCCCGCCGACCTTCTGTACCAAGGTTAACACCGATGGTGCCGCTAGTTCGACTGTGGCTGGCTGTGGTGGTGTGTTTCGAACATGTAGAGGCCTCCCTAGAGCTTATTTTGCTATTCCTCTTGGAAATAATGAAGCTTGGTTTTCAGAATTGAAGGGAGTGATTTTTGCAATTAAAAAAGCAGCAATTTGTAATTGGTTTCCTCTTGGGTGGAATGCGATTCGGTCTATGTTGTGAATCCTTTTGCTTTGCGATCCACTGATGTGCATTGGGAAATTAGAAAGGATTGGCTTTATTTTTTGCCGTTTTGCCTTCAACAAATCATACGAATTTCTCATGTTTACAGGGAGGCAAACACGGTTGCTGACTGCCTTTCTAAACATGCGCTATTACTTTCAGAGCCACGTTGGTGGACCTCTTTCCCGGACTTTTGTGCATCTTTTGTTTATAAGGATGCCGACAAAACTGAATACTTTAGAATCTGTTAAACTTTGATTCCTTTTCTATTTTGGTTGTTCTGTTTGTAAACTCTTTTTTCTTTTTATTTTAATATATTTGGTTCGGGGTTGTTTGCGTCTGCCTGCTGGTGCCAACCTAGTTGGGATTAGCTGCTCTCGCTTCTCTCCTCGGTAACCAACCTTTCAATTAAAAAAGTTCAAACTTAATTACCTAAGATCAATATTTTGACAAATTTATGCTTAATTGTAAGCCCCCATTATTTGCTAGGACTCTTCAAAGAAAATAGATAAGGCAACAGGCTTAAATCCTAAATTAGGGGTTAAGGATAACTTTGGCGCAGATAAACAAAAAAAAATTACAAAATCATGTTATATTTTAAATAATTTCTAATTTTAGGATAACTTTAAATTTTTTTACCAATCTACTACGTTAGGTTTAACATTTTCTTCTATACCTGGAGTGTTCTTTGCTTTCTCGTATGTGGGAATGTGTGTTCTGTCTTTCTTTATAGGCGTTATTAAGTTTTCCTTGATGGAAATACGGAAGATTTTTGTTTACTTTCATATAGACCAGACTCATTAAAAGATCGTGAAATAATTCTTGGAGATAAAGACTTTAAAGTCGATTATAAGTGGAGCATGTTTTTCGTTGTTATGTCAAAACAGTTCAAGAACTGTTTACTATTATGCAATCACGATCTATGAAATTGAAGATGCAGACTAAAACTTCTAACGTAATTCTGAATTGTAATTCTTTAATTACTTTCATCGAGGTGCAAAATGAAACTATTACTTTCTTAAGAAAAAAATTATATTTAAGTTCATGTGTTAGAACAAGAGAGAATTTTGACAAATTTAAATACATATCACTTTAAGCAAGTACATGCAACCAATATATCATTGTAAGAAATTGGGCTTTTTACATGATTATCATAATTGACTACAAAATTACAACTAAATCATATTGTCAAACTTAATTCTTAATATTTCATTTTTTTTTCTATATATGACAAATAGAATATGCTTTTACACCTATTTTAAAACTTCTAAACCCCAATTCATAAATCTCAAACTCTAGACCATATATCCTAGACCCTTAACTTACAAATTTTAATCTTTAAAAATAATGATTTTATTAATTTGACATAATTCAAAATTATAACTTGATATAATTGTAAATATTACTGTGTAAATTTTCTAAGAAAATTTAAGAGATAAATAGGTGTGTTTTTAACCAACTTCAGGCCCTTAATGTATTAAGTATTCTCCAATTTTACAACAAAGCATGGGTTTTTAAAGGTGAAATACATGAATATCATAATTAAGTACAAAATTACAAAATTACAACTAAGTGAAATCATCAAACTTAATTTTTAATCTATCATTATTTTCTATATATTATGATTTCATACCAAAATTTAGAAAATTTAGACTCCAATTCATAAATCATAAACCTTAGAAAATATATTCTAGACTTCTAATTTATAAATTCTAATCCTTAAAATATATTAAAAGTATTATCACTTGATATAGTTGTAAATAGTTTTTAAAAGATGAATTTCTTTATAATTTTCCCTTTTTAAATGGCGTCATACATTGGGTTGAATTATTGGGCCGAGTCTATTCTAGGAATGGACCTGGCTGAAATAGGCTGGTCTTAATGGCATCCATCTTGGCCCGTTTGGTAACCCCTAATTGGACCTTTGTTTTCTTCATCTTTTGTTTTTCTTTAGTAAATAAATGGATATAAATCGCTGGAATTTAGTCACATTTTCTCCAATTTTAAAAATTAATTTTGATGCTCATATAGTTTTATTACTTTTCTAATAAATTTAAGAGATTTTTTCCATTAAATAATCAGAAAACATTCGTTGCACTCCTATACTATTCTTGACATGGATCAATTGATAGCTTAAAAGAAACTAATGACCGTGGAGCATCAAGAACCTTCGAATCAAATGATTATGTGAAATATTAAGTTGTTGTGCAGAATTAATGAAAGATAAATAAGTAAATAATCGAAAAACATAAATTTACGTGGTTCACCAACGTTGTGTTGGCTAGTCCACGGGCAGAAGGAGAATAGTATTTATTAGGAGAGAGAAGAACAGATTACAATGATTAGGTTTACATAATGGGGTATTTATAATACCCAATCTAACCTAATCCCACTAGGAACCCATGATCCTAATCCAACTAGGAACCCATGATCCCAATCCAACTAGGAATCTAAAACCCAATACTACTCCGAATAGGAAACAGGATATACTGATTCAATGCATTACGACGAATCTCCACCTTGACTTGAATATTCCTGAAAAGATAACAGATGCACCCATGACAGTGCCAGATGAATAGAGTTCTCCCTCTGCCTTAGAGTCGCCCCCACAGGGCAACTAATAAGCTCTGACGTTTAGCAAGTCCAAACAGTGTTGAAACTTGCTCTGTGGAACAAGCTTGGTAAACATATCAGCCGGATTGTCTACACTGCCTACTTTCTTCACCTTGACCCTCTTCTCACTTCTCAGAAAATGATACCTCACATCTATATGCTTGGTCCTCTCATAATGAACCTGATCCTTGGCTAAACAGATTGCACTCAAGCTGTCACAATACACTGTAGCCTGATCATGATGTAGACCAAGATCACTAACTAGTCCTTTAAGCCAAATCCCCTCCTTAGCAGCTTCAGTCAGTGCCATATACTCTGCTTCTATAGTAGACAAAGACACTGTAGACTGCAAAGTAGCTTTCCAACTGACAACTGAACCGCCAAGAGTGAAAACATAACCAGTCATAGATCTTCTACTATCAACATCTCCAGCATAATCAGAGTCTAAGAAACCTGTCACCAAACACTCTGTATCACCTCCATAAATGAGACCAATGTCAGATGTACCTTTTAGGTACCAAAAGATCCTCTTCACAGCTTACCATGCCCCTTGCCAGGTTCACCTATAAACCTGCTAACAACACTAATAGATTGTGCAAGATCAGGTATAGTGCAGACCATTGCATACATCAAGCTTCCTACTGCACTAGCATAGGGAACTCGAGACATGTACGCCTTCTCTTCAGCAGACTTAGATGCAAAAGCAATAGACAGATGTGCACTTGCAGCACTAGGAGTATCTATGGGCTTCGCGGTAGACATGCCAAATCTTGGCAAGATCTTCTGAATATAGCCCTTCTGTGACAGAAAAAGTTTCCTTTTGCTTCTGTCCCTGTAAATATCTATTCCCAGAATTTTCTGAGCTGCACCCAAATCCTTCATCTCGAACTCTGCGCTGAGAAGACCCTTCAACTTCTGAATGTCGTGCTTCTTCCTTGCATCTATCAACATGTTATCTACATACGACACCAGATAGATAAAAGACTCATCTTCCAGTTTATTGTAATAGACACAACATGGGCTCCTGGTGTAGCCCAGCTGCATCATGTAGCTGTCAAACCTCTTATACCACTGCCTGTGAGACTGCTTAAGTCCATGCAAGGACTTCTTCAACTTGCAAACATAATTATCCTTCCCAGGAATCTGGAAACCATCTGGTTGGGTCATGTAGATCTCTTCCTCCAAATCTCCATGCAGAAAAGCTGTCTTTATATCAAGTTGCTCAAGCTCCAAATCCTGATGTGTAACTATAGCTAGCAACACTCTAATAGAGGTGTGTCTGACTACTGGTGAGAATATCTCATTATAATCCACTCCCTCTCTTTGATTGAAACCTCTAGCAACAACTCTAGCCTTATACTTGACTCCCTCTACAGGTGATATCCCTTCCTTCATCTTGAGAACCCACTTGCAAGTAATAATCTTTCTCCCTGGAGGTGGTATGACTAAATATCATGTTTGATTCTTATAAAGGGATTCCATCTCATCTCCCATAGCAGCAAGCCATTTCTCAGAATCGGTGCCTGAAACAGCTTCTTGGTAAGTTGATGGTTCACGAGTGTCCACCTCCTCGGCAATATGTAGTGCATAGCCCACCATGTCCTCATACCTCTTAGGTGGCCTAACTCCAACCCTCCTTGGTCGATCTTGAGCTAAGCTATGATGTGTAGCTTCAGATGGTTGAGAAACTGATGGTGTAGACTCTGGTAGCTCTATTCTGCTTCTAACTCTTGTTCCTTCAAGCCACTCTCACTCTGTATGACCTGAAACTCCACCTGTGAAAGAAAATAGATAAGTCTAGCCGGAGCGGAATAATAAAACTTATCTATTTCCCTTTCTCGAGATCTGTTAATAGTTATTTCATACAAGGAGGGATAGAAAGTAATACCTTTAGTGAAGAACTATCTACGATTGCAAACGAAGTGCCCACAACTTCTTATAATCCACTCGTGAGCAACGAACGTTTTTGTTCAACATAGAAAAACAAAACTAATCAGTAATCAACCTTTAAAGTATAGCAATCGCAATGATTGCCTCTAACAGAAATCGATACGAGATCAAAGATGGAGTAAGAAATAAAGTACATTAGTCGAGACGAACGATGGAATGGTTCCTCTTCTCCTTCTAATTGAGTGTGTCGAAATTTAGGGGTTAGGGTGTCTATTTATAGACTTCTCAAAACCCTAATCCCAGTTGTGTTAGATAATTAAATAATTAGAATCTTATTCGGAATAGGATTACTAATTAGATAATTAAATAAACACTTTAATATTATCTAAATAATAACTAATTATATCTAGATAATTATTATCAATCAAATTAATAATTTAATTATTGTTAGAAATAATTAATTAGAGTTTCAATCACATAAAACTTCTAATTAATATTATCAGATAATTCTTTAGTTTAATTTATAACCATAATCTAATTATAATTATTAAATCAAACTAATATCCCTATTTAATATATAAATTTCGGCCCATGCACTATGTCTCACTAATTTACATTTTCATCCTCCGATTCCAAGTCCCATATGCGACCCATTAGGTTCTTTGAAATTATTCATCACGATTAATTCCAACATATATATAACGGAATACCGTCGCGAACTGTTACTAACAGAAACTATGATATTCCCCCAGAGCAATTAAGAAGTCAGGTTGATAACTGACGTTAACCTTTCTACATTAGGTACAATATAATACGGATCCCCATGCATTTGAGGGAGGAGGAATTTTGGGAGCTTCTCTTTCTAAAAAAAATTATTTTAGAGAGAGAAAGTAAATTTTTGGGAAAAACATTTTTTTTCTAAAAATTGAAAATTTCCAAAAAAGTTAAATATTTTACAAAAAATACCGAAAACACCAAAAATCACAACTCGTGGAATCAACCGACTTCGACCGTCAATACCGATCTTGAGGTATTATCCGAGGACTAGACTCGCTTAATTTATTTATTTATAGTTTCATTTATTTATTGGTTTAGTTAGTTATTTATTTATCACTAATAACAACCCAAATTATTCTTGAATAAGGAATAAGGGAAAATTAATAGAAATAATGGCAAACCATTAGTCCTTCTAAAAGAGATATTTATGCATGATTAATATGGAATTAATGACAATTATTGCAAGATTAATGCAGGGGTGGATATGCAAATAATGGAGAAAAAGGAAGGAGGTTCTAGCATTATGCCATACCACGTGGACCATGGCGAGATACGCCATAGCGAGATACGCCCGATGAGAGCGAGTAGTGGAGACCCACCATAGCTCTCAAGGAAAGCGTACATACGCCTTGACGGATCTAAGAATACCAAAAGGCGCCTCTATTACCATCCATGAATGGGAATAAATACAATTAAATGGCAATTAATAGCCATTAAAGGGGAATAAAGGCATTAAAGGGGAATAAAGGCTTGACTGTTCAAATACCTCAACCCTGAGGGTTTCAATGATAAATGCTGGGATTAATGGAGAATTGATAGCAATCAAAGATGAGTAATGACACGACTCTTCACCTGCTTCCCCATTAATGCTAAAGGTTACAGAAACCTATATAAATACCCCAGCTTCCTAGGATCAAAGGTACACTTACAATCTTTCTAGTACGATGATCCGCCTGTTCAACCTCTGGATCTTTCTCACCCATTATGGGGCTTTCATTTAGGCGCTCTTTTCACCTTTCTCCTTGTAGGACTTTTATTTAGGCGCTCTTTTCGCCATTTACTTCGTAGGGCTTTTACTTTATCTGGATTTTCTCTAAATCCTCTTTGGCTAATGATGTAGTCAATGAATTTTTCTGAAGTGACTCCGAATATACACTTCTCTGGATTGAGCTTTATTTTTCATGCCAGTGTTTGGCACTGGTTGCAGTATTAGCAATTCCCTTGTACTTGTGGGTTAGTACTGAAAGAACTCCAGAAGCGGGGCATACCCTGTCCATTTAAAAGATTGTGGTAAGGCATAAAAGTTATATTTACTTACCTTGGGGATCAATGGCTTGATCCATGGAACATACTTCATAGCAAAAGACTGTTTGCATTGGCCTTGTTGGCAAATATCATGTATGATGCAATGTCTCTTTATGGAATTTTTAGTTCATCTTGGAATCAACTAAATAATTCCTTCACGTTGGTCCCTGACTCTAGAATGAACTTAGTCAAAGGATAAAACCGAGTAAATATTATATGTCAAACAAATTCATAGTAGAATTTTATTCATGCTTGTGTTAATAATACCACATATAAATATCATAATGAATTCTTAATAAATAACCATAATGAGAATGGTTTAAGAACAATGTCCTTTTGTATTTCAATGTGCATTAATATCCAAGATATCATATTTATTTTAAACATAATAAAAGTTATGACATTCTATATTTTAAACATCACTTAATATTGTGCATCCATGCATTAATGGCATTCAGAGATCATTAAGGCCTCATTTGAATGAGGTGTAATTAAAGTAAGGTAAGTGATGATTTAATAATATAGTTACATATAAAATTAATCTTATATCTTTTCATTTGTATAAATAAAATAAAATACAAAGTGTAATTTTGGAAGAAAAATATGTGTACCATGATTCTCCTCCAATTCGGGTGTAAGGAAAATTACTCAAAATTCACCCTCACCTACCTTCATATACAATTATCCAAACAATCTTTAAGGAATTCTCATGTATATCCTAAGAATTTTGCATAAATTAATGTTCTGATCCGAAACTGACACTTGCACTATTTTATAGTTAGCTCAGGACATGAAAGTTTTATTTATCCAATTTGGTAATTCATCATCCCATAATGGCCTTAATAGTTAGGGACAATTACATGATAATCATAAATAGATTCAATATATTCAAGTCTCTTACGTTGCTAAAAGAAATTCTAACAATGTCAGATAAACCGTTTTTATTATGAATAAACACATCCTTGTAAAAAAAAAGGGATGAAATAAATGTTTGACAAAACAATATTCAAAAATAAGAATTTCTGATATTAAAAGTACTATATATGAGAAAAGCCATACATAGATGATGAATTGTACAAGAAAAACCAAGTATGATTTTTTGTAATTTCTTCTAATAGTTATATGCATGTTCATCCAAAAGACTGATCAGACCTAAATCATCTGTAATTACACGAGCTTTTTATGAAATCTTAATATTAAGTGATAAAATCACCTTGAATGGATGAATTTTTTATAAAATTCCAAGATTACGGATCTTATACATGCATCTTGTACTAATTCAATGTTAATGACATATTATACTTGTCATGCATAAAAATATGAGGGCATAGTAAGCATGCAAGATTTAATGAAAGATTTGTGTCTATGACTTTATCTTTCGCAATTTATTAGATTTATCATAATAACATATATGATATTCATATCACTTTATAAGGGTGGAGAATCTCAAATTTCTTTAATTAAAATGGAACAAGAAAGGAGAAGAAACTTATCTTATTTATCATAAAATTCCAGATTTCATGTAGAAAACTCTTCCCACCAATCTGTAGAGAAGCCTATCTTTGGATAGATTTGTTTGTACTGATTGAGCCAAGGTTTGAGATTGAGATTTCTATTCCGTTGACTCCATTGTTTTGTTCTTTGTGAAACTCTATACAATCAAGATTTTGTGATCTCCTGTTTGTTAGAGATCCACGATCACCGTGAAGGAAAATAGGCTAACGTATAGCAGCGGAAATATAAAATTTTAACCTATTTCCATTAACCCCAAGATCCGTTAACCGTTATTTCATACAAAGAGAGATAAGAAGAAATACCTTTTAGATTTTCTATCTACCGTTGCAAATGAAATGCCCACAACTCTTACTTCGAGTTCCCGAGCACAAAACAAAACAACAGAAGATCAAGTTAGAATCAACCGTTTATTAACAACCAAAGTAGATTGTCTCTAATTAATCAACACAAGATCAAGGATAAAGAGAAAGAGATGAAAATCAATTGAACGGATGGAAGCGGTGAAAACTCGTCCTCGGTTAAGGGGGTTCAAATTCTCTCTCCTGGAACTAATGGTGGATTTCGAAAATCCTTAGTAGGGGGGTATTTATAATCACTTGCATCTAAACCCTAGTTAGATAGAATTAGGTTACTTAATAGGAATTCAATTCGGAATAGAATTCTTAATTATTATCTATTAGTATATCTAAATATAAAAGATAATAATGATAACTTTATTGGATAATAATAGGAGTAATGTAATCTAATTAAAACTCCTAACTTATTTATCCTTTAATTAATTTAATTCATGATCCTAATCTAATTAGGATTTGATAAAATCAAATTAATCATTTATGTATTTCACTACATAAATTTTGCCCCCCTTGGTTACTGGACCCTATTGGGCTCAGTTGGGCTTCCATCAATTAATTAACATCTGTCTCTCTTTTGGGTTCCAAGTCTTATGTGTGACCCATAAGGTTCTTATCGCTTTTAGCCGTATGCAACGTTATTAAATAATTTTCAAAGAATTATATTTAATCTTTGCATAACGGAATGATGTACAGAGTATGTGATTAGCAAGTCCGTAATCATTCCCCTAGAGCTATAAGAAGACAGGTTGATTCTGTCGTTGACTTTTCCGTATTAGTTACGGTATAATTCGATCCTTTATCAACTACATCCTTGAACTGAATCTTATGACTATGGGTGATGTCAAGTCACATATAGCGAGACGTTCGTTTTACTTATTCTGGCCGAGTCAACTCCAATTAGATAGGTTAAGAGAAATCTAATTTCATTCTTAAGCTATCACCTTGCAAGGATTTAGAGTCAAGACTTCCACAGACAATCCATGGACATATCTCCCATTTATCGGGAGTGATAAATGCTCAATCCAATGTATAACGATCCCGCAATCACTTCCTATGATACCCAACGTCTTCTGTTCACACCCCAGAGTCATCTCTGTTAAGGATCGTGTTACACCAGAGTCAAAGCGTCAGATTCCGTAATCCAGAATACCAATTAACATTCCTTTGAGTCTGAGGATTATTTATACCTATTAATACCAATGAGATGAACAGGTGACAAGGAAGAATCTACCCATCCTGTTATCTCAAGTCGGGTCCCCAATCCTAATGAACTACCTTTCATCGGATCCATGTAACTGTCCAGATATCTATATATATGAAGCTTGTGAGATCAGCTTTCTGTCGGACAGAAGACACTGTTACATGCAAGTCTCAACCGCGATATGTCAATCCTAAACATATTGCTTGACTTGGGGTGGTTTTAAGTTTATTAGTTTATTATAAAGTTTTGTCTCACTTCATGCTTGTATGAACACTTTATAATCACTTTAAACAAACTTACAGATTTCCTTTTATTAGACTTTATTTAGTGCTTAAAAGGGTTTTGCCTTTATATAGTTATAAAACATATATCTCATTAAAACAAATGATATAAAGAACACTTCATTTACATTAAGTCTGTATCCTAGAACAATTATCTATAGGACACTAAACCCCAACACACCGCACCAATTGATAACTTGGGAAAAATCCTTGATCGGAGCACTTCCCTGTGAGGCGTCGTTGGGATCGGGCGGGAACACTCCGATGCCAAAGTCAGTAATATTTCTGAGAATAAACTGTAAGCACAAAAGTAACAAGCATATCAAGGTATAAAACAATTCCTAGCAGAACCACCCTTGATGAGCATACTAATCCGAAGGGGAGACCTACATTTGTATCAATCTATCATGGATAAAGCTATGTGCACCGTGGTTATTCAAGAAGAAGAAGGTCAATATTTCGCCATCTATTATGTTAGCAAAATGTTGAAGGATGCGGAGACAAGATATTCGAAGCTAGATAAAATGGATTTGGTGGTTGTGACAACATCCATCCACGTTAAACTATAGTTCCAAGCATAACTTCAACATGATCTATATCAAGATCAAGAGCCAGCACCACCACGATTCAACATTGAACACACGGATGATGAGATTTAAAGGCGAGTGCATACCACTCTAGATAGACAAGAGAACAATGCAGAAAGATACGCCATCCAGTTAACAGGAATTCGCCATTCACAGCACGAATCTTGAGGTACGAGGCGGACAGAATGTTTAAAGCTTCCAACTTGCCATAATATAAAGGAGAAGAGTCAATATAAACGGGACATTACATATCCCAAACCCAAAGGATGGGAGCATGTAACCGTTGGAAGAAACGCCAAAGCGTACTATAGGTTCCATAGAAGAAATGGCCACCACACTGAAGCTTGCTGGGAGCTAGCAAACTAGATAGATTCGTCCAGAATAACAAATAACAAGACGACAAGCAGAAGACAGAGCCCAGAAATAAATTCAAAAGTGTCATTAATGTCATAGCAGATGGACTAGTGTATCAGCCACTCGTGAAAAAAGCAAAAATAAAAATATCCGCCCTGGATAAAACATCCCTTAATTGCCCCTTTTGCAGAAATAGGTCCAATAATCCCTCCACATGCAGATGCTCTAGTTATTACTATGGTGGTGGAAGGTTGGGAAATGAAGCGAGTAATGGTGGATACGTGCAGTTTTTGCAATGTCATCACCAGAGGTGCATTCGCCAAACTAAAGGTTGATCCGATCCAAATAGAAACAACCATTGTTGACATCATGGGAGTGACAGGTCACACTATCCAGACAAAGGGCCAGGTAACTTTGGAATGCAAGCTGGAAGATGATGATCAAGCGTGGATTGGTGATCTGGAGTTCTCTATTATGAATGGACAATTAGCTTATAACATCATTCTTGGGCGGCCGTTCATCTCAGAGGTTGCAGCCCTAATTTCCACCCGTCGTCTGGCAATGTACATTCCCACCAGCAAAGGATGAGTAATGATTAGCGGGAACCAAAAGGTGGCTCAAGAGACCTACTCAGCGTCACTATCGATCCGCCCACAATCCAAAGATGATGAAGGTGAGGAAGATGAACTTGTCACTATAGCTTTGGGCGACACGAAAATGTTTCTTATTGCTGATGGAAAGCGGGTGCGGATCGCCAAAGGATTAAAACCTGAGATCAAGGAGGATGTTACGAAAGTTCTCATTGAGTCTGAAAGCGTGTTTGCATGGGAGAATGAGATCCTCATAGGAGTAAGCCCAGATGTGATTACTCATAAGTTAAACATCATTGAGGATGCAGTTCCAGTTGCTCAGAAAAGACGGAACCATGGGCCTAAAAATCAGTATTTTTACGTATTCTTATATGTGCATTAAACTGTTATAGTATCCTATATTTTATAATTTATTATTTCTCGCCATATTTCTTATATTCATTTGCCTAGTTTTGTTCTATATCTTTCCAAATTCTATAGAAGAAGAAATAGCAAAGCTGAACAGGCGGATGTAATCAAAGAGGTGATATACGCCCAATGGCTGGAGAATGAAAATTTCCACAGGCGGATCAATTACCTCAAAGATAGGACAATTGATCCCCACCAAGGGCGGGTCCCTTTTCCACAAAGATAAGAAACACAGACCCTCAAGAGCTTTCAAATGAGCTCAACTCTCTCCTCAAAGACATGAAAAATATTGGTCACCATCAAAAGCGGGTTAAAATTATCTCAAACATGAGAAAATTACACCCTAAACTTTCTCCTCAAAGATAGGAGAACAATAATCTCAGCGGCGGATCGATCTACCTCAAAGATAGGAAACGATTGATCATCGTCAGGGACGGGTTAAAAATTTCTCAGACATGAGATCTTTGCACCCTCAAGTATTCTTCTCAAAAGGAGAGTATTAAGACCCGCTGGCGGATCGATTTACCTCAAAGATAGGAAACAATCGATCACCTGGGGCAGCTTAACTTCCTCACCAGGAATAAAAGCTTCTAGCCTTCAAAAAGGCTCATACTCCAAGGTATGGCTGGCCACCTACCTTGAACAAACAAAACAAATCCTAAACCAGATTCTAGAAAATTACTTGCTAAAAGATATAATGCATAAGTAAAAATAGTTCTGGAAAGAAAAGGGTTCATCCAAACAATGAAGCCTCGTCTTCATCCAATTAATGAAGCCTCGTCTTCATCCAAGCAATGAAGCCTCATCTTCATCCAATTAATGAAGCCTCGTCTTTATCAAAACAATGAAGCCTAGTCTTCATCAAAACAATGAAGCCTCATCTTCATCCAAACAATGAAGCCTCGTCTTCATCCAATTAATGAAGCCTCGTCTTCATCAAAGCAATGAAGCCTCGTCTTCATCAAAACAATGAAGCCTCGTCTTCATCCAATTAATGAAGCCTCGTCTTCATCAAAACAATGAAGCCTCGTCTTCATCCAAATCAATTCAGCCTCGTCTTCATCAAAAGCAATGCAGTCTCGCCTTCACAAATGCAAAGTAAAAGCACTTTGGAAAACAATGAAGCCTCGTCTTCATCCAAATCAATGAAGCCTCGTCTTCTTCCAATTAATGAAGCCTCGTCTTCATCAAAAGCAATGCAGTCTCGCCTTCACAAATGCAAAGTAAAATAAAGGAAATATAACTCTCAAGAAGCCCCTAGAGGCTAACAATGGATACAGCTGACCACATATCCACGAAGAAGAAAAAACCCATAAAAGCGCATCATATCCATATATGATCCCATCTAGGGCGGGTCCACTTTCCTCCAAGATAGAAAAATAAAACACCCTTTAGACAGCCCTGAAGAGCTTTTTATACCGTTAGGGGGGCTTCTGATAACAACCCAACTTATTCTTGAATAAGGAATAAGGGAAAATTAATAAAAATAATAGCAAACCATTATTCCTTCTAAAAGAGATATTTACGCATGATTAATATGGAATTAATGACAATTATTGCAGGGGTGGATATGCAAATAATGGAGAAAAAGGAAGGAGTTTCTAGCATTATGTCATACCACGTGGACCATGGCGAGATACGCCATAGCGAGATACGCCCGATGAGAGCGAGTAGTGGAGACCCTCCATAGCTCTCAAGGAAAGCGTACATACGACTTGACGGATCTAAGAATACCAAAAGGCGCCTCTATTACCATCCATGAATGAGAATAAATACAATTAAATGGTAATTAATAGCCATTAAATGGGAATAAAGGCTTGACTATTCGAATACCTCAACTCTGAGGGTTTCAATGATAAATGTTAGGATTAATGGAGAATTGATAGCAATCAAAGATGAGTAATGACACGACTCTTCACCTGCTTCCCCATTAATGCTGAAGGTTACAGAAACCTATATAAATACCCCAGCTTCCTAGGATCAAAGGTACACTTACTGGTTCTCTACTTTTGTGCTTACAGTTTATTCTCAGAAATATTACTGACTTTGGCATCGGAGTGTCCCCGGCCGATCCCAACGGCGCCTCACAGGGAAGTGCTCCGATCAAGGATTTTTCCCAAGTTATCAATCACGTTTATTTATTTTCTCGTATTTATTTAATTCTCGTCTCGTATTAAATAAACGTTTTGGTTTTGTTTTAAATAAAAAGCCTCGTTTTAAAGTCCCAATACGAACCGTGACCCGATTTAAGGGTAGTTTGGGAATAAAACGTTGTAAATATAGAATTTGAAAAGTTTTTTAAATTAACGTTTTAAAATAAAACATCGTCGTGGGAGGCCCCGCTATAGACTATGACCCAATTTGGGTAGTTCGAGGACCAAAATGATTGAATAGAGTAGATCTGAAGCTTTTTTAATAAATCTGAAAACGGTTGGACTGTTTCTGTAATTTTCCATTTTCTGTCACTAAAAGCAGTTTAGCGACAGATTTTCCGTCGGTAAAGCTGCTGGAACTAAAAAATGTCTTTTTAAGCCTTTTTCTTATCCCTTTTTACATTTATACTTGTATAGATATATGTATAACTAGTTTTTGACCCGTGCGATGCACGGATTCATCTTAATATATAAATATTAACAAAAATATAATTAATAATTACAATTAATGATATAAAAAAGGAAGAAGTGACACCTCAGCTCCATCGTTACTGTTTTATATTATATATAGATATGCAAAGAAATAGATAGATTTTAGGAACTAATTTAAATTATGTAGAACTTTTAGATATAGATATGCAGAGAATTAGAGAGATTTTAGAGATTAATTTAAATTCTGTAGAACTTTTAGATATAGTACGGATAAAATAATCTTTTTATAAATAAATATAATAATATAACTAAAGTTAATATATTATATTTTTTATTATATTTTTTATTAGTAAAAAAGGAGGAACTGACACCTCAGCTCCATCGTTACTGTTTTATATTATATATAGAATATAGATATGCAGAGAATTAGAGGGATTTTAGGGATTAATTTAAATTATGCAGAACTTTTAAATATAGATATACAGAAAATTAGAGAGATTTTAGGGATTAATTTAAATTATGTAGAACTTTTAGATATAGATATGCAGAGAATTAGAGAGACTTTAGGGATTAATTTAAATTCTGTAGAACTCTTAGATATAGTACAGATAAAATAATCTTTTTATAAATAAATATAATAATATAACTCAAGTTAACATATTATATTTCATATTATATTTTTTATCAGTAAAAAAGGAGGGAGTGACACCTCAGCTCCATCGTTACTGTTTTATATTATATATAGATATGCAGAGAATTAGAGAGATTTTAGGGATTAATTTAAATTCTGTAGATCTCTTAGATATAGTACGGATAAAATAATCTTTTTATAAATAAATATAATAATATAACTAAAGTTAATATATTATATTTTTTATCAGTAAAAAAGGAGGAAGTGACACCTCAGCTCCATCGTTACTATTTTTATATTATATATAGATACGCAAAGAATTAGAGAGATTTTAAGGACTAATTTAAATTATGTAGAACTTTTAGATATAGATATGCAGAGAATTAGAGAGATTTTAGGGATTAATTTAAATTCTGTAGAACTCTTAGATATAGTACGGATAAAATAATCTTCTTATAAATAAATATAATAATATAACTAAAGTTAATATATTATATTTTTTATTATATTTTTTATCAGTAAAAAAGGAGGAAGTGACACCTCAGCTCCATCGTTACTGTTTTATATTATATATAGATATGCAGAGAACTACGAAAAATACAAAGAGGCTAAAAGGGAAGTAAAGAAGGTCATACGAGATGCTAGAGCAAAGGTGAATCGGGATCTGTATACAAGATTGGATACGAAAGAAGGGGAAAGAGACATATATAGAATTGCTCGGATGAGAGATAGGAAGACGCGAGATCTCGAAAAAGTTAAATGTGTGAAGGATGTGGACCAGAAAGTCCTAGTTGGAGATAAGGATATCAAGGAACGATGGAGGTCCTATTTTGATGACTTATTTAATGGAGATCGCCAACAAGATGTTGGAGATATAAGTATCCATCACGATATGATAAATCATGAATGCCTGCGGAGAATTCAAAAGGGTGAAGTCAAAATGGCATTAAGTAAGATGAAGTTGAAGAAAGCAGTAGGACCTGATGGCATCCCTATTTAGATTTGAAGATGTTTGGGAGAAAGAGGAATCGAATGGTTGACGACGTTCTTCAACAAAATTTGGAGAAACAATAAGATGCCATCAGAATGGAGGAAAAGTACCTTAATCCCTTTGTATAAGAACAAAGGCGATGTCCAAGATTGTGCCAACTATCGGGGAATCAAATTAATGAGTCACACTATGAAACTTTGGGAGCGAGTGATTGAACAAAGGCTAAGGAGGACGGTGAAGATCTCGGAAAACCAGTTTGGCTTTATGCCGGGAAGATCAACTATGGAAGCCATCCATCTAATGAGACAATTAATGGAGCACTATCGAAATAAGAAGAAAGACTTGCATATGGTTTTCATTGACTTGGAGAAAGCATATGATAAGGTACCAAGGGAAGTACTTTGGTGGGCCTTGATAAGGAAAGGCATTTCGCGGAAATATATTGACATCATAAAGGACATGTATGAGGGAGTATGCACGAGTGTACGTACTAGTGTTGGGAAGACTGAAGAGTTTCCTATTACGATTGGAGTGCATCAAGGTTCCGCACTAAGCCCATTTCTTTTTGCCATCGTTATGGATGAACTAACAAGTTCACTTCAAGATGGTATACCATGGTGCATGCTGTTTGCAGATGATATTGTGTTGGTTGAGGAGACGAAAGAAGGAGTGGAGATGAAGTTGGAACTATGGAGGCAAACTCTAGAATCTATAGGCTTTAAGTTGAGTCGAAGTAAGACAGAATATTTGGAGTGTAAGTTTAGCGGTCGTAGGAGTAGGGAGGCAGGGACAATCATCCTAGATGGGAGAGTTGTTCAGGCCTCGGATTGCTTCCGGTATTTAGGATCTATTATCCAAACGGATGGAGAAGTAGATGGAGATGTTGCTCATAGGATTAAAGCTGGTTGGTCGAAGTGGAAGAGTGCTACGGGTTTTCTTTGTGATCCCGGCATGCCTAATAGATTGAAGGGAAAATTCTACCGGACGACAATTAGACCAGCATTGTTATATGGTACGGAGTGTTGGGCAGTGAAACACTGCCACATCCATAAGATGTCGGTGGCGGAGATGCGTATGTTGAGATGGATGTGTGGTCACACGAGAAAGGACCGGGTGCGTAATGAAATAATTAGGACAAAAGTAGGGGTCACATCTATTGAGAATAAAATGAGAGAAAACCGACTAAGGTGGTTTGGCCATGTGAGACGTAGAGCGCTTGATGCGCCGGTTAGGAGAACCGAAGAGTGGCAAAGGGATGTAGTGGTGAGGGGTAGGGGAAGACCTAAGCAAACTTGGAGGAGGGTGATCGAGAGTGATATGAGTTTATTGGGAATTGAGGAAAATATGGTAGTGGATAGGACGGAGTGGAGGGAGCGAATCTGTGTCGCTGACACGACTTGATTTTCACGGTTTTATATGATGGTTCATGTTAGTCGACCCCGAATCATTTCGGGACTAAGGCTTTGTTGTTGTTGTTGTTGTTGTATAGATATGCAGAAAATTAGAGAGATTTTAAGGACTAATTTAAATTATGTAGAACTTTTATATATAGATATGCAGAGAATTACAGAGATTTTAGGGATTAATTTAAATTCTGTAGAACTCTTAGATATAGTACGGATAAAATAATCTTCTATAAATAAATATAATAATATAACTAAAGTTAATATATTATATTTTTTATTATATTTTTTATCAGTAAAAAAGGAGAAAATGACACCTCAGCTCCATCGTTACTGTTTTATATTATATATAGATATGCAGAGAATTAGAGAGATTTTATGGATTAATTTAAATTATGTAGAACTTTTAGATATAGGTATGCAGAGAGTTAAAGAGATTTTAGGGATTAATTTAAATTCTGTAGAACTCTTAGATATAGTACGGATAAAATAATCTTTTTATAAATCAATATAATAATATAACTAAAGTTAATATATTATATTTTTTATTATATTTTTTATCAGTAAAAAAGGAGGAAATGACACCTCAGCTCCATCGTTACTGTTTTATATTACATATAGATATGCAGAGAATTAGAGAGATTTTAGGGATTAATTTAAATTATGTAGAACTTTTAGATATAGATATGCAGAGAATTAAAGAGATTTTAGGGATTAATTTAAATTCTGTAGAACTCTTAGATATAGTACGGATAAAATAATCTTTTTATAAATCAATATAATAATATAACTAAAGTTAATATATTATATTTTTTATTATATTTTTTATCAGTAAAAAAGGAGGAAGTGACACCTCAGCTCCATCGTTACTGTTTTATATTATATATAGATATGCAGAGAATTAGAGAGATTTTAAGGACTAATTTAAATTATGTAGAACTTTTAGATATAGATATGCAGAGAATTAGAGAGATTTTAGGGATTAATTTAAATTCTGTAGAACTCTTAGATATAGTGCGGATAAAATAATCTTTTTATAAATAAATATAATAATATAACTAAAGTTAATATATTATATTTTTTATTATATTTTTTATCAGTAAAAAAGGAGGAAGTGACACCTCAGCTCCATCGTTACTGTTTTATATTATATATAGATATGCAGAGAATTAGAGAGATTTTAGGGACTAATTTAAATTATGTAGAACTTTTAGATATAGGTATGTAGAGAATTAAAGAGATTTTAGGGATTAATTTAAATTCTGTAGAACTCTTAGATATAGTACGGATAAAATAATCTTTTTATAAATCAATATAATAATATAACTAAAATTAATATATTATATTTTTTTATTATATTTTTTATCAGTAAAAAAGGAGGAAGTGACACCTCAGCTCCATCGTTACTGTTTTATATTATATATAGATATGCAGAGAATTAGAGAGATTTTAGGGAGTAATTTAAATTATGTAGAACTTTTAGATATAGATATGCAGAGAATTAGAGAGATTTTAGGGATTAATTTAAATTCTGTAAATCTCTTAGATATAGTACGGATAAAATAATCTTTTTATAAATAAATATAATAATATAACTAAAGTTAATATATTATATTTTATATTATATTTTTTATCAGTAAAAAAGGAGGAAGTGACACCTCAGCTCCATCGTTGCTGTTTTATATTATATATAGATATGCAGAGAATTAGAGAGATTTTAAGGACTAATTTAAATTATGTAGAACTTTTAGATATAGATGTGCAGAGAATTAGAGAGATTTTAGGGATTAATTTAAATTATGTAGAACTCTTAGATATAGTACGGATAAAATAATCTTTTTATAAATAAATATAATAATATAACTAAAGTTAATATATTATATTTTTTATCAGTAAAAAAGGAGGAAGTGACACTTCAGCTCCATCGTTACTGTTTTATATTATATATAGATATGCAGAGAATTAGAGAGATTTTAGGGACTAATTTAAATTATGTAGAACTTTTAGATATAGGTATGCAGAGAATTAAAAAGATTTTAGGGATTAATTTAAATTCTGTAGAACTCTTAGATATAGTACGGATAAAATAATCTTTTTATAAATCAATATAATAATATAACTAAAGTTAATATATAAAATTTGTATTATATTTTTTATCAGTAAAAAAGGAGGAAGTGACACCTCAGCTTCATTGTTACTGTTTTATATTATATATAGATATGCAGAGAATTAGAGGGATTTTAGGTATTAATTTAAATTATGTAGAACTTTTAGATATAGATATGCAGAGAATTAAAGAGATTTTAGGGGTTAATTTAAATTCTGTAGAACTCTTACATATAGTACGGATAAAATAATCTTTTTATAAATAAATATAATAATATAACTAAAGTTAATATATTATATTTTTTATTGTATTTTTTATCAGTAAAAAAGGAGGAAGTAACACCTCAGCTCCATCGTTACTGTTTTATATTATATATAGATATGCAGAGAATTAGAGAGATTTTAGGGACTAATTTAAATTATGTAGAACTTTTAGATATAGATATGCAGAGAATTAGAGAGATTTTAGGGTTTAATTTAAATTATGTAGAACTCTTAAATATAGTACGGATAAAATAATCTTTTTATAAATAAATATAATAATATAACTAAATTTAATATATTATATTTTTTATCAGTAAAAAAGGAGGAAGTGACACCTCAGCTCCGTCGTTACTGTTTTATATTATATATAGATTATGTAACTAATTTATTAAAATCATTTTGGGGGTATATAACTAATAATTATTTGTTTTTGTATATTTGGGTATCATTTCTATTAATTTGGTTTTCTAAAACTATATGGATACGTATAGATTGTTCTTTAAATTCATTTAAACTATATTAATTTATTATTTTGGGTGGGTTATTCTCTATATGTTTATTATGAAGAAACTATTTTGGTAAATGTTGTTTTCTTATTTAGGAATCTCATTCCTTAATTTTACATGATTTTTTAAGATAAAAAGTGTATTATATCTAATATTATTTTCATCACTATTTTTACTTACTAATATATATTACTTTCTCTATTTTGTTTTTTTAATATGTATTATTACCATTTTTTGTATATATGTATAAATATGTATATTTATTCTCCTTTTGGACTTTCTATACGTATATATTTCAAATGTATTTGGGTTGCGTGAATTTGGACTTAACTTGCTAATTGTTGTAATTATCAAGTAAAGGTTGATTGAGTGAAAAAAAGGGAAAATAAACCACAAAAAGAGAGTTCAATTAGCTTATTCAAGCTAAGAGTTTTTAGAGGTTTCTAATGTAAATAAAAGGTTTTGTTTCGTTATCCTTTTTTAAAACGACTTCCTAAAATATCACGTTTTGAAACCTTAATCTGTTCCAACGACGGATTAAGCGAACCTGGTAATTAAAACTGTTTTTCTTGTAAATAATAGAGTTTTGAATCGTTTTCCTGTCTAAACGGCTTTGTACGAAAATAAATGGACTTGTATGCTTAATCACGTTTTTTGTTAAAGCTTCTTATTTCACGTTTTCAAATGCTCGAGTCGTTCCAACGGCGATTCGAGTGAAAAGCATGTAAATTAACGAGGTTTTAAAACGTATCTAAATCGTTCCAACGACGATTAAGGTACGAACCATGTAAATAAACCTTCTTTCGGGGAGTGAGATTAGTTTAGATTTGATGTATAGCTTAAATCATAACTCACGTTGTAAATAAACTCATTCTTCCTTCTATCTCCCTCTTTCTTCTACATACTCTAAATTCATGTAAATGGGTGATTCTTTACTAAAATGGCTTTCAATAATATATGCTTAAAACGGTTTTCAAAACGAGAAAGAAAAGGTTTCAAATGAATTCTAAACTTAAAGAAATATGCGATTAGTCCGTTAGCGCATAACATGCTAAGTAGGAGGCCGATGGTTCAGAATCGAGCAATGTCGGGGTGCCTAGTAGCCTTTCTCCGGAAAGGAGCTACCCTTCTCGGCTCGTACCCAAATTTCCCGAACCCTCACCGGTCTCCCGCAAGGGATCGGTGTTCATTTCTCATTCGTGGGTGGCGACTCTTCCATACTCTGAGCTCCGGCCATGTCGAGCAGCTTGATTCCGTGATTGGTTCCTTTCGGCGCCAATCACAGCATCTATCATCAACGGTGTCCACCCCCCGGGTCTTCCGGGTGAGGCCGCGACACCTACAGTACTCTTTGCAATTTCTCCTCCAATGCCCATCTTTACCACAGAAGTGGCATTCCCCTTTGGACTTCTTGACTTTCTTTCCTTTGGATTGGGCTGGCTTGCCTCCCTTGTTCTTCTTGGGATATCTTGGATTGGGAAAATTCCCTTTCCTCTTCTTTGATCCCTCAATCACAAGAGCGAGTATCACCTTATCTTTCTTCATGTTGGGCTCGACAGTCTTGAGCATATTGGTGAGCTCTTCAAGAGCGGTATGTAAGTCATTCATCTGGTAGTTCATGGTGAACTGGGAATAACTTTCTGGGAGGGACGTAAGAAACAAGTCAACACTTAGTTCATGATCCATCGCAAAGCCAATACTAGAAAGTTTGGTGATATAGCCAATCATCTTGATACAATGTGTCATAACAGATGTGCCCTCTTGCATCCTGCAGCGAAACAACAGTTTTGATATTTCAAAACGTTCACATCGAGTCTATTTCCCGAACAGCTCTTTCAAGTGCATGACAATAGAATAGGCATCCATCTCCTCATGTTGCCTTTGCAGATCTGGTGTCATTGATGCAAGTATGATGCACCCGGCGTGTTCATCATCGGATTGATGCTTCTGATAGGCATCAATCTCTTCAATGGGTGCATCATCGGCCGGAATAGCGGGTATCGACGTATCCAATACATACCTTATCTTTTCGAACTTCAAAACAATTTTGAGGTTACGAAACCAGTTGCTGAAGTTTGAACTATTCAATTTGTTATCGGTAAGGATATTTCTTAGATCGGTTTTCGACATGATTGTTTTAGTGTACGATTTGTTTATAACCTGACAGTGAGAAAAAGTGACGGATGTTATTCATTTGTTTAATTCATTTACAATTTAAATACGTTGGACTTTTATGTTTTTAAATTGCTCCCACTATTTTACCAAAATAATAACCCTCCATATTAATTCGAAGGATATTCAAAAAACCCTTTAGTGAGCTAGAATCCTAACTCCTAAAATTTCACCTTGAGGTTACTCAACAATCTAAGCTTTATTCATTAGGTAGATTCATGCAATCAATCACATCAATAATGCGACTTCTAGGTTATTGGGTTACTAACCACATTAGTAACTGATATATTTCGTTTATCAATCTCAACCATATTGCCCATTAGGTTAGAACAACATGAGTTTACTCATCCAATTATTCTAACCTAATCCAAGTCATTACCCTGTATTCGATAATTCAAGTGTTACCATAAGATCCCGAGCTTGAGTTTACTCAACAACCCTAAGGCCCCCAGTACTGCCGGCTGAATTATAATATTAGGGAGGGGCAACCAATTTTTACAATAACTCGTTTATTGACTTAACTTTGGATTAGTGAGGGGTTTTATTTAAAGTCTCATAATCTAACCTAGTCTTGATTTGCTTTAGCATTCATCAGACACGCATACATTCAACATCGATAATTACGGACATATTTCTAAGTTTATTCCGTTGAGCCAGAAACAGAATAAAGGGTCACCCTAGGAAAATACTAACTATTACATATCTCTTTGGGTCCTCCGTCTTCTCCTTGGCGCCTTGAATTACAACAATATAAAAATTTTAAGAAACTTCAATTTACTTGAAGGGATTTGGATGAGAAGAGAAATACAATAGAGAGTAAGAGAAGGCAGGACTCGCAGGTCCTATTTTAAAATACCAAAAGTCTGGATAACTATTATAGAGGGTCTAATATGTCCATAACGCCAAACATGCAAAGACTCAATTAAATTAAATTTAATTGGTTGATTACATAAACTATTTATGTAATATTTGAGTTAATCAAATTAACAACTTAAATTAATTTACATCCAATTTTAATCTTGTCAATTTTGTATCCTTTATATTTAATCTAATCAAATTGTAGCAAGTACATATTAGATTAATATAACATATACAAAATCAGTATCATGCATATCCTAATTAATTCGTATAATTCATTAAACGCTTTGACTTACTTATATCAAATATTTAGGTAAAACAAACTTTTAAATAAATTGATTTTGATAATCAAAACAAAGTTATTATATTCTGATACATACATACATACATACATATATATATATATTTAAAACGGGCTTGTTTAAAACATCCTTTTAAAACGGTACCATTGATCGGGTCGGGCCGATTTAATGGACCCATCCTTATCGTAACAGCTGCTGCCGTAGGGCAGCAGCAAGCCGCGTGGCGCCACTGCCTTAGCGGCAGCAGCGTCACGCTGCAGCTGGTTGCTGCCGCATGGCAGCAACCAGACGCAGTAGCGAGTCGGGGCTGCTGCCTCGCGGCAGCGACCCTGAAACGCTACTCGTTTTATTTTATTTTTTTTAATTCATATATACATATAATTGTTTTAAAACAGTTTCAAAACAATTTTCAGAATATCTGTAATCAGTTTTATCTTTTGGATTTAATAAAACAAAACGTTTTAATTATCTAATTATAAAACCTTTAATCTTTTGTTTAAACGATCATCAACCGAAATAATCAGGAACTATGCATAATCAGTTTTAATTATCAAGTAACCAAAACTTATTTATCTTTAGATTAATTAAACTAACCAATTAATTAATTAACCTAACAATAAATCTATTCAATCCGATTGAAAAACCCTTTTATTTACATATATGAAATAACAGATTAACATAGGCTCTGATACCAATGAAGGAAAATAGACAAGGCTAGGCGCAGCGGAATAATAAAATTTTATCTATTTTATCTATTTCCCTTTTCCAAGATCTGTTAATAGTTATTTCATACAAGGAGAGATAGAAAGTAATACCTTTAGTGAAGAACTATCTACGGTTGCAAACGAAATGCCCACAACTTCTTATAATCAACTCGTGAGCAACGAACGTTTTTGTTCAACACAGAAAAACAAAACTAATCAGTAATCAACCTTTAAAGTATAGCAATCGTAATGATTGCCTCTAACAGAAATCGATACGAGATCAAAGAGGGAGTAAGAAATAAAGTACATTAGCCGAGACGAAAGACGGAACGGTTCCTCTTCTCCTTCTAATTGAGTGTGTCGAAATTTAGGGGTTAGGGTGTCTATATATAGACTTCTCAAAACTCTAATCCCAGTTTTGTTAGATAACTAAATAATTAGAATCTTATTCCGAATAGGATTACTAACTAGATAATTAAATAAACACTTTAATATTATCTAAATAATCTATTATCTATATAAAGTGTGGAACAAAAAGTAACACATGTCATGATGCTAGAACTTTTTAATGATGTGTAATTTTTAGGATTTTTCTGATATTTAAGTTTTAAAGATTATTCTTTCATCCTTGCATCCCAATCGTTTTCCTGAAAAAAACAGTTAACACCCATTAGAACTCTATCTACTGATTGAAACTGCCACCTAAAACTGACAAAAGAGATTCAAAATTCAAAATTTATAAAACCACGCCTCACTTCTCGGCTTTTGTTATCTTCCTTCACTCTTCTCTTTTATCTGTCACACAGTCGTGCCTTCTCCTCCTTCCTCTCATAGACAAAAAAAAAAAAAACCCTAGGGCAAGTGTAATCTATCTCCATTGGTCTCAGGTTGGACACAGCCGCCTCTACTTTTAGCAGCCAAGATGAAGGTTTTAATGTTTCAAATTTTAGTAGTTCAGTTTCATGATTTTAAATCTCATTCTCTTTGCAGTTCAATATTGCCAACCCTACTACGAGATGCCAAAAGAAGCTCCAAATGGACTATGACCAGAAGCGGTAAGCTCTCATCTTCATCTTTGTGTCCAATTATCTCTTTTATATAGTTAAGGGTGTGAGAGATAAGTGCTCATGATTACATAATTCAAATTGGGTTAATTATCAGAGTACAACCAATAGAATCACCATAGTGGTTTTACAAGGTATTTTTCAATTTCATTTAAACATTGATTATCTATTTTCATTCTGCATATTCTAATAAAGATTTGTTATGTATCTCCATCTATGATTGTTAGGTTTCTGATTTTCCTAATTTTTGATTTTAGGTCCATTACCAAAGTTTTTTTTGAATGTTGCAAGTTCATTTATGTTGAGCAGGATCCTGTTCATTTTATTAACCAGGACAATTCTCTAAAGAACAATTGAAAATGAACTAAGTAGCACAAAGCTGAATTCGCAAAACAATTTCTCCTTAAATGACAGGAATTTCCAGCTCGGGTGGAGAGAGTAGAGCACTCAAGTTGAATCTTAATCTGCTATCTGCTTTTGGTGTATTGAAGCATATACTTTTTTTATAGCAGATTGATTTGCCCCACAGTTTGCAGCTTTCTTGCTCTCCTGTGATTTCTTACTTCATTTAATATCACTTTATTCTAAATTTTTGATTTCTCTTATGGTGTTTTTCTTATATAATTCTGTTTTATTTTGGATTCAACTGTACCAAAATAGGACGAGACAAAAGAATATTGAAGTTTGAAATACATGATTGGTGGTAAGAGAACACTTCGAGATACAAATATTAGATTCTTTTAATGTTGAAACATATTCCTGACTTTTATTTTTGCAATTTCTATGTAGATATTATCACATTGTTTGATTAAGTTTGAATCACTCTTTGAGTTTAACAGTAGACAATCTACCTCTCTCGAATTATCCTCACTGCATCTTTTTTGAAGGTAAAAGAATGGCTTTATCATGAAAAAATCACAACAGTTGCCATGGTAACTTGAGCATTAGGGACAACTAAATCTGAATCTATAATGGGAAACATAGGACAAGGTATTTTTTATAATTAATTTGTCTGTTGACAATTAATTAACTGTTAACTTCACTTAAATTGATATTTTCAATTTCACTATTTGGTTTTGCTTCTTCATCTCTTTCTGCATCTAACTTCATCCTTATTGTAATTTACTTTTAGATTTTGTTCTCATTTTATACCATAAACAACATGGTAATTTTCTTTTCTAAATTAGTATTTCCTGGTTGAAATATGGATGATAATCTACTAATAAAGTTTATTTTTATTTTTGTAGAATTATCTTATTGGAGCTTTCAAGCCAATCGATGCATATTGTCCTACTTAAATCAAACAATTCTAACTGGGCCTATTTTTATTTCGCTTACAGTATTTTGAAATTGGGTTTATTCTTAACATCTCTGTGTAATTCTTTTTCTTTTCTATTTTTCTTAGAATCTCATTTACAGCTGCATTTTGTTTCTAGAGCTTCATTTTCCAACTATGAAGTTATTTTTAATCTTTTATATTTTTCTTATTGTGATTCCAATTATTTTTGATGTCCGTTCTGAAAATATTTTTACAAATTATAGACATCAGTCTGAAGGGAAGATAGTGGATTAAGGAAAAAAACCTTAAGCTCAATGCTTGGAAATCATCAATTGCATATGAGCAATAAAGCCCGAGAGTGAGGTAAGCGTTCCTAGCTTTATGTTAAAAAGGAGGACGATGCCCCTAAATTATAGAATTGAATACTGAAAACCACAGGTACATGTGGACTTCCTTCTATTGAATTGAAACCACATGTCCAGTTGAACAAAGCTATTCAAGGTTTGTTCAATAAGATAATATTTTTTCTTTTGTAATGTTTTTAAATCTTCAAAATGTAAGGTATTGTTCCAAGTGGGTGAACTTAGAGATATGGTTGTTCTGTTGCCTTGTGCTTTACAATTTTACTCTATTCGGTTTTGTGAGGTTATATAAGATGAACTTTGATGGGTTATATTATCAGAATTAATTTTCGTATTTGGTATGTCATAGTTTATGCTCCTATTGGTGGGATTGCTTTCTCTTTTGGATTTCTTTGAATGGGACAAATGGTTTGCAGCTTAAGGGCGTATGTTTAAATTTCTCTTTAATTGTATTTGGAGAATAAATTTAAGTACAATATTTGTTATTGTAAAAATTACAATTAAAGTTACCTACCACTAATATATTTAGTACAATTTAGTAGAGCGGCCTGATTTGCTAAAATTGGACTAAGAGACATATTAGTCATAACATCTTTCCAGTTTTGTATTAGCATCCAAAACTTTGAAATGTCTTTATTATTATTATTATTATTATTATTGGTTGAGTTACAACATAATACAATTTATAATAATTTAAGTGGCATTTAATTTATTGAACAATTGAAATAATGATCTCTGTTCCAGTGTCATTGAATTTTTTAGTATGATTTCATATCAATAAAATTGTTTTAACTCACGATAGTATGATTTCATTGTAATTACATACCATTTCATTGTAATTACAGAGTTAACATAAACTAATTAAACATTTAATTAGAGTTAAAATATTCATTCCCAATTGTTGTAACTGAATTGTTTTATTAAGTCTTAAAATGATCAATTATCATTCATTCATGAAAAAATCAAGAAAATAATAATTTGGATTAGCAAAAAATATAGTAGTGAATTAAAGATAATATAATCAAGGTTGGTTAGAGTGGTTATAAGTTTTCATTTCTCATGTTTCATATATTCATAGCTCAATTTCTAAGTAGTTTTCAGACTTTAAAAGAAAAAAGAAATTGAATTTTTTTATTTATTTAATATAAGACAAATTACGATTGTACTCCAAGTATAAAATTCAAAGAAGCTTTTCTTTTAAAAGCTTTAAAGAAGTTCTTAATAAAATATAATAATCAATATATTAAATTTAATTATGTTCTTTCAATATTATTCACAAATATTAATGCAAACATATTTCTCAACTAATGATCACATAAAACTTTCATATATAATTTTTTTATCAAATATTTATAAAATTACTATCCCGTGCATTGCGCGGGTTCAAAGCTAGTAACTAATTATATCTAGATAATTATTATCAATCAAATTAATAATTTAATTATTGTTAGGGATAATTAATTAGAGTTTCAATCACATAAAACTTCTAATTAATATTATCAGATAATCTTTTAGTTTAGTTTATAACCATAATCTAATTATAATTATTAAATCAAACTAATATCTCTATTTAATATATAAATTTCGGCCCATGCACTATGTCTCACTAAATTACATTTTCGTCCTCCGAATCCAAGTCCCATATGCGACCCATTAGTTTCTTTATTGCCACTAGCTGTATATATCATTTGAAATTATTCATCACGATTAATTCCAACATATATATAACGGAATACCGTCGCGAGCTGTTACTAACAGAACCTATGATATTCCCCCAGAGCAATTAAGAAGTCAGGTTGATAACTGACGTTAACCTTTCTGCATTAGGTACAGTATAATATGATCCTTCATCAACTATATCATGTCGGTCAATTCCTTATAACCATGGAACGTGTCAAGGTTACATATAACGAAGAGTCCGGTTTTACTTGTACAGGTTGAATTCACTCTGAAAGATAAGTTAAGTGAAATGTTCATTTCTACTCTTAACTCTATCACCTTGCAAGGATTTCAGTTAATTCACCACAAGTGGCCATTTGGATATATCTCCCACTTATCGGGAGTGAGGAATGCTCAATCTGACATTAACTATTCTGCAATTACTTTGTGTGATACCCAACCCTGCTCTCACACACCCCCCAGGCTCTCACCTGTTGGATCGTGCTCGCACAGAATCAAAGTATATTAGACTCCATAATCCAGAATCACTAATTAACGAATGTTTGAGTCTGAGAATTAGTTATACCTACTAATACCAATGAGATGAACAGTTGACACATTAGATAAATCAATCCATACTATTATCTCAAGTCGGGTCCCAATCCTAATGAACTCCTTCACCGGATCCATGTAACTGTCTAGATATCTAAATATCTAAAGCTTGTGAGATCAGCTTTCTGTCTCGACAGAAAACACTGTTACATGCAAGTCTCAACAGTAATATACCAACCCCTATAACATATTACTTGACTTGGGTTTACTTTAAGTTTATTGATCTTATTATAAAGCACAGTCTCACTTCATGCTTGTATGAACACTTTATAATTACTTAAACAAACTTAGGATTACTTTCTTTATGAAAGATTTGTGCCTTTATATATATAGTTACGTATTAATGCTATATATATATCTGATTAAACAAATGATCAAATAAACAATTTATTCATTAATATTAATATCCTAAAACAATTGTCTTTAGGACACTAAACTCCAACAACCTGTTTATCAATGCTATCAGTTTCTGTTGCAGTTGTAGGCTTCACAATGGGTCTAAGCATAGATTTTTCATCAAAGACTACATTTCTGCTCAAAATGACCCTTTTCTCTGATGGAGACTAGATCCTGAAGCCTTTAACTCCATCTCTATAGCCTACAAACACTCCCTTCTTGGCTCTTGGCTCCAGCTTACCCTCATTAACATGATAGTAAACTGTGCACCCAAAAGCTTTCAAATTTGAGTAATCAGCAACCTTTCCTGACCACATTTCTATAGGCATCTTGAGCTGTATGCCGGTGTGTGGTATGCGGTTAATCAGATAACATGTTGTGTTCACCACTTCAGCCCAGAAACTTCTATCTAACCCAGCGTTAAAGAGCATGCACCTCGCCCT